>NC_136069.1:1251966336-1252566336 GCF_964261635.1 Lissotriton helveticus | reverse complement strand
AGAATTACATACATTGGAGTCAGTTTCTACAACTACTCCTTGAGCCATAAGCTCGTCAATAATTTTGGATAAGGCTGCTACAGCCTCAGGTGGCAATCTGTACTGTCTGATTCGTGGCAAGACTATACCTTGCTTGAGAGTCACACGATGGGGTGTGATTTGCATGAAACCAACATCAGTTGGACCTTGCGCCCATAGATGCTGCGGGACATTTGACAATCTCGGATCAAAATCTCGTAATACATAGTGACCCTTGAAGTCACGTAAAAACAAACGTATTCCTTCTGGGGAACAGCAAATAACTGCACCTAATTCTTTCAGTGTCTTAATACCTAACAAATTTTCTGGACATGACTTCGTAAGCAATAGATCAGTAGTTCGGGACAATGGACCTACTTCTAGAGTAACTGGCTTTGATATCTCGTTTACAATAGGCTTTCCTGAAAATCCAAGGGAAACATTTCTAGAGCCTGAGAGCGGAGCCCCTGGAACCTCGTCATGACTAATAGTCGTCCTACTTGCCCCTGTATCAATCAGAAACTTTCTGTCTTTCTCTAATACTTGACTGTGAACATAGGAACCTTCTTGATCTACAGGAATCTCGATGAGAGGCAAGCCTACCTCCCTCTCTAGGCTGTTTCATGAATACGCTTGATACTCTGGATACTCTGTCTGTGCATACTGGTACATTTGCTGTGTAACATGCTGTGTTGCAGCGATAGGCTGCGGTGCTGTAACTGTCTGTTGTGCATTCTGTGGCTGAGAAGTCTGTGAAACTTGTTCTTGTCTAGGCGGACGTGGTCTTTCTTTAGTTTTACCAGTGGCTATATTGTGTTTCAGAACTGCACACTCGTTTATAAAATGACCTGGCTGTTTACAATAATTGCATGTCCCTTTAACGGGAGCTGCAGGATGACTGGCTTGATTCGGACCCCTCTTCTGACTGTCTTGGGGAACAGATTGTGCAACTAGTACTTTCATTTTTGTGTCTTTCATACGTCTTCTCTCGTGTTCTTGCTCTTCTCTGATTCTATTCTGGTGATACTGGAGCATCTGTAACATCTGTGACGGGGTACTAGCTTGCCATGTACTTTCGACTTTCAAAACTCGATTTTTAACTTGTGGACTTGAATTCTCGACTAGTTTAGTAACAAAAAGATGAGGGTATGACTCGCTACTCGTCTTCAAACCACTGTTTATTATAAAACATTTCTCAAATCTGGAAAAAAATCACTAGTGTCTTCGTCTTGTTTCTGTTTACAGGCTGAGATTGCATCCCAGTCTTCCTTTTTAGTGGCTAATAATCTAGGCAAAACTTGTATTAATAGTTCAGGTAATTCTTTACATTTGTCTCCAAGACCGGTACCTGGTACTCGTATCTTATCTTCAGCTTCTAGAGCCGTCCAATCGATCTTTTTCTCTCCTACCTCCCAATCTTTTTCCTTGAGTTTCTCATATATGCCCGCAGGCAACAGGACTTTTAACATTTTAATAATATCTGGATACGTGTATTCTCCCATACGGAGCATGTCTTTTAATTCTCGGTGGAACCCTGCTGGATCTTTGTCGTGACAGGGAATTAATTTCTTCATCTCTAAGAGTTCCATCTTGGTAACTGGGGTGTAAACAAATACTCGTTGCATTTCACCATCTGGTGTCCTAACTGGGTGTACTTCCCGTAGCGGATGCTGTCTGTCTATGTAAAACGGTTTACTTTCTGGAGGTGAGACATGAACAAAATGCGGGTTCAGAAACGTTCTATATTTGTGGCGCTGTTCTAGAATGACACTAATTAAATCGGTACCTAAACCTTTCCATCTATACTGGAGTAACTCGTTCAGGATATCATGTAACGGACCTGGATCAGAATGTTGACCCTCATACAGTGTAATGAGGTGTTGGATCATATACATACCCACCAGTCGTTGCTCGGCTGGGGGCAGTTTCAGAAACATTTGTGCCACTATTTCGTCTGGAAAAGTGGTAGAATCAGTAATCCATCGGACTGCTGATCGGGCTAGTTCTTGTTCATGCATGGTACTTAATTCACTATAACCGATTCGTGATTTCAGAATGTGATCGGTAGCTTGAAATACTTGTTCTAGAGAACCTTGTTCTGGTGCTGGAAGATGAAAGACTTTCTTGTGTTCTAGGCGTGAATGTCGGTCTGGAAATCTAGATTTACCTACATACGCTATTCTGGCGGTTTTTCACGTCCTCTACCTCTTCAGTAGAAGAGTCATTTTCTTTCTCGCTTCCTAGAGCTTCTTTGCGTTGTTCGTGTAACCTTATTATTTCTTTACGAATTTTCTTGTACATACTCTCTATACTATTGAGTGTCTTGTGCTTACCCTCGGCTATATTATCACTCCACCTTGTCAGAACTTTCATTTCGATCGGATCTTTGGTCGGGGAATCTTGTTCCCGTATTAAACAATTGATCAGAAACTTTAATAGCATAAACTGGATCTCGGATTTCCTAAGAGACATGACTTCAGCAATGCTTTCTGGATCTTGTCCTGTACGAATGAAACGATACATTCTGTCTAGATCTTCTTTCATATTCGGTAGGGTGACCAAATACTCGGACACCTGTCTTATACGTATGGAATATAGAACCATACTATCCTCGCTTGGGACTGGATCATAACAGCATTCAGTAAGAACTCGTCTGATTTCTGCAATGGACTGATATTTGGGCGTACGCTGTAACGCACGTTCATGTAACTCGACTGGCCCTAAACGTTTATTTGGCGGCGGGGTTCCAGGAGGACCTCCTCCCGCGGCCCCTATACTGGAATCATCGACTGATACTCTTCGTGCTGGCAGAGTGACAGATGTGGCGGGAATTTGTACTACGGGCTGGACCGGGGGTACCGTAACAGGTACTGCAACAGGTGCCCCGGTGGCTGGAGGACCATGAATTACATTATTTACAGGAGCTGGTGGAACAGGATTTGCATATTCTGGGACTGTGTCGTCCAAATAGGACGAGAGAAAAATATCAGCTGTGGTCGGTTTGTGACGTAGCTTGGTCGGAACTAAAGGTGGCGGAAAATTACTGGATGCCTCCGGGGTTGCTTTTGGCAAGCCCTCGGCAAGAAGAGGGTACATACCCTTAATGAGGGCATTTCTCTGTCTGTCTGACTGTTCGGTTTTAACTCGTTCACCTATCTCGATTAGTTCCCTTTCTTGGGCTCTTTCTGTGGATTCTCTACTTAATTCTGACTTTCTGATTTCTTTTTCTGTTCTTTTATGAGATTCTTTGCGCCATAACTCGATGGCATCTTTCTGTGACTGTCTGGCTTTCTTTTTCCATAATACTTCTTCTACTCGCATGATGCACTCGGTATCCCATGTACCCGATACGGGCCATCTGTACTTTTCTTCTAACTGTTTGGTGTACTCCACCCACAAATCTAGATACAATATGGCACTTATGCCATGCTTTTGATACATAAAATGACCTGGACTGTCCCTAGGCGGGACAGGAACTGCTTCTTCTAACAGACCTTTTCTGGTTTTTAACTGACGTAATTTTGAGAACAGCGGCATGACTGAACTGTAGTCTAGACACAATACAATACACAATGAACACGATAATTACTGAAGATACACCACTTTCATACCACGACATTGAAATACATGAATGACATTTAAAATAACAGTTTTGACAAAATACTACCTGGAATACTGAAAACAGAATACATGAATTTCTCGAGAACAGAACAGACTAGAACAGAAACTAGATGCACTGCTAAAACAGTACTTACCGGTCTCATAAAGAGACACGTCAGGACCCGCATCCACCTAAGTGGACACTTCGTGTTGGATCTGTGTACCCCAAACCCACGGACCAGAGACAATGCAATGTCAATCAATCAATCAATCTGTGGATTTGTCAAGTGCACTACTTACCCGCTAGGGTCTCAAGGTGCTGGGGAAGGGGGGGGAGGCGCTGCTGCTTGTGGTCGAAGAGCCAGGTCTTTAGCAGTCTCCTGAAGGCCGGGAGGTCTGCAGTCTGTCGAAGGTAGAGGGGGAGGGCGTTCCAGGTCTTGGCGGAGCGATGGAAGAAGGATCTGCCCCCGGAAGTGGTTCTGTGGATGCACGGGACACCTGCCAGGACAAGTCGCTGAGCGGAGTTTTCTATTGGGTACGTAGAAGCAGAGTCTATCGTTGACATAGGCTGGGCCGGTCTTGTGGAGTGCCTTGTGTGCGTGGATCATGAGTTTGAAAGTGATTCTTTTGTCGACGGGGAGCCAGTGCAGGTCTCTCAGGTGTGGGGTGATGTGGTCTCGGCGTGGGATATAATTTCTGATATTCATGGTCATCATGAAGAAGTTGAGTATGCTTTTGCCAAAATTTGTGTATAATAATGTCTTTAAGTATTAGCAAATCCCTGTCAGTATTTGTGGCAGCAATGATTTGTTCTACCGATATGGCAGCAGGGGTACTGGAATTCACAATGAAGTTTACCTTGGCATCAGCCGCTTTAGAAGTAATGCCATGACACTGCATTGGCACACAAGAGAAGTATTCACAGGGTTTTGATCTTTTCCTGGATGATACACAATCGTTTAATCATGCCTTTGCAATCCCTACCCCACCTCTCAATGCATGGGGGACTTGGCTTTATGATTGCCAAACATTGTCAGTAATGCTTGGAGGTCAGTGACAACTGTGAGTTGTTTTCCATGGAGGAACACATGAAAATGCCCAGAAGCCCACACTACTGCGAGGCTTTCTTTCTCAGGATGTGAATAAGTGTGTTTTGTCAATGACAAACTCCAGCTAGCATAAGCTACAATATGTCTTGGGGCATTGGGGTATCCAGTGTGCTGGGCAAGAATGGCACCCAACACCACAGGGCTTGCATCAACAACCTCTGTCTGCAATATTGGATTAATGTATGTCATTTCAGTTGGATTCTCAATTGCATGCTTGATTTTCTGGACGCTGTGTTTACATTCACTTAATCATTGAAAGGGGGCATTTTGTTTCGTTAATCTTTCTTTGGGGTACTTACTAAGCCTGGGCGGAGTATGTAGAGTTGCACTCTGTGGAGTTCCACAGAGTTAAAAAAAACTCAGTGGAACTCCGCTCCACCCCAGCCACACTAACAAATTTAAAAAAAGGAAAAAACACCCACTTACCTTGTCTTCTCTGTTGTCTGCGGGCTGCCCTCCTCCTCACTGCGGTGTGCCCTCTCTCCTGGATCTCCTCCTTACCGTCCTCCTACTCTCTCTACATTTTACGTCTTGCGTGAACTGCGCATGCGCAGTTCAAGCAAGACGTAAAACGTAGGGGGAGGAAGAGGACAGCAAGGAGGAGAGTCAGGATACAACACAGCAAGGAAGAGAGCGGCCCACAGATGACAGAGAAGACGAGGTAAATGTTTTTTTACCTTTTCTGGGCCGTGGTGCAGGGGGCTGAGGGTCGTACTCCGCTCCACCACGAAGTCTGAGTTTTTGCCTCTAGTTCCCATTCTGGGCAGAGCTCGGAGTTGGTAAAACTCTGCAAACTCTGCTGGCGGAGCGAAGTACACCGCCCAGGGTTAGTACTTACAGTGGTCAAGTCATGTATGTACCTTGAAAAATAATTGGCCATACCAAGGAAGGATCTCAGCACAGTTACATCTTGGGGGTAGAAGTCGATAACAAGGCCTGTACTTTATTTGGAACTGGAGTCATTACCTCATTAGAAAAGATATGACTAAAGTACTTGAGTTTAGTTTGATGAAATTCCCACTTTGCCAGATTTAAAGTGAGACCAGCATCAGCAAATATACAACAAACTTGTGTAAATGCTTTATTATGTTCCTTTCGTGAGGCCCCAAAAACGAGTATGTCATCATAGTAATTGAAAGCATTTGTGACTGGCTGTATTATGCGATGAATTACATCTTGCAAAAGTTCAGCAGCTGATAACACTCCAAAATCCAGACTTTTATATCAAAACAAACCAACATGAGTCAAAAAGGTAGTGATATACTTGCAATTCTCTTTCAGTTCGATTTAGTGATACCCTTTATTCAAATCAAGGTGGGAAAAGACTTTAGCTCCATTCAGCTGTGTAATCATATCAGTAATGTGTGGCCTTGTTTGTCATTCACTTTCAATCGCCTAGTTTGCTTTATGCATATCAACGCAGATGCACATGGCTCTTCCATTATCCTTTTTGGCACTATCACTATCTGTGATACACATGGCATCTGACCAGTGGATCGCTCAATGATGTCATGCTTTAATAAGGTTCCATGTTCTTTCTCAACAGCCTCTTATAAATGGAATGCAATTCAACAGTGTCATTGAGCAACAGGACTGACGTCCTCATTTATGTGAAGTTGCACTTTCATGGTCATAAGTAGTCATTATCCATGAAACAAAGATGGAAACTGAGTCACTATCTCATGATAGGCTTTGACATTGTAGATTATAGAAGTCAGCGTCATGTCATTCTAAAACTAAGTAACTATGCACTCAATGAAGTGCTTTGTAAAACATTAATTGGCACTAGTACTTTCGTACTTTTATGCTTCACAGTTGCTATGAATGACTCTTGACTTTACAGTGGAGTCAAAGCAGCATATGTATACACTGGTTTTTGGTGGAGTTAAACGGGGCACTGGAGACAACTCATTGTACTTTTCTACTGGCATGAGGTTTATCAATACACCACTATCTATGATAAAGGTATGGAGCATCCATTGCCTTTCAGTGTGATCTTAGGACAGTGTCCAAATGAATTTCACACTTTCACTTGTCGGCCTAGTTTTGAAGGGCATTCTTCCTTTCCAGAAGCAAATCCTATACGTGCACGTCATCCAGCAGTCAACATTGACATCACTCACCCATCTTAATCATTGTCGCTCAACAATGACAAACTTTTAGACAAAAAATTGATGATGACCATCGACACTGTTCAGTTTGCCTCAACTGATGTTGCTGCTTGGCTTTGTGCTTGTGCGTAGAGCATCGAGCCTGGAAGTTTCTGGCATCCATTTTGTTTTCTCGGAGTGACATATTTGATCTTTCCCTCACTTTGCAAACTGTTACAAAATGGTCCTCTTTTCCTTAGCCTTTGCATACCTGTTCAATGGCGAGACATCTACCCTCATGTGAAAAGGAAAATCCACATGGAAAACACAACTTCTTTTTCTTTGGAGACATTACCTTTTGGCCTTCTGGTTTGTGTTTCAACTTACTCTTCACACTCAGTGCTGATTCATTCAGGGCTGCCTGCCCTCCATGTTCGCTGCTTGTCTCTCAGCTCTTTCTTCCACTCTGGCAGCCATGAGCTCATGCTCCAAGCTGAGTGTCTCATTAAGCATTCCTCGTCAGAAGGAATCAAAGAGGCATCCTTCATTACCCTGAGATACATGTCCTCTTCATCGCTGAACTCACAGAACTTTCAATGCTTTATGAGCGAATCAAGTCTTTCTACAAACACATCCATTGCTTCACCAGCTCTCTGCCTTCTATGACTGAAGATGTACCTTTCATAGTCAACATGCTTCATGTGATTGAACTCAGTGTTTAGCCCCTCTTTGATTTGGCGGTACGTCACTTCATCAACTTGTGGCATTTTCTTTCACTTCCTTTACTCGTTTACCTGCAAAATTCTTTAGATATTTATCGATCTTTTTGTCATTAACTTCTTCTACTGTATCGGTCCAAGCAGTCCATCTGTCACCAAAATAATTAGCTTTTTGGTGGTGTTGAAGGGAAGCTGTGGTTTTAGGAAGGCGGCAACATCATAATCTGTGGAACATCCCTCTACTGGGAGTAGAACTTGCTCCAGCAGCGTCAGCAGCTTGCTTGTACCGGCACATTTGTCACGCAACAGCAGCGTGCTTCCACTTGGGTCGGCAAGTCTGCTGTCCAGTTGTAAGGTGCTGTCTTCTTCTTTGGCGGTGATTAGCGGCTTTGTTTCTTGTATAGGTTTTTTACCCTTTTCACCTCTCATCAGGTTTCTATTGCCTTTAATGTTTCTTTATGTCAGGAATGCCTCTGCTTTCAGCACCTCCTTGCATTCTGCAATTAAGGCCTTTAGCGCTTCTGTGCACCTGGTTGTCGCTGCCTTCAGCGGTGTCGTCCTGTGTGACTGACGACTCTGTGTCACGTTGTGGCACAGTACCTTTTGTCTCAACTTTGTCAGCAAATTTCTAGAGGATGACAGATAAACTTCCTGCAAGAAGTTCACTTTCTTCACAGACCTTGCATAGGCTGCAGTATGACTTTGACTCTAATTACACCAGCCGTCCATTTTCACTTATATTGAGGCACACATGGCACGTACAAGCAGTTTGCTGTACCAGGGCAAACTATCCAAGAGCTCTTGGTTCTTCGAGCCTTGGGGTGTACATAATCCCTTATCTCTTCACAGTTGTAGCGTCCTAAAGCAGCCTGGGTACATGCAAATGAACATGCCACACCCGCAGCTTGATATTACACATCTTCATTCTTCAGTGTGTAACCATTAACTAAATGTTCTACATAATGCATTCCATCACCCACACACTTATGTCACTACTCTATGGAGTCCAGCAGGAACCAAAAGACACTACAGCATGTTATGAAAACTCTTCATGGTAAATAGCATCTGAAAGAATGCAATTTCCTGTAATATTTCAAATTGTGCTACTCTTGACAGGAGTTGATTGCTCCCCCACTGGAATGAAAATAGCTTTGGTTAAAGGAGGTTACTATTAGATTGCTTATGTGTGAACTCTCTGTAATCTAGCAAAGAGTTTGATGTTTCGGCATCTAGGGTCTGTCTCTCAACCATTAGAGAGTTACAATGCCTGGCATATGGTCCACAGTTATAGGTACTGGTAGGGATGTGTTTTGATAACTATTACTCAGGCAGAGAAAGGCACAGTCGTACTTAGATGAACTAGTACTTGCATTTAAACTGGACTTTTGGGACTGAAATCTGACTCCCCAGTTCAATAGTCTGCAGCTCTAGCCACAAGATCACATTTCCGCCCTCGAATAAAGTGGGTCCATATGATATTGGAGTTAGAGAGGCCTCTCTGTCTGATCTGTCATTTCAATGTCATGATATTGTTTTCAGAGCAATAGGAATACAGATTAGGGCTGGGTTTTCTCTTCTGTGTTCAACACAACCACACCCACATTTCAGAATCAGTTGTGTGGGCCACCAGAAGGGAACTCACAAAGGTGTATGGCACTTTCAAAGAGTTAATGACCTTTTCCTAAAGGGTCATTTTAACCACATTGAGGTATTCGTGTCAACAACCACCATAACGTATACCCTTATGTGAGAGGTGTGCATTGTGGTAACTGTGCATTGAAACACTATTTAACAAGGAATGCTTGGATAGTCATGTGTATTGATGACTCCGGTGTCCATGAAAACACAGAAAGTTTCACTGGGACTTGAGCGAGTGTGAGATATGACCACAGGGGTAGCAAATTGTTGGGGACCTGTTTCATTCAGTATGGACCTGAAAATAGAACTTATCTGGACAAGGCCAACACAATTATTTGATTTAAGTATGTTGTTTAATTGAATTTCAAACATTAGCCACAAGTTTCTAAAGGCAACTTTATGGTTTTTAGTACCTAGTTATAAAAACATTTTTTGTTTGCCAAAATCCATTTTAAAAGGCAATTTAAAATCTATAAGTCATCCTGGTAAAATGGAGAGTAAATAATAAATAGAAGAATGGATATTCATATTCCAACAGTTGTAAATGTACATAGTGATGATTTGCTGCATGGTAACGAGTAAGTGGGTTTGTTTAGTAGTGGTTTTAAAGTGCAGATCACTCTTCTTTAAAGATAGCCAGTGCATGAGAAATCAGAAGGTGACTTTAACGTAGCAAGGGCCCCATTTCAAAATTGAACCTATTTACTCTAGTGTTTTAGCTGTCTGCTAATTCAGTATTCATAATCAATTTGAAAACAGTAATGCTTGCATTATAACCATAGGCTGGAAAGTTTGAATTAATCTCAGCCACTGGTAATCGCTCAGGGCCTGATCCCAAATCTATAATTTTTCACCCACCATGCCCCTCAGATTGAACCCAGCCATATGCAATCAGCCTTGACCATGCTCCAATGGGAACAGTCCAGTCCAAAGTGCCAGGCTTGGTCCTCCCGGAACCGGAACAAAATGCCACATCAGGGTGGACCCAGCTTTATGCAAATCAGTCTTGACCCTATTTCAATTGGAACAGTCCAGCCGGAATTGTCAAGCCAGGCCCTCCCTGTACCAAAACACAAGCAACTCAGGATCTTTTTCACCCTTATCACGGGCTCATTACCCAGGTATAGCTTGATTCCAGAGGGACAATCAGCATAGGACCCATATCTGGGCCTCCCACTAACACTTAGGGCATCATAAAACAAAGTGATGGATGGAATGGTTGAATGAATCTCAGCCACTGGTAAGTAATTGGGCCACACTCAATCTATCATTTTTACCCAGTAGCTGCAAATATTTCAAGCATTCTATCCATCACTTTTTTATATTCTTCAGCTCATCACCCTGAGTAGGATGGGGATACCTAAGTGTGGGTCCCTTGCACATTGTGTCAGTGGAACCAAGCTTTATCTGGTTGGCGATCCCATGACTAGGGTGAAACTGGTCCAGGTTTACTTGTGTTCCAGTTCAGGGATGGTCTGGCTTAGCAGCAGTTAATACTGGACTGTTCCAATTGGAGCAGGGTTAAGACTGATTTGCGTATAGCTGGGTCTAAACTGAGGTGGAATAATGTGCAAAATCAGGATGGAATGGGATGCGGCCTGAGTACATACCAGTGGCTGAGATTAATTCAAGCATTCCATCCATCACTTTTTTGTATACTGCATTACAAACATGAGCACGACTGAAAAACATATTCAGCCCAATTCCCAAAGCCCAATGTAGAAAAGTTGAAGTCAGTCCTTGTGGTTACCATTGGAAATTAGCCCTTCTTGCATGGTTACTCCAGATTATTGCCTTCTTTCTCTGAACACATTGTTGTAGGCCATAGGACTTTGTGCAATTTCTTCCTGCTAACCAGTAGTAATGTGCTTGTGATTGCATTTTAAACATTGTAAAATGTACATATTCCTAATTGGTTCATTTAATTTACTTATATGTTCATTGGACGTGGTCTACATGTATCAAGGGCCTGCAAATTAAATGCTATCAGTGAGCTTTAGCACTCATTGTACCACTCACTAAAGTAGCATTGTAAAACATGTCTTCAAGCCTTCCACTGCAGTCTGTGTGGGCACTTTTAAAGTCCCATTTGACCAGGAAAAATAAACCTTTGCCAGGCCTGAGCTTTCTTTTTTGAAAGTATTTATAGATCACCCCTAAGTTAGGCTCTAAGTGCTCATTGTTCAGGGTGCCTGATAAATCAAAAGTTGGGAATGTATATATTACGTTTTACATGTTTCCAAAAGGAAACACAGGGTTGCGTTATAATAACCTATAAAGTTTAATTTCGTTTTGGAAGTAGCTAGAGATGCAATTCATGGGTTTATTTTAATAGTAATTTAAAATCCAATTTAATAGTAAATTCAGTTTTTATATGACTATTTTTAAAACGAAACTTTTGGAAAGTTGTAATGTTCCTGCTTAAGCCAAATGTGCCTTTCTGCCAGTGTCCAGTGTCACTTGACTGGTGAATGGCTCCCCCCCTGGTGGGATGTGGATTGCTCCCAGACAGTGGACTAAAGCTTTGGGTGCGGAGAGGTGTTTTATTTCCTTGACCAGCATTGTCAGGGGGTTGTGCCCAAGTGTTCCTGAGCATCAACTAGTGCCTACCTTGTCACTGGCAGATGTAGCTCAAACCTAGGCCTGCCTCCCTTTGTCCAACTAGTCAGTTTGGCTCACTGGGAGGGTGGAGCTGCCCCAGAACTGGTTTTGAGTTACCACAATTGAGGGTTTGCTCATTATCCTAACAATACCTCTGGAAGGACACAGGGAGCTTTCACCCTGAAATAATGTGTTTTCTGACATGTTGGATTGAGGTAGAGAGGGGCACTCTGGGATAGTTTAGAGTAAAATATCACATAAGGTGCTGCAAAAGTGGGCAGGGTTACTCCTGGGATCTTTTACACCATTGGTTAGGGATTGGTCACAGCCAGGCGCTGGCCAAATGCGGAAACCCCAGTAACCTCCTAGGAACATTCCTGGGCCTCTGAAGATCTGAAGAATGACAGGCCTGCTGCCTGAATCCTGAAGGTAGGCTAGTCCTGCTTGCCTTGAACCCAGGACCCTCCAAAGAGACTCAAAGGATAAGTTGTCTGACCTCCTGTTTGAGCTACAGGGCTAGAACAAACTTCCAGAGACCTTTCCTGCCACTGCTCAGCTGACCAGTTCAAATTGGATCCACTCTAGATCCTGCTGGTGGCCTCTGCAGGAATGAGCACTGACCCCCCCAAGTGTAGTCTACAATGTGCTGGACCCTTCGCTGATGCAATAGTGTACTCCTCGTAAAGTTTCCTAAAACTTAGACTTAGAAACGCTTTGAGAACCAACTGGAACCAGAAATAACCTGACAAGACAATGTGACAAAGGTGCATCACTGGGCTAAGTTCCTCTTCTCAGCAGCAAATCCAACCCAGAGGGACTTCGTGGAGAAAGATTCCAGTTTTGTGCAGCCCTTCTCCACTGCAGCATGCCTTGCCATGCTGTAAGAATCGGAGCTCCCAGAAATTGGCTAAGGGTCTGTATATGAGTTTGGTGGTGGGGGGGGGGGGGGGGGTTGGCTGCACTCCAGCTCTTCGCACCCACACTGCCTAACTCCACTGCTGCCTGCCCGATGGATTACAAATTGTAATCCGGGCCAGCAGTCCTGTGGATGCTGGCCATTGGCGCTACCTTTCAAAGGCCCATATGAGAACCTTAGAAAGGCAATGCTGTGGGACCGCCACAGCACATTCCAGCATGACATTGACTTTAAAGTCCATGCCGTGCAGGAACTGGGGTGGCAGAAAGACTGGAGGGCACACAATGTGCCTTACTGCATACAACCACATGCACCGAGGCACCAGAGGGCCCTGTAGAACCCCCTTAGTTTCTTCACCACCACCCTTTTCATGGCAGGTTCATCTGCATGAAAAGGAGAGCAGTGAGGAAAAACATGATATGCTTGCAGTGCAGCATCTGGCCGCCATGGATCGTGGATCCTTGGTGGTAGCAGTGGTTCTATGGCAACCGCAATGGTTGCTGCACTGACACCGTGGGTTTGACGCCAAACTTATAATCAGGCTAAAGGTCCAAACGCAGATTTCTTCACCAGGAGAAGGGGTGAAATGTCACTGTCTGTTGAGGTATCTTCTCTAAGCACACAATTAAATTTTTCTAGCTCAGAGTTTTCCCCCTAAGCGTCATCAGCTTCACCAAGACCTTATCCAGAGGCTATACAATGATGTGGAGATTTTTTCAGCCACAGCCTACTACCTAATGCTACTGATAATTTTTGACTTCCATCCCAGGGATTAAGGGCCTGATTTAGAACTCAGCGGATGGGTTACTACAACACAATAGTGATGGAAATCCCTTCTGCCGAAATTTAAATCCAATAGGATATAATGGGGTTTATGTTTCAGTGGACGGGATATCCATCACCATTGTGACGGAGAAAGCTGCCTGCTAAGATGAAAAGTTTCATCGGCATGAACCTGGTCCCTGAATATGACCCATGCTCCATCGTGGTAAGCCTTCACTTTTGCCGTTGTCCTAATCTAGAGTAACCAGATAACTGTGGTTGGTGTTTAAGGCTTTTTGCCGCTAATTTAAAATTCACATTTAAAAAAAATCATAACTCTGGTTCTACTGATTGGAGAGTTGTAATTTTATTTATTACACTGTCCTTAATTTTCCTAAACTGGTTTGGGAATTTTCTTTTGTAGCGTTTTTACTCTATTACTGTTTGAGTGCTGTATAACTAAGTTAAGCCTGACTGCTATTGTGCTGAGCTACCGGAGGGTTAAGCACAGGTAAATGTAATGACTTTGGTGGTTTACCCTGACAAGGATTATGAGTATTATTCAAGGGGGGGTTACCATTCCGCAGTTACTCCTACATTTGCTTAGATTTTATTGCATTCTTAACGAATTTCAGAAGTATTAAGTACACTCAAATATTTCCAGGATACTTTTCAGCAGGTTTAAATTTCTTTAGGCTTGACTGATATATTAATGTGCTTTTGTAGTTGTATTTTGTTCCATGGAATGATACCTGCTTTTATATCAGACAAAAGAATGTGTCTACAAGGTGGAAAACTGTTTGCAAAAAGAACGCAAGGCAGGAATGGTGAGCTATAATATACTGAATTATATAATGGGTAAGTGTCAAAATTGGGTGATAAATTGGTAGAGTGTTATCACTGTCAACTCAATAAACCCACTCTGCTTAACTCCAAATAGCTATGGCACAAGAAGCAGGCAATACCCAAGGAAGTGCATGCTAAGTTTAAGGAGCCCAATAATTAAAAAATAAAGAGCACAGCACAAAAATAGTCAAACATCGTTTGTTATGGGGTTGCATGTTTTCTCTCAAGGGCGATCGGTAAACAAAATAATATGGTGGGTTTACAATCATGATTTGGGTCATTAGAAAATGTCTGCCCTTTGTGTGTCTATAACCTTCTCTATTTTAACTTACAACATCAATGTCTTTTAAAAAAAATGTTAAATGTACTTTTATGGCCATTATGTGGCCGAATAAAGTTTTTAATTGATTGATTGATAGTCAAACACCATTTTGGAAAAATAGAGAAAGACATAATGGCAAAATAACTACGAGATCATCAAAGTAGGATAAGGGAAATAGAGATATGAATGTTTAAAGTTTTGGGGTCAGAAAAACCTAGACATGACTCCATATTCACTGTGATGGAGAGAAGTCAGATACTCTAAGAGGGTCATTCCTATCAAAGATTTTACATTCTTCCATAGTCTTTTTTATGGAAGTTGAAACCTTCCACAGAGGGTATGGACCAAGGCTGTGGCTAGTGAGGGTCCCTCAAAGTCAGTCACATTGATTTTTCACTGAAGCCATAGGTTTTGGTGCCAAAAGCTACGAGTAAGAACACACCAGCATTTTGTAGCTGATGAGCGCACTTTGCAGGTCAGACAATTTCCACTTCCCCCCAAGTCCAAAGTTTTACCTGTGGATTTACTTCAGTCTTTTGGAAGTCATAAACCTCCAGTGGGGCAAAGCTGGAAGCTGAGGCCAGACTGGGCTCCCTGAGATTTGACACCTTCATCACAAGGTCCTAGTGAGCCAGTTTTCAGTATGTCAAAAAGCTTTGAAAAAAATGAATATGGGGTTCGACCTGTATAGGCACACTTCAGCACCATGTTCCAGTCCTTCAGAGTTGGGAAAAAGAACTAGGGACCTGATTTAGAGTGTGACAGGTGAGTTACTCCATCACAAATGTGCTGGATATCCCGTTTATCAAATTATCAGTGCACTATATTCTATGGCCCTTGTAATAAGGCAGGTGGTATATCCATCAAGTTTGTGAAGGATTGTCTGTCCACCAGACTCTAAATCAGACCCTAGTTACTAACTTTTTCAAAGTTCTGGAAAAAGATCCTCATTATCAGTCCTTCAGATCACAGCTCCTCCATGTAGGCTTCTATGAACCAAGTCCTTTTCCAGTCAGGACTCCAGCAGCATCAATCCTCAGTGGTCAGCTGGACCTTCTGGTCCTCAGGATTTCTTCTGCAGGAAAACAGTAGTCCAACCATTGATCCTTATAACATTGCGCGCGCCGCTTCGCAATGGCCGATGCAGCATGTGCAATGTAATTCATTTTGTTTATTTATTTATTTACTTAACTCTGTTCAGCCGTATGCCGGAGTTTACTACTCTCCACCCTGCCCCTTCCCCGCCCCGCCTCACCGCCCCGCAGCACTCCCTCCAGGAGCCACCACTGCTTACTCCATCTGTTTAGAGCTGACCATATTATTCTTCAAGACAGACATATTGCTATGAGGCTCAAGCAGGTTTTCAGAAATACCTTTATTAGTGTTTTCAACTTTTCATATTTGCATACATAAAGGTATAACTGAGATATATTATAGTACCAAGTGCAACATTTGTATCATTAATTACATCAACATATCTTGTGATACTCACAATGTTGTCTTCATGCTCTTTTTCAAAACAATATATTGGTACAATTTTACTTTCAAATTATTGATCCTGTTTTAAAGTAACATTATATACCCTGGGGAGTCTCAAATGTCTTCTCATCGAATAACCATATCTTGTTTTATACTGATAAGCAAACTGTCCCACTTTCTAGGAAACCATTTAACTTAACGTTGTCCAGTGGTGCCTCCAAAATTCAGTTTTTGAGTTTTTTAAAGGTTTGCATTGTATATTTCTTTCACTCTATTTACTGCCGTGGGGGATTAGGGGGGCGTGTTTTTGTCAGCAGGGAAATCTCTCTCCTTCAATATCTACTCGTACTTTCCCATTTATGATTTTATGGAGGTGTCACTATCATTCTCTAAAGCTCAAGCAGGTTGATATGAATGAAATACATTTAGCTCATTATGCCCTGCACGAAGGAGGAAGGATTCATTAATCTTTCATTCTGAGAGAAGAGATATCTTGGCTAAAGAGTTGCCTCAGCTCATTGAATATGAATACTGCATTTAGCCCACAGTGCTTTATTCCCATCTTGCAACTCTGAGCAAGATGGAAGGAAGATATTTTTATCTGTGGAAACACCCATTCCTGCAAACTCTAGGCTTTTCGGAGAAAGTGGGTGTTCCCTTTCCCTGAGCTTTTATGGAGTAAATCACGTATAGGGTGGGAATGGTTTGGAAAGAAATGTGTGATTGCTTACAAACAGAGATGTGAGAAATTCGCCTAATTTGCTATTGTGTGAATATACAAAAAGTCTGCTAAATTTTGCAAAGTTATGTATAATTATGCAATATGCAAATCCATCATTTAGTGCTATATTTTAGAGCGACATGCAGCTCTATGTCAATTTGTGATGCAAGAACGCATTTCAAGCAGAATAACTAATCAAATAAAACAAAAGCACTGCAAACAACAGCCATGTGTGTTCTTTTGTTCCTATGTGTTTGCAGTGCATTTTTACTACAAATGGCACATTTGCTGTAAATTATTCCCGCGGATGCTGTGTAATTACTCAAAGTTGGGTAATGACATAATTTGGGAAACATCCCTTACAAACAAAACACACATTTCTAAAACTACCTGAATTACACCAGCGTAATCTAAATTTCGCCCAGGCCTCTTTATGAGCAAGGTTATTTGTTGATCACAAAAATTCAGCCCATTCCCGCTGTCGCCATACTCTCTCGCAACCCATGTGAGTACCTATACTGATACAAAAATCTTTGTGTGGCTTATTTCTTTATAAGTATGTAAAACCAATATTTAGAAATTCAATGGTGCTTTCACATTACTAAAATGGCTATTTGTGCATATAAGTTAAATTTACACTTGTAGAGAGCGTTACCTGACTGAAAGACCACATTTGTAAAGCGTGCATTATCCTGATAGATTTTCTGGTATGATTCTGGCAAAAACATAGCCCCTGAAATTTGAAAAAGATAGCCTTCAGGGCCTTCCTGAAATTAGCCTAGCACAGCTGTATGGAAAGTGACTTTTAACACTTTTGACCTAGCAGGAAAACGTAGCCCCCTTCGGCGAGATGTTTAATCTATGAGTAATATGTGAAGAGAAGATTCATTTTTAAAAGATCTCTAGAAGAAGAATTTATGTAAATATATTTATACATTTATGATGGAGCTCGACAATGAAGAAATTTAAATACCATTATCCTATTTCTTTGACCCATTAGTGGATCTCCTGGCTGCCATATTCTCATCATTTTAGTCCTAAATCAAGGCCCACCACTGCATACTGTATCCTAAGAGGGCGAAGGGCATGGGAGGCTCAATAACACAAAGAGAGTGTGTTGCAATAGTCTAGGTGGACATTCACAGCTCTAGCTAGCCACATTGCCCTATTATGGATGGAAAGGAATGGGAGGATGTGTTTTACTGTACTCATTTTGAAGAAACATTGATTGCTCAAGGACATGTAACCATTGAAGGCTGATGGGCAAAAGGAATTTTCGGCTTAAGTGATTCCTTTATGCCCTAAATAGAGTAAGCTCCATCTGGGAGCTATTCACCCGGGCACTCTTTTGGCACACCCATCTTTTAATACCACAAAGACCTGTCTATAAAACTCTTATTGATGTAGAGTCTTTGGAGAAACAGACAGATGCCTGAGTGTCAACCGTAAGGGGCAGCATCAATAAGGATTTCAAACAGAGGAGCAAGGTATACGTCAAAAACAGTGTATGATAGAGAAAAGTCCCAAAGAATAGATGAGAGGAAACTTTCTTAGATGTAAAATATCTTATATTCACTGTCAGAGACCTAGCCAAAACCACACTAAAATGTAGTCATCTGCTTCTGCTACTGTAGTCATCTAGACTATTAAGCCAGGATGGTCCAGTGTTGAAGGTTGCAGAGTGATCCAACATTACCCGTAAAGGAGCCATACCTTTATCAGCAACATAAAGGATGTAATCTGTCAATCTCAAGAGGGTTTTCCTGAAACTCTTATTCTGTGGGAGACAATGAATTATGATTTTTCAGATACCTTTGAAGCTGTTGACCTACAATGTTTCCTGGAAACTTAGCTAATCATGGCAAGTAAAAACTGACCTTAATTTAGTTAAAGTGGTTGTTTCTAAGTTAGGTTACTTCTGGATTCAGGCAATATTATTTTTCTTGAGTTATGCTGGATGATATCTCTCTAGGATGTCCCGTTTTACAAAGGGAGGGTGCAACTACGGCTGAAAGTGTCTTTCTCAAAAGTACAAGAAATAGCTCATCATGGGAGTGTGTGGACTCTACAGGGACAATGCAGGAGGGAGGTTGGCTTCTGAAAAGAAAAGTAGCACACAGCTTCTTCCATGCGGTCTTAGTTTTATTGATGAAATTACCCTTGAACTGATCAGAAAAGCACTGGATAGGTCAAAACTGATTATTTTCTAGGTGGAATATATGCTGAAGGAAAATATTTTGAGGCTCTCACAAGCAAGGTCATCAGTCTTTTCTAGAATTTGGTCTAAAACCATATTTGTGTGTTTGAGTTATAGCTGCTTAGTATAGTTCAGAGCAAAAACTAGTCTTCCTTATCCTGCCCTCTCTGACGTTTCTGTCGCTTTACTTAACTTTTCGATGGTTTTATTTATGCTTTCCCACTCGAAGATATATCAAGAGGTTGAGTGAGATTGTTTCCTAGAAATAAAATGGGGATCGGCTTAGTGACAACGTGATAATGAAGTTCTCAAAGGCACCATAGTCATCTAAACAAGGAGAGTATTTATCGATGAAGACCGTTTTGGGGGTATAGGATGTGACAAACTAAAGGATGAAGAGGACATTTAGAGCAAGAGAATATAGATTTTATGTACATGGTTGCATGGACTACATGTTGGAAATAAAAACAGATAAAGATTTGAGCGAATTTAGGGATATTTTCACAAGAACATGTGATAACTACCGCAAGAGTAGCGTAACGCAACTTCCAACATCGCAGCCTATCGCGGGAAAATAACTGAGTGTCAATGTGGATTTCACAACGCGGCGGTAGCATGAGATGGACACCAGATATCGTGGCAAATTTACTCGTGAAAATCAACACCACTCCGCAAAAATGCGATATGCGAATGCAAATAAAATGCGATGAGGCCAACCGCAGTACAAAAAGTAGCGAAAAACAGCCACAACAGGGCCAAGGAGAAGAGGGAGAGGAAGACAGGGTGCAGACAGCAGGAAAACAAGATCAGCATCACAGGGGTGACAGAACTCTACCAGAAACTGACCCACAAGCAGACCACCTGGAATGCAGTCAGAGTGCCGAGGAGGCCAATCCAGGAGGCCAATAGGCGCCGGCATGAAGTGACTACCTAAACCAGGCACCAACCCGCTGTCAACAGGAAGGCGGCAACAGCATCAGGAGGTGGCAATCCGGTTCCACCGGAGGAGTTGGAGGAAACCTAGGTCACAGTCATCTGTGTGGAGACGGTGCAAGGAGTAGGGTGTACAGACACAGCTCGCAAGGACCTGACGGAACATCAACAAGGGGTGCAGCGAACAGGGACTGGGATGACTGTGGAGATGGGCACAATGGCAAACATGCACAATGAGGTGTAGCACACTGCACACCCACAATCACCCAGGATCATGTCTTAGATCCCCTTGGCACACTGCAGCACACACACATAGCACGAACAGCACACCCACATTGACGACAATGTGGAACAATGTGCATAGCTTACACTGCAAAACAAAGGACTCAACTGACTCCGCACATGCACTGAAACATGCCTACTACATCTGAAAGTAGCCGGAAAATGTGAAATGGAAATGTACGTGTACAACCTCACATCTGTCATGTAGTCCAAATGCACACTATCCCGCAGAAGAATCCAGCACCCCCAAAACAGTCATAGGTACATTGCCTTACAGTCTGCATGCAAACCAGCACAATGCGCCAACATACATGTCAACATGCACCTCCCATTCACATCACAGAGGGGCACACAACACATTCAGCAGAGCACAGAATACAACACATCAGTGATGCCGGAGAGGACCACCACACCATATACACCAACGCCCTACAACAGCCCATGGATATATCAGCAACCCCCCACCACGACCCGGCTAGCCAAGCTACTCAGGGGGGAACACCGAGCCTGCAACAGACCACACAGCAGGAGGCCCCCCAAGCACAGCTGGCTCATGACACTTCACCCACCCACACATGGCACCCCAATGCCATGTGTCAGCATGCCAAAAGGAGGTGGCCCAACAGGTGGGGGCAGAACCCATGGAATGCGAACCAGGACACATATGTAGGTACCTATCACCTTTCAGGGCCCACCCACACCCCAATAAAGAGCCCCACACTGCTAAAGACACACATGCAAATGCACATTCACAGTACAGAACCAAGCCCAAGGGCGCTCAAATAGCAGTCACACACCTATGTTGGCTCTGTGTATGACGGCCCTGGCCACTCCCCTTATGAATAGAGTGGGTGAGGACAAAGCTACATGTCCAAGCTCCAACCCGCTGCCTGCGGTGACATGTCTGCATCCGATGTACATAGCACAATGTAATGTTGTAGGGCCCAGGGACCCCATGCATACAACAAGACCACAAGGACACAAGCATATATCATGTTGAACTGACTACGGGCACATGCGCTCGGCCCCTTTATTGGCAGGGCCACATGTACAGTGACTCCACTGCTGGATGTGTGTGGGGTGAGTATAAGCCATTCTGCACGGAATGTCTGGAGCTGGCAACCGCCTGAACATTAGTCATCAGTGCAACGGAAACAGAAAACACATGCATAACAGAGTCAACTGCTGAGCAACATGGATTGAGCTGGAGAAAGTCCAGAGGACAGCCAACATGCAAACAGAAGTGTCCATGAGTTGCAGTGCTCTGGGTTTGGGACGCTAGAGATGAGCATGCTCATGTGAAAAGAAAGTCTTGGATTGTGTCCCTTCGATATAGTCCTGATGCAGATGCACTGGAGTGTGTGAGACCTGCATCATCGGCCCCAATCAATGTCTCAAGGCCCCCACACTGTTTGAGGTGACATAGCTGCGCAACCGCTCCACAACACAAAACACAATCAGCAACGGATAATGGCCTGCGGTGCACTGAGTCACTGGCACCTGGAGTGCTGAGCAGGGTATCAGGCCGATGATGGCATCCACGACAGGTCTGAGCAACTCCGTAAGTCTGTCAAGACCACCGCTTCGACTCTGGCAGATGGAGCGTGGAGGTGGTCCTTGCGGTGGTGGCGTGTGCCTCCTGCGGTGATGCGACGCCCGGGCCGGTCTGGCTTCGCTTTGGTGTGTGAGCAATGGTGGGATGCATTTTGGCCCGGAGGCTGCGTACAGCGCAAGGCCACATACAAATGGTGTTGATGACCTGCACTACAGGGACCATCCAATGTACCAGGAGAAGGCGTCCCGGACCTGACCAGCACAGAGTTAGTCGCCCCGGATGCACTACGGCCTGAACAGGCACCCAGCCACTGGATGGTGACTTGCGGTGCAATCAGATGGGCCGTGCGACCTGAGCGGGTCACCCTCAATGTCCGAGGTGAATGTTGCAAAGGGTTGCGGGGGACAGTGGAAGGTATCCTCCAGTGCATGACGCCAAAGGTTTGATTTTATTCAGTAGCAGCAAATGGAGGAGTGGAATGCAACAGCCTTTTTGCCATCACCAATTCGGTAACAGCTACATGAGGATGAAAACTGCCCCCTAGTCCAAAGGCTCAGACGCCACCAAAGTTCGACCATAGAGTGTCTATAAATGTTGGGAAACAGACTTAGTGGCACCGGGGCTGAGAGGGAATACAGTCTGCGATGATGCCGGTACACTGATATGAACGCAGCCATTGCTCAATAATGCCTCTGTGACCTACTGGGCCGCAGTGTAGGCTGGAGCAGTGGTCAGCAGTGGCCCACAGCCACGTGTTGGCTTGAGATGCACAGTGCTAGTGACACCCGGGCAGTTGTCGGTAGTGTGCGAACACCTCCGTAACGATGATCCTTTTCTCACCGTCAAGATGCAAGGCGTCCTCTCTTATGCCTCTCATTGCATGCAATGATATCTAATCTGCTTTTGCATACTCGATGATCAGTTCCAAATCTGTGACTTACTGGAGCACAGCCTAGGCCTTAAACAGTGTAGGCTGGAGGGAGCCGTCTGCACGGGCCATTTACCGAGTGTCACTGGCATAGGTTGGTGGCCCCACCAGCCTGCATAGTTCATTTTCAGTGGCACCACGTGTTCGGTCACCTCCGTGACTGTGACCCGGCTTTTGTCCGGAATGAGGCGCATCTTCCTCTAACTCCCCTCTGTGTGGCCACTGTTGTTGACTTTGCCATTCGTGATTCGCGACTAGGTGCTGGATGTGAGACATACTGGTCCGCAGCGTAGTCCTGGTCCCTCATCCACGTGTTGCCGGCCGGCATTGAACAGGGTTTGTGGCACCACGTGTAGCCGGCTGGCGTTGAACAGGGTTTGTGGCACCATGTGTCGCAAGAAGCCCATATGGAACTATGCCTCACTGATCGGGGGTTCTGGTGCTGTGGCTGCTGGCCCGGATTTGGGGTCACTGCCATTCAGGAGCCAGGACACAGTTTCATATATGGTATCTACTGGGCCGCAGAGGATGCCGGTGGAATATGTAAATGAGGAAGGAGTAATGTGGGCCAGCAACGGGGAGCAGTGATGGTCTGAGAGGCTGGCAGGGTAGCGGGCCTCGTGCTTCGAGTTTACACAGGCACGTGGTGGGCCTTCCTTGACACACGCCGGTGTCAGCTGGTGATCAGTGTGGCCTGGCTGCTCAGTATCGGGCCTGACGACTTCGTGGTCCAGAGGGCCGCGGTACGGCAGGCGCACAGGTTCGCAGGCAACTCCGCTATTGAGGACAGGGTGGGAGGCACTGCCCTGGCAGAGACGTTGGGCTTTCCGGGAGAGGACCACCCTCAGGGCTGAATGCTTTTCATTCACATCCCTAAGCTGCCTTGGCATACGCTGGCCTTCCCACTCTGCTCACGCTTACAAGGGGCGCGACAGGCAATATTTCCACAAGGACCCCCCCTGGCTGGGGTGACATGCTTGCGTCCACTGTCCACTGCACTCCATACACCAGAGGTATATGTCACCTGGATATGGGTGTGTTCTGCATACTGCAGTCTGTCCAGCACATCGCCGCCACTCTTGGCATTGTGCACTTTCCCAATCATGGTTCTACTGCATCCTTCACACATGCCTGATTGCCATTCTCCCCACATTTGTCTATTGTATTGCTGAGGTGCCATGCCATTGATTGGTCATGTTCACGGCTTGCCCAGGTTACCATTGTAAGTTGTTCTATCGTGTCTGGTGGGTGGGCATGTCGTTGTGCATGTTGGTTGTGATTTTGTGACGTGTGCATTGCCAGAGCTGTGGATTGGATGGTTGTGGAGTTGAGGTGAGTGGGGTGTTAATTTGGCCCTTGCCAAGGGACTGTGTATTTCCCTTGGTGCCATCCTGGGAACGCTGTTGGATGCACTTTTGGAGGGTGAAGGGATCATGCACACTCACTGTGTATTTGGAGGCGACATTGGTGAAGGTCCCACGGTGTTCTGATGTTGCCTGTACATTGATGAGTGACGTGTGCTTCCTGTTGCGCTGATTGTGTGCTGTGTCACCAGGGGGCACACATGGGACATGGGTGCAGTGGATTGCCCCCAACACGTGCGTGGCGTATGGTCCTTGCTTGGACTCCAGCGGTTCCTGCACATTGTGTTGGACGTGTGGGGACTGGGGTGCCAGGGTGATAGTGATGTCCATGACAGGTGTGGGGGTACTTGGATGTGGCTGGCTATGAGACTCCGCCGACTCTGGCAAGTGTTGGTTGGGGTGTGCCAGGGGCCAACAGGTACAGCACAGCCAGCAGCTTGGTGGGTGGGATGTTCGTTGTCCGTTGTGTTGGTGCCGTAGGCCTTTTAGGCGCTGATGGCCAAGATGTGTAGGATGGTTGTCCCTTTCAGTCTGTAGTGGAGAGTGAAATTGTCAGATGTTGGGCCTGTGAGACAGGTGTGTTTCCTGGGAGGCCGCTGTCTTTGTCTGCGCTGCCTCTGTAGTGGTCCATGGGGGGTGGGGTGTGCCGGGTGGGTATTGTGGCCCTCTTGGGTTTCCCGGCTGCAGGATGAGTGGCTCCATGGCATCTGTTGCCCTTCTGATGACGCACTGGGCTGGGCTCCCTTTTGTGGTGCAGGCTGCCATCTGACTTTACACCAGGTCAGAGCAGGTGTTAATTTTCTGCTGCTAACGCGCCTTATCCCGTGTTTTGTGTTCTTATCAGCGATCTGGCTGGTCTTTGTGAATATTGAGGTGTCGTGTTGTCGTGGCTTTGTGCACGGGAACGCCTACTCTGCAACTCATTAGCAATAGTTGAGGGTGTCCTCTGTGGTGATGTTTTTTGCTGCTGCTATCGCGTGTAAACTGGTGCTGTGGGCTGTTAGCACCAGCTTGTGAATGGGGTGGTAAATTTATCACGACTTTGGCTGCAATAAAGTGCCGTTAATTCGGCAATAGCTCTTTGTGAATATGCCTCTTAGTGTGCTGTTAGCTATCTCATTTTGGTAAACATGGCATCGAGTTTATGATCCTTTTGTTGGGGTTGGGGGTTAAAATTTATTCTAAAAATACCTTTTTCATTTTAACACATGGTGTAGATGAGGGTGATGTATATAAAAAAACCCATTGTTGCTATAATTGACACTCACTGTCACGGGGTAATACCTATTATTTCTTTTGAGTGATTAAATGGAGCACTAATTTGCACAGAAGTTCTGTAAAAAAAAGACTGTTTTAGTTTTCAGCCATACAAACTTTGAAAAACATAATGAAGAACATGGACAATAATAAAATAGTATCTGTCTTGAAAGGTGCAATTAATAAGCATACTCTTAATGAATAAATAGTGCCATAAAGTAAAAGTGGGTACCACAATCATGAGTAATTGGAATAACGCACCTGTGAGCATCAGCTGATGGAATTTGAATTTATTGTGGCTTCCTAATTGCTGGTATATCCTCCCTAGTGAACACAGCGTAATTACTGCCTGCGCTTAGATTTGTAGTGCTGATCAGATATGCACATCTCTCAAGAAATTGATGCAAGAAATTGATGCTTGAACTGAAGGCTTGTTGGCAGATAAGCCACAGCTAATGAACAAAAAAGATCCAGAAGGGCCTGGATTGACATAACTGTCCGCTCATCACAGGGTAACAACAGGCAGACATGCAGCCTTTAATTAACTGTGAGAAAGTGGAACATTTCCTGAACTGTGTTGCACAGTAAAACAACATGTTTGATGTATTTTGATTTATACTCTGTGCAGCCCTTACAATTCTGGGGTGTTTGATCTAATGATCAAGTCCACTGTGGAAACCAGTTGTTCTCAAATTGTTTAAGGACTCGCCGGATCAGTGTTTCCATTGTGTCATTAACCTGGGTCCCTGTATAAATAACAGAGTGCCCAGTGCAGCTTCCATGCGGCTCTAGTTCACTCGTACTTTCTGTATTTCTATCTTTCTCGAACTCTCATTTTATTCCTCTCTTTTTCTCTGACCATCACCTAATGCGATGCAGTGCGCGCAACGAAATTCGTTTTATTTATTTTTATGTTTACTTACCTGTTAAGGTCCAGATTCCATACATTACTAGCCCCCACTCTGCCCCTCCCCCTCCCCACGTCACCGCCCGGCCGGTACTCCCACTACCGGCCGCGGCTGTGCATATGCCAGAAACCTTCGTGGGAGTGTACTCAACAACTTCCCAAAGTTTCATGGCGATCGGATGAATGGTGTAGTAATGCATATGCCAGAAACCTTCGCGGGAGTGTACTCAACAACTTCTCAAAGTTTCATGGCGATCGGATGAATGGTGTAGTAATGCATAAAGGACAAACAGACAGACAGACATACATTCATTTTTATATATATAGATTGTGAATTTTTGCTGTTTGGTCTTATTTTGGTTTAGATAAAGATTACTTATTAAACTGGTGTGGTGTCCATTTGTAGTGTTTGCACTGTATTACTGTATGTGTTCACAAATGCTTTACACACTGCCTCTGAGATAATCCTGTCTGCTCATGCCAAGCTGCCAATAGAGTGAGCAGGGGTTATTTTAGGAGTGGATCCCACTTTCCCTGACTAAAAGCAAGGGTCCCTATTTAGACAAAGGTACCTACCTCTGCTAACTAGAAACCCCCATTTCTAACACAGAATAGCATGTAATAAATAGTTTTTACACCAAAATGACAAAACTCCAATCAGTAGTACCAGAGATATGCAATTGCAAGAATTTTGGTTAGGTGTAGCACCTTAAAAGAACACAGTGTCATTTAAGGTTATCTAGTCTTGAGAGATTGGGTGAAAGTCACAAGTTCAGGCAGACCATCATAGAGTGCAGGCTGGATACAGGGACTAGGTTAGTTACCTTCTAAAGTCTAGGGCGAAGGGTTCCATTTGCGGTGAAGGTGGATGGTCGTTGCAGTAGGACGAAGATCCTTTGGATGGCATGGATGGTCGTTGCTGGAGATTCGCTTTGACGGTCACTGCAACTTGTCAATGCTGTAGCGAAGAGCAGATTTTGTGCTGGTTAGTAGTGGTAAAGTGCACAGAGTCCTAAGGTCAGCAAAACCAAGATAGGCAAAAAGGGAGGAGGAAGTCAAAATGTTCGGTGAAAAGGGCGTTATGGCTGACAGGCCAAACAGCATGCCTCGATTTTTACTATTGGGCAGCATGATTAGGCAAGCCTTTAATATTTCTTCTAATCAATCATGAAATGTGTGTCTGCTCCACACTGACATTTTGCTTTCTTATGTATTCAATCAATCAATCTATTAGATTTTTATTCAGCAAATTAGAACAGCCACAAACGTACGTACAGTATCATATAAAATAGAATTCAAATGCAATAAAAATGGCATAAAAGAGAAAATTACATGTCAAAAAAGTTAAAAGGAGGCAGCTCCACCACTTCCCTGAGTCACAACTAGCACACAATAATTTCCTGAGATATGCCCCCCCCCTTATGTGAGATACAACATTAAACAAACATGGGGGTCTTGAAGTGAAAACATGTAACTCCGTGCAGTTTTATAATCTCTGATATTCATAGCAAGAAATGGCATAAAAGACCGAGATTACATAAAACGAAAGGTTTCAATTAGCAGCTCCACCACTTCCCTGAGTCACAGCTAGCACACAATACGTTTCCTGAGATATAAGGCCCCTCTCATATAAAGTGCATCATTCAAATAAGCATGGGGGGTCTTGAAGTGCAAACAACAACTCAGTGCAGTTTTATAATCTCTTATTCCGTGCAAGGAGAATTGTTTCAAGGTAATAACTCCTTAAATATTAGTAAAAACCATAGAACATCATAAAGTGCTAGGAGTTTTACTTAGACTGGTAATCGCAGGGCCAAAGAAATTAGTTCAGCGGACAAACCCTCAGTTCGGGAAAGACAACCAAATGATGAACTTTGCCTGCATGTAGTCTTATTAATACAAAATGCTGCTGGATATCATTAACAAGGGACAAATAGTAAAGACAACCCTCCTGAGGATTGGTTGACATATAAAGGCAACAGTTGGTTTTCTCATGTCCTCACTCATTCTAAGGTCATGCCTATGCTTAAAAAAAGTTGCTTTAATAAAAACCTTATTAAACAATATACCTTTTAGTGGGTTTTGTAGAACAGGCGTGTTGAATAAGATACTAAAAGATGTAGAAATAAAAGAAAGCCAGGGGATGTTGGAGACATGGTCCAGGGTAAGACAGTACAAAAAGGGACTGGTTTTGTAATTACAGAGCACAGCACAACATAATAATATATCTCAAAGCAAACTAGCAACACAAGACATAATAGAGCATAACAACAAAACTGTGAAAAAATATAATGATGCAACATCGTAAACGCATTACAGTAAATCAAAAGCACGGTGTAATGATGCATCACAACAGCACACAAAACACAGCGGGCAGATTTATAAGCCACTTGCTCCACTTTTGCGTCACTTTTCCCATGTTAAAAGTGACGTAAAAGTGGCGCAAGGGGCTTGTAAATCTGCCCCAGTATGTCACCACCACAACACAATGCAACACAAACAAAATGTCATTACGCATGACCACCCCCTCATACTTGCTTTCATTATAGTGCGGTAAAAGTTGTTTGCACCAATCACTGCCCTACTTACCACCAAGGACATGAAATAGCCCAGTTGAACCGGCCCCATTCGTTACAGATCCCTAGAACTGGTTTTCCAATTTCATGGATAGGCAGCATAACTAAGGGGCATATTACCAAGGGTGGCGATAGGCAATTATTGCCGGCGATAATTCTATTGCTCTATTAGCAAGCTGTCGCTAACATATGTTAGCGACAGCTTTTAGGCAATAGCGAGCGGTTTGGGGCCCGCTTTGCATGTTAGCGATATTTATCGCTAATGACATGCAAAGTGGGCGTACCCAACCTGTTGGCGACTGAAAGCAGTCGCTAACGTCGCTATCCCCTATTAGCAAGGCAGGCGTACCGATGGGAATATTCCCGCTATCGACAGCGCCTGCTCAGACCGGTTCTTAGCCATGTTATCCAATGGGAGGTGGATAACATGGCTAAGAGCATTTCGTCACTAATGCGTGAATATCGCTGTATTCTCAGTGATATTCATGCATTTCGCCGCTATCGCTGGATATTTTAGCACAATAGAGAAAAAGTTGCTAATAGCATGTTTTCTACGCTAACATATCCAGCGATAAAAAAAATTGTCGCTAAGCCTATTTAGCGATAATTATCGTTACTTGTTGGTAATATGCCCCTAAATGTCCTGGAACTCAGTCACCCAATGAGAAGGAACGTTTTTACCTTTCCTGCTGAACATCTCGTGGGTGTCTGTGACGATCTCCGACCTAGCAACAGTAGCAGAACAAAACACTGCTGGTTATTTTTTCTTTTCTCTCCTTCCCACGAAGTTAATCGCTCATTATTTCACTGCCTATAAACTATTTTACTCAGTCAAATACAAGCTGATTGTGCAGCAGCAGGTTAAAGAAGCACAGTATTTCCTATTGTATCTCAAACTGGGAAGCGAACATTTCCAGTTGCTGTGGTTGCTGCTGCTAATTAATAAAAACAGCTAAAGGTCACTCAAAATAAAGCCCGTGTTGCATTCTCGCCAGTGTGACATTTGAATAATTGTGTAAGAGCCTCTGCTAATCTTAACAGTTTTTAAAAAAAAGAAAAATCCTAACCTATGCATCTCAAAAATAGCTGTACATCTTTGTTTGTGTTACTTTTTCCCGTGAAGAAGAAAACATAGCTTCTTTTCGAAAAAAAATATTCAAAGTGGAAGCTTTCCTTGACTTCTGATGCAGCAGTGCAGAAATGCACTTATAGTGTTAGCCTGTCACTCCTATGATAAAGGTGCAGTCCTGCCTGAGCGTCAGGTCCAGGTCTAGAGGGAAAACTTGGCACGTCTATGGTTGGTGGTAAACGCTTGGCCCACCAGGCGTGCACTGCTTACAGTACTTAATTTGTGTAAGAATGAGTGCTGATGCCCAAAGCTCTGCTCATAAGCATGCAGCCAATGCAGTTAAATGTCGGTGCGCCCAATAAAGTGGCTGCGTTGTTTTAAATTAGCCTTATGCCTCTTTTATCCACTACGAGACACTCCATGCCACTTTACCTCACTCTTGCAGGTTCCTGCTTTCTCCTTTTATGACGATTTTTTCATCTTTCTCTTCCCGCGTCTCTTGCTCTCTGCGAATGTCTGATAAAGAAAAATAAGAGCCTGTCTCCAAAAATGAGTGCCGGTGGTTCATGCCAGCAACCACTAGCTCAAATTAAGCACTGACTGTTTAGGTTGTTCAGAAAATTGATGCAAAAGGTGTGGGCCTTAAAAGGAAAACAGCCTTTACAACGACGGCTGCACCTCGCATGCCTTTACCACGAAGGCTTGACCATGCATGCGTTTTTGCCACGCAGGATTTTACAATGGATATGCCTTTACCATGCATGCCTTTACAGCGAATCTAATTGTAAAGGCATGAATGGTATATGCATGTGAGTGGTAAAAGTTTTACATGTAAATGTAAGTATTTTGCAGGTAGGTAGTTAGGGCCTCAATTATGAGTAGTGCTGCATTGCTGCATGAAAGCAGCAATGCAACACTTCTCAATGCACCCTCCTTGTGACACGAATGATGCGTCATAGTTACTGTATGACACATCATGTCGCAAGGAATGAAAGATGCGTCAGTATTACTGACGTATCTTTTGGCGCAAAAGTGACGCATTGCTGGAGTTGTGTCGGAAGCGTGAGGCAACTACAGCAATGTTCCTTTCACATGGGACAAGCCGCATTTGAAAGGGCCTGTGTCACCCTTACGCCTGCCATAAGGCAGGCATAATGTTTTGACGCATTGGCGTCTTAGAAGTGGCACAGCGAAATCCCATAGATTTCACTGCGCTACTACTACGACCCTTTCTTGCGGGGGAACGCCCATCCTGCATATATTATACCTGATGCAGGTATAATGTCGCGCAGGTGTTTACAACGTGGCGCATATGCCTAGCTGCGTCACTTTGAAAATATGGCAACATGGCGCATTATTTATGCCACCGCTGCAAAACTAAAAGTGATGCAACAGTGGCGCAAAAGTTTTGCAGGCCTTCATAAATAAGGAACTTAGTGTTTTTCAAAGATATATTTATACCGCGTCAGACTGACACCCCTGCAGACTGGAACAGCCCAACCATAGGTCGGTGGTTCCAACTGCAGAGGCAGTCAGAAACATCAATTTGTCAATGGCAGCTTGTGCAGTGGACGGAAATGTCCCGCAGCACAAGCTGCCAATGATAAAAAGATTTATGTAAACATTCCTGCACCGTGTAGCAGGCACCATGCAGTGCCTGCCACAGGGTGCAGGGTTGTTTAGGGGGGCAGGCCCCACAGCAGAGGCCTTGTTGGGACGGTGACCCTGCTAGGGGTCCCAAAGTCACTTTCCGACAGCCTTTCCATGTCGGAAAGACTGACATGGAAAGGCTGTGTGAAAGTGATATCATAATCATGACGGTGGTGCAGAGGCTGGCTCAGCCATCATTATGGGATTATGATGCCTTCCGACGGTCTGATGGGATTCTTGAGCCTGTCAGAAGCGCAGCAAAATCCCCCTGGGTTTCCCTCCAACCACGTCATTGTAAAACGGTGGTGAGAGGGTAACCATCTATGTCAGGCGGAAAGCCTCCTGCAAGCTGTCGAATGGCTTTCCGACTGACATCGTAATCAGGCCCTAAGTCTCTGAATGGTTTAAATACAGAAGAAGAGCTGTATTAAATTTTTATAAAGGTTACATGTGCTGCTGTAATTCCTGAATAAGTGAACTTCAATAGTGCTCACGTTAAAGTTCAATACAACTGCGAAAATTGTGATCCAATAAGACTCTGAGATATTTTCATAATAGAGGTATGATGTTTAATGAATTATAATTTTGAGGGTAGCACATTTGATTTGATCATTATGAATATATGAGCCTAATATGCGATCGTTAGAATTTTTTTCTGTGTCATGAGGGGAGAAATGATTTTACATGAATTCACAAGGTTGTATTCAATGTAGATTATGTGTGCCCTCGTGGTCTTAATCGTGATGAACTCTAATTATTACGCAATTGTTGGTTGGGTGCACTATTTAAGTGTTGGTTGTCGATACATAATTGTCCATCCAAATATAATGAATGAATTCATGAGTTTAATGTGGAAACTGATTACATTTGCTCACTTGAGCATAATTGTGGTATGCCAATGAATTGATGATTGCAGCTATGAAAATAACTGTCATCAATCAATGTAAAAGCCCAATGCCAAAAATCTAATTCAGGATGATGTAATGACTGACAACATATAATTTATGTGTTTGATCCACTCCTGAATGATGATTTCTTGTGCCAAAGTGATTTATTTTGCATGCCTCTTTAATTTGTCCCTTTTGCTTTGTACCTTAATTTATTGTTTACTAAGTTGTATCACCAATAATTAGATAATACGAAGTGTGTGGTTTGTAAATTATTTATCTGCAGTGAGACATCCGAATGAAAAAAGACATTGTAGGTTAGTCTTTTGTTATTGACTATTGTAACCTGGGTACTATAAGAGTGTTACTAAGAAAAGGACAGCGCATATGTGAACAAGTTCACTTGTTTGTCCGAAACTTGTTATGACTGATTGTGTCGAACAATAAAGATTTGCAGAACATAAGCTGCCTATAACTGCTGAATTTCAATTGTTTTGTGTGAGTGAAGTCTGAGCCTAACTATAACATCCCTGTAACCTTTGGTTTTGTCAGTGAAATTCCAAGGGTTTCTTTTAGTCTATTTCCTAAGTGTAACATCCCTGTACCTTTTGGCTTTTTCCGTGAATTTTATGAAGATTTTCCAAATTCCATTTCTAAAATATCATGTCCTCCTAATGTGTTGTTTTTTAAATTTATTTGTGGGGTTTATTTTCAATACTAAGGGGGACATTAGGATGACGGGCGGACTTTGTCCGCCCGCCATCCTATCGGACAACGGGACCACCCGCCATAAGTGCAGGGGTCCCCTGGGGGAATTAGGATGCATCCACCACAGTGGCGGGCGCAACCTGCATTTTTAACATTGCGGCAGGCAGTGCTGAATGCTAAAAATGCACATTGTGCTTTTCAATGCACAACATGACAGGCACCAAGTGGTGCCTGTCATGTTGTGCATTGAAAAGCAGGGGGGTACCATAGGTACCCCCCATGTGCACCGCCCACCCCACACGGAGTCCATGGGGGTCTGCAACGGGCCCCCGCATGTGGACTCCGCATGCCTTTCCGCCACAGAAAGGCATTGACAAATGCACATTGTAATATGGCTGGTGGTGTCTGATAGACACCGCCACCATATACAACCCTTTTCCGCCCCGGTCGCAAGGCGACCGGGGCAGAAAAGCGGCGGACGGTCTTTCCATCCGCCGCGGAAACCCCGGCCATGTTAATATGGCGGGGGTCTTTAAAGCAAGGATGGCGGCCAGATCACCCCCGCCAGGCCAGCGGTGGCTACCGCCAGCCTGGAGGGGGTGATCCGCCCGCCATCCTAATGGGCCCCTTTGTGTCTTACAATACGTTTTTATTTATTTTTTGTACTGTAGACATTCTTTTTTTAACAAATATACTTTTCATATGTTTGAAAACATAAAAATCACATACGTAGTGAAGGTAAATTAAATTAAATGATGTTTTTTAATGTAAATAAACACTTTTTATTTTAACAAAAACTATTTTTGGAGTTCCGCAGAAGCTTCGCGGATCTGCAAACATAGCCAGACGACTACTCTATGTTTTTTACTCCCAATAAAGAGGTCAGAACGAATCCATAACTATGAATTTGTAGATTTTCTGAAACTTTTAGAGATTACTGCACATATGTATACACCTCCATTGCCTCTATATATAAACCAACTTATATCTCTGTTTAAAAAAAGTTACCAATTTTACCAGGTTCATGAATCTGTGAATTTATGGGCCTTATTAGCAAATTCGCTTTGATATACACTCTCAAATCTTGCCTTCTGATTGGATACATTAAGACCCCACCCTTCCACACGGAAAACCACCTGCAAAAGCAGTTACTTCTAGAGTTAAGTCTCTAGAAGGAGGATTGAGAACCAGTGCTGTTCTGCTTTCACACAACATCTGAAGCTCCATCGTACATCCAAGACAAGATTCCACAATCTGTGATGATGAAGACTAAGACACACCACCTTGCAGAAATGAAAGTGAAGTGTGGAAGCACTTTACTATACCTTCTAGGGGAAAGAAGGTAACAGCAAAATATGTGCAGTGCAATATTTGCAGCAAGCAGTTAATCAGAGGCACTGCAAAGAAGTATTCACTTGGGACAAGTTCAATGTAGAAGCACTTAAAAACAACTCATGAAAGGGTCTACAAACAGAAGATGCAAGTGAAAGCAGGTCTAGCAGGACAGTTGATCTTTACAGCTGCCTTTGGAAAACCATCTTCAGCTGCAGTCATTACAATACCAGCTGCCTGTTAGGAATTGAGTGACATGGTTATTCACTGCACAGAATGGAACATGTTTGTCACTATAAAAATGCTTTCTGTAGGTGCATTCTTGGATGCAGTGAAAAAGCATTGCTCTTACTTTTTTTGTTGCTTCCTTTGAATACATAATGTTTAATGAAGAGTGAAGCCAGTTGATTATTTCCATTTCCCCATCTTTACCCTTTTCCCTATCCTGTTCACTTTTGGTAAAAAAAAAAAGAAAAACCTTTAAAATATGTTAAAAACCCTTCTAGATATAAAACAGTTACTGCCAGAACCACCATTTACTCAAACAAAGAGCTAACTCTGTGTTTTTAATGTGTCAGTGACTGTATCCGGGTAAAATTGTGTGTGTCAGTGTGTGCATGTGTGTATGCCTGGATGTGTTATTGGATGCATTAGTATTTGGCTGGGTGTGTCAGTGCCTGCTTTGGTGTATACCTGGCTGTGTCAGTGTCTGCATAGGTGATGATTCACAGAGTGCTGACACTTTTCAGACACTCACCCCCAGTCACAGATCTGGGTTGAATCCATCATCGTTCTTTAGCTCACTTCACCACCTAAGTTCAGACCCAGCCATATGCAAATCACTATTGAGACTGTTCCTCATGAACTGGGGTGGCCGATCACCACATCTGTGTACCCACTTTACTGTCTCCCCTAATCCACATGTTAACGGATGAAGCATCAGGTGTGCTATAGTCCCTCCTGGAGAGGATCCAATCATAGAGCTCCCTATGGAGCTCCTCAGAGATGGGGCTCCGGGGGACGCGGTGAGCGCGTTCTGGAACGGGCCGAAGTTTAACTTGCAGCGCGATGAAAGCGGATCGCTGCAGAGCCCACTGCGGTCCCCCAAAATGGCACCAACTCCCGGCACTAATTGATCTACGATCCTCTTACGTTGGACACTGTTTTTCGGGCTGAACGGACCCTCTACTACACGCAAGCCTCACATCCCTAAGGTGGGTGCCTCTCATATGCGAAATACTGAAATAAAGCTCACCTCGCAATCTGCTCGCCTGACCCTAAAATGGCGGCGGAGTAGCTCTAAGCGACGCCGTGAGCTCTCTCTGTGTCTCATGCCCGCGGGGGTGAGCCCTCTTCAAGGATCCTTGGCGGTGACTTGTGCGGAGTGCTCTGCTTCTCCCCCTCGCCTGCACCCCAGCGTCATACCACGCCCCAACAAGCCAACAAGCCCCTGACTCAACAATGGCAGCAGCTGAGAAATAAGCTAGCGAGATGTGCGAGGTAAGAGTGGCGAGGAGTGCCACGAGATCCGTAACAAATGTGGTGACAGCGAGGAGACTACCACACTGCTGTCACACTGCTAGCACGATATACCTGACATTTGCAGTGCCTTAATGTGAGGTGCCCACCCGACGACAACATCCCACCATGCCTCCGGATTGAACTCCTCTGCCCCAGCTCCTCATGGACAAAGAGGCTGTGACTTGCGGACTGCCTTTCTCCCCCCCCCCCCCCTCCCCCGGACTTGCTGGCAAGGGCAGCCCTCTTCCTGGACTCTCGGACTTGGACCTTTGTGCTTCTCGACATTTTCCATTTTCCTTTATGAATCGCTTCTTCTTCTTCCCCTTTCTCCTCTGCCATTTTAGAGTTCTCTGACTTCCCCCTCTGTCCTAGCGACCTTTTTATTGTCTCTCCTGTTGCCTCTGACACACTCCTCGCTGTCTTACTCATTACTATCTGCTTCCCTCTCTCGTTTGTCTCACTTTCCTGCCCTTCTATGTCCCTCCCTTGGTGCTGTGACTGCATCCCCCTTCCGACCCCACTTAATGGAACTCTGCTTTGCTGTAAATGGAGATCACTCTAATCACTAGTATATGCAGTAGACCTATGTACTCTCTACCATTCCTATGCGACTCTTAGAGTTGATCCGGTCATATCCCTTCCCTATGTATATCGAGATAACTCTAATCACTAGTATATGCCGTAGACCGTTGTACTATCTACCATTCCTATGTGACTCTTAGAGTATATCCAGTCATATCCCTTCCCTATGTATATAGAGATAACTCTAATCACTAGTATATGTAGTAGACGTGTGTACTCTCTACCATTCCTATGTGACTCTTAGTGTATATCCATTCATATCCCTTCACTATGTATATAGAGATAACTCTAATCACTAGTATATGCAGTAGACCTTTGTACTCTCTACCATTCCTATGCGACTCTTAGAGTATATCCATTCATATCCCTTCCCTGTGTATATAGAGATAACTCTAATCACTAGTATATGTAGTAGACCTTTGTACTCTCTACCATTCCTATGTGACTCTTAGAGTATATCCATTTGTATCCCTTCCCTATGTATATAGAGATAACTCTAATCACTAGTATATGCAGTAGACCTTTGTACTCTCTACCATTCCTATGTGACACTTAGAGTATATCCATTCATATCCCTTCCCTATGTATATAGAAATAACTATAATCACCAGTCTCTTCTTTGTGTGACTTTACATCTTGTACATTTGCAATTTGTTTCTGTGTGTATCTTTTATGTAACGCATGTAATGCTAAGTCCTTATGTTTTGCACCTGGTTCTTATGTAAAGCGCTCTAACACCTTCGGGTAAAATTCGCGCTATATAAAATCGCATTAAATAAATAAAAAAATAAATAAAGGAGCAGAATTGCAAAGAACCTCTCATCACATAAGTTGAATAGCAGGGAGAATATGTTGCTATTGTGTTTGGAGTGCATATGACACAGCATGTTACTTCTCCCACTCACACTTGGGGCAACATCTTAGATCACATTTGGACTCAGGGCATATCGCTCCTTGGTCCGACTATCTCCCCCTGTGTCTGGTCAGACCATTCACTGATTGAGTCATCTATTCTTATAAAGGGCCTGGTCAGGCCCACCCTCCAGCATGGAGGGTCCGCTCGGAACTGGAAGATTTTCGATTCACTTGCCTTCTTTTCTTTAATCGCCAAAACTCAGCCTCCACTTCTTGAGTCCTCAGATGTCAATATTATGGATGCCAATATTTCACACTGGCTAACGACGGCTAGCGACGCATGTGCACCTCTAACCCGCTTTTCTCGCTCCCACCCTAATAAGTCCCACAAATGGTACAACTCCATTTTAAAACAACAACATCTGGAGCTGCACCGATCAGAGCGTAGATGGCGGCGCCATTATCTTGGCCCCGACAGGGAAGCATACGTGTCTGCGTGCAAAGCCTATAAAGTCGCAATCACCACTACCAAAACCACCTTTATTTCTAACAGAATTTTAACAGCTCCCAACAGATCTAAGGAGATTTTCAAAGTCCTTGGCGAACTGACATCGGACGCCAGGACACTCCCGCATTCGCCGTCTTCCTTAGAATCTTGTACCGCTTTAAACTCTTTTTTTATTGATAAAATCACTACCATCAAGAACTCCATTCCTCACTCACATTTTTCTGTTACAACAGCTCCACTTCCTGTTAACACATTCACTCTTTCTCAGTTCCCCGCGCTCGACCCGGAATCTCTTGCCAAACTGTCCACTCGTGTGAAATCTGGATCCCCTAAGGACTGTTGCCCTCCCTTTGTGCTTCGCGATATTTGTCACACCCTCCCCCACTGTATCCTCCCTTTACTTAATTCTTCCCTTAACTCAGGCATAGTCCCCAGCTCATTTAAAGAGGCCGTATTGGTGCCTCTTTTGAAAAAGCCAGGTGCCGATCCAGCAGCCCTGGCTAACTATCGCCCTATTTCCCTCCTGCCCTTTCTATCTAAAATCCTCGAGGCTCACGTCACGACCTGCCTCTCACATTTCATTGAGGAGTCCAACTTCCTGGCGCCCAACCAGGCCGGGTTCAGACCAGCCCATTCCACCGAGGCTGTGATCCTCGCCGTGCTGGACAATCTTAGACGCAATGAGGACAGAGGACTACCCCAGGCATTAGTCCTACTCGATCTATCGGCGGCATTCGACACGGTGGACCATAACATCTTAATCCACCGTGTCGAATCCGCCGGAGTCTGTGGGGTTGCCCTGTCCTGGATTAAATCCTTTCTGGAGGAGAGGTCCCAGGCAGTTAGCATGGGTCCTTTTCGCGCCACCAGCGTCTCTTCATCCTGTGGAGTCCCTCAGGGATCTTCTCTGTCTCCCCTCCTTTTTAATTTATACCTCCAACCCCTCCTTCACTCCTTAGGTAAGTGGGATATCACCGTGTTTAATTACGCGGATGATTTACAAATTATTTTTCCCCTCACTTTTCCTGACGCTGTCATCAACTTCCAGACTGCCATGACACACATCCAGCACTGGATGAACCAAAACCAACTCAAGCTCAATCCGGGCAAGACTGAGCTCCTTCTCCCGGGGAGAAGTGCCCCTTTCTGGGGCCCTCAGTACTGGCCGACTGAGCTCGGAACACCTCCCTCTCCTGCTGGATGTGTCAAGAGCCTCGGAGTCTTGATTGACTCCGGGCTCACCCTCAAGGCACAGGTGAGCGCAGTAACATCTTCCTGCATGTTCCAGCTCTACAGGATACGGAAAGTCGCTCACCTCCTATCGCCTGAAGTCTTGCTGCAGGTTCTAATATCCCTGGTGATGTCCCGGTTGGACTTCTCGAACTCAATCTACTACGGTCTCCCTAAATCTCAGCTGTCTAGGTTGCAGATCGTCCAAAACCAGGCTGCTCGGCTGGTCTTTAAAATCCCCAAATGGCAGTCGGCCCAGCCTCTACTACGCCGCCTTCACTGGTTACCAGTGAACGAAAGAATCACTTTCAAGGTTCACTGTCTGGTTTTCAAAGCTCTCACAGGTCCCGCCCCTGCGTTTCTCAAGTCCCTAATCTCCTCCTACTGCCCCCCTCGTACCTTGAGGTCCACCCACCTCCAGCTCCTTGTCGTCCCCCGTTTCAAACTCTCTAGATCAGGTGGCCGCAGCTTCTCTTGTCTAGCCCCTAAGCTGTGGAACTCCCTCCCCCTTTCCCTCAAATCATCTTGTTCCCTTCTTTCTTTCAGGAAATCCCTAAAAACACTACTTTTTCCTCACTCATTTTCTTCTTTTCCTTCCCTGTCCCTCCCCCTCTCTTCTCAATCCGATTAGCGCCAGGAAACCTATGGTGACAATGCGCTCAAGAAATTTGTTATAACATAACATATAACATGTGTCTATTTAAAGCCATTAAATAGGATTGACTTAATTCAATTTGAATGCTAAATTACACATTTGTTTGTAGGTTTATTCTGCCAGTCCAGTGCAAAAACTTTAGGGTCTCATTCAGAGTTTGGTTGATAGGTTACTCCATCACAACATGATGGATCTCCCCACCTGCCTTGTTGCAACTGCACTCGGACACATTTAAATTGTAATAAAGCTGATGAGATATCTGTCATGTACGTGACAGAGTAACCAGCCTGCCAAACTATATAAACAGGCCCTTAAGCTGTAACCAAGAGTTGGCACGGACTTGATTTAAAATGTAACCGCGCTTTCAAAAGGTCTAAAATAAACAATCACAAAGACAAACTGGTTTCTGCATGGAATCCCTGGGTTTTCCATGTTAACTTTGAACAAGCAATGGGGCTACCTGTGGAGAAAATGTATGTGGTACATGTGCAGCAACTAATCAAAACAACAATACAGCAGGATATCACAAACTTATAAAGTCCGGACGAAATTACTTATAAATAGACAATGGAATGAATGCAAAGTCTCACATAAAGGAAATGGTAAGAAATTGGATCATTAGTTGAGGAGGCTAAGAGCCCCAACCAAGTAACATCTGTTATGAAGAGTTTTGTTCACAGTAGAGGAGGCAATGAACAGCAGACTTTCAGCACAAATAGAAGGTCAAGAATTGTGGCCTGTCGTTGCTGTAGTGTGAAGAACCGGTCATCGTTGGAGTTAATGTTGGTGGATCACCATGGACTGACGATGTCAGCGTGAAATGCATGGCCTGCATTGCTAGTCATCATAGACAGTCGCTTTTGGCACAAAAATCACATCGCGCCAGAACTTCAAGATGGCTGTAGTTATAGAAGGCAGAGTCTTGGCGCAAATGGGCCCATTCGCAGTTGCCAAAAGCCAAAACTTTAGACTTCAGAATTTCTGGTGGAGGAGCTCTCACTGATGTCAACCAAGGGTCCAGAACCTAGGGGCACCTCTTGGAGATCATGACTCACTCAGGCAGAGGCCAGAAGCAGGAAAGGCATGTTCAGGCAGGTCCAGTTCGTGCTGGTCAGCTAGGCAGTTGCAGAGATGCTCTGGTAGCTTGTTGTGTCTCTTTAGTTCACAAAGGAGGCTAGCTGACTAGCCCTAGGAGTGACTCTGGTGGTCCTCAGAGCTAGTCCATACTTCCTTCCTCAGACAGCAGGGCAATAAGATGGTCCTTTAAACAGCAAGGCAGCATGGCAGTACTTCTTCTGAATCCACAGGTCCATAAGTGATCTGAAGTGGGGTTTGACAGTGCCACATTTTATCCCCAGTGCCATCCTTTCTTTGGGCAGCAACTCAAATTAATTCTGCCCAGTTGCCCTGTCTTTTCCTGGGTTTGGCTCCCAACTGGCTGGGGTTACAAAATCAAGGGCAGGCCTGGTATCATTTTCCTTTGTGTGCACTGTACGCAAAGCCCTTTGAAATGTAAGTGGGGATGGGTACAGATGCACAGCAGCCATTCTTACAGTATGGCCCATCATCTCCACCCCTATGACCCTTTTACTTCTGTTAGACAAGACATCCTTGGAGTGGTATTCCCCAAACATTTTGCCTTCACTCCTTATGTTGGCTGAATTTGATTTTGTTGGCTTTAGGACTCTGGGCACCTTACCACTTCTAACCACTACCAAGGTGCTTGTGCTCGCTCCTTCAAACATGGTAACATTGGCTTACTCCTCATTGGCACATTTAATTTACTTGTAGGTCCCTAGTAAATGGGACTACATCTACCCAAGGCATATAAATTAAATGCAACTAGTGGGTCTGCAGTACCTATTGTACCAACCACTGAAGTAGCCTTGTCCCTATCTGCTTCCTATCTGAAGTAAGCACCTACTAAATGGTAATAAGTTAACCCAATATTAGCCTATGGGAGAGAGAGCCTTACAACAGTGAAAAATGACTTTACAAGGTTTCTTCAGTGCCATGGCATGTTAAACTTAAATTCACGTGTCCTCATTTTTAAATGCCATTCACCTTGCCCTAGCAGATTTTGGATCCTAACTTATGGGGGATGACTTATAAGTTTTAAATAGGAAGGTTTAAGCCTGGCAAATGGTTATTTTGCCAGGTTGTGATAGTAGTTTAAAACTACCCTACAGACTACAGTGACAGCCCTGAGACTGCCAGGTCAATAAAGATATTTCGGTTTTAGGTCTGAAAAGTGATAGCAAAAACACGCAATATTTTATAAAAAAGAAAGATATTTCTACATTCTAATGATATTCTATGAGGCAACCTAGATCAGGACTTTGGCACTTTTGGCAACTGACTTTTAAGTGACCGGAACAGTGTTAAAATGTGTGGTACATCCTGGTCAATAGTTTTACATTCTGATTGAGAAACTTTTCTGGAGCTCATGGTCAGCTCATCTAAGCAACCCTACTGTAATCTTGGCTTTCTGACCATAAGATAAGAGAAGAGAAAAAATGAAGTTGCTAAGTTTGTCCATTTCAGATGTGGTTAAGTGTTGTATAATGCATCTACTGTGATGGGAGAGTCTCCAAACCTTCAGGACATTTTCTTCAATACCAAGTTCACAATTTATAGTTACAGGAAACGTACAAAAACTCTTACTTCGGTTCAAAGCAAAATGTACAGCCCCAACAGATTTTCTTGATTTTTCTGTGGCAACAACAGCATGCTATATCTCCTAGACCATATGCTTTCTTCAGGCATAGGCAATGCTTAATTTGTAACAAAGCCCTCCTCAGACCACCCATAGCCCTTGCCAGCGTTGCTAATGACAGTACCAACACAATTACTACCCATTCTACAATATAGAATGGGTAGTAATTGTGTTGACAATTCAGACTATTCCAGGCCCACAAAAGCTGTAGGAATGGCTTGGGTGACAGGTATCAGTAATTTGTAATTCATTTTGAATTATTAAGCAAATGTTGTGCTTATCTGTAAATTGGATAAACAGCGCCACCATCTGGCAGACTGTCATAAGTGCCCATGCTGACAATTAAGTGCTGGTGCAGAGCACCAGGAACAAACAGCTAAAATTAAGCACTGGCTACAGGAGGGAAGCTCATCAAGGGTATTCAGAAGACGTCTTAATTGTAACTGGTCCACTGTTTTTTTTCCAGGGAGACAGCAGCTCCCTTCGCTACAGATTATTTTGTACTCTTTAGTGACAGAAAAAAAAGTTATGCTGGGGCAATGGAGTCCCACTGGCATGGCTCAGACATCTTTATATCCATTGATCGGCAGTAGGATAAGAACCCCTTGTCCTGACCAAAGTATTGAACCAAGAGCTTCAAGTAAAAAGTTAGAGGAACATCTCTCCATTGCTTGGGAAGGTATGAGAAGAGAGTCTTTTAAACATCATCTGGTCTATACACTTTTCTCCTTGCAGTAGTGTATTTTGCAGTGTGAACATCGGACAACATTTCTCCATGATCAATGAGTCAATGGCTTTAACCGCATGCGTGCGGAATTCCGCTCGTACGCTGAATTTTTTTTAAATTGCATGTTACGTGACGAGCTGGGCTCGTCATGAGCGTGCGAGGAGGCTACGCCATGACGAGCCCAGCTCGTCATCAGCGTCGAAGGGGTTAAGATGCTTTGTATGCACATATGTAGTGTGGTGTATTTTGTCTCCTTTAAATTAGCTTCTTAAGGAAAAAGCTGTGCTACAATGCCATGCCGCACAGACATCACGAAAGTGACTGTGTAGAGTTCTCTTCATGATTGTAACCACTGTTGCTTTTTCCAGTTCCATCCACTGATCTACAAAGGAAATATACCTATACCTACCAAATTGCTCCTGGGTCTGCATCTGAATTTGACTTTGGTCCACTGCCACTTCCCTACTGTCTAAAAGGCTAAAATAGCTAAAGCTATCCAGCAATAGATGTGACTATGGAAAGCCTCAGGCATATCTTCCATTTATATTCTGGCCATGTTGTATCTTCAGACTGCTCAGACAGGTACTGGCTCAGGATAAGAAGAGGTGGAAATTAGGTTTAGGGTGAGAAAGCAGAGCCAAGAGTGGTCATGCCTTTGGTTAAGCACACAACTGAGCTTAGACTCTTTGGCGTATATTTACAAAGGTAAATTCACAAGAATAAATGCACACACCTGTAAATTTAATTTTACATGTTGTAGTGTATTTACTACTTTTGGGTGTTCACCGTCGTTAGGTGTGTATTTACTACAAAATCTACACTTAGATGTCTCTACCCCCTGAAATTGGGAATGGAGCCAAATTTACAAGTGTAAAGTAACTACTAGGCACTTTTACCATCTGGGTGGAATTCTCCACCACCGAACAGATGTTCCCTATGGCAAAGTTTAGGGAATTTTTAAAAGTTTATTATGCTTTAGAATTTTTTTTTTTTAAATGTAAGTCAAGTTTAATGTAAATTAATTACATTAATTTATTTTTAAATATACATTAAAAATAGTAAACCACTTTTAACTTAATATTTAATCAAAAATGTAATTAACTTAAATATGTTAAATATAATAACATTAATTCTTTAAAATTTTATTTAAAAAAATCCCACCAGAGGTAAAATATTTTTTATTTTGTTATCATGCATTAACAATTACAAAAATGTATGTACCAGATTAATTTCAGTTATCTTAATTATTGTAAAAAGATAACTTTGCCCTTATTTAAAAATGCAAACCAATAATTAAAATATAGTATCATGAAATATTATGTTTTATATTTATCTATAATTTGTTACTATTAAATTACACTTGAATATATTTTTACCATGTCAACAGAAATTGATTTATTTTAACATTATTTCATAGTGGGTTCTATTTGAAATCCCTGTCTCCATTATATTGTATAGGAGGATGTTGCAGTACCAGTGGGTGGCCATATGTGTTGCTGGACTTACTCCACATCTGAAATGAAGTACCTTTACTACTTTAATAGTAATGTTTAGCTGTAGTAATTATATGGAAAAAATCTGTTTATTAGGTAAATTGTTAGGTGACTCGTTAATTGCACACAGCCGTATGCCTAAAACCACAGGGGCAGACGGCTACAAATAATGCTTTAAGGGTGTACATGAATTACTTTGATAAGGCCTACCTCCCGGAGTCTGGCTTCAGGTAGAATCAAGGCTAGTAAATCAAAGCGGCCTGTATATTCAAAGGGCCATATTTCCCCAAAACGAGAGTCACCTAGAGAAGGGAACAACAATAGAAAAACTTTTCCCTCCCACCATCCCACTCCCAATAAAAGAAGAACATAAAGTAAAGGGGGAATCCGTATCTAAATATCAACAGCTGCATAATGACCCTACACTCCAGACCCACTCGTTCCCACTTCTGTCTGCTCGCCTATCTGGGGCTCATCTTAGTCTGTTGTACGAGGTATCAAATATAGTACTTGCAGGAGTTTGGGCAAGTGACCTCACGGAGATCCTTCGATAATACTGCAATAAAAGGAGCCCAAAGTTCAGCAAATTTCGTGCCTTTCTGATTTTGGATTAGCGAGAGTTGCTCCATTGCCAGGGTCATCCAGAGCCTATGGAGCCATGCCGACTGATCCGGAACCGTAGCAGTACCCCAGTGTACTAGGATCGTCTGTCGCGCTGCAAGAAGAGCCAATGCCATCTGTCTGCTGCATAGCTACTGCAAAGGGAAGGAGAGGGGGTTCGATAGCCCTAGTAGTGTGTAGGCTGGAAAGCGGGGTATCTCGATGTCAAAAGCTTCATCAATGTCATTTAGAACCTGCTCCCAAAATCGCTGTAGCCTCGGACAGTGCCACAAAAGATGCGCTAGGGAGCCTGACGTACCGCAGCTATGCCAGCATTCCTCAGTGTGGTTTTTGTTCCATTGATGGATCCTGGCAGGGGTGAGATACCAATATGACGCAACCTTAAACGGGGATTCAGTCCCTGCCGTGCTCTATGCTGTGTGATGTGCTCTGTAATGGATGTTGTCCCACTCCCCTTATCCGTAAGGTCCCTCTCGAGCTCCGCCTCCCATCTGAGTTGTCCGCTAGTGCGAGTCTCTTTCTGGCTTTGAGTGAGGAGAACATATAGTTCCTCTATGAGGTGCTTATCATCCGTTTTCTTTGATACCCATTGCTCAAAAGGGGTACGTTTACGGGAAGCATGTGGGAGGTAGGCCCTGGAGGTGGCCCAATGTCATAATTGTAAATAATAAAATGTAAACAAGGTCAAGATCGAGGCGCACACGACTAAACGGTATGATGCATTGAGGTCCAAAAAGTGGCCCAAGTGCTTGCAGCCCACTTCTATCCATCTCTGGGCAACAGAGGGGGGAAATCTGGGTTATCCACTAGGGGAGTAATCAGTGAGGGCAAGGTAGTGAGGCCTTTTGCAAGTGCTACCTTGTCACAAACTTTCTTGGTGGCTACCGTGACCGGAGAAGAATAAAGGCCCCAAGAGCGCAGGCGGCGGGTAGCCAGATTTCACGCCAAACATTCGCACCCACCACCGCTTGGTCCATGAAGGTCCAGTGCTTCTTCGAAAGCGGGCGGTTCTATTCACGCACATACCGCAGGTTAGCTGTAGTAACATTAGAAGTGTGGTATCTGAATAGCAATAGACTCCTCAGTGGGGGGACCATTCCTGTGCTCTGGGGGCATTGATTTGGGCTGAGACTCACCGTCGGACCGCTTTCCCCGCCGCCGAAGTTGATCTCGGCCGCCGAGTGGGGACGGCCAGTGCTTTCACGGACCACAACACCCAGCGCCCCCTGCTTCACCGGGATGCCGCCTTCTCACGCCTCCAGCTTCCTGCTTCCGCCCGGAGGCGCATAACCAGCAGCAGCACCTCCGAGGGAGCGGGGGACCATTCCTGTGCTTTGGGGGCATTGATTTGGACTGAGACTCACCGTCGGACCGCTTCCCCCGCCGCCGAAGTTGATCTCGGCCGCCGAGTGGGGACGGCCAGTGCTCCACAACACCCAGCGCCCCCTGCTTCACCGGGAAGCCGCCTCCTCACGCCTCCAGCTTCCTGCTTCCTCCCGGAGGCGCATAACCAGAAGCAGCAGCAGCACCTCCCGCGTCACGGGCGACGCCGGGCTGAGCCCGGGCAGAGGGCGGGCCGTCTGTGGCCGTCAGGGGCAGGAAGAGGCAGGGCAGGGCCCGTCACCCTGTCCAGGGCAATGGGGAAACGCAAATTCGTAACAAAGGGGTGAGAAGGTAAGAAAGCCAAAGTTCCACGTAATTCGGAGTCAATCATCTCTTTTCTTACCTCTGCGGTGGGGGCTCTGAACAATGAAATTGCCAATGCGGAGAAAGAACTGGGACTGGTGTGGCAACTATAGATCTCCTGGCTGACTCTCATTCGCAGTTTCAGTCAGAACCAGCTTGTTCCATCCCACTTGAACCAAACATAATTGTGGCGGCCCCTCCATCCACTCGTATGGCTGACCAGTTACCACCCCAACCTAAGGGTAACGCTGCATCTCAGGACTCACAGCAATCTCCCACGTCAAACAGCACAAAATCAAATGATATTACACCCCATCATCAGCCCACACCCAAAGTAGACTTAACAGCTTCACAGGGATTCCATGCTAACTTGGCAGACGTGATTGAAGAACTGTTTGAATCCCGGTTGGAACCACTACTGGTAAACATTGCAAAAGACATAGTGGATACTCTGAAATTATGTGTAGAAAATATCCTGCATAAATGTGAACGTATTGACACCTGCCTTAAAGACCTGGAGTTGCACACCCAGGGGAAGCGGGCCCTGGAAAAACCTGAATCAAATGGTAGCCAGGAGGTGATCATGGGCTTTCCTCGGCAGGCAAATAGACAAGGTCATATTACATGCACAAATCCGCCCAAAGGGACTCAAACATCCCAAGGGGAGGCACAGAAGATCTTAGTTGCGGGGGTGTGCCTGAGGTCAGGGTAGTCAATCCATCAGTCAAGGAGCAAAGAAATAATGGGTTGCACGCTGGACGGAATCACACAGTGGATCTCCCCCCAGATGCAGCACCCCTAGTTGTTATTCTAACGGGGATCCCACGCCTTAATGCTAACCAGAGAGAATCAGAACAGGATCTACTGAATAGAACCAGAAGATGGTGTACACAGTTTAGCAGTGGGAGTTCTGACGTGGGAAAAAACATCATAGCTGCAAGAAGGGTGGACTGGGTCGGGCGTAGGGAGAAATGTATTCCCGGTGACTGTGTGATAGTCAATTTTAACAGCCCCAATCTGGCCAACACACTACTCTGGGACGGATCCGAACTAGATGGCGCAGGTATTAGACCCTGCCACTGGGTTACTTCTATCCACCTCCATCCCATCCACAGGCTAAACCACGATCCCGGCACATTTCATCACCATCAGGTCATTTAGGAAGGGCAGGGGCGGGGGAAGTGAGACACTATTCCTATCAAGCACAACAGTCTCGCCTGTGGGCGGGGGCAAGGCTTGCCACCCCGGCACGCATTGTCTCCGACCATTTAGCTAAAACTCAGGCAGATCCTGTTGCGCTAAGTAATAGGTTCTCACCACTTGCAGATCCCTCTAGCCTGGACCTAGTGGATTGACAACTACCCAATGACCGAACTGTTCAGGTGAATTCCCTTATAGCCAATCAACCCCATAAACAAACGGTACTTAGCTGGAACATAGCGGGGCTAAGGAGGAAAGCCGGGGACGACAGATGGGTACACTTTGTAACCAATTATGACATTATGTGTTTTCAGGAGACGTGGGATACCAATGACAATTTTTACTTAAATGGGTATCGTAGTTTTTCAGTCAAAGCAATTGCTGGGAGGGGAGGGAGACCCAAAGGTGGCCTGTATACAATTATCGCTATAAAATTGGCAGGTTCCATGAAGAAATTGGATTCATCAGCGGATACCATTTTGTGTGTGGAATGGGTTAGGCCAAACCTCCCAATAATTTTAATTGTAAATTTTTATAATGCACCGGATAAGGTTTGTGGTAACTCACACCTAAGGTCCCTATCCTCCTTTCTATGTCATTATAAATCACACCAAACAGCCTCATTTGAGATCCTGCTCAAGGGAGACTTTAACCTAAACCCCTGTGGATGGGACTGTTTCTCCAAACAACAAATGGCACCCCCGGGCGCAAACAGTCCCCACTTTGAACATACAGCGCATGGAATGGAGTTGGAAGAACTACTTGCCGACTTAAATCTGTTTGAACTAGCTGGGCCCGAGGGGGAAAACAGGGCACCGACGTTCATAGGCAGAGATGCAAATACCGTCATTGATTACATTTTTATCTCATCGGGACTTGTTGATGCGGTATCTGCCTCTGAAGTTAATGTGTCAGCATTTAGTGACCATAATCCCCTGACTCTGACTTTGAACTCTGGGAGTAACAATGCAACCCAGGTTGAGCGTCTGGGCGGCGGTTGTGATTTCATTGTTCCAAAGGACCGGGGTAGAAGATTAAACTGGTCTAAGGTGGTACCGGACACATTTTTCCAGCATCTTAATGCAAATGTACAGGCAGACATGTTAACATGTTCAGACAGCTTGGCAGTTGATACTGATATTATTAAATCTTTCACTAATATTTGTACGCAAGTATACCATGACCTAACTCTTAGGAATAAGCGACCTGAAACCGACCGCCCTAGGTGGTTTGATAGGGAATGCTCAAAGGCACACAAGGGGCTTATGGTGGCCCTCAAACAGCATCCGAGAAATCGGGAGCAGGTGACTCAGTGTAGAAAGCTTTATGGATTAACTATTAACAACCGAAAAAAGTCTATAAAAAACGAGGCTTGGAACGATATCACATCAATTAACATTCTTAGAGATAGTTACCAAATTTTGGGCAGTGATCAATCACTCCTATTTCTCTGAGGAGGAAAATTCCATTATGGATTGTGTGATCCCAGAGGAAGATTGGGTTGCCCACTTCAGCAAAATATATAACAGCGAAGAGCCACTAGCCCCCGATAATCTTTATCAGCCCACGGCCCCTGCTGTCCCCCTACAGTTTAGTGAGCATGAGGTTAGAATGGCTATCTTGGAGATGACGAAATGTAAGGCCCCGGGCCCAGATGGTGTCCCCGCAGATCTTTATAGGTCACCCTAGGACACGTGGGCGAGAATACTTACCAACGTTTTTAATTCCTCCATAACAGCTGGGTTTCCCAAATCATGGTCGTCTTCAACCATCATTCCCATTTATAAGAAAGGTCCCCGATCAGATCCGGCCTGCTACAGGCCGATATCACTGATTGACTCAGCCGTGAAAATTCTAGGCAGAGTCATATTACAGAGATTGGGAGATTTTATCAAGGAGAAGGGGGTCCTTTCAGATCTGCAGTATGGGTTTAGGGCCAGGAGAGGAACCATGGACCAGTGCCTGAATCTTCTTATGCTGGTCGGCAAATACACCAAGGCCAAGGAGGGTAACCTATACATGGCATTTATGGACCTCTCCTCGGCCTTCGACTTGGTCAATCGAACCAAGTTATGGCCCTTGCTTGCCAGCCTGGGCATTGATGCATCATTGGTCAACTTCCTAGCGGCACTTCATACAGATTTGACAGCCACCATCAGAACCAATCGGGAGGGCAACTGTACTCGGCCATTTTGCTCTAATATAGGTATTAGACTGGTTGTATATTGGCCCCCCTTCTATTCACTCTTTATATTAACTCGCTTGGAAAAGAGTTGGAGCTCTCAACACCCGATATTCCACGCGTAGGGGACTTCTTGGTTCCCACATTATTATACGCGGATGACGCGGTGCTCCTAGCCCGTACAGGGATTGGGTTACAGAAACTCCTCGATGCATTTGGAGAGTTCATGGGCTCACTTGATCTGGTGATTAATAACAAAAAATCCCATATTATGGTGGCAGGGAAGCACCAGAAAATACAAAAGGTGAAGTCGTTTACCTGCACCGGTGAGGGGGTGACTAGGGTACCAGTTTTTACTGATCTGGGTGTCATCTTTGAAGAGGGGGGGTCTTGGACGGCCCAACTAGATGCTAAAAGTCTCGCAGTCAAGAGATCAACTTCAGCTCTAATGAGCTTTTGCAAAGAGACTGGGCTCTCGTCCAATGGACGCTCTCTTGAAAGTATACAAAACAAAATGTTTGTCCATAGCCAAGTATGGTGCTCCCTTGTGGGTTTTTTCTCCACAAGGTAAAATACAAATCGCAGAAAATACCTTCCTCAGAACATTGCTCGGAGTCCCACAATCAACACCAGTTTTACTCCCTGCACACTGAGTTAGGTATAGGCTATGTTACTGATGAGCTACAACTGGCCCCTATAGTCTATTGGGCAAAAACCTGGTTAAACAACGACATTCCCTTGAACCATTGCATCCTCAAGGATTGCATGGCGCTAGACAAAGCGTCCAAAATTCCTTGGCTAGCATACATTAAGAACACAGTGAATAAAATGGGCAGGCCAGACCTCTACAAACACCCGACCAACATAGTTAAAGGGGATATAAAATGGATCAAGGAAAATTTCTTGTCTAGGGCGTATCAGGCCAGGGAGGAGGAGGAACTAATTAAGCCAAAAGTAAACCATTCCATCGCCACCTCCTCATCAAATTCAGGTTCAACATTATCCAATACTCGCTGGGTGATTTCCCAGTGTGGGGGGTACCTGATCCATTGAGCCCCTGTAGTTGTGACAATTTTTCAGAGCAGTCTCTCATGCATTTCGTTATGTTTTGTGAGCACTTTAAGGAGGGCAGAAGGCGGATTTTAACACCAATTCTGAGAGAAGCAGGCTTTTTACAAGTACGCCCAGCTTTGTTTTATTTACAACTACTAGGAACCACAGAAGTAATTTTCGGGGTTGCTAGTTTCCTGGTAGCTGCCATGCGTATCAAGACCAGGAAGCTATCCCCGAATAATCAGGTGGGGTGATTGAAGACATTGTGTTCCCTTTTACTGTTTTTTAACCACTTTTTAGTATGCCCTTTTTAATAATTTTTGACTGTACTATTATCCCGAATGTTGTATGTTTTTAAATTGATGAAATGTGAGATTGTTATTTTATTGATTCTGCGTTTATGATTTTAACAATCGAATAAAGCTTGTTTTGACTGACTGACTGACTCCTCAGTGGTTGGGTGTCTTAGCCTTCACCCCCCCTTTTTTTTGGGGGGGGATCAAAAACTTTTATTGCATCCTTCAAATACACTGCGGAATGCCTACAACCCAATGGGCCGGCCGCTATTATTCAGATAAGTAGACATGGTTATGTTACAGATATGTCAGTGAACTATTCCATAAAATTTGTAGCATGGCAACCGTTACATGCACAGGTCCCGGCATTACGTGCAGGTAGGCAGTAAGTATTGGCTGTTGATTTCCCATTTTCATAACCAAACAAACAAACAAACAAAGTAACTATTAGGAACAGGATTGTGGTCAGGTTTAGTGCAGTAGTGGTCATTTGGAAGCAACGTACTGAGGAGTCCCAGGACAGAACCCTCCATAGTGGCATCCCATCCTGTAAAAGGTATGTCTTTGTCCTTCCCCGTGGGCCTATAATGTACAATTCTATGCCCTCCTTGCCTCAGAACACTGCGGGGCAGTGGAGCAGCTGCCCACCTGTCAGTGTCCGTGCCAATCAACCTCACACCCCTCTCATCCCACTATTCCCCCTCCCCTTCGTCATCCGAGTCCTCTAGGTCCTCCTCTGGCAACGGGTCACATATCTCTCCTCTATACGTGTTCCATTTGGACCAGATTTTGTTCCATTTTGCCGGGCAGGCGCGGCTAGCGTAGACCGCCCTTTCCGACACCATTATCTTGTCCATGTTCAAACACCATTGTGACTTGTTGTTTCCGGGACCCCCCAGCGCTGTGCGACATCTCTTTTCGCTACCCCCAATCCCACAGTGACCCAGAGTCGTCCGTGTCGTGAGAGGTCGGTAGGCTCCCATATATTGAGAAGGCACCTCCTCGGGTCCGGTAGTAGCGTCGAGTCTAGTGTTTGCGAGATCGTCCGAAACACCTGTTTCCAATATTCCTGAATACGAGGGCAATCCCATATGGTGTGGAAGAATGAGCCCTCCTCCCCGCACCCACGAAGGCAGTAAGGGTGTTCTATCCTGTGGATACGATGTAGCATTGTTCTAGTGTAGTATACCCTATGTAGTATCTTCATTTGCACTAGTCGTAGTCTTGAGGAGATTCCGACCTCCCTAGGTGATGCCAGTGCCTCACTCCACTCATGTTCGTCCATCCCACCAGTGTCCCCCTCCCACTTTGCCTTCAATGTCAGTGTCGGGTCTGGTGCATTATTAAGTATTTTGCGATAGACAAGGGACGTTGCACGTTCTACCATGAATTCAGTGAGAAGACGGTCCTCTAGCGGTGAGGACTCCGGCAGGTCTGTGTCCGGAGGCAGCACCGCCAGTAAAGCGTGCCTTATCTGGATGTATCGGTAGAGCTCTCGTTCACTGAGGTCATATATTTCCTTCAACCTATTGAAGGGCACAACCCCGCCCTTCTCCCAAAGATCTCCCACTGTGGAGATCCCTATCGTGTCCCAATGTGAAAACCCTTTGCTGTTCCTCAGGTGACCTAGGACTCGGGAGTCCCACAGCGGGGTTAGCTTGGTGATCACCCCCTTCCACCCGAGGGCGGTCGTCGCTGCGTGCCAGACCGCGATAGTCAATTTAGTGGGTCCCACTAAGGAGCGAAGTTTGCGGTGGTCGTATAGCGGAGCCAACACGGTATCAGAGCCCAGTTGTCCCCTGTCTGCCCGGAAAGCCGGCTCATCCTGTGAGGCATGTAGCCAGTGGTTGATGGGTTTAAGGTGCACTGCCCAGTAGTAAAATTTCAGGTTGGGTAGGGCGATACCTCCATCAAACCAGCCTCTGTGTAATTTAGATTGGGCGATACGAGCAGGGTGAGTTCCCCACAGGAGGCTGGAAACCAACGCTGCTACAGTTTGAAAGAATTTGGGGGCAATCGGGAATGGCGTGTTCTCGAGGACATATAAAAATCTGGGCAGTGCCATCATGTTGTAAAGTGCGGCCCGGCCTAAGAGCGTCAGCGGGAGGTCAGACCAGAACTTAACGTCTCGTCTGAGTCTATCTACGTGGGGTTTCAAATTTTTATCCATGAAGTCAGTAGGGTCCCTGGTGACATGGATGCCTAAGTATTTGAACGAGGAACTCGCCACCCGCAGAGGGCAGCTCGGGTCAAGGGCCGGAGGCTGTCCCCTCAGGACAAACAGTTCTGACTTAGTCCAGTTCAGCGTGTAGCCCGAGATCCTGCCATGGGCATCACAAAGCTGTAACAACGCCGGAATACCCTCGGTAGGATTAGATAAGTAGACCAGCATGTCGTCCGCGTAGAGGGACAGCCGGTCCTCCCACCCCTCCCTCCAGCAGATACCCCTAAGAAGGGGCGAGGTTCTGATGAGCGTGGCGAGCGGTTCCAGCGAGATCGCAAACAGCAAAGGGGAGAGGGGGCAACCTTGTCTTGTACCCCTTCCCAGGGCAAATGTCCGAGAGACATGGCCATTAGCTATCACTCTAGCCTCCGGGTCAGTATAGAGCAACCTGACCCATGCAATAAAGCGGGGCCCGAACCCTAGGCGCGACAGCGTCTCAAACAGGTACGCCCATTCCACCAGGTCAAACGCCATCCTGGCATCGAGTGCCAAGACTACCGCCTGGGACGTTATCGAATCCGCTCTAGCCAGCACGCCATGTAGGCGTCGCAGGTTCAAGGCCGTATTCCTGTGCGGCATAAACCCGGACTGGTCTGGGTGTATCAGAGAAGATAAGTGGGGCAAGAGTCGTGTCGCCAGGAGCTTGGCCAACACTTTAACTTCCACGTTGAGTAGTGAGATAGGGCGGTAAGAGGAACACTCTTCAGGTGGTTTGCCCGGTTTGGGGACAGCCACTATAGTCGCTAATCTTTGATCAGGCGGGAGTGTACCCCTCTCCTGACACTCCTGAAACATGCCCAACAGGTGTAAGCTAAGGGCCTCAGGCATTGCTTGATACCACTCTACCGGTATCCCGTTAGGCCCCATGGCCTTACCCGGGTTCAAGGCCTGAATAGCTAAGCTAATTTCCTCAGCGGTGACATCCGCTTCTAGTTCTCCTGATGCTTCCGGGGACAGTGTGCGGACTTCGATCGGCGCTAGTGCGTCTCTGGCCATCTCAGAGGTGACCATCCGGTCAGGGGTGTACACCTGTTCAAAGTGTTCTGCCAGGAGATCTACAATGCGCTCCGGGTTGGTGTGCAGTGCGCCTTCTGTGTCCCTTAGACTCGGAACCCCTCTAGATGTCCCGTCCCGTTTATCGAGCCAGGCCAGCAGCTTCCCGGCCTTATCCCCCACCTCGTAGACCCTATTCTGGGTGTCGGTCAGTTGACCCTTGACATACATACGGAGATGGTCGCTATATATCTGCTGTTGTAATGTCAGTGCGTGCAGGGTGGAGGGTGTGGGGGACCGGTCGTGTGACTCCGCTAGGTCCCGCAGGGCCAGGTCTATAGTGTCCAGTTCTCGGGAACGCTCACGCCTGTACCCTGTGATGGTGTTTATGGCTGCCCCCCTCAGAACGGTCTTGTAAGCCTCCCACAGTATCTCGGAGGAGTGTACTGAGTGAACATTTTCCGTGAAATACTGTGTTGTAACCTTTTTGAGTGCCTTGCGGACCTGGGGAACCTTGAGATAAGCGGCCTGTATGGGGAACAGACGCCTGCGTGATCTCATCTGTGAGGAGAGTGTGAGTGTAAGTGGAGAGTGATCCGAGATCCCTCGAGGGTGAATCGTCATCTCCTCCGCTAGTCAGAGACCGTCCCCCAGGGTTAAGAAAAGATCAATTCTTGACAGACTCCCATGTACTGAGGAGTGAAAGGTGTATCGGTTAGTGTTGGGGTAGAGGTGTCTCCAAATATCAGCTAGACCCATGGCAGTTAAGAATCGTTGGAGGCGGGGGATCCCCCCCGCGGGGGCCTGTGTGGGGAACCTATCGAGTTGTGTGTCAAGGATGGCGTTGAAGTCCCCTCCAAGAATAATCTCGCCCTCCGGGAGGGCCAGAATAAACTCACCCAGTTTGGGGAGGTGTACTGAGTGTAATGCCGGGGGAATGTAGACTGAAACCAGGGTGAGAAGCTTTCCCTCCCACTGCCCCTGCAGAGCTGCGAAGCACCCTTGATCGTCAGTTTTGGTGAGCATGGGGATAAACCGTGTAATCTTCAGTATCAGGATCCCAGTGCCTCTTGAACCGGACGTAAAGTCCGAGTGAACTACCATCTTATATCCTCTTCGATCCAGGGCTTTGACCGCTCCCCCCGTTAAATGCGTTTCCTGCAATAGTATTACCATGGGCATCAGTCTCCTGATTGCAGTAAGGACCAAACCTCGCTTAACCTTGTCCCCCAGCCCTCTCACGTTCCAGGACATGACACGCAAGGCCGGGCATTGCGTTTCAGCATTCACTCCGCCCCTCACGGGATTGAAAATATCTGCCATTGGGTATTCCGGGGTCGGTAGTGTAGTGCCGGAGAAGTGGTATCTGGGCATCGGGCGTTTCTATGCCCACTAAGGAACAGGAGGATCTCACGGGGTGCCTCCCTCCCCCGTCCTCCCCCTCCACCCGGGGCTGAACCACTGCCAAAGGCTCCGCTGGGAGCCGTACCTCCCTGTTCGTTACTTTCGACTCGCCTAAACACATATGGAATCCTCGTTACTTTCCTAGACCATGCATGTAAGTTCCTAACTTCAACAAAACCCTCCCCTCCCAAATACCCCCTCCCTGCATCCCTGCCTAACGGACTTCCAACTGCCCGCCTCCCCAACTGAGCAGAGCGCTTTACCCATCCCACAACCAGAGTACTTGCGTGTAAGGGGGGAGAGTGTCTCCCCGAGCAGGCGGCATCCCTGCGTGCTTCTAGGGTAGAGTCGCCAGAGTCCAAAAACAGCTCCCAAACGATTTAACGACTATCAGCAGTTATCATCGGCGCCATCTATTGAATGGGAATCATTCTCCTCCGCCATTTCCTGCCAGTCCATTTAAGTGTGATCCTTCTGCTCCGCTTCTGCGGGATGATTGTGAGCCCGTCCCGTTGTGTCCTCCTCGGTCGTGATGGTGTCTCGGTGGTTTTCGCTGCCGGTCCACAGTGTGCCAGCCCTCCAACCAGTCCCGGGCCGCGTCTGGGGTGTCAAAGAACCAAACCTTCTTGTCTGCCACCACCCTCAGTCGGGCCAGAAACTGCATCGAGTATTGTAGTTCTTGTTCCCTCAACGTTTTCTTGACTTCCAGGAATGTTCTCCTCCTCCTGGCGACATCCGCCGTATAGTCCGGGAAGAACGCTACTCTCGAGTTTTGGATCTGGATGGCCGGCGCCACTCGTGCGGCCTGCAGGATGGCGTCGCGGTCTCTAAAATTGAAAAGTCTTGCCAGTATTGGTCGAGGTGGCCCTCCAGTCTTAGGCTTCCCCCCCGGCACCCTGTGGGCTCGTTCCACCGAGAAGAAGTTCGACAGCCCCTTGGGCTGGAGCTTGGTCTTGATCAACTCCTCCACGTAGAGGTCCATGGCGCCCGTGTTTTCTGATTCTGGCACCCCTAAAATTCGGACGTTGTTGCGTCTGGAGCGCCCTTCCTGGTCATCCAACTTGTCACGAAGCAGCTTGTTATCCGTCTGTAGTCGTTCCATCGCCGTCTGTAGTTCCGAGACATCCTCGACCAGGGATTTGGTGACCACCTCCATTTGTTTAACCTTTTCAGACATTTTGTGGAGGTCCGCCCGGATGAGCGTGACCTCAGTAGCCGTAGCCCCCACCGTTGCTTGCACCTGTGCCAATGCCGCCAGGACGTCCTCGATAGTGGCCTTCTTGGCACCCTCCGCCTCCGTCGCTTTTCCCCCCGTCTTGCGCTGGTCCTGGGGCGGGGAGTGTTTGTCATACGCGAATTTGTCCAACCTGGTCTGCGTGGCATTTTGTCTGGGGCCTCTCTGCGACATGTCCGACACTCCCTGAAACGTAAGGTCTGTTGTGAGGGCGGCTGGTCACTCCACGCGTGCACGTTGCGGCAGGTCTGTACCCCCGTTGCCACAGCAGGGGACACCGGGCGTCGCTTCTCCAGATACCAAAAGACGTAGTGGGTATCCCTCCGCCGGCCAGTCCGCGCTGATTACCGTGCTCCTGGGCAGCTGGGTGGTGCGGATCTAGCACGATTTGCTGGTGTGACTCCGCTGCTGTGAAGATGGGGGGGGGGGGGGGGGTGTCCCCGCCAGGCGTAGGTATGTGTATGCCCACGCGCCCCTGTGTGTCCACCTCTCAGGGCAAAGTCGAGGAGGCTGCAGATCCCCTCCCAGGCCGCCGGGGCCCCGGACCGAACACTGCCAGACTGGGGGGGGGGGGGGGCGCCGCTGTAGGGACGCTACGCGCGTCCGGCGCTCAAGATGGCGGTACCTCCGTCGCGTTGTGCGGCAGTTGTGGAGGCCTCCGGTGGAGTCCTCGGCCCCCTTTAATTGCAGCCGTGGGTCGCGCAGTTCCGCTCGTGGCCCCTGGTTCCTAGGGGAGAGGAAGGATGGCCGTCACTTGAGCGACCTTCACGTCCCGCCGGCACTTCCGGCCAGGGGTGACCGCCGGGAGTCGGCTTCCGGGCGGACACAGGGGCTACTGTGGCACCGGGGCTCCCTGGCCACAGACAGGCCTCACAGGTTCTCTGGCTTCTGCTGTCATGTAGGGGTCGCGGAAGCGCCGAATCCGCTCCAAATTTGCACCACTGGGCGCCGCACGGACTCCTGTTCACCTCCACCCCGTCAGGCACAGGTTGGCATCGGATAAATGTTACGGATCATTGCGGGAAGCCTGCACTGCTCCGGAGCCTCTCTAAGCAGCAGCCGCCATCGATGGCTGCTAGCCACGCCCCGACCACCCCCCCTTTTTTGCACCACTCTATACTCCTTTCATTTAGTAGAATGTATTTTCACTTTTCTAGCCGCTCCCCTTGATCCCGTCCACATTTGCTACTACTAAATAGTCAACTTTAATGTGTGAGAATCTCCCCATATATACAGAGGAGCTATGGAGTTGGACATGTCCACTCATAAGTTTGTGAACTGCATTTTGTAGTAAGTAATACTACTGTAGTGCTACTTTACCTACAACCAAGTGCAGTTTGTGTATTTGGCCATTATATGCCACATTCCAGGCTATTGAAAATGGTAGATTTCAATCAAATCTAACCATGCTACTGATCTTCTAAGGTCAGATGACCTAGAAGCTGCTCATTTAGTTTGCTAGTACTTTCCTATCAAAGGACACCAAATAAAAGTTTATATACATATATATTTAACATAGGAAATATGCATTGTGTTATAGCTACAGCAAGCACTGACTTCTCATGTACATGTTATGTTCTAGGCGATGCTGGGAAAGTATTTCTTCATCTGTGCAGGAACTCTGAGCACAGGCCTTTAACTTGTCAGATTGCCAGTTATAATAATTTGAAATAAAAAAGGGCGACCTTTTAAAAAGAGCATGGTTAGATGAGGGCTTTTTCACTGTAGAGGTCAAAGACACCAGAGCAAAAACAACGAAGGAACAAAACCAAAACTATGGCTTTCCCCACAGCAGTTTAAGACGTGTCTGAAAATTACACAGATAATCTGGTCCTGTCTTTCCTGTTTGTTGGTAGGAAAACCCTGAGCGTGTATTTTTTAATCCAGATTAAGGAACTTCGTTAATTTTATCCTTTCTATTACTTATGAATATTTGTTTCTGTGGAACATCCGTTGCTCACTTCCTCAGGCCTTCATTTGTTAACAGATTGAAAATATTATATATCATGTGTGTAGAGGTCACATACTGTGTAATGTAGTAATGGGACTATACAAAAAGATTTTGAAATGCTTGTTGTGACTGAACCATGGATTGGTGGAGCATGACACTTAAATAACATGCCCTTGAACATCACCACATGCGCAGCGTGCATATTAAGGATGACAGAAAAATTGTTCCTTACTTAAAGACTCTGATCTTGTGGCTGTGGTCACATGAGGCAGAGCACAGCATGCTTGGATGGAGCTGTCTGGTGTAAGGACACTGGTGGGGCTACGAAGCGTGCTTTTCCAGTTTCTTTTTTCTTGAGTTTCATGTTGCTTGCATCCATCGTTTTGGCTTCACAGACAGTTCCTCGTTAACATCTTTAGTGAAGTACGCAGCCGCGGCCGGTAGTGGGAGTATCGGCCGGGCGGTGACGTGGGGAGGGGGAGGGGCAGGGTGGGGGGTAGTAATGTATGGATTACGGACTTTAAAAGGTAAGTAAACATAAAATTTTAAAAAACGAATTTCGTTGCACACACGGTATCACCAAATGCGATGCAGTGTGTGCAACGAAATTCGTTTTATTTAGTTTTATGTTTACTTACCTTTTAAAGGTCGTAATCCATACATTACTACCCACCACCCTGCCCCTCACCCTCACCACGTCACCGCCTGGCCGGTACTCCCACTACCGGCTGCGGCTGGAAGTACGTACAGCGAGGGTAAGTCTCCAGATCATTGCCAAATAATTGTAGTATCGGAGTCCACACGGGTACATGAGATTCAGAATGTTTATTAAAGTGAGTTACAAGATATGTAGATTAGCCCCACCTGGAGCAGCCAGCATGCTGCTCATCCCAATCTCAACTGTGACTTCTCCTCACAGACACCCAACAAGCGCATCATCATTGCAACATTACCCTGGCAGAGCAGGTGGTGAACATGGAGTAACAAAAACATGGACAGTATACCAGGATACTACAATGTGCCACTATTTAATTAAATGTGGAGCCACACAAAACAAATCTCTTCTTCTGTAGTCCGTCCTCTGATGTTTTATATGCTATAAAATAACTGTTGAATACAAAATGTAATGAACAAATTTGGTGCACACTTGAAACACTTGTTTTCGTAGGTCTCAAATCTGAGAAAAAGATGGAATACCTTTTGGTGTTGCCATCATTGAGTCATCTGAAGGGAATACATGTAAACTTTTTGCCTGCATCAGTCTCTTTAGATGCACATACATATAGAAAAATAACACTTAATTATAAAATATGGATTGACAAATATATATATTCAGATTGAGAAAAGCAATTTTGGAAATGTCCTTTATTCGCAGTTAGCAGACTGGATTCTCAGAAGGCGAAAGGAGCAAGAACACCCTGTTACTTTACTATTCTGCATTGAATATGGTACCTGGTAAAAGCAAAAGGAAATCAAATCGAATGAGCTATCCTTTTCTAAGAAACAATTCAGATTTTAATGTTGCAGAAGCTTTTACAGTAAAATAATGAAAATGCATCTTCATCCCGCGTGGTGATAGATGATGACAGTGAGTTAGAGAACAAGGTTGACTTTCAAATATCGACTGCAAGTCATTAGGGGCAAATTCACTAATATTTCATTTAGTGCAGCAAGCAAAGTTGCTCCTGTATTGCATAAGACAGAGAGAGCAGAACAGTGCTATGTCTACTAGGATATGTCTCGTTTACTCTCAAATGTAGGCATGCAATTAGACTGCCTAGAAACATAAAAACACCATTTCACTATAGTACCAAAGTGTGTGAGTTATATCTGTCATAGGTTATATTCTGAAGGATACTCTTCAAGTGCAAAATACTATTCACAGACAAACTCTAAAACCTTTCTAATTTTGGATCTGTTCTGTAAAGCGCAGCACACGTAAAGTTTGAACTGATTGGTGACAGAACGTTTCTCCTACTTTGTGTCTGTCTAAAGGAGGTGCAAAATTCTGCTGCAAAGCCTTGTCTTCAAATGTTAATAGATATGGTCTGCGCCAAAAGTATGGGTGGCAGCATGGGAACACCCATGTACCACTCATGGAATACCTCCTTGACCTAAAGTAATGCAAAAAGCTATTTGTGTTACTTTTATACCACTGTCTAGCACGAATAGCATTTTGCACTGGAAAGTAAATTCATTAGGATTTTGCACTGGTTTGCATCACTTTTATGACTTTGCATTAGCGCAAAACATTAATAAATATTCCCTGTTAAACCTAGCATCCTTGGCGTGGTTTTGCCTTACTTTATTGCCTACTGACCTCCTGTTTTGCTAACTTCATTTTTACTGGTACGAATTTCGTTGTGTGCACTGCATCACCAAATGTGATGCAGTGCGCGCAACGAAATTAGTTTTATTTACCTGTTAAAGTCCGTAATCAATACATTACTACCCCCACCTTGTCCCTCCCCCCCCCACGTCACCGCCCTGCAGTTACACCTACTACAGGCCGTGGCTGAAGCGTATGCTAGCAATCTGTCGACATTTCTTGCAGACGTGCCCTTGGAATTGAACATTCAGGATATGAAGAAAGTTTCAATCATAATACATGCTCTTTAAGGAAAATAATTCATCACCTCACAGTGTCCTGTGCTCTGTGAAGCCTGTGGGGAGAAAGGACATGTGGGGGAACATTGATTGGGAGGGGTAATGAGCAGGAACCATATGAACAGAACAGAAGGCCAAAAAACATAATTATTAAAAAATGTCTCTCTACAAAAATGTGGCACAACTAAACAACATCATTTAACACACTTCTAAACACATAATATGAATAATTTCAAGTGCATCAATATCAATTCACCAGTTACGACTAAATTCAGCACAAAAATCATTAGTATTCAAAAATATTTTCACTGAAAATTGCACTTTTAGAAAAAGTTTCTAAACCACAAGTCTTTATATAATAACGTTATCCATTATTATTTCAACTGCCAGAGTGGGGGTATAGACCTGTAGTGGCCTGCCTCCCACCTGCACCAGTGTTAGTAAAGATTAGTGTATAGATGCTTAACTGGCAAGCAGAATTCACTAACGTTTAGTGGAAACTCAGATTTTAGCTGTGGCTCTACTATTGTCTTACTTTCCCAAACTTTACCAATTCAACTGTTGAATGTGCCTGCTGAAAGTTTCTCTAAAATTAAAATAATTGTTAGAAGCGCGCAGAGATGAATTGAGAAAAAACTCCTACCAGTAAGCCGACCTTAAGAGTTTTGTTACGCCGATCCCTGTGGCCTGTCGGGGGATGGCGGAGCTAACATGATTGCAGCCGCGGCCGGCAGTGGGAGTAAATGCATCTCAAAATGTGATGCAGTATACTCAACGAAATTCGTTTTATTGATTTAAATGTTTACTTACCTGTAAAACTCCGTAATCCATGCATTACTTCCCCCCACCCTGCCCCCCCCTACATCACCGCCCTGCATTTACTCCCACTGCCGGCTGGGGCTGCATGATTGGGCAACAGTGCAAAGCCTACCACTGCAGCCTGCTAAGTTAAACATATGATACCAAAAAAGTGAGCAGTTAGTGCGGAGCCCTGGAAACCTAAAAGGGCTGCCTTGCCTGTGCTTCTTGAGAACGCCCAACAACATTAATTTCTACCATGTTAACCCACTCTTTAATGCACACTCTTACATAGAAGACCCTAAGTTAACATTTTTAAAAACTGCCCCACCGTGGCATAGAACCGACCTCCTGGGCTACACGTGCTGCTGCCCATCCTCTGTAGTGGCCTCTCGAGGTTTGCATCCGATCATGGCCGGCATGAGTCTGAAGGCAGCTACGATGTGCTGAGTGTCTTTAAAAGACACAGGCACGGCTCTCAAGCCCAAGTGGTGCCAGTTGACTGCAGTCACACGTGAGATAAGAGACCCTCGGTTGGAATGCAGAAGGGGAAAGCGGCGAGTAGGAGTGGGAGGTGTGGACGCTAAGAAACGGAAGACGACTGGAAAACAAGCCTTTGTGTTAAAAAGTCACTTCCGCGAGTGTCAACGACGCCATCAAACACCGGGACATCCTAGAACGATATTATTGGTGTTTGTAGTGATTCTGACCTAAGTAGGCACAGTTAGCTGTATTTTCCTTTCTCTCCATGGGCTTGTTAAGCGCGTGTGAAATCTCAGCAGCGCTGGCTGCGGGTGGTCACGTGTGAGTACAAACATCACCCTCTGGTGACTGCCTCGCTCTGACACACTCCACTGGACCGGGCATGTTCATTCAGTAAAACCCTCTGGTCAGAAGTTGAACACTAGGTCCTTGTTGTACTTGTACATATTAATATTTCATGTTTAGTTGTTCACTTCACACAAACCTTATTCTGTGTTCTCTCATCTCAACGCCCTGTATTGTCCGATCACACATAACCCACGTTATGATGTCACATCATACCTGTTCATGTGTATTAATGTGTAATAATATGATGTTATGGAATGAGGGTGCAGATTTGATTTGGACAGGAGCAGTTCGTTTTACTTTGTGTGTGGGCCTTGTTCTTGTTCTTTATTTAATAAATAACTTTACTGCACCTCGACTACGTGTTTCAACAATTTGGCGATGAGTTGTTGGCAAGGCCCACAGGTCCTAGTAATCATTCCAGAGGCTCTGCAGAATTCTATGGTCTGAATTCAGTGCACTATCTACTGGATCGGTGTGATGCCATTCCAGGCGGTTTAACGTTCCGTTCACGTAATTGCACCCAGAATCACTCACCTGCGGAAACTGTACCAGCTGCAGGCCCCTGCAAATGTCTTTCAAAAAGTGAATATGCTGTTCTGCATATATTGAAATAATATTGGGCACATTCTAGGCCAGAAGGTAGAATAACATGGTGCGGAAATTAAACATGCATATTAGCAATACGCCAACACACGTGAAGTCGTTCAACACAATTCTTTAAAATACACAGTCTATATAGAGTAGGCTTTGACTAGCCCAAGGAGTAGTTCTGTCTCGCCTCATGCTATTTATTGGCTGTATCATACAGCCTCCTATGGGGTGCTTGAATTTCAGTGTATGACGGACTATACTATGTCACAAAAGCACACAGAATCATCACCCATAGGATTCTTTATCATGTCTGCAGACTGTGCAGACAGCCACACCCATACACTGCGTCTTCACACATAGCATTCTTTATTTCATACATGCATATTATGCAGAAAGTCACATTCTATATTTCATACATTATTATTTCAAACCTGCATCCTATACAGAAAGTCACACACGTACATATATATGTTCACGCATACACACAAGAACAATATCCACCTGCTTAAAACCAAAGAAGCGTTGGCAAAGCCAGTACTTCTGGCTTTAATGTGGAAATACATGGAAGCAGACTGCCACACACTAAGCTCCTTGCTCTTGTTGTGCTAGGACTACTCCCACTTGTGCAAACTTCCAGCACCTGTCTGCAGCCAGGGATCATGACAGACACTTAGCGACCCAGCCATCAGCAGCAGCTAGGCTTTATTTTACCACCTGCAACCCCAGTTTCTCAGAGACACTCTTGATAAGTGTAAAAAATTAAACCGGTTAACCCTGCTACATTGATATAAATGTTTATGTTTATGTCGAAGTTTTTGTGTACTGGCAGTTAGCTCGTAATGATTTATTATCGCAAAGGGTTAATCCCTGCTGGAAAGTCAGAACGTGTATGTGTACAATGAGTATTTTATGAGGTTTGATGATAACTGTGAGTTACTTTTCTCACAGAGATCCTTTTTTTTACTTGTGGAACTTGTACTTTTGTATAAATAGGCTTGAACTGGTGCGTGCCCGGGTACGGGGGTTCGGCAGCGGGGCGGGAGCTCATATCAAAGTGGCCGGGCCAGCGGAGGAGCTCACTTAATTCCGCCGCACCTTAAGTAAAGAGCCAGCATCGGGCTGCCTGCCTTTGAATTCTGCCTTCTCCGGTGACGGTGTTTCCCGAGTCCCGCTCCCTCACAAACAGCAAACGTCGCCTTGTGTATCCCAGCAGGGGTCTCTTACCCCCCCTGAATTGTTTTCTGGCTCCAGGGGTAAGTCGTGAGGGGGTGACACCAAGAGTTACCGCACTGGGTGACACCAGCCCTAGTGACGCCATTGTGTACAAGCTTCTGATTTCTAGTCCCTGACTACAGTCAATGTGTCCATCCACACAGCAATAATCAGAATAAGGTAAAACCCCAGACCTGGAACTTTCCTATGTGGTGGAGAAGTCCGAAATCGGAGTGATGTGGTTTGCGCTTTTAAGGCTTTTCTTCCAATAACAGCTTCAATACATTTTGCATAATGAAAGATCCCTTAGTGATTGTGGTATACATGTTAATATGCAAATTTTGTGTGTACATTGAGTAAGATGGACCGTAGTAGTTGGATGCCTCGAAATCAAGATCCACTATGCCCCAGGTCACTACATCTGAAGCACTGAATCGTAGGACATTACATTAACTTACTTATTCCTTACATTTAGCTTATTTTAACTTGTTTGTCTTTCTTGCTGTAGTGCCTCTGTAGTAAAGACCCAGGGCCTCATTTATGAGGCTGTGCGTCACTTTTACGCCACCGGTGCGTCACTTTTTGTGACGCACCAGTGGCGTAAAAAATGCGCCTTGTTGCGCCATATTTACAAAGTGACGCATCTAGGTAGATGCGTCACTTTGTAAACCCCTGCACCATATTATACCTGCGCCAGGTATAATGTATGCAAGGGGGGTGTTTTGACGCAAGAAAGGGTCATGGAAGTGACGCAGTGAAATCTATAAGATTTCACTGTGCTATTTCTTGGTTGCTAATGCGTCAAAATCTTACGCCTGCTTCATGGCAGGCGTTAGACTGACGCAGGCACTAACGACATGGGACTTGCCCATGTGAAAGTACACATTGCTGGAGTTGTGGCACACTCCAGTAATCCGTCACTTTTGCGCCTACAGATACGTCAGAAATACTGAGGTATCTGTAACTCTTGCGACATGATGCGTCATATTATAAATATTACGCATCAATCATGTCGCAAGGTGTGCGCACTGAGAAGTGACGTATCGCTGCTTTCATGCAGAGATGCGTCATTTCTCATAAATGTGGCCCCCACAATGTAGTGGATCTGTTGTAATTGGGGTTGTACCACATTTGCAATGTTCTGAATACTGTTGCAACAGAGGTAAGCATAGCAATTAGCGAGACCCACTCGACCCCCCCCCCCCCAACCCCTAACCCACCCCTACACCCAATGGGGTGCACAGGGCAAATAGAAAAACACTAATACATACCACTAACTTTGGACAATGGACCACAACAATTTTCCCATATAAAAAGTGACGCATCAGTAGCACTAGGGGCTCGTAAATTATCCCCCGCATATGCAGACTGGACTGTCACTTAGGTTATCCCCGTCCCTCTGGCTGGCATGTATTTTGTTAGCTACATAACTGCTTTATTTTGTGCGACAGTGTACTTTGGGGCCAGCCTCACCTCCTTGCCTCTCTAATAAGGGGTGTTCAGTACCTTAGAGGATTAAAATATACTGGCACACTCAGCTGGCATCGCCTTTACCCATTATATATACTTTGCCGCTCTATGCAGACGTTAACAAATCAATGGGAATGCAATGGAGCGCCATCTATGAGAACACCGTTGGCAAGCATGTCAAATTAACCGGGGCATCTGATGTCCTTGAAGTACGTTCATTGAAGGAGGCACGACCCAAGATACCCTGAAGCTTCAGATAGTTCATCTGGGCAATGACATCAGTGTATTTGGAAAGTGCAGCAATAAAACCAATGCTTTTCCACTAGAGATAATGTTGTTGTGGAGAAAAAAAATAGGACCAAATGAGCTGGCAAACAACATCTAATTGATGCACACTATTTTGTGCAGCTAAATTTCCCAAAGACAGCCTGATCAAAGAGATCATTGATTATTTTCACAATTTATCCTGTCCTGAGCAGTACTTTACTGTTTTTTTGTGTCTTTTACTGAGATATTATCAAGCAACTTGACGCCCAGTCGCCGAATGGTTCATTAAATAGACTACTAAATGCACAAATCGACCAAAGGCGTGAGACGTTTTGCAAAGGCTATAACACAATATAGATCAGTCAGTTTATAGAAAAAAGGCTCATAGCATCTCTTAACACCATAAGTTGGGGGTAGAAGGCTTGCTAAAGTTTCAGCCACTAGCAATCTCACATGCCATGTGCCAAGCCATTGTTTTCTGACCCACCGAGAGGTGTGGCGCAGCGGCCAGAGTGGCTGACTCAGGAGCGCTGGGCTCACATGGCCTCATTTATGAGGCCGTGCGTCACATTTACGCCGCTGGTGCGTCACTTTTTGTGACGCACCAGCAGCGTAAAAAATGTGCCTTGTTGCACCATATTTACAAAGTGACGGATCTAGGTAGATGCGTCACTTTGTAAACCCCTGCGCTACATTATACCTATGCCAGGTATAATGTATGCAGGGGGGGCGTTCTGACGCAAGACAGGGTGATAGAAGTGACACAGTGAAATCTATAAGATTTCACTGCCCCACTTCTAGGACACAAATGCGTCAATTTTTTACGCCTGCCTCACATGGGGCTTGCCCCATGTGAAAGGACACATTGCTGGAGTTGCGTCACTTTTGTGACACACTCCAGCAATGCGTCACTTTTGCGCCATACAGATACCTCAGAAATACTGACGTATCTGTAACTCCTTGCGCCATGATGCGTCATACTGTAAATATGACGCATCATTGGTCTCGCAAGGAGTGCGCAGTGAAAAGTGACTCATCGCTGTTTTCACGCAGCGATGCGTCACTTTTCATAAATGAGGCCCTAGGTTTGATCGCCAGCGGCAGGTCAGCTCAGCATCATGTGACTCTGGGCATTAGCTCACTTATACTCCCCGATGGCTCCCGGCGCCTTGAAACCTTATATATATTCTCGCTTTACAAATGTGGATTATTATTATTATTATTATCCTCACTGCAGTAGGAAGCAAACATATGCAAATCAGTCTTGGTCTTGCTCGAATAGGAACAATGCACCTCAAAATAAACGGCCACATCACCTCACAAAAAAGCCACTGATCAATGTCAGCCTTGTTGAGGCTCAACAGTGGAATGCAACTTGGATCCTGTGGTGCAATGAGTACTAGATCCAGGTCTGGGTATACCTATCAGACATAATGTCACAACGATAAACAAAATGATGGAATGGAAGACAGCCCAATCCATTGCTGGCGGCTGCGACTTTTGAAAGCATTTTGCCCATCACCTTTTGTTGCTTTAACAGGAGTGATGTACACCAGAAGCAGAACTACCTTAGTCTCTCCAACACGTGACTGGAATAGCGATTAGTGATTCAGAAGCCGCACTCCCTGCCTTATCCCTTCAGGGCTAGCGAATGGACGACATTGTCGCGTCCGCATAGGGAGACTGCATGTGCTTCTGGAACTTAATGACTGAGCGTCTTCTCTGCACCAATTGCATCTTTATCAGAATTTTATGACAGGGCAGTTTATATTCAAGATTTAACTTTGTGACACAGACAACACAGAAGCAATCACGAACAATAATGATTATGGACAAAGATAACCTACTGGAGAAGAAGCATGCTAAAAATTGCTTTGAAAAAAATTATACTTGTAGATTTTAGAAACCTTGGTAAAGTCTTATCACTGTATGCAAATACCTGTGCGGATAGAAGGGAGAATCTTCCCTTGGAATGTTATCATTTCGATCTGCAGGCAATGTATTTTGCACAATATTGAACTTGTTCAAAGCAAATGCTTCAACAGGGAAAGTGGGACACTTGCAAAACAATCTCAGGCTCATGGAAGTATGTTTATTCTTTAACAAAGCACAATTAATGCGCTAGTTGCTTCTAAGCACTTCATTAGCTGCCAGGTGGGGAGAGGTTACATTGACCTATTCTTGTTATGGTGAAAGGTTCCATGTACAGTGCGACAGAGGAGCATTTTTATCAAAAGTTCATACAACGCAGAGCAGCAAGCATGGTTGTTTTTCTGGATTGCTTGAATGAGAGAGAGCTGAAAAGCTCATAATCTACTAAAATATGGTGCTGTTCAGCTCTCTCCTACCGCTGGTGCACTTGTGGCTGCCTAGCTCTAGCACAGGAACACTTGCACCATGGTGCAAGGGTGCCTTTGTAACAGACTGGATTGTTTTCATGCAGCAAGGGATACCACTCTGTACAAAAGCAACGCAAAGAGGCATAATCCTCATTCCATATATGATGCAGAATACATCATGCAAAGAAAGAGGAAGTAAAGAGGATCAATAAACATATTTCTCTTCATTACACCTCTCTGTGGGAGGAGTACCGATTTAATGCAAATCCATTTTTTAAACCTTAATAAATCGGGAACTGCACCAAATCCATAAGTGGATGCACGGGAATGCCCAGGCACTGTACTATGTTAGAAATTGGGTTGTTGGTTGACTGGGGTATGTACCCTGGTCAAGCAGAAACTACAAAACAAATCAGGGTAAGAAGCTGGCAAACCATAAATTAACCGGTGCTCACTCTCTGGTAGCTTGGCACAGAACAGTCAGGCTTAACTTAGAGGAAGAGTGTAAAGAATTTGTGCAACTCTTCAAACAGTAAAACACTGCAAACACCAGACAAAATAATTCCACACCAGGTTAGAACATAGCTCTGATTTTAATAATTGACACAATACCGAAATTACAAAAATTCAATAAGTAGAACAGGAGATATTGATTTTTAAAGTTTATACTAAAAAGCAGCACCAAGATGCGCAAAGTGCTATTGAAGATATCTGGTTGTGCCAGACTGGGACAAAGTCACAAGTTAAGGCCAACCGTGATGGAGCGCGGGCCGACTAAAGGGACCCAGTTAGGCCGGCTGAACAAATTAGCTTAAATCCTGGTTCCTGAGCGCTGGGTGGATCCGTGTATTAGATGAGCTGTGCAGCGGAGGCGATGTGTCAGTTGAAAATGCGACAAGACTGCAGTGCGATGTGAAGTCCGGTGTTGAGAATGCGAGGTGCAGCAGAGGCGATGCGTCTGTTCCAATGAGCAGTTAAGCTACAATGCAGAGTTTTCAGAGGCTTGATTGAGGCTGCAGTAGACGAAGGATGTGTGGAGCATGCACCATAAAAAAGCATTGTGTCGTCCCAAGATGCAAGAGGCGGTGGTGCTGCGAGTCTTTTTTGACGGATCTAATCCATGAAGCAGCAACAATGCATTTGTTTCGGCTCGGGATGCATCGCTCAGCAAACAAGATGCATTTGGCTCCTCTGGCAAGTAACTTAGGCCCACTTCCAAGGGTCGGGGACTTGGCTGGCACCACTTGACCAGGTAGACTCATATATGGCAGAGTCAGAGTCCAGGTGCAGGGGTTGGAAGCCTGGTATGTCCCTGAGGCTTCAGATCAGGGGGCCAGCCAGCTAGACCTTAGAAACACTCTGGATTCTGGGGTCAAGTGAAGAAGCTCATGTCCTTCTCACCCAGGCAAGAGGGCAGCAGGCAGCAGATCAGCACTAAAAGGCAGCAGTCCGGTAGAGTGAAGTCCAGTAGAGTGGCAGTCCTTCAGCAGAACAGCAGTCCTTCTTCCTGGCAGAGTATCCACAGGCCTGGCAAAAGGTTTTATTTTGCCAGGTCAAAATGGAGGGTGTGTCAACTGCATACAAAGGCTCTATAATGGTAGGCCTGAGACAGGGTTAAATGGCTATTTAAGTGGATGGCACAAACGGGGTTGCATGCCCACTAGTAGCATTCAGTTTAAAGGCGCTGGGCAGATGTAGTGTACTTTACTAGGGACTTATAAAAAGATTCATTATGCCAATTGAGTATGAACCATGATTACCATGTTTGTAGGAGAGAGCCTAAGCACTTTAGCATGGTTAGCAGTGGTAAAGGGTGCAGAGTCCTAATACCAGCAAACCTATTGCCCAATTTGGTTTTTTAATTTTGTGAAAGTGTATTGTTCTTCCATTAACCTGGTTGATCCTTTTTACATTTTATATACTGGGTCCCAATTACTTTAATTCTTTTTTTTTTTTTTCATGCTTTTAGATTTTGTGTTAGAATATGCATTCTGGCTTACGGAGGCACCTTTGCTCAGAAAAGAATGCAGGAGGACAAATATGAACAACCAGTAGATAGTAATACGATTGGTGACACAGTAAAATCACATTTGATCCCCTAGTGGGTTCTGAACCACATAATCATAATTCTCTCCACCTCTATCAGTTGCAACATCACAATATAAAGGGGTGTTGTTTTATATCAGGCAAGTTTACTGGCTTTGTCAAGGCATCATCAAATCAATATATTAGGCAAGCCTACTGGCTTTTTGAAGGGGGTCCCTTCATTCACATCAAGAGTACCCACATTTTAGGACCCATCATTTCAACTAATGACATGAATTTACATTCATTATCAATGCAAATATGTAAATATTTGTAAATGAAATTGTCAATAAAGAATTTATTTTCAACATGTGTTAGAATAATTCTTTATACTCTCAAAGACACAAAATGTACCCAAAGGACCAGCCATTAGAAAGCCCCTTGTTGGACTTGGCCCTTTTTGCAGTGTTTTCTCCAAACCTTTTGCCTTCTTCCCACTATTTTTCTGACCTTCTATTTCTTGGCTTTTGGACTCTGGGCACTTTGCCACGGCTAATCAGTGCTAAAGTGCAGGTGCTCTCTCCTCTAAACAAGGTCTGATTGGTTTCAACCTGTTTGGCACATTTAATTTAATTGTAGATACCTTGTAAAGTGGTATACCTTTAACCCAGAGTCTGAAATAAATAAATACTAGTAGTGGGCCGGCAAGCAGCACTGCTTGTTCTACCCACAGACGTAGCCTTTCAAGCCTGTCTCAGGTATGCCACTGCAGACCCTGTGTGAGCAATTTAATGCCACTTCGACTTGTCATTTCTAATTACTGGCAAACCTTGAACTCACATTTTTAATAAACATAGTTCACCCCTAAGGTAGGCGCTAGGTAGCCCTATTGCCAGGATGCTGTGTAAGTAAAAGGTAGAACGTGTGCCTTTATTGTGTGGCATGTCCTGGTAGTGACAAACAGCCTATTTTATTCTCTGCGAAGCCTACTCCTCTCATAGACTAGCATTGGGAATTCCCTTATATATTTTTAAGTGGTAATTCCTGATCTGAAAGAAGTAGCGTTACCATGTTTGATATGTTTAGAATGATAGAGAGAAACCTACTTACTGATGTAGTTGGATTTTACATTATTATTTTAGAAATGCCACTTTTAGAAAGTGGGCATTTCTCTGTGCTTAGGAATTTTCGGGCCTTATTATAATTTAGTCGGTCCTCCCATGGGCCACCACGCCAGTGCCCTGCAGGAGAACCTCCCAACACCAACAGCTGGATTGCGATTGGAATCCGTGGTGGGCGGTGGCATGGCCACACTGCATTGGACAGCCTTACATGCAGACCTCCACAGTGACAGCGTCATCTGCGAGTTCTCACATGGTGCAGCATGCTCCATGGGGTGTATGCCGTACAGTGCAGTGAATAAATACAGGGGGGCACAAGAAGCACTGATTGCACCCCCAGGGCCTGGAGCGGCAGTTACCTCTCTGCACCTCCTTTTCGATGTTGTTGCACTGCCCTGAAAAGGTTGGCAGTGAGGCAACTCAAAATATGCTTGGCGGTGCCAGCTTCAGTACCGCCAGCATATTCTTCCCAGGTATATTCCACCAGCCCAGAGGATCCTTGATCCAGGCAGTGCCCGTAGTCTTGTTGTAGTCCTACTATTGCAGTTGTAATACTGCAGGCAGTCCCGCAGTGCAGGGGTTGTCGGACCGCCACAGTGACTACTGCATTCCTATGAACTGCTGTGGTCATAATAAGGCTATAGTGCTTTGCATCCTGACTCCAATCCACGTCTAGGGCTGAGTGACAGCTACACTTTGAACATACTTCCCAAACATGCATCACACAGGAAAGGCTGAGTGTGACAGCGTTACATCTGCATTCATCTGCATACTGATGGTCTTTCTGGACTGAGAAAGGGCACTCACACTCTACGTTTGCATAGGTTGTGTCCCACCCTCACACCAAGGTCAGGTTTACCCTCGACTGATGTCTGGAGCCAGGGTAGGGTTGAAAGGGATTGTTGCACAATTCTAAATGTTCTCTTTGACGTTCCCGCTTGAACAAAGACATTTTTTGTATAAATACAGGGGCTCTGACCCCATGGTTTTGAGAGACTGCATGGGACTTGTAACAAGATGCTAATGGCTCTACATGCTGTACGTAGCCAGGGGACTGCTGTGCTGCCAGGCGAAACCACCTTTGGGACTACTTGCTTTGCTGTGTTGGCCTACTGCCTGCTGAATTGCTGGGCTGCAGGAAGGACTTCCATTTTGCATCTGGCCTGATTGTGCAGGCCTCTCTGGCTGCTTACCTTGCTTGGTGCCCGAGTTCTCTCCAGGGGTTTGAGGGCTGGACCCCTTGCCCCTGTCCTTGTGTGATTGCAGAGAATTGATTACCCAGCTGAGAACTGACTGTGGGACCCTGAGTCCAGCCTTTTTTCACTTCCCAAGACGGGCAGCACATGGTGAGGGGTACCCCAGATAGTGTGTGGTGAGTGCTGTGGTGATTGTTGTGTGAGCTCTGTTACTTGCTCCCCTTGGTACAACTTAGCATGTGGAGAGAGCTTGTCACTGCAGGGAGCCACGAGTAATTTTTCATGCATTCCCTTTCCCCCTTATCACTGCCTCTCTGGCTGCAGAGAGATGCATCAGCAGTGAAGGAAGCCCAGCTTCATAGTCCCAGGGAGTTGCCTTCAGGTAGCACAGGAGCTCCGCTTTCATCACACTGAGGGTGGGGCCCAGCAAGGGAAGAAAACACAAAGTAACTGTGGTTCTAGATAGAGGGGTTGTTAAAAAGTGTCTGACCACCAACTCAATCCCTACTAAAGCGTAATCTCAAAAGATGAGTGATACTTCCAGAGTGTAAAAATACCCATCAGTTATCGTTCGGTGCCGCCCTTGTCATCACTTGGGACTCCTTACACCAAGTAGGGTATTCCTGCATCTATATTAAGTGTGGAAAATGTAGACAGATACCCAAGTGTAACTAAGGGTGTGTAAAAGGTAACCGTATGCTGATAACTGTAAAGCAGTGCGTGATAGGGTGTGTGAATAGAGTGAATGATATACAATTGGAGAGTGGAGAGGGAAAGGGATTTATTAAATACCTCTCAAACTTCCAAAGATTAAAACCTGTGCGGAAACATAGTAGTTTAAACAAATAGCTACTATTTAGGTTGAATAGGTCGACATGTTTCGGCAGTATGTGGACCCTACCGGGTGTCCGCTGCTTTCTTCAGGACAAAACTAGGCTACTGCATTATAGTGGAAAAGAAAGAAAAAGAAACAAGTGCAAATACAATCCAAAGGTGTCACCTTGACATCTTGGATATGTCAGGTAGGAAGAGCACCACTCTGCCCGTCGGTATTCCGGGTGTCCCTCTGGGCCGTCTCGGGGAGGAGATGTTTTGTTCTTATTGCCCAGCAAGGGATGCCAAGCCTGCCCTTCTTTTGGTGACTCCTGGAATTCATCAAAGGCTGTATGGTTGGCATAGCGGCACCCACCTTTGATCTGAAGAGGCGGACCTGGTCCAAGAGGCACACCAGTATCCCTGATAGAGTTTTCCTCCACAACTCTCTGGAGTGACGAGTGGCTGGGGAGATCCCCTTTTATTGTAAGGTACTATCAGTCTGCGACTGCACACACGCTCATGGCGGCTCCCAGTTACTTGCCACTTTAGCAGTTGTACCACACGTTAGTGGGCAGCTGCTCTTGCTCAATCCTGCTCGCGGGAAAGCCAAAAAGGTCTCCACCAGTCTTGGCGACAGTGCGTGTTGTCCCCTATCCTCCCCGTTGGGTCATACCTTGTGAAGAGCACTCAAATCACTTTGGTTCTCCGGCTGAGACCTCAACAGAGACCCCCATTTTTCTGATCTATGAACTGGCCTGAATTACACTAATGCATGTAGTATACATGCTGGTGTTCCTGTGCCCTACTTGTGATCCCTGAATACCAAATAAGTCTTCATAAGAGCACAGGTGTGCTGCGCCCTATGGGCTTATGATGATATCATGTGATTCATGTACATAGGTTGACATATTGTGATTCATGTGCTTTTTTCTCCTAACCAAAAACTTCTTCATTTCATGCACTGATGTTTTATAATGTATATAATTTTCATTCCTGCATTGTCAAAAACATGAGTACTATCTCAAGATAGGATAGCATGCACATTATTTAAAATTCATCTCATTTTGATCTTGTCTTATGTATAATATGCCTATTATATATTTATATTATCCTCTGTGGAGTCTCTTTTGTTGTGGATTCATTGTATTTTTGTGTGAGTGTGTTGTGCAAATGCTTTACACATTGCCTCTAATGATAAGCTTGCCTGCTACCAAAGGGTGAGCACAGGTTATCTTTGGTGTGTAACTTACTTGCCCTGACTAGAGTGGTGTGTTCTGCCAGGCTTCTATGTATAACCTAGCCAACCTGAAACCCCATTTCTAACACCCCTGCACTCCAGAACCCAAGAAAAAATGTTCCAGTTCTGGAAGTGCTTGAATATAATCTAAAACCCCTCCGGGGGCATGAATTCAATAACTCAGGAAACTTAACGTAAGTGTTTTATAAAATATTCTTGTGGGTCTGCAGGCCCCAATAACACCTTAAAATTGCACTGATGATGCTTGACTATGTGGACTTGTTGCATGTTTCTATTTTATTTTGGTGGGAGCCACATGATGAGATGAAATGAAGAGTCATACAAAGGTGTAGAATTACACCTAGGTGTAGTGGCGTACATACACGAGTAAATAGACGTAGGTACCTTTACCTTTGTGAATAGGCACTAAAGCCTGAGTTCTTTAGAGTTTGCATTGTTACATCAGCAATGTGGAAGGAAATCTGAAATAAGAATAGTGCATCTAACATTATTTCACAAATTTCTCTATAATTTGGAGTTATATACTTGTTGGGACCACATGATCTCTGTTATAAAATAATGCCACCTATCTCCACACACAATCCATGAATCAAATAACATCTGTTCAATGCATGATTGGAAATTGGGAATGGCGTCCAGGAGGTCAGATGATTTTCCACAACAGGAGCACAATATGATCCACTTTCTAGACTGCAATACATTTGATGTATATACATTTTTAGGATGCTCTGGATATCTCTTGATTAGAAAATCATGTATTCCTTTTGATTTGCCTCTGACTAGAATTGGGATTCCTGTTAGAACATCTATCACTCTTAGGCACAGTCACCATCATAACACTGTCACAACGCAAAGATGAGAAAACAGAGACATGCATGGCAACATGCCAGGGTGACGTTGGCACCCTTAAGACTACAGAAGGAAATGGTAAACAATTGTGTAATTCCATCAAAAAGGGGACACTGTTCTGGGGCAGGGTCCCAAATGTTACCCATATGCCTCATAATAAAAAGGAAAAAGAAACAAAAAAGAATCATCAAAAGAAGTCCTAAGTCGGGTGGGCCCATAAGACAGGGAAAATAGCATGTCTTGCCTCTTGTTGCCCTCACACACCCCGAAAGGTGTCATGCTTCATCAGCAGGCATTTGCTCCTCGTTGGGCCGGGGCTGCAATTCCCAACAGTTCCCCTGAAGGGTCACTTTGTTGGAGATCTTTTAAAACATGCCGGATGGTGCATGAGGGCGTGTGGGGTGGGTCCTATATAAGGGTAACAAAAAATGTGCGCATAGTGAATAAAAAACTGACAAGGGGTAACCTACAAGAGGTTGCAATGATCTGATAACCCTCTTGGCAGTATAAAAACTCTAAATAAGAGTATCATCCCAAATGGCACATTATGCCTAAGTATCATAAAAACAGCAAACATGTTTTGCGCCTCTGTTGCCGCTAAGGTCATTGGCGCTTCTTCAGGACCAAGATATAGGAAATAAAAAGTGAAGTGCACGTGAGTAAAAAGAGTCCAATATAAATACCCAGAATGCATGTCAGGGCGGGCCATTATGATGCTCCTAATCAATACCTAGGTCAAGAAAAAGAAAATAAATAATAAAAAAGAGTACATAGGAGAGCATTAGACTAGCTTAATGCAACGTAGTGTGCCACAATCGTGTGCACAACATACCAACGTTAAAGAAAAAAGAAAGGAACAAGACAAAATGAGGATAAGGAACTCCCTCATTAAACTTAGCCCAGAGAGGTGTATCATGGCGGATCTACTCATCATGGAAATCATGTTGCAGGAAGGGTGTAATATATCCCTATTTGTAAAAATGCTGCACAACCACGTGTGAGGACCCCCTTTACTCACTATAAATCAGAAGGATCAAGGTCCATCATATTAAACATAAAGGTAGACATCCAACGTGATGTTCTTATCTCCCATGAAAATTAGAGTTGCTCCAATGGCTATTGGCGTTAGATGCCCACACCTCATCGGGCTAATAGAAAAAACAACAACACAGACATTACAAAGGTGAACGCAATTAGATGCTAGAAGCATTCATCACATACGAAGGAGAAAGGTTCTGTGACCTACTCCCCATTATCCGGAAGATACTCACTCCTAAAGGAGGTACCAGTGCCCTTCCACCTACTGCGTCCAACCACCAGCCAACACTGAAACAGAGGAAGCAGGACGGGGCCTTAAAATAGACATACTGTAGGTGTCTGGGACAATCCTCCCTCCGGGGCGTGCCATACTATCCAGTCTAAGTGCGCATGCGTGCAAGATCTAACCGTAAACACGCATGTGCAATTGTGTAAGACATTCTCCTTTATGTGATGTCTTCGCAGACTATTCTTTTCAATGCAATTTATTTACTGACATATTTAGACTCTGGGCACTGCTTTGAGCAAGACTGTAACAGATGCATGTCTATGATATCTGCTTGTGATATGTTTGAAAGCCTACTTTGGAGCTTAGCTAAATCACTTAGAAATGGGACTTTCAAGCTCACAAAACCGGTGTACATAAAAGCCAAAAGTAGGAGAGGCCTAACCCTTTGAGTGGTGTGCGACTGCTATGAAATAGTACCAAATTCTTAATTTCAACTGCGTAGGCTATCATTGCTGTATTACTATGGTGATAGTGTGTCTGTGAATAATAAGTCTATTTTCCTGACGTCTGCATAGAAAAAAGCTACTGTGATCATAGGTACACGGTTATAATTGTATCCAGAAATCGAATTCAGTGGTGAATCTAGATTTTCGGTGACTATACTGCAACAATGATTTTTTTTGTTTTTTAAATATGTGTTTTTACTTGAGAGAATGGATAGTACCTAATTCAGATCTGATAGGTTTCTTCCCTAACAGTGCAAGAAATTAGTAGCGGTAGGAATAACTGGCATAATTCTCTTTAGCATAATTATTAGTAATTTCCACAAAATAAGCATAATTCAGCATTTACGGGTATTTTTTTAGTGAAATTTGCACCCTTGTGTCCACTATAGGCCAGAGGATGTATTTTGCACTGACAAAATAGCACTAATTGCTACAGAACATGAACAGCATTTACCAGCAGTTGCTCGCTCTCTCCTAGTGTGTTGTTCCTGTGCTCCTACGGTAAGGTTCATGCCCCAAATTCATCCTAATTACTCTACTGGAGTAATTGCATAATTTCGTTAACCTAATTGCTGAAATCACTCCAATTACTCTGCCATAATTAAAATTTCTCCCAGACCTAATAATTATTCATTTCTGGGGGGGGGGGTGTAAAAAACAAGACATTAGACTTGGGCCTGTTGGCAGGTAGGATGGGGGGGATTCTCTGGCTACTTATCATTTGTATGTGGTTGAAAGAATGAACAGCAGCAGAAAACAGCTCTGATAAAAACAAATCTGCAACCTTCCAGAGTAGTTTGTTCATAGTAAACAATGCTCCACAATCAGATGCCAAATTTTCCTGATGACCTTTGGACATTCGCCTGAATGGAAGTACACTTCAGTGTCAGGGAAGATGGGCTAATACTTGAGTTTGCTAATTCTTTTTTCTTTCCATCATCCTTTTGTTTTCTTTTTTGTGTCATTCTTTTGTGTTTAAACTATTTCATAAAGCTACAGTAGTTCAAGACCTGCATTACCTTTTCTTTGGACCAAAAAGACTAATATTTTCCTGTGATGTTCTTTAAAAAGAAAAAGGGCTTTGATATTTCTAAGTGCACTGTTTCTGAAATGATAAGAGATAGCCTCTGTACTTTTGTATTAACATTGTATGCAACTGCATACGTTATGGCATATATTATGGCATATATTATATTATAAATGTAATACAAGCACAAGGATACAGTATTTAGTTGTCATGTTTCCTTTCATTTCCTCCTTCTATTACTTTTGTTACATTTGCTTGAAATGAAAAGGTTTTATTGCTGCCAAGGCCAGACCTAATGGCTTAGCCAATGCTTATTAATAAACTAGTTAGGAAATTGTAGTCCTTTGTTACTTCACAATATTATTATTTTTTGCTTGGGAATTACACAGGTATTTCCCTGGGTAAAAGACTCCTGAGTTGTGCCTTAACCAGTGAAAAAATCATAAGAATTAGAAACACCTAAAACCTCCCTTTCTCATTAACACTGTTATTTGGCCTAAAAAGATACTGTATTAACCATTGATATCACTCCCCTCCCCCAAATAGGTAATCCAGATTCTTACACTGAGAAAGAAAGGAGTGAGTACCTTTCATTGATCCCAAAGGGGTTGGCATCACACCCACTTTAGAGTTTCAGGAGACTGGAGGTTTTTCCAGGAAAAACACGTCTTTGTGGTGCGAAAAAGGCAGTCATGCAAATGCACATTTCCACTTTATTATTTCACGAAACATGAAGGTAAGCATATTAGAGCAGATTTTTGACTTTGAAGGCCGAAGATTTGTGAATTAGCCCATTTTTGTTAATAGTTTAAATTAAAGGAATGAGAACGAAGGGTGTCTGCCAAAGAAATAGCCCAGGAAAATAGCAATTTGTGTCTTAGTTTAGGTCACAGGAGTGCAATTTGCTCTTGGACTATCGGATGTACATTTTTCGTTGCCCCTATCCTAAGAAGAGGGTTACACTTCCTACAATTCATTATTACAAAAACAGGATAACAATGAGAAGAAAGCATAAAATGAGGCGGTACAATTTTTGTGTGTATTTTTAATCATCTGTGCAGTGTGAACCTTTTGTTGATATGCCACGACTTCGGAATTTGGAATGCATTTTATCGACATATTTCCTTTTTCACATGTTTGCAATTTTCGCCAATAGTTCTAAATTTTTTTTTATATATATATTTTTCTGAAGCTGTATCTTGAAAAGATGCTCTGGCTCAGAACAGAGCAGAGTGGCAGTTTTTTTTGCACCTGCAGTATACAAAGTGAATTGATTTGACCACTGAGTTAGTGAATTATTTTAGCACAGCTCATAAACAGAAAGGGGCTGATCATGATCACTGTTTAGGAGCTGTACAGTCTGAAAATCAAGCCTTAACCAGGTTCAGACTGGGAAAAATGATTAAACCAGCCAAGCTCCCTTCGTTTTTTGAAAATCTCCCCACTCTCTCTTCTCCCTCGCTGATTGCTTTCTCTCTACCTTCCCCCTCCCTCTCTCTGTCTTTCTTGAAACTCTGTGCCTGCTGAAATTAACTGTGGCAGCTGGGAAAAGTGACAGAGGCAGCAGGAGCGGCACCCTGCACTAAAAACCCACCTACTACTTAAGGTAGGGAAATGGGGAAATGCCCAGTGGAATACAAAGCCTGTTTGACCGTGGCGAGCGGCGGCTAGCTCAGATAAGCGCAGTGGGGCGAGGCAGGGCGGTGCAGGGGGGGAGCCGATGGACGACGGAATAGGTATTATTTATTTATTTAATTATACCTATTCTGTCGACTTCCCCATACCATCCCCCCACCCCACCCATGCCCCGCTGCTCCGCTCCACCACCTTTACCTGTGCCGGCTGCCACTGATCATGGCCCTAACTCCTAGAAATGTAAGGTTAGATTATTTTACTTCACACACAGCAGGCTCACTAAAAAGGCACTCGGCTCTGCACTAAGACAGAGCAGCCCATCATCATAAAGCCCCTAATTTGAAACTGATTGTGGCAAAAATTTGCCATGAAACATAATCTTCAGCTTATCAGTTCTGGCGAAGTTAAAATGAGAACCTACTATAATTGGAAGCTTTTAAGTGATTGGCTTGCTGCAGTCTGATCCACTCAGAATTTCCATATCTGATTGGAGCTCCTGATTAGAAGAGAGTGCAGCTGCACAATGAGATGCTAGTTCAAAGTGAGCTCTTCAATACAAGCGTTAGTTGTCACTGGGCCATTTCTTAATGCTAGCAGCACCCCACCGGCGACAGGTTCTGGACATTCTGCCATTGGAGATATGTAGAAAAGTGTCTCTACTGTAATTGAAATGCTCTCCTTTCTCTCTTTCCTGGCAAGAATCTTTAGTGGCTGGGGGTACAAGATGCCTAGCAGAATGCCCTTCAAAGGTGATCTCTCACCCATGCCAATGAAACCTCCCATGAGCAATCTTGTATGCATTGGCTCCAGAGAGCTAAAGAACGGTGATGGATCAAACCCAGATCTTTTGACTGGGTGTGAGTGTTTGATTGATTCAGATGCTCCGTCCATCACCACCCCCTATTGTACTGCATTGGCTCCAGTGCCATTTAGTATGTGTGAGGTTTGGAAGAACAGGTGATTGGAAACTAGTAAACAGTTGAATATGACGCATGAAAGCTAGGACCAGTACCGCTGGAATTACCCGATTCTGCGGTTGAACCATTTACCGATTAACTATGAATGTATTTAATTTGCCACATCATTTATCATCTGCAGCATAATCTGCAAATTTTACACCAAAAAATGGTTTCCAGCTCAAACGGATCAAACGTTACGAAAAACAAGGACTCACGTGTTCCAGTGGAAGGCCCTTTGGAAGGGTTAAACGATGATCTTTCAGTTGCTTATTGATCTATTTTGGTAACAAAATGGTACTAATAAGATTAAATCTTTTTCCAGACAGAGTTACCGTGTGTAAAAAGGACAACATATTAATGTAATACTATCACAAAACGTGCCGCATTATACTGCTAAATCTGCTTTTTTTTGTGCTGCATAATTTAGTCAACTCTGTTGCATAATTTGGTTTTCCTTTGCCTCATAATTCCAGTGGCCTTAGTACTCCCAATAGTACAAAGGAGCAAAGGGCTTAGTGAGTGGGCTCTTGACCAGGGTGGCTGCAAAGTATTTCAGAGCATTTTTCAGTTCTAAGCACCAAAGCATTAGTGAAATTGACAGGTCAGTCCCTGGATCTAGAGGGAAAATCCCCTTAGTTTCTATTGTATTTTTCAGCTTTGAATGTCTATGTAAGCAGTACCAGTCACCCAGAACACATTTTCAGGATTACTTTCAGACCTTTCAGCTACCTATATCACCCTAGTGATGTTGCTTGCCATGACACTTGTAGGGCTTGACCACTATGCAGTTTGTATGCCATGTTCATACAGCTGAATGACATTTCACTGTGTGAGACTACTGGTCTATGAATCAATGTAACAGAAGCAGGGGTATGGAGTGGTAATCCATGAGGAAATAATACAGCGTTAACATGGAGCAGAACATCCTGTAACCCAAAAAAAGATGTGAGACGCGGTTGGGGTTGGGCGCCATCCATAACAAAAAAGGAAGGTAGATCGAGGAAGCTAGCAACAGCATTCTGGTTGTGGTCTACTCTAAAAAAAGAAATCCAACACTTCTGGAATTGTGACAGTGGGTCTTCCAACGCAAACCCATACATGCAAGCCATGATAACACCCAAAGCTTGCTCTTATGATTTTGGGAAGTCAAACAGTTTATCAGAGTTTCCAAAGTCTTAAACATAATCTGTTCTTTGAAATATGTTAAGATCCCGATTCTTTGTACTGTGATGTGCTATTCCCATTCACAGGGTGCCAGTGATGTTCATGTAGTTCTGGTTTATATGCAATAGACATTTTGTGAGATGGCTCATCTAGGTTCGATGATAGACAGACCACTCACCCCCGGTCAAGAGACCTGGATTTAATGTATTGTTTTTTTGCTCACTATGCCACCCTAGTTTGGACCCAGCCATATGCAAATCAGTCTTGACCCTGCTCCTCATTGAAACAGTCAAGCCTAAACTGCCAGGCCAGGTCATCCGTGGACTGGAAACAAGCATACTGGGACCAGTTTTGGGGTATCGCCCCTCATCAGCAAGGCTAGCTTGAATCCTGTGGCACAGAGAACAAGGGACCCATGTCTGAGCATACCCATGGTCACTTAGGGCGATGGACGGAGTGCTGAAACTTTTAAACCACTCACCCCAGACGAGAGGTCTGGGTTTAATCCATCGTTCTTTTGCTCACTATGCCACCCCAGTTTGAACCTGGCCATATGCAAATCACTCTTGACCCTGCTTCTCATGAGAACAGTCCAGCTCGAACTGCCAGGCAGGTCCTCCCCGAACCGGAAACTAGCATACTGGCACCGGTTTGGGGTATCACTCCTCATAAACCAATCTAGCTTGAATCCAGTGGCAGAGCGAGCAAGGGACCCACATCTGGGCATACCCTTGGCCACTTAGGGTGAACATAGCAAACACAACAAGATGATGGACGTAGCAGGAGCAGAAGAAATATCTGTTTCCTGTGGGTGGGAGCAATGATGGCTTCTGCAGCATGTGAAGTCATCAGTGATGTCACCAATGATGTCATTTGAGATATCATGAGTGATGTCGTAAATGAAGTAATGTGTGAGTTCATAAGCAGTGCATCGCAGGAGTGCAAGCTGTAGTTAACTCTGCTAACTATAATTGGTGCTTTTTTATGGTTTGTTTAGTTCAAAACTGTAATGTTATTACTGACAAATTCACCTAGCTATAACGTTACTTTAACCTTTGTTTTTTTGATTGAACGTCTAAGTTTTTTTTTTTAAACAAAAGCAGATATTTTTATTGCACCTAACTATAACGTTTCTTTAACCCTTGTTTTTTCAGTAAATATACATATTTCTATATATATATTTATAAAACATGTTTTATATATATATATACATACATACACTGATAATGTCATGAGTGATGTTAAATGTGAGGTCATAAGCAGTGCATTACGGGGGCATAAATTATAGTTGTCTCAGGTAACTATAACTGCATGACATTACACATAGGGCAAGTAAAATCAAAGAACGCCAAGGAACATTCTTTATATAGCAAGACTATGATTTTCTTACAGTGTGCCATGTCTACTGGAACAAGTTGACCACAAAATCTATATGCCTTCAAAAAAGGCTGTTCCGATACTGTAATGCGTTATCACCACTTACATATAGAAAGGTGTACTCCAATCGTCTTGAGTAAATCTAATCATTTTAGTAACCCAACTAAAATATGGAACAGATGGCAACCCTTCATGCACTGTTATTGAATTTTATCAGAGCTTTAACATCTGAAAGGCTTTGTTTCATTTGTATGAAATTGTTATACGTTGTACATATTTTAGACATATGTTGTGGCATGGTAATTTCTCAGACAGTGCTTTTGTTAAAAAACAATCAACTAATGATTCAATCTACAACGTCAAGCTTCAAAATAGTGTTCCTGTCAATGTGTAAAAAACTAAATTCTTCCATATCCTTGTTTGTCCTCCATGCCTAAAGATCTTTTGACCCATAGCCAATGGAGGCTCCATCCTTGAGTAACTACTTGCTTTATATAGCTGTTGCACAGCAAGATGATTGATACCAGTGCTAAATGTCTGCCAGTTACATCAAATTAATCTACCTTGTCCCGCAGTATTGCAGCAGCGACAATTGGCCAGTCTGAGTCAAAAAATAGAAGTTTAATCTGTTTTCTATGGGTTGCAGAGCAGACCACACACAGAGATGATTCACACTGACACAAACAAAAATTGCATCTTCATGGTGAAATTGAAAATGGGTACAATCGGGGCATGTATGAATGAAAAAATAGCTGATTTAGAGCTAGATATGTATGAAATACCCATCAGGCTGAAAGGCGGGAATGAGAGATTATGGGAAAATAGATGTCAGTGGGTCAAGTCGTAGGCCGGGATTAGAAGAAGAGAATGTCACACCGAAACCTGACTCAAAATAAGGATTATGAGACTGAAAGGTTTAGAGGGAAGCTTGCAGAATGCAAAGAAGGCAGTTGTACATGATTGGATACCATATAATTCAGAAGAAAGGCAAGAACGCTTTGGTGATTTTTCACTCCGGAAGAAAAAATACAAAATACAAGAATCTTAGTGGTATCTCTCAACTTCCCAGTCTGATTACAAAAGATTATGAAAGTCAATTGCATGCTACATCTTTTTTATGATAGTTTCTCTGTGGTCCAGGTTTTGATGCAAGCTTTGAACAGAGAACGATTGTAGATTTTACACACACATCAAACCTCTATACACTGGGACCTAAGTAATGCGAAATGTTATCAAGCCTGCCACCATAGGAAATGTCCTGGCTACGAAAATTCAGCAGGTACTACAGTCAATTAGCACTTACACAAGTTCCTTGTTAATTAAAAATGTGCAAGGCATGCCAACAATCATACATATGTCTCTTGGCACGAAATGTTTAATTATCATCCATCAAAATATTTATCTTTGCCCAATCAGTTAATGTACTATAATTTCCCGAAAAATCTAAGCTTGCCATGCTCCTGGTAATATTTAACCTGCAATAGTTTGCAAACAGTTCAGTAGTAGCAGGAAATTATGCAGCATAACAAAGCTGCTGGTTAATCCTTACAGTCTGCTTCAGACATTTCAAGGAAAAATAATTTGAGCTTCAAAATACTTTTAAAATTTAAATTAACATGGCTTAACACCGCCTTGTAAATAAGGCCCCTTTTCACGCTAGACTTAGCATGAAAGCGGTGGGAAATGGGTGTTGCGGTGAGTGTAGCGCCGCAACACCCATATTTTCAAGGGTAGCATAAATATGGAGCAGCGCCAGAATTAAGACCAGGGAGAATTTGGTTTTAAGTGGGTGAAATGAGGAGTGATGCTTTATTTCTCCTCATTTTTGCTGTTTCTGTGTGTGCTGCATTGTGCAAACACATTGATTGTTTATGTGGAGAAAGGTGTCCCTTCCTGCACATAAACAATAATTACAAAAATGACAAGTTGCAACTTCTATGTGTGCTGCATTGTGCAGCACAGATAAAAGTTAGAAAACGCCATTACTGATTGTTTATGTGCAGGACACCTTCTTGCACATAAACAATCTTTTCTTGCAATCAGGGCCGGACTGAGAACCAAAATCGGCCCTGGCAAAGTGCTCGGTCACCTCCCCCTCCCCCCTCCGCGGGAGGTTGGGGGTACTGCTGAGCTCTTTTCCAGGGCCGTTTTTCAGCCGATTTTCTTACAGGGCCGATTTTGCAGCTATGTATCCGGCAGCTATGTGTAACAAAAACGTCCCCCAGGGCCCAAACCCGGCCCCCACCCGTGCGGCGCACCGGGGGATTGCCTGGTGCCCACTATGGCCAGTCCAGGCCTGCCTGCAATGTATACAGCAGCTATAACAAAAACAGCCCCCAGGGGCCAAAACCGGCCCCCACCCTTGCGGCGCACCAGGGGATTGCCCGGTGCCCGCTATGGCCAGTCCGGGCCTCCTTGCAATGCAGGCATCCTTGCACAATGGTGCATGAGTGCCTGCGCTGGTGCTACACAGCTACACTTAGCACCAACGATAAGGGAAAGGCAGGAGAGCACTGTATTCTTGTGAATACAGTGCATCCCTCTGTATGATGTCTTACAAATCAGATTGCAGAACATGTTCTTCTTCTGTCTCCAGTTTCCTTTGCGTGTAGGGGGTCAATAGCCATCATGTAACCATTTTTTTTCAAATTACTGCCTTGTTGAGAGCCTCTTTTATTTTTTACAAGTGCATCCACATCCAGGGCTGTGTTCTAACAACCATCCATCTTGGTCCCATATTGAGCAGATATACCAACAAGCTGGTGGCACCTGCAAAACCACCAAATCAAAGTGGATTCAGAAAACAGGAAAAATGGTTTTCAATTTCAAAAAAGTATATTTGTATAGGTTTTGGTTTGCCTTTTGCTATTTTTTTACGTCTATGATCTTATTTAATTCATAAATTTGTATTTTTTTTGCAGTTTTTATGTAGCACAAACTCAACTCAAAGGTATTGGAATGCTTTACATGAGCACCAGTTAATCATATGTACATATATAGAAATATACACAATGATTGTAATGTTAAGATAATATATTGGCAAAGATGTTCAGCAAACAATGCATTGAGACATGTATAGTACAAGTGGAGAATTAGAGTTTAAGTCCCCACAATAATTTTTGGGGGCACGATATTATGTCTTGGTCAGTGTATCTTTGCTGTGGAATTAGAGCTGTGCCTTGAGGATACATAAATTAAAGTTAGTTAGATTAGTTATAACACATCTAGATTTACTTATCAGTCCATATTTCATGTTCGATATTTTGTTCTTGATATTGTGACCCATCGATATTCTGGTTTCAATACTCAGCGTACACACCTGCTAAGCTGGTGCTCACAAGTTCAACTCACAATTTTCATTTGCACGAACCATAGACAAAAGTGAGAGAGCATACATCTCCTTCACTAGCATTAGACAGGATTGATGCTTTAATATATTGAGTTAACAATATGTACAATTTTTTTAAACCAAGCGTAGATAAAGCGTCTTACAAAATAAATGAAAGTTTACTTTATTAATTTCTCACATTTCTATCTTTTGTAGGAATACCAGATCGATATTTTTTTTGCTCAGACCTGGACCGATAGCCGCCTTAGATTCAACAGCACTATGAAAATATTAACTCTGAACAGCAATATGGTGGGACTGATTTGGATACCAGACACAATTTTCCGGAACTCCAAAACTGCTGAAGCTCATTGGATTACAACACCAAATCAGCTGCTAAGAATATGGAATGATGGGAAAATATTGTACACATTAAGGTAAGGAGTGGTTCTGCATTAAGATAAGTTAGCTATTGTTTCCGGCATTTTTACTCTTGTGCTACTACTGTTACTATTTATTTATTTATTTATTTATTTTCTTGAGTTTTATGTAGCGCTGGCTAGCCCCGGAGCTATCAGAGCGCTTTACATAAGGACACAGCGAGTTACAAGTTACAAAAGTTTCACAGTAGTTACATAATGGATAAATAAACAATACAGGAGTGAATTAGCGAACACGGAAGTCAGGATAGGAAAGACCAGGGACAGCAGGTAATCCACATGGAGGGGGAAGAAAACAAGACTAATGTCCGTGATCTGGCTGGGTAGGTGACGGCCGTAGCAGTGTGCCAGGGCCAATCTCCCCTTTACCTGTTCCTACTCCTGCTCCTACTAATGCTGCACTTTGAGGAGCCTGTCGCCTTGCCACTCTCATTCTATAGCACGCTACACGCTGCTTTCACTCTTATGTCTCACTCTGCACAAGCAAACACAACACAAAAAAGCAGATTGTACTCTAGGGGGCTACCTAACAGTATGTTCAACTCCAGAAGGACTTTTATTTTGGAAGCGTGATTCACGCTATGGATTTTGGATTCTAAAAAGGAATTGTGTGCTGACACCTGCAATCCGTGCTGAAATGGCTAGGTGCCCTGCGGGCACATTCCAGCAGGCAGAAGACATGCTTGCAGTAATGGGGAAATTGACAGCTAAAAGGCCAATTAAGAGAATCATTTAAACTGACCAGCTGGTGAGCAGTCTGAGGACTCTGCAGGTGAATGTTCCATGGAAATTGTTTTCCAAATTGTTTACGAATATGATTCCAAATGAATGCTATAGCTTAGCTAAACAACTGTTTTCTCACATTTGAATAGCAAGAGTTGTGTTATTTGATGCTGCCGTTATAATAGATTGAGTTGTATGTACCCTGTGATTAATTTGTAAGCAAAATACGTTCCACTGACCTTGTTCACATTGCAATTGCTAGTACCGACGCTAGCTGCAAATCATTGCAGTTCAACACATTTGAGAATTTGGACTATTCCAAGTCACCAATAGCTTTACGAATGGCATGGGCACACAGGAGTTATTTATTTTTAATGTATATTGCTTGATTTGTAAAACATAAGGCTGATGTGCTGTGTTTAAAAGCATAGGGAGCCCCACCATGTGATGGAATTCTAAATAAATGAACTGGTTTTAAGAAACAAGCACCAGTGCCGAGCCCTGGCAAGCACCAGAGTAAGTTAAGCACTGGTTGTACCCATCAATTCAGTTAACTTGCTTTCATTGTAAAAGAGGTGTACTTGGTTATTATTCAATTATTTCGAGTTCTACTGTTTCTGGTCCTAGTACATACACAGTCAGAGGCACTCTCAGGCACGGCCCGTGCAGGGCGTTATACCGGGGTGGTGACGTCAGGCGAGGGAGGGTCAGGGAGGGGTTGTAAAATGCAGGATATGGACCATTACAGGTAAGTACCGAAAAAAATAAACAAAACGAATTGTGTTGCCCGCGTTGCATCACATTTGGCGATGCAGCGCAGGTAACGAAATTCGTTTTATTTCTTTTTTCCCGTACTTACCTGTAATGGTCCATATCCCGCATTTTACAACCCCTCCCTGACCCTCCCCCGCCTGACATCACCGCCCCGGTATAACGCCCTGCACGGGCCGTGCCTGGGCACTCTCAATCTGAGCATGCCACCCTCATGACAAATTCAAAACAGTCACCTTTATGGTTAAGTTAAAGACCTTTCCCAAAACACTGTCTATAAATGTGCCTTTCCTGTTTTGTCTGAATTCTGTAGAGAAAGATAGCTTCTATGCTGAAGGCTTTATTACGAGGTAGGCAGTCTGAACATCGTAAGACCACGTCCGCCTGCAGCCCACGGAGCTGGCAGTGTGGAGCCGGGGATCTTACAGTTGTGGTGAGTTCTATTACAAAATATATTGATGCCTGTGTGTGCATTTTGACTGCATATGTGTTGGATGCACACATATGCATGATATTTGTGGGGCAATACCATATACCCATTACAAGAGTTCGGCCCATATCTGAGCAGTCTTGGCAATGGGTATTTGGTACAAAAAAGACTCAACTGAAGATCACCACACACAGGGTAGTTATCCTCAGGGTGAATCTCCTGCTGTGAAAAGGGACCTGGAGAAAGGGATCCACATTGGAGTCTGCCTGGGAGAAGAAAAAGGGGTGAGTACCCAGCCAAAATCCTTTGTCACATTCACCTTCAAGTATGTAGTCAGACCGCTGTGGCCCACTTGTGGAACAGGCAACTCGTAACACACACAGCAGTGCAGCTCCACTGTACTGCCTTATTGTGGCTGTCTTTCCCTGATCGCGAGCCCGGCAGCCTGCTGGCGGTCTCTGTGGTCCAGCACGGTCTTCGCAAAGCCTATACGCCCAACTCGTAATACGGCGGTCAGACCACCGAGCTCACTGCGCTCAAACTGCCACTACCGATATGGCAGTCCATGGTACCGCCAAAATCGTAATTAGGCCCTTAGTCTTTAGTTGGGGTTAGACTTTACATGATAAGCAAATCTCAGTTTCTGATTATATCAAAATTGACTAGGCTGTTTTTTGGAGTGTGCGTTTGTGTTCCTTTTTCAGTTCCTGTTTTTTTTTGCAGTTATATGTTGTGCGGTCTAGACCCAAGCACTTTACATGATAAAGACTTACATTACACAAGGATACATTCATTTTTGTGTAGGCACAGGGATATTAAGGGGCATATTTATGAAAGAGTTGCGTCCCCCTTGAACCACGCACCGGGGCACCAGAATTACACAACTCCTAATTTTGATTTATTAAGCCTTTCTCAATCATTCTGCAGAATGCATAGGAAGAGGAAATGCCTCAGGGTATTGTTTTTGTGCAGAAAGGTACCCCTCCCTGCACAAAAATAATCTTGCTTACAATACCGATTCCCTTGCACCATGGTGTAAGGGTGCCTGCATTGGTGCTAGGCAGGATATTGTCTGCCTGCGCTGGGAAACGACAGGAATGTGGCCATATATTCTTAAGTACAGTGCATTTCTGCCCTTTCCCTATCACACAGCACATCTAGGTCACTTGCTGTGCTGCATGGTTATTTGTCAAATATGCCCCTAGATGGTTTGCCCAGAATCACAGGATGTTGAGCCAACCCCAAGTCTCAAATCTGGCTCACCAGTTTCAAAGTCAGCAGCTCTGGCCTGTGTGCCACATCATCTCCCTAGTTCTGTCGAAACTGCAGCCATGTTTGACTGATGTGCTGAATTAACGCAGTGATCCCAGCATCAGGACAGCTCTACTTGGTGAACGTTGCTGACCACGTCTGGGCTTGTGACAGTTCATGTTGAATTTTCTAGCTATTATGAAGATACACCTACCTGGCTACAGAGAACATGCCTCAAGGGGCAGAAACATCTCTAAGAGAAAGTAGTGAGATAAGGAAGAGGGACACTGTGAAAATAACAGACTGTTCACTGTGCTTTTAAGATCCTATCAGTTTTCATTCTGGTGCTTGCAGTTTTGCATTTAACAACAAAAACCTAGTATTATAAGAAGTTCAATGCAAAATAGGGCAACATCAAAACCTAGAGCTGACTACACATCTAGCAACTCACATGAGTCAGAGTTTAAAGGTTACTAATGCGCATCAGGTAGGGTAATATCTAAGCATATAACTATAAAAGAAGGCAGAGCATATCTCGGAACGGGTTTCCTATGGTTTAAAGCAGTGCAGGAAGCATAGTTGCTGTGCTGCATTGCATGATACGTGCAGAGGATAAATGCCCCATGTATATCCTAAGATATGGCACTCTTCTGCTTCCTCCTTGCGCTGGTGCACTGTGTGCTGCCTAGTGCCAATGCAGGCATCCTTGCGCTTTGCTGCAAGGATGACTGCATTATGAGCAGGATTGTGTTTGGGCAGGAAGGGGTATGCAGAGAGCATCACACATAAAAAGGAAGTAACAAGGAGAAATAATGATATTGCTGGTTGTTACGCCCGAGACTAGGAGGAGAACCATTGTGTCAAAATCCCTGGGTGGATGCATCAGATTGCCCGTGCTCACCCATGGAACACATCTCCAATGCAAGGTACTTGTGTTTTTTACAGCGTTAAAAGAAAAGGTCCCGCAAATTGGCTCTCTACAAGCTTTTTGTGTCATGGTTGCACCAGAAAAGTGGCAAAGCCACAATACAAAATGTTAGTAAATCTGCCCCTTTGTGTGCAACATGAATACTTTTTTCACACAAGAGTGTATTTGGTTATCACAAGTAGTACATTAAAATAGGTTTGGATTTTGTTAGTTAGGTACTAAACCATCACTAAGGCAACCACAAATGTAACAATACACCGGACAAAAGTAAACAAATGACCTAACACTATAATATGAATTCAAACAAGTAGGGCGTTTTCGAATGGGATCGTTGGGAGGAGACAAAAGACAATGTAGGTCATACGGCAGGGTAAGATCTTTGATGAAAGTGTGATTAAAAGGCTATCCTTGTTAGCTCCTCCGTGTAGTCCCTTTGACCAAAGGCAAGGGGCCACATGAACCTTGTAGAATCAACATTAATTTTCCCGACAGGAACACAGAATTGGTATTGAATGTTTGCATTCTGGTTGTGTACGAATGTAGTCAGAAATTCAACATATGGAGAATAGGGATCTGACAAAACTGTACGACCCCCTAATTGGGCAATTGAGAGGGCTGAAACATGTTTACCTACCAGTGCGGAATAATAACCTCTCCCATGCACCCTAATAATTTGTAATGATCTCACTGCCATCCAACAATTAAAAGAAGAATTTTTCTAGGGTAGGTCTTTTAGATGGTTATTCTTTCCCTTCCGGATCCTTTTCCTAACTCCCCCACAAAAGTTCTGTTTGTGAACTCTGAGATATCCCACCCGACACTAGATAATTCTTTGGTGACTGCGGTTGGCTGAAGGTGAAGAATGACACCTAGAGTGGCATGTGAGGTCATTCTGTGCACTTTTTTGTAATGCTTGCCTTCTGCTATGACATAAAGTCCTACTGGGGTCATCAATAAATGGGTAATTTCCGCTAAAAGGACACTAACGACCTATAGTGTCACATTTGCCACTTTTGATTTTGATTTTCGAATGCTAAAAAAAAATCAATAACCCCAAGTGCTTAATATGTGCTTAAAGTCTATAGGGTCAAAAATCAGTTTTATTAGATATCACCATTTTTGGGTAAATTATTCCTTAATTCTCCTTGGTTTCCTCTTAAAAGCAGATTCTCACCCACTGATCTTGTTGGGGAAACATGATGTGAGATCAATATAGTTTTCTGTTTAGCACAATTCTGGCAGTGTAACTCCCTGAATATTTTGTTCTCTTCAGCACATACGTATTTTAACCATGTTCATAACAACCTACGGCCAGATGTACGACCATTCACTTTTGCGAGTCGCTAATTGCGTCGAATTGTGGCTCACAATTTGCGATTCGCAAAAGTGAATGTACAACAGTGTCTCAGATACTGATAGCGATTCCAATGGGGTCGCAAATTGTATGCCTCATTAATATTAATGAGGCAAGCACAATTTGAGATCCCATTGGGTATCGCTAGCACTTCCAGGGATGGTGGCCTGCTGGGATCAACAGACCACCATGTCTGGGACTGCTTTTTAAGTAAAGCAGTTTCTTTTCTTTTTTAAATGCTGCCCATTTTCCTTAAAGGAAAGCGGGATGCATTTATAAAAGAAAAATGAAACTTTTAAGTTTCATTTTTTAGGGCAGGCAGTGTTCCCTGGGACCACTGCCTGCTCATAAAAAATATTTACGCACCTATTCACAAAGGGGAGGGGGTCCGTTTTCAAGTGGTTTACCACCTATTTGAAGTAAGTGCTAAACTGTGAGTGTTTTGTGGCAGCAAATGCGGTTGCAAAACAATAGTAAATGGCATTGAGTCTCGCTATTAGGAAGAGACGCCCCTTCCTAATAGCGAGTGTCGCGAACGCTATTTTGTGAGTCAGTGACTCGCAAAATAGCAATTGTACATGCCATGACCTTTTTTTTGCGGTGGCAAACCGGCTGATCTCCCATTTGCAAGCACAAAAAAGGGTCGCACATCTGGCCCCTAGTATGCTTTGTGTGCCCAGTGGTGCACGTAGTTCAAAAGATTAAAAGGTTTCAATGAGCAAAACATTGGCTCACATTTTATACATTAGCCTTAGCATCTAGGCAACCTGTAGAGTAACTGCTTGTATGTGTTTTTCTTAATAAACCGACTATAAAAATAAAATATATTTTTTTTTAAACGAGAAATAGAGCAAACGTTTAAAACACTATGGAAACACTATATTAATAACTAAAAAATTACCAGTGGGGACAACTTCAATTTATCAACACCTCAGCAGGGTCAGACTGTGGTGTTTTAATGGCCAGGCACAACAGGAAGGTCAGATGGTCTAGCTTTACCCATAGGTTGACATGATTATACAGTAAGATTACTGTGTTGCTCTCAGATGGTGTTCCACCTCAGATGTCACAGAAAAGTCACACTTTGTTTTCAACTAATGAGTACCTGAAGCTGTTGTTTTTATTCTTATGCCAGTCCATCAAACGTAATGACCTGTGTATGTTTGTATTGCATCTCAGTTATTCTTTGATAGTCCTCAGGTCTAGGAGACATGGAAATTATGGACAAGAGGAGATGAGACAATCATGAAAGTTTTAAAAAACTCTTAGTCCTTTACTTTTATTATTGACTCGTCTCCTCCAAGTACCGTAGCTTTTACCCAGATTACTTAACCCCAAAGCCATAAGATAAAATGTCATTCTAGTACAACCTCACCGGATCTGATCCAAGCAAGAAAATGTTGTTTTTTTCAATGTCAGTTACTGATAAATAAATTAAGAAATCGAAAATCCAAACCTTTCTTTAAAAAAATAAATTGTGAACTCAAAACTCATAAAAGTTTAAAAAAATGTCAGAAATGTAAACTTTGGCTATATTATCTAGGCTACCTGGCAAATACTATACCCAATAACACTGAACTTGAACCCACCTTTTGAGCACCAAAGTCAAAAACATAAATAGGTTTCTTTGGATTTAAGATTTGGTAGATTTAATTGATCCATAAGGCAATCATCAGACAAAGTATATGTTAATAATAACTTTAAGAAACCAATGTGTTAAGGATAAAATATAAAAAGTTATTTAGGCACAGAAATAAATAACTAGAAAATCGGAGAAGGATTCAAAGGTTAATGCAATTTAAAAATATTTAAAGCATAGATCAATACAAAAAGTTTGATTTATAAAAATCAATGGAAAAACAAAACAACTGTGAAAGTGCTTCAAAGTCAGACACACTTGGCTTGACATCCTGCTGGCATTTTGTTAGAAATGAAATTTCCCGTTGGCTAGGGTATGCACCTAAGCCAGGCAGAACCCAACACTCTACTCAGGTTAAGGGAGTTACACACCCAAGATAACCCCTCCTCACCCCATTGGTAGCTTGGCAGGGCAGTCAGGCTTTTCCCCAGAGGCAATGTGTAAAGCATTTGTACCCCGAACACACTGTAACACTGTGAAAACACCACAAATGGACAGCACACCAGTTTAGTAAATAAAGTATCATTAGCTAAACCAAACTAGACCAAAACAACAAACATCTAACATACAGATATCACAATAAAACCTTGCCAACTAGGCAATTGTCATAACATCACAGGTAATGCAATAAAGTAAATACTTAGAGGTTGCACATGTCATGACAACACCCTATGCCATCACTGTACATATTAAGAAAAGCCTGAAATTATATTTGTTATCCTATCATTGCAAGGTAAAAACAACATAAAGCATGGTTCCATGTTTAAATAGCGATGTGAAAAATAGCGATTACAAAAATATTGACTCCCTATACTTAAACAGTTAAGTACAATAATATTGACTCCAAAATTTCGGTGTAAAAAATATAGATGCAAAAAATATCGACATTAAAAAATAACATAACTTAAATTCAATTAACTAAATATTAATATTTTTAGCAACATTAATTACATTTAATATATTTTAACTAATTATACCAAATATAAAATAATTTAAAATAAAATAAAATATTCAATATTTAATTAACACATTAAACTATTAAAAAAATACATAATACATACATTTAATAGCAAAATAAAAACATTAGGAGTTAAAACGTTGGATAGCGGGGGGTAAAAATTACTATTCCCAATCCAGTGAGTGCAACAGTAGGGAAAGCGCTGGATAGCGTAGGGGTAAAAATTACTATTCCCACTCCAATGAGTACAACAGTAGGGAAACCGCTGGATAGCAAAGGGGTAAACTGTATTATTCCCACACCAGTGAGTGCAACAGTAGGGAAACCACTGGATAGCCTAGAGGTAAAAATTACTATTCCCACTCCAATGAGTGCAACAGTAGGGAAAGTGCTGGATAGCAGAGGGGTAAAATTTACTATTCCCACTCCAGTGAGTGCAACAGTAGGGAAAGCGCGGGATAGCGGACGGGTGAAAATTACTATTCCCACTCCAATGAGTGCAACAGTAGGGAAAGTGTTGGATAGCATAGGGGTAAACATTGCTATTCCTACTACAGTGAGTGCAACAGTAGGGAAAGCGATGGATAGCGGAGGGGTGAATATTACTATTCCGACGCTAGTGAGTGCAACAGTAGGGAAAGCGTTGGATAGCGTAGGGGTAAAAATTACTATTCCTAATCCAGTGAGTGCAACAGTAGGGAAAGCATTGGACAGCGCAGGGTAAAAATTACTATTTCCACTCCAATGAGTGCAACAGTGGGGAAAGTGTTGTATAGCGTAGGGGTAAAAATTACTATTCCCACTCCAGTGAGTGCAACAGTAGGGAAAGCGTTGGATAGTGGAGGGGTAAAAATTACTATTTCCACTCCAGTGAGTGCAACAGTAGGGAAAGCGCTGGATCCCAAAACAATAAAAAACAAAACCATCAACATTTTCAATAAATTTAATTTCCAATATTAATATAATTAATATATATATATATATATTTAAATATATTATTATTAGCAAAGATAATAAAACACAATAATTACACATTATTTAACACTATAATATCCACAACACACACCTAAAATTATTTACACAATTACATTTTATAATGACTAATTATTTAATGAAAATTAATGTATTATTATTTATTAATTAGTCAGTAAAAAATAATTACTTACCAGCTTTCACACCATTTACACATATAAACACCACAACACACACCTACAATTAATTAAACAATTAACATATTTAATTATCAATTGACTAATTTAAATTAATTAACAACAAATTATTAAACTATTATAAATTAATCAATGAACATATTAATTATTCAATACACATTTTATATAATTAAATTACTTCCCACCCTATTCCCCTATATATACGGAACTAAAAACGCAGAATTAAACTTAAAATAAATTAATAACTAGTAACATTTTAAAACATAATAAAATGACAAACAATTCTCATTAAAACACTAAAATACATAACATTATTAATAAATTGATATTTTTGTAAATTATATTTTTGTAAACGATATTTATTACAACGATATTTATGCAATCGATATTACTTACCTGTCAGTCGATATTCTTGTCAACTATATTTTTGTTGTCGATATTTCTTCCCCACGATATTTCTGCTGCGATATTTAGGTCCCACGATATTTCTGGATAAAGCAGCAGTTAGGTAGGAAGAGAAACACATGAATTGCCAAACATCATTGTACACAATTCACCAAATATCACCAGTGATTGGTACAGTGCATAAATGCAGGCCAATGCACAGTGAATAGGGCACACATTAGGACATGAAAGGTGACAGTAACACTTGTATCACTAAGTATCTCCATAAGCATCAAGACTTATAGGAGTCAGCGCATCTTCATTCCCATCATAAGCTATATGGTAATTAGTACAACCTTTAGGGTGCAGAAGCCTCTGGGCACCAACGACATACATTACGGTAGTTTGACTAACTTTCCAAAATGTGGCTAATTACCACCAGGGCTCAGGGGCCTCTGTCGAGGTTCCAGCTGCAATGTCTCCACACAAAACGAATGCCCCCAGGTATGTGGTATGGCGGAGTTGTGCCTACCCAATGCAGATTTTGTTGAGGAGACCTCTCTTGGTCCCCCGCGTACAGTGTAGTACAAGGTGGTTGCCTGCACATGTTGTACAGCCGCTGCCCCCAATGCTACCTTATAAACTGTTGCAGCGGGTGTGGGACCATCCGGGGCCTGTTGGACCGCTGTTAATAATGCTGGGAAACTGAGCCACCTGTGTCCTCTATACAGCACAGTATAGAACTGCTTTACTAGGCCCTGGGGCACCTGAGACATGTTGCTGTTATCGTGCTGATTCCCCTGTCTCCTTTTGGCCCTCCTGGTTTCTCTAGCAACACGAGGGCAGGCAGGGAAGCCAAACTAGCAGGGGATTCCGCAGGAGGTCTCACGCCTCATATGTAGCTACCAGCTGTGCACTGTGAACGCGGGTTACAACAACCAGCACCCCCCCCCCCATGCTGTTTAGGGCCCCAAGAAGTGTGATACACGCAGCTCAGCCCAGAAAAGATCCGGGTCTCACTCTGGTAGTCCTTCAGCCCCAGGAGCGAGAATACAGCATGAAGTGTACACCCATTGCTGTTCTCTTGGCAAAAAATGGGACAGATGAAAACAAAGTGCTCATTAAGCACTTTTTTAAGGCGAAGAGCAGTCCAGCCCGTCCCCTGCTCTAGGCAAAAGCATCAACTTGCTGGCCGACCCACCCTGCACACATCAAGGGGCAGCACTCCTCATACAACTCACTCAGCTCTCCTTTCAGGCAGGTCCCTTTTTGATCCAGAATGGATCCTTTTGAAGTCTTTGATTTCCCTGAGACTTCCAACAGGAGGTAAGCTTTGGAGATCTTCTCAAGCAGGATACCACAGCAGGGTAAAAAGTGTCAGTCCTTTTCCTCTGCCCACAGATAGAAGCATCAACTGCATGCCAACCTACCCCTCACACATACAAAGGGCAGAGATCCTCACACAGCTCTTCTTCTTGCCAAGATCCTCTTGTTTCCAGAAGTGATATAAAGTTCTGGGACCAGATCCCCAATATTTATACCATGTTTCTCTTTGAAGGCAACACAAAGAAAAGTGTCTGCTGCACACATAAACCAGTTCTGCCTTGCTCAGACTCAAGATTCAAGATAGCCTGGCTGATGAGGAATGATGCCCAGAAACTGGCCCTGGGATGCTTGTTTGTGGTCCAGGAAGGACAATGCTTGGCAGTTCAGGCAGGACTGTTCCCATGAGGAACAGGATCAGGACTGATTTGCATGTGGCTGGGTCCAAACTGGGTTGGTGTGTTGAGCAAAAGAACAATTGATTAAACCCAGATGTTTGTGACTGGCGTGAATATTTGCATTGTTCAGCATTCTGTCCATCAATTGATCCTTTCGCATTTTCTCAAAGTGGCATTTTCAAACACACAATGTAATAACCTTTACTAAAAGGTATGTTGATAAATTTAGAGTTTAGAGAGCCTAAACTCCATTTCTCTGTCTTGTCCCAATGGAGAGTAACACTTGTAAGATGTTACAATGCAGCTCCCATTCTAACCTGAGTGACAGACATCCTTTAAATAGGGCAAAACAAAATGCACAGTATTTCACCATCAAGACATGTAACACACATGAGTAGATGTCCTAATTTTATTATACACTGCACCCTGCCCATGGGGGTACATTGGGCCTACGTTAGGGATGACTTTCATTTAATTAAAGGAAAGGTTTGGACCTGTCAAGTTGGCGCACTTGCCAGGTTGACATGGCAGTTAAAAACTACATGCAATGACACTGCAGTGACAGGTCTGAGACACATTTGAAAGGCTACTGGTGTGGATGGCACAATAAGTGTTGTAGGCCCACTAAAAGCATTTGATATACAGGCCCTGGGTACCCACAGTGCACGTTACTAGGGACCTACCAGTAAATCAAATATGCCAATCATAGATAATCATTAACAATCACAATTGTCACAGAGAGCATATGCACTTTAGCACTGATCAGCAATGGTAAAGTGCCCAGAGTTCTATAGCCAACAAAAAACAGGGTCAGAACAATAGTAGGCAAAAGGCAAAACTTTGGGGGATAAACTTACAAAAAGGGCCAGGGGTAACACATATCCTTTAAGTTTCTCAAAAACTCCAAGCACTCTAAATTATTTCCAATGACCATATTGGAAAGCAGACTCAATCGGTTATTTTTTGAGGCATTACAAATACATTTTATGGAACTTTCCCTTTTCTTCGATCTTCTTGAAATATTCTGGTACAAAAACAATGTGATGTATGGAATGTTAGAACAAATCTTACCCATATTGGAACCCCTCATAAAAGAGGCCTTGCAGCAAAACCAGCCTGCAAATCACATACCCTACAGATTCATCCAAGGTGGCACCTAACCCAAAAACCTTTTCCAGTGCCATCACTACCATGACAATTTGTGGACTGGCAGTCCCTCTCTTTGAAAACTATCAATACCCCATTTACATGGTTATATGCTAATATATTGTTTCCATAATCAAAAAGTTAAGCCTTCAGGCTTTATCAGGCTTTTCCCAATTTAAAAATGGCCTACAGTCTTTGGCAGTAGCATTTCAACAACAATTCATAAAATAATTCGATTGGCTTTAACATATAATTAAACAAATCATGTGATGAACCAGAACTGAAGCAGACATATAACATAACAATACAATAAACAAGAATTCTCCATGGAAAGGTATGCCCATTTAATGTGATCAGAGATAAAAAGTAAAATCATCAAACACTTTTCATATGTCCTCTTTCTTATCAGAGGGCGGGCCAATCCATTTAGCTAGAATCTCTATATATTTTTAGGACATTGTATGCTCCAGCAAGGTTTCTGGTTGCTTGGCAACCAGAGCATATGATATTTGAAGAGCACAATCATGGCCTTTGATCAAGATAAGCTTTTTTCTCTGTCTCTTTTACTTCTTCAAAATCGCGGCCCAGGTGGGCATATGTTGTACCTGCAGGTGAGTTACATCTTTTTCTAATCATAGTTGTTTTACATTTACAATGAGGATGTTCCCACTTGTCCGTGAGCACTGTAAAATCTCTATCTTCTGGGCATGTGGTGACTCCTGTCAGTCGATCCCATGTGTCAAGACAAGCTTTTTCTCACCAACACACCCTGGCAGAAGAGAACCATGCAATGAGCTATTAAAGGTGCATGGTCCTTCTGCGGCCTCCTCCCACTTGACAATCTCATCTGTGCTGAGCATTGTTTTCGCTGCTCCTACTCTCTCTCTGCCCCCCTCTCTTTTTCTATGGAAATAGGGGGTCATGACAAGGAGCAGCGAATGGAGTGAGTGCTCTGAGGGGACCCTCACCGTGGTCATGTGAAGTGGCACGGGTCATGTGAATTATCCTTGAAGGCTAAGAATGTCACACAGCATGAGATGGCTCTGCTGCAACATTCCAATGTGTATCTTTCTATTTCGGTCTGCCTGTTATGAATCCAAACCATGCTCAAATTGCAGAGTGGACTTAAGGCCTTATTACAATCGTATTACGAGTTTGGCGTCCGCCACCCACCAGCAGCCCATGGCGCTGGCAGCCCAAACACTGCAGCAATGTGAGTGTGCCACGGGGCCGGCGGTGTGGAGGGGAGGATCTTGCAGTGGTGATGAGTATATTTCACAAGTATAACGATGCCTGTGTGTGCATTTAGTCTGCATATGTGTCAGATGCACACATGTGCATTATATATATGGAAAAATACCATATACCCATTACCGGTATTCAGCCCTTATGTGGGCATCCCTGGCAATGGGTATATGGTTCGAAACTAACTCATCTGAAGAGCGCCGCATACAGGGTTGTAATGCTGGGGTGAAGATCCAGCTGTGAAGGGGGGACCTGGAGAAAGGGATCCATGTCAGAATGTGCCTGGATGAAGAAGAAAGGTGTGAGTCTGCACCCTAAATCTTTTGTCACAGCTACCTTGAAGCAGGCAGTCAGACTGCCACGGGCCACTTGTGGAGCAGGCAAATCATAATACGCACAATGGTGCAGCTCTCCTGTACTGCCCAATGGTGGCTGCCTTTCCCCAACCCCGAAAACAGCGGTCTGCTAGTGGTCTCTGTGGTCAAGTTGTGGTAAAGTTTAGGTCAAGTTGCGGTTTTCGCTAACCCAATCCGTCCAACTCGTAATAAAGCAGTCGGACCACCGAGCTGACTGCATTGGGACCGCCAGCGTCTATACGGTGGTCCATGGGATTGACAAACTCCTATAAGGTCCTTAGGATTTCTCTGTCCACACTAAACCATTTAGAGAAATATGACACTTGTCGGCTAAATTCAATCAATCAATCAATCATGACATTTGTATAGCGCGCTACTCACCCGGAAGGGTCTCAAGGCACTGGGAGAGGGGATACGTTACTGCACGAACAGCCAGGTCTTGAGTTGCTTCCTGAAGGAAAGGTGGTCCTGAGTCAGCCGAAGGTGGATGGGGAGGGAGTTCCACGTCTTGGCTGCCAGGTAGGAGAAGGATCTTCCTCCGGCGGTGGCTCTGCGGATGTGTTTCGGCGGCGAGGGCGAGGCTGGACGATCGTAGCTGGCGGGTGGGCGTATAGAAGGTCAGGCGGTCGTTGAGGTACTTGGGGCCCAGGTCGTGGAGAGCCTTGTGTGCATGGGTGAGGAGCTGAACGTGATCCTCTTGCTGACGGGGAGCCAGTTCAGGTCTCTCAGGTGGCCGGAGATGTGGTTGTGACGGGGAATGTCCAGGATGAGTCGTGCAGAGGCGTTCTGGATGCGTTGGAGTCTTTTCTGCAGTTTGGCTGTGGTTCCGGCGTAGAGGGTGTTCCCGTAGTCCAGTCGGCTGGTGACGAGTGCCTGGGTGACTGTCTTCCTGGTCTCGGTGGGGATCCAGCAGAATATCTTACGGAGCATACGCAGGGTGCTGAAGCACGATGAGGAGACGGCGTTGACTTGTCTGGTCATCGAGAGGGAGGAGTTCAGGATGAAGCCCATGTTGCGTGCGTGGTCCGTTGGCTTGGGAATGGAGCCCGGGGCAGGGGGCCACCAGGAATCGTCCGAGGCGGAGGGCGATGATCCCAGGATGAGGACTTCCATCTTGTCTGAGTTCAGTTTCAGGTGGCTGTTCTTCATCCACTCGGCGACGTCTTTCATCCCTTCGTGTAGGCTAGCTCTGGCGGTGGCGGGGTCGTTGGTGAGTGAGAGAATCAGCTGGGTGTCGTCGGCGTAGGAGATGATGTTGAGGTTGTGTTGTCGTGCGATGGCTGCAAGGGGGCTCATGTAGACGTTGAAGAGGGTTGGGCTGAGTGATGATCCTTGAGGTACGCCGCAGATTACTTCGGTGGCCTCAGATCTGAACGGGGGGAGGCAGACTCTCTGGGTTCTTCCGGCGAGGAACGAGATGATCCACTCCAGTGCCTTCTCTTGGATTCCGATGTTGCTGAGGCGCTGTATTAGGGTGCGGTGGCAGACAGTATCGAACGCTGCGGAGAGGTCCAGGAGGATGAGGGCTGCTGTTTCCCCGTTATCGAGCAGGCATCTGATGTCATCGGTGGCTGCGATGAGGGTGGTTTCGGTGCTGTGGTTTGCTCTGAAACCGGACTGCGAGGGGTCGAGAGATCCATTTGTCTCGAGGAAGGCTGCGAGCTGTCTGTTGACGGTCTTCTCAATGACTTTGGCAGGAAAAGGGAGGAGCGAGATGGGGCGGAAGTTCTTGAGGTCGGTGGGGTCCGCTGTAGGTTTCTTCAGGAGGGCGTTGAGCTCGGCGTGCTTCCAGTTCTCCGGGAAGGTGGCGGTGTGGAGGGAGGTGTTGATCAAAATTGAGATTGGTGTCCCTAAAGACAAATAGGTTTGTGATCATCTTGTCTACAAATGACAAGCTGAACAGAGGAAACATTTCTACTATGAGTTTAAGTAGAAAACCTAAGAAATTCTTGACTCCTTAAATCAAGAAGGATGTGGGCTGTTTCATCATTCACCATAGTCCTCGCTAGAGACCTGGAAGGTATTTGTCCGAGGGATGCATTTTTTATCTTAAGTGCTGCCATGGTATTGAATTGCTGAAGCGGCCTTTAACAATGTTTTGTATAACCTGCTGTGGTTGTCTATAAGGTTATATTACAACACTGAGATACTGGAAGCTGCACCTGAAGGGCAGAGGGCCAGTAACAGTGTTATAGACCATCTGTGCCACCATTCAATGTTTGTCTTTCTGTTTCCTTTGGTTAATTTACAACATTCCACTCACTCTCTGTGAATGTAATGTTCCAAAATCTCTCTAGCTCTCACTAAGAACATACAAATACACATTTCTATAATTCCTTTCAAAGGAAGCCATTAAGGACATACAAAAATGATAATGCACTAATAACAGTTTTGGAACCACCTAACGTATATACATAAATGGACCAGTTGGGTGAAAGGCACCAATCAATTTGAGAGTCACAAAGTGTAAATAGGAGAGGGGTGATTATTGTTAATAGTTTTTTTATGTAAAGAATAGAAACAACACAGAACAGATGTTAAATACAAAAATACATTACCCCACGAAAGCTGATATGACCCTTGAGCAGGGTAATTATAATAGCTCTAGGTTTTCTCATAATAATACCCTGTTTTTATATAGTGTTTCTGTCATCTAAGTCCTCTGAAGTACAGTTGCATTTAAACTCAATATATTGATATTCAATTTCCTGACCTCAGAAGAATGGAAAACTGACTTTTTTCCGGAATTCAGACTTAGAACTTGGCTATCACTGCACTGGCCCACCGCAAGCATGTAACTCACTGAGCCATCATGCCAGCTTTTAGCCTTGCATGAATACTGTATTTATTCATCGAATGCACATAATGTACATGTGCAGATTAGTTGATATGAAAATAGTAGGAAAAACTGTAAAATGCTAACTTTTGTAATGTAACCTGTCCAATGGTTAACCAGATCTTTATTTTTAACAGCCTTTTCAGACACACTGGAAATGCCACTTAAATGGGTTCACTGATAGGTCAGAGCATTTTAAATTTCACATGCAGCTTAAACATGAGGCAGTGTCGAAAATGGAGGTCATGGACAATATGCTGACATTCCCATGGCCAAGTACAAAACTTATTATAAAATGTTGGGCGAATTGTAAGTGGTAAAATAATTTTAAACTTTTCTTTCATTGAACAGGTTACGATTGTAAAGACATGAACATGCATCGTGATTAATATTCAGATTTTGTTATTATTATTCAACCTCAAATAATCTGTATTCAATCATTTCCCAGATGATCATAAAAGACACACATGATTTTCAACACACAAATAATATAAAAACAGTCAAACACTTAAAGTTTTAAAGTGCATCAATAGAAATAAAATACATGCTAGGCACAAAGCCATAAAAAAGATATGCTCTTAAAACGTGGACTGATATAATACATGATAAGATTTGAACAAGTAATCACAAAGGCCAGGACAGAAGGTACAAGTAGTGTTGCCCGACCATTATTTAAAATAACATTGCCTTTCTCACATGTAAAAGGCCCCCAAAAACACAGCTAATCAAATAACAGATATCTTGGTCATTTAGTTGCTCGAAAAAGAGCAAAACAGCTTGACAGTTAGTAAAATGTGTGCCTGCGCAGCAGAGGCAATAGACATTTCCTGGTGCAGGGAAGGTAAAAGTTACAAAAGAAAACAAAATGCAATAAGGTCTGATTTGATTGCTCATCACACGGGCAAATACAGATATAGTTTGAAGAGTTTTGTCCCAGGGGTAAACATAACAACCAGCATATTGCTCCTAACCTAAAACAAGGCAGTAAGTTCCATTTGTATACGTTCTGCACAAATAATAAGTATGGGGAGATCGCAGCTATCATCTGAACTAAAAAATAATCTCCTACAGACGGCTTCACCACTTCCACAGCCTACCTAGAGGCCTCTGTGTGTGTGTGTAAGCATTCCTGGGTCCAGCTTTTTTATTTCTTGCTGATACTTTTCGGGTTATCAAACAAGTGTTCGCAATCCATAGCAGATTTAGTATCTCATATATACTTTAGCCAAGGGATGGTCAATCCTTGGTCACAAACGAAACAATCTGTAACAACTGCACAATTAAGCTCACCTTCCTTATTAGACCAACTGGAACACTAAACTGCTACAGGAGTGGCACTAATAAGGTCCAGAACATACTCAAGTCCTAATTCTCGGTGTAAGGGGAAGTGAGGTGTCGAAGGAGAAACCTCCAACAGGGGAGAACAAAATCTATTTTCCTCAACTTGGATAGTAGCAACATCCCTGTAACCACATACTCACATGCCATACGTCTACGTTGGAAGGCATTTATTTTTATGGATTTCTATTGATGGGGCCAATGGCATTCTACCAATGTAAGCAGCAAGAGAGAAAATGTTGCAGACCGCATCAGAAAATCGGGTTAATCTACTTCTAAGACACGCAGACAATGTGCAATCATCATCAAATTCCAAGCCAAGGTAAGGAAAAGAGGATACCCGATCTAATTTTTTTCCTCCAGTTGATTTGGTACTAGTTTTGATGTTCCTAGCGCTGCACAATAACAATTGTTGTGGTGTAATTTTTTTCCAAATCAAGGCCCTTCATGAATTCCTCTAAGGTATTGAGCAACATCTTCATACTGCTCGCCCTTCTACCAAGAAGCACTGCATCATCCTCTTTTAATAAGGCGGGCACAGCTTTATCTTTCACGAGTGGTACATCTGCTCCAACAATATCTAATGTCCTCTCCAAGTCATCGATATATAATAAGAAGAGGATGGGGGCGAGTACGCAACTTTGACATACTCCTCGATTGGCTTTAAATTGGGAAGTACACACTCTGGCCTCGCCAAATCTTACTGAGGCTGTGAGATCCTGGTGTAGGAGTCTAAGAAAGGACACCAGGTCTGCCTCTAGACCCATAAGTTCAAGGATTGCCCACAGTTTTAACCTTTTTATGCAATCACAGGTGCTCGATAGCTCAATAAATGCAAGATGGATTGGGATCCCCCTTCCCTATTTATATTTGGCCACGATAAAATGCAAGTTCAAAACTGCCCAATAGTTCCTAGGCCCTTCCGGAAACTATATTGTACCTGGATATGATGTTATGCTACCTTGACCACACTAAGAAATGATCTAAAACTATTCTGCCAATTATTTTAGTGGTGTAGTCAAGCAGGGATATTGGTCGATAGCACCTAGGGTTGTTGGCATTGCCCTTTTTCAAGAAATGATTGAAAGCCTCCAAGATAGTAATATCCCCCCGCTGCAAACCCCTTAAAGATAGAATTGAAGACTGGTAACCAAAATCCTGGGTCCTCCTTAAATAAGTCCATAGGCACCCCATCTGGGCCAGGCACTTATTTGCTTGGACTGTCATAAGTAACTTTAAGAACTACCTCCTCCCTAAAAGACACATTGCTACAGGGGGACTCCTTGAGCAGACCCTCATCTGTGGGCACCATTTCAGAGGAATGCACAACAGAGAAGTGGTCAAACCACACCTCTGGAGTAATAAGGACCCTAACTGTGCCTGGGGGCTGGGCTGGTGACATGCCTGCCTGCACTGCCTTCCAAATGCCTGCAGATTTGTATTCTGACAGGCTACCATTATTGCCTCCCACTTCTCATCCTTAATTGCCGAATTTCCATTTTTCAATACCAGGGCGTATTCTGTCCTACAGGCTGTAATTAAAATCTGATTTCTAGGGATTTGCTTTATGGCCTTAGATAGATTTTCACTCGCCACTCTGCATTCATTATTCGTTATTATTATTCAGAAATGTCATAATTTACGTGCACAAATAAGGGAAGCTGATCTTGTCTTTGCAAAATAGCCATGCTGTGGCTCAAAGAGTCGACCATCAGTGGGTATGGGCACTTGTTTGCTGCTTAGCAAAAGGTTAGAGAAAGATGATCAAATCTCATTATGTAAAACTCCATTGAGCTTCCGTTGGATGGATATTTTTTTCAGTAAAAAGTCTGATTACACTGAACAAGGAAGTACACTGTGATGTTACCAGAAAATATATGGAACTTAAGATGGTTCCAACAAGTATTAACTGACATAACCAGACACAAATGTACGTTTTGTAACCACACATCTCAAAGTCTCGTCATGAAAATAAATGGAATGATTCTGAGCCATTGACATTGATATTTCACAAATATGGAACCATACCAGGCCTTTAAAATGTTAACACCCTGCTAAGAAATGTTCATTACTTCATGATCCTGAATGTTTAGAAATGAGAAAACACAAGAAGTCAGGATTAGTTCAAAGGTATTGTATAAGGTATATAAGCAGTGCATACCAATAGAGAAAATCACACAAACCACACAAAAAAGCTATAAAAATGAATAAAGAGAAACATTTTTTCAGTAAAATAAGACCTAAATAACAAAAATCCAATAAGGGGAACCTAGGACATGATATTTTAGATTTTTAGGAGAAAATAGCACCAAGACGTGCAAAGCCCCAACGATAGCCAATGATCACAGCATACCAAAACCTAGGCATGATTTAGGCCGACCACAATCACGCCCTGATCAGGTATACCAATTGAGTCAGTCCCAGTGAAAAGCCTGGAAGTCTAACGTTCAAAAAGTCCCAAATATGAAAGGGACATTTGTCACTTTGTTGAAGAACACCATTGAAATTCATTCTATGTCCCAATGCAGAAACAGACTTTGGCATCCACTCTGTGTGGGCCACTAGCGAAATCATAGTTTCTGTTGCGGAACCGAAACTCGAGTACTTGAAGCAGGTTGGTCCCACTGTAACTCTGGAGCTTTGCAGATTTCTCTTGAAAAATCTTCTACATTTCAATGCAGAAAAGACTTCGTTCTTTTTCATAAATGCTGGGAGCCTTGAGCAGAATGAAGCTGAAATTCAATCCAATACGTGAACCTGCCAGTGGGCTACTTTTTCCCATGGGTCCTGCTGGCGGAAAATAGTTCAAAGATTTCCAAACTTTCTACTAGTGCCCAAACATCCACAGGAGTATACTTCTAGGGTCACCAGGACCCCAGAGGATGGCACTTAGGGTGTTAGGCAGAGGCCAACAGCAAACTCCAGTCCAGGATGAATTTCTACTGGTCAGCTGGGCATTTCCAATAAAAGGCCTCTTTCTGCTTGTTGTGTCCCTGTCACCACACAGGTGGTCACCCAACTCACTTTTGGAGTACTCCTCTTTGCCCTGGGTACAAGAGGAAACAAGTTCAGTCATTTAGGTCTCCTCACAGGTCATAGACAGAAGGCCCAGTCCTCTTCTTGTCTTTTGCAGGTCCCGAAAGTGTTCTTAGTTTGGTGTTTTGAGGTGCCACATTTATAGCTGGTATTAGCTAGTGGCTGGGGGTGATCCAAATCAATTGGTTAAAAGTTCCATGGGGCAACGCTACCCACTTTTCAGTACTTCCAGTTGCCTTACTGCAAACAGGCCCAAAATGCTATGTGCCAGGGCAGTGTTAAGAGGATGAAGTCTTCAACCACACAAACCTTGGGTTCTCAGGGCTGAGAGTGTGTAGGGGAGGGTCAAAGGGAAATAGTCAGTGTCCTCTCATATCTAAAACATACAATCCAATTTGAAGCAAGCTTGGACCAACAAAACAGGAAGCATATGTTTAGTAAAACAAAGCAGCTTTTCTCAGTGACCAGAAAGAAGATACACAATAATTGTCATCTAGCCCTGTTTGATTCCTTTCAAGAGCCCAGATGTTTTACATGTGTCACAGACAGACCTATCAGACAAGATGTAACCCTGTTATCTAAACAGAATGACCCAATACCCCACCATGAAAATTCTGCTGAGCTTAGAAAAGTTATCCCTGTCACTTAGGTCGATTTGTAGTTCAACTGACCATTTGTGTAGCTCCTGAGAAGTAGTTAACAGCTCAGGTGCACCTCATTCAGTTCAAGTTCAATCCGACCAGCTGCCAGAGGCTAATGCTCATTAGCCTCCTGAAGGCTCAACCAGGGAAATGGTAACTTTCTAAAAGGTAATATGCTTCAATATTTATTTTAACAGATGTCACAATTGGTTTGGATGTCAATAACTATTAAAAATAGCAGATTAATTATTTGTCTAGCTGGTCCAAGTCCCAAGATAACAGTATTACTATTGTAACTGCATTTTTTTCCACATATCATAGCTAGGTCTGCCTCATTAAAAATAGCTTTTGCAGCCTGTCATTGTAGGGACATGGTAGCATTACATTTCTACATGTCCATCTTTTAAATACCATGTACCCTGCCTTTTGGGCTACAAGGCCCACATAGGGGTGACCTACTAATATTTAATTTAAAAAGGAGGTCTATATCTGTCAAAAGGGTTATATAGGTTGCACTGCTGGTTTAACAATACGGCATTCAGGCTACAGAGAATGTGCCTGAAAACATGCTTTAAGTGCCATTGCAGTGGATGGTACAATAGGTGCTGTAGTCCACTAATGGCATTTAACTTCCAGGCCCTGGGTACACTTTCTACACCATATACTAAGGATTTATAGGCAGTCAGAATGTGACAATCAGGAATAAGCTAATTTAAAAAGGGGAGCACTGACACTTTATTAGTGGTTAGCAGAGGTAATATAAATATGATTAAAAAGCCGGCAACAATATGGAGCCCATTAAAAGGTGAAGAATCTGCGGTGTCCACACAAAATTACAGAATTTCCAGAAACTGTAATTTGGTAGATGGTGGGGGTGAAGGATAGTACTATAAATTATGTTTATTAAGGTGAAATGAACTCCATAAGTGAAGCAAGACTTTTGTCTTTCCCCTCGTCACTCTTCAGTGTGGCTGGTGAAACCCAGGAGCAGAAATCTTACGTCTCTTTTTGCTTGTGCATTCTCCAGGAGACTACCCTACTGTTAGAAGCATCACTCTGCATAAAGGCTGAGCCAGGAAAGTAACCTGAAAAGCATAATTGAAAGGGCAACTACCCTAAACCCAATCTGAAAGTGCAGACAGTGAATTTACACCTCCTGTCTGCTTTCACAATATAACAAGGAATGGCATAGCCAATAGGTCTTTATTTTGGGACCTTTTAAGTATTTCTCCATGTAGCATATTTTCCTGGGTGCTACACCATGGTTTGTTATATACTTTTCTGTAGACTAATATGAAAGTTTGTAAACAAAATATTTGTAAAATGTATATCTAATATTTTTGTAAGTGAAACAAAAGTAAATGATGAGAAACAAAGAATTATCATAATTATGCTAGTGCATGCATTGCATTTTCTTTTTCTAGTCTGTTATGTGTTCAAACATCCATTTGGTAGCAAGAAGCATGTATGCCCTAACTGCCTGTTATTTGTAAATATTAAATGAATTGCTATGTATTTGCTAACTATTATGCTTGCACTCAGATAGAGAATATGCAATGCAATAGGTGTTCTCACACTGCTTTAGAAAGAACTTTTGTGTGCAAAACAGGAAACTAGTGAATGAAAGGTGCTATAATACAGATACTAAGCACATAATTAAAAACCCATTTGTGTGCATAAACTTGCAGTCCCGTGTGTAAAGTTAATCTAAAGCAATGTATCTGCCTAAATTAAATAAAATCTATAAATGTGCCATAAAGCTGTAATATAAGTTTAAAGATACATATGTGCAGCTCAAAAACATTGTTTTTATGCTGCCTTGTGTAGCAGTGTGAATACATCCTAGTGGATTAGCATTTGTCCAGGTGGTGGGGTGGGGGTGGGTGGGGGAGGAGCCAAAAGGTCTGCTGTTGTTTGAAAACTTAGCGTGTGTCCTACAGTTACGAAAGGAAACCAGGAGGTGCTAACGAAGTAAAAAGCAGACTTGTTATAAAGATCCTAATCTAGCCATCTACAGCAACTGGCTGACAACCCCAGACATCAGAAAGTTTCTCAACACAGTATTTTCCTTCCCAGTTTAAATCTGTTCATATGATGCGTCCCTGCTGGCACTTTGTGTGATCTTTCACACGCATAGTGCTTAGTGCTTAGAAGTAAATGGACATATGCCCTTGCTTTACGTTGTCACTCAGCATTCCATTTTTCGAATAAACACATTTTCAAAGTCAAGGAATAAACCAGAGCACTTTAGATGTGCACCAGTTGCATTACAGATGGACACATTCATTTTGTTAGGCACGGGGAGATTAAGTAACTTGCCCAGAAACACAGGATGTTAAGCATCCCTGCCTTGATTCGAACCCGGTTCCCCATGAAAAAAAGACAAATGTCTTCTGCGCTTCATACAATTTTATTGTTTAGGCATTATGAAATTTCCTAGCAATATCACCCTGAGAAAAACTTCTCAGCTGAGGCTTTGATTGTCACAGGCTGTCCATGTAGGCCCCTGCAGGGGGGCTTAATTAAAGCCGGTTTCTGTCAGAATGCACCTTCACTTTACAAAATGCTTATGTGCAGGCTGACAACCGGAGAGATCAGAAAGTTTCTCAACATGTTCTTTTCCTTCCCAGTTTTAGTCTGTTCATGTGATGCGTCCCTGCTGGCACTTTGTGTGATCTTTGGTACGCATAGTGTTTAGAAGAGAATACCTTAGTAAATGGACATATCCCCTTGCTTTACGTTGTCACGCAGAATGCCATTTATCGAATTAAAACATTTTCAAAATCAAGGAATAAACCAGAGCACTTTACATGTGCAGCAGTTGCATTACAGATGGACACATTCATTTTGTTAGACACAGGGAGATTAACAGCTAGATTCATCATTATCCCGTTTTGCGAGTCCTTAATAGCGATTCATAAGGAATCGCTATTAAGGACTTGCAAAACGGGATTCATGTAGGAATTGCAAAATATACTGCGATTCCTACATCTTCCTTATTTGCGATTAGCAAATTGCCAAACCCAAATAAGGAATAACTCCCTTTTCATTCCTATGGGTCTAAAGGCCCATAGGAATGAATGGAGAGTTATTCCTTATTTGCGATTAGCAATTAGCTAATTGCAAATAAGGATGCGATTTCAAGGGTGCCAGGGGTGTCCAAAGGACACCCTGTAGCACCCCTGAAAAGCAAATGTAGCCAGATGTTGCGCACACAGATGTCTAAAGGACATGTGTGTGTAACATACCACTCAGAAAAATGCACTAAAGTGCATTTTTCGGACTTTTTGCTATTTACCACGAAGTCTGACTTTGTGGTAAATAGCGGCCAGAAATAGCGAATTCGCAAATAGAAAAAGGTTGATGATTTGCATTTAAGGAATCTCAAATAGAGATTCCTTAAATGCAATTCCTCGCAAATATGCGATTTTGCAATTAGCAATTTTTGCATTTGGGATGATGAATCCCAAATGCAAAAATTGCACTCGCAAAGGGCCAGATTCTCAGATTCTGGCCCTTTGCGAGCTGTTTTCGGCTTGATGAATCTAGCTGTAAGTAACTTGTCCAGAAACACAAGATGTTAGGAATCCCTGCCTAGATTCAAACCTGGTTCCCCATGAAAAAAAGACAAATGTCTGCTTTGCTTCATACGTTTTTATTGTTTAGGCATTGTGAATTTTCCTAGCAATATCACCCTGAGAAAAACTTCTCAGCTGAGGCTTTGTCACAGGCTGTCCATGTATGCCCCTGCAGGGAGCTTAATAGAAGCCGGTGTCTGCCGGAACGCACATTCACTTTACAAAATGCTTAAGTGCAGGATGAAAATCGCAGAGATCAGAACGTTTCTCAACAAGGTCTTTTCCTTCCCAGATTAAATCTGTTCATGTGATGCGTCCCTGCTGGCACTTTGTGTGATGTTTGGCAAGCATAGTGCTTAGAAGAGAATATCTTAGTAAATGGACATATCCCCTTGTTTTACATTGTCATGCAGTATTCCATTTATCGAATAAACACATTTTCAAAGTCAAGGAATAAACAAGAGCACTTTACATGTGCACCAGTTGCATTACAGATGGACACATTCATTTTGTTAGGCACGGGGAGATTAAGTAACTTGCCCAAAAACACAGGATGGTAAGCATCCCTGCCATGATTCGAACCTGGTTCCCCATGAAAAAAATACAAATGTCTGCTGCGCTTCATGCGAGTTTATTGTTTAGCCATTGTGAAATTTCCTAGCAATATCACCCTGAGAAAAACTTCTCAGCTGAGGCTTTGTCACAGGCTGTCCATGTAGACCCCTGCAGTGGGCTTAATTGAAGCCGGTATCTGCCAGAACGCACATTCACTTTACAAAATGCTTGTGTGCAGGCTGACAACCGCAGAGATCAGAAAGGTTCTTAACATGTTCTTTTCCTTCCCAGTTTGAATCTGTTCATGTGATGCGTCCCTGCTGGCACTTTGTGTGATCTTTGGTACGCATAGTGTTTAGAAGAGAATACCTTAGTAAATGGACATATCCCCTTGCTTTACGTTGTCACGCAGAATGCCATTTATCGAATTAAAACATTTTCAAAATCAAGGAATAAACCAGAGCACTTTACATGTGCAGCAGTTGCATTACAGATGGACACATTCATTTTGTTAGACACAGGGAGATTAACAGCTAGATTCATCATAATCCCGTTTTGCGAGTCCTTAATAGCGATTCATAAGGAATCGCTATTAAGGACTTGCAAAACGGGATTCATGTAGGAATTGCAAAATATATTGCGATTCCTACATCTTCCTTATTTGCGATTAGCAAATTGCCAAACCCAAATAAGGAATAACTCCCTTTTCATTCCTTTGGGTTTAAAGGCCCATAGGAATGAATGGAGAGTTATTCCCTATTTTCGATTAGCAATTAGCTAATTGCAAATAAGGATGCGATTTCAAGGGTGCCAGGGGTGTCCAAAGGACACCCTGTAGCACCCCTGAAAAGCAAATGTAGCCAGATGTTGCGCACACAGATGTCTAAAGGACATGTGTGTGTAACATACCACTCAGAAAAATGCACAAAAGTGCATTTTTCGGACTTTTTGCTATTTACCACGAAGTCTGACTTTGTGGTAAATAGCGGCCAGAAATAGCGAATTCGCAAATAGAAAAAGGTTGACGATTTGCATTTAAGGAATCTCAAATAGAGATTCCTTAAATGCAATTCCTCGCAAATATGCGATTTTGCAATTAGCAATTTTTGCATTTGGGATGATGAATCCCAAATGCAAAAATTGCACTCGCAAAGGGCCAGATTCTCAGATTCTGGCCCTTTGCGAGCTGTTTTCGGCTTGATGAATCTAGCTGTAAGTAACTTGTCCAGAAACACAAGATGTTAGGAATCCCTGCCTAGATTCAAGCCTGGTTCCCCATGAAAAAAAGACAAATGTCTGCTTTGCTTCATACGTTTTTATTGTTTAGGCATTGTGAATTTTCCTAGCAATATCACCCTGAGAAAAACTTCTCAGCTGAGGCTTTGTCACAGGCTGTCCATGTATGCCCCTGCAGGGAGCTTAATAGAAGCCGGTGTCTGCCGGAACGCACATTCACTTTACAAAATGCTTAAGTGCAGGATGAAAATCGCAGAGATCAGAACGTTTCTCAACAAGGTCTTTTCCTTCCCAGATTAAATCTGTTCATGTGATGCGTCCCTGCTGGCACTTTGTGTGATGTTTGGCAAGCATAGTGCTTAGAAGAGAATATCTTAGTAAATGGACATATCCCCTTGTTTTACATTGTCATGCAGTATTCCATTTATCGAATAAACACATTTTCAAAGTCAAGGAATAAACAAGAGCACTTTACATGTGCACCAGTTGCATTACAGATGGACACATTCATTTTGTTAGGCACGGGGAGATTAAGTAACTTGCCCAAAAACACAGGATGGTAAGCATCCCTGCCACGATTCGAACCTGGTTCCCCATGAAAAAAATACAAATGTCTGCTGCGCTTCATGCGAGTTTATTGTTTAGCCATTGTGAAATTTCCTAGCAATATCACCCTGAGAAAAACTTCTCAGCTGAGGCTTTGTCACAGGCTGTCCATGTAGACCCCTTCAGTGGGCTTAATTGAAGCCGGTATCTGCCAGAACGCACATTCACTTTACAAAATGCTTGTGTGCAGGCTGACAACCGGAGAGATCAGAAAGGTTCTTAACATGTTCTTTTCCTTCCCAGTTTGAATCTGTTCATGTGATGCGTCCCTGCTGGCACTTCGTGTGATCATTGGCACGCATAGTGCTTAGAGGAGAATTCCTTAGTTAATGGACGTATCCCTTTGCTTTACGTTGTCACGCAGTATTCCATTTATCGAATAAACACATTTTCAAAGTCAAGGAATAAACCAGAGCACTTTACATGTGCATCAGTGCATTACAGATTGACACATTCATTTTGTTAGGCACAGGAGATTAAGTAACTTGCCCAAAAACACAGGATGGTAAGCATCCCTGCCTCGATTCGAACCCGGTTCCCCATGAAAAAAATACATATGTCTGCTACGCTTCATACAATTTGATTGTTTAGGCATTGTGAAATTTCCTAGCTATATCACACTGAGAAAAACTTCTCAGCTGAGGCTTTGTGACAGGCTGTTCATGTAGGTCCCTGCAGGGGGCTTAATTGAAGCCGATGTCTACCGGAACGCACATTCACTTTACAAAATGCTTGGATTGAATCAGAGCATTTTAAATGTGCACCAGTTGCAATACAGATGGACACAATCATTTTGTTAGGCATGGGGAGATTAAGTAACGTGCCCAGAAACACAGGATGTTAAGCATCCCTGCCTCCATTCGAACTCGGTTCCCGATGAAAAAAAGACAAATGTCTACTGCGCTTCATACGATTTTATGGTTTAGGCATTGTGAAATTTCCTAGCAATATCACCCTGAGAAAACCTTCTCAGCTGAGGCTTTGCTTGTCACCGTTTGTCCATGTAGGCCCCTGAAGGGGGCTCATCCTAGGACCATCCCCCTCCGCCTGGGACAACTCCTGGTGGCCCCCCGCCCTGGGCACCGCCCCCAAGCCAACGGACCACGCACGCAACCTAGGCTTCATCCTGGACTCCTACCTTACGATGACGAAGCAAGTCAACGCCGTCTCGTCATCCTGCTTCAACACCCTGCGCATGCTCCGAAAGATATACCGGTGGATCCCCACCGAAACCAGGAAGACGGTCACCCAGGCCCTCGTCACCAGTCGTTTGGACTACGGGAACACCCTCTTTGCTGGAACCACAGCCAAACTCCAGAAAAGACTCCAGCGCATACAGAACGCCTCGGCATGACTCATCCTGGACATCCCCCGTCACAGCCACATCTCTGCCCAGCTAAAAGACCTGCACTGGCTCCCCATCAGCAAGAGGATCATGTTCAGACTCCTCACCCACGCATACAAGGCTCTCCACGACCAGGGCCCCAAATATCTCAACAGCCGCCTCACGTTCTACACACCCACCCGCCAGCTCCGATCCGCTGGCCACACCCTCGCCTCCGTCCTACGAATTCGCAGAGCCAATGCCGGAGGAAGATCCTTCTCCTACCTGGCGGCCAAGATATGGAATTCCCTCCCCATCCACCTACGGCAGACCCAGGACCACCTCTCCTTCAGGAAACAACTCAAGACCTGGCTGTTCGAGCAGTAGGGCCCCCCCCTCCCAGCACCTTGAGACCCTAACGGGTGAGTAGCGCGCTTTACAAATTTATATGATTGATTGATTGATTAACCACTTCGACGCTAATGACAAAGCCAGCTCGTCATGGGCGTTACCTGCCCTGCGCTCATGACGAGCTGGCTTTGTCACAAACAAGCCATTTACTACTTTTTCAGCGCACAGCAGGTAAACGCGGTAGCGCTGAAGCAGTTAATTAAAGCCGGTTTCTGTCAGAACGCATATTCACTTTACAAAATGCTTCTGTGCAGGCTGACAAACGCAGAGGTCAGAACGTTTCTCAACACGGTCTTTTCCTTCCCAGTTTTAACCTGTTCATGTGTGTGTCCCTGCTGGCAGTTTGTGTGATCTTTGGCACGCATAGTGCTTGGAAGAGAATACCTTAGTAAAAGGACATATCCTCTTGCTTTACATTGTCACGCAGTATTCCATTTTTCAAATAAACACATTTTCAAAGTCAAGAAATAAACCAGAGCAATTTACATGTGCACCAGTCGCATTACAGATGGACACATTCATTTTGTTAGGCACGGGGAGATTAAGTAACTTGCCCAGAAACACAAGATTTTAAGCATCCCTGCCTAGGTTCGAACCTGGTTCCCCATAAAAAAATACAAATGTCTGCTGCGCTTCATACGATTTTATTGTTTAGGCACTGTGAAATGTCATAGCAATATCACCCTGAGAAACACTTCTCAGCTGAGCCTTTGCTTCTCACAGGCTGTCCATGTAGGCCCCTGCACGGGGCTTAATTAAAGCCGTTGTCTGCTGGAACGCACATTCACTTTACAAAATGCTTGTGTGCAGGCTGACAACCGCAGAGATCAGAAAGTTTCTGAACATGTTCTTTTCCTTCCCAGTTTGAATCAGTTCATGTGATGCGTCCCTGCTGGCACTTGGTGTGATATTTGGCATGCATAGTGCTTAGAAGAGAATACCTTAGTAAATGGACATATCCCCTTGCTTTACGTTGTTACACAGAATACCATTTATCGAATAAACACCTTTTCAAATTCAAGAAATAAACCAGAGCACTTTACATGTGCACCAGTTGCATTACAGATGGACACATTCATTTTGTTAGACACAGGGAGATTATGTAACTTGCCCAGAAACACAGGATGTTAAGCATCCCTGCCTAGATTCAAACCCGGTTCCCCATGAAAAAAAGAAAATTGTCTGCTGCACATCATACGATTTTATTGTTTAGGCATTGTGAAATTTCCTAGCAATATCACCCTGGGAAAAACTTTTCGGCTGAGGCTTTGTCACAGGTTGTCCATGTAGGCCCCTGCAAGGGGCTTAATTGAAGCTGGTGTCTGCTGGAACGCACATTCACTTTATAAAATGTTTGGATTGAACCAGAGCAGTTTACATGTGCACCAGTTGCAATACAGAAGGACGTATTCATTTTGTTAGGCATGGGGAGATTAAGTAACTTGCCCAGAAACACAGGATGTCAAGCATCCCTGCCTAAATTCAAACCCGGTTCCCGATGAAAAAAAGACAAATGTCTGCTGCGCTTCAAGCTATTTTATTATTTAGGTGGTAGTGCAAGCAGAGGAGCATGATTACAGCATCACCATGAGGGACAAATAAATAAATTGCTGAAAAACAGAAACAAATTCTTCAGGGCCTTAAGTAAATGCTTAAGCCAAAAATAACAGGGGCTGCGTGCCAGAAATACTGATTTATATTACTAATAACAGGGACAGAGTACCGAAAATGCGATTTCTATTAGTAATAATGTGAGTGCCTAGTTTAATGTTTTGGGGGAGAGCTGTATGTCACCGTGAGGGACAAATAAATACATTTTGGAAAAAAAGAATCAAAGCGTTCGGGCCTTAAGTAAATGCTTAAACTAATAATAACAGGGATAAAAGAGGCAAATGAAACTGACGAAGAGGGAGGGGGAGAAGGGAGGGGGCAGTGCGAGCAGAGGAGCATGATTCACAGCGATATAAGACAAACAAAAAATTAAGCTGACGAGGAGGGAGGGAGGGGGAGAAGGGAGGGGGCAGTGCAAGCAGGGGAGCATTATTCACACACTGTAAGGCTTAATGAGCCATTACATACAGCCAGATGGCAGCAGTGCATGTTCACGCTTGCGTACCTGCACGGTTTAGGCCAGCAAAAGCATGTGGGTATCACTTTCAAAAACCCACTTACTAAATGTCTTATAGCGCATGAGCTGGCACAGGCAAGACCTAAAAAAGGGGCTCATTTGTTTGTTACAGTTCCAGTTTCTATTTGACCATTGAATGGAGTTCTCAGAGGACTGCTGTGCGACCAGAGCTGGTGTTTGCCTGACAGCCAGCTTCCAGGTGTCAGGGAACATCACCTGAAATGTTGTATTGCTAGAACATTCTATTCATATACCAGGAGGTACCTAGAAGCCAATCTGACAGTTAAGAGCCTGCTATCCCTGCAAGCCTAAAACAGCAAGAGCGTGGTGCTGGTTGGGCCTGCCAAAAGAAGAAAGATAGAGAAGAGTAATCTGCATGCCCCAAGTGTCTACAGGTTTCGGACTCTCCTGGTTGCAGAACCATGGATTCACAGCTGCTCAGTGCCATTATGCAAAGAACTGCAATTGCGACACGACCTGTGCCACTATGAATTAAATAAGTGTAGCTGCGACTTCTTCCGTGCCACTGTGACCTAAGGACTACATAGCACCACTACACCATAATGTAGCACCCTGAAGTGGGGCTTGAGTGAGTGAATGCATGGTATCCTACGCCCCATGCTTCGTGGACATACATTGTAGCACTATGGTGAGAATCCAGTGGCTGGTTTTGAACTATGATAAACTGTACACATTCAGCATACTGAGGGGAGGTACTTTTTTTAGCATTGTGCTGGAGGATCAGTTACTCAGCTGCTATGTGAGTGCTGAGTTCGGAGCTTGAGCACCCCCTTACTACTTCCCTGAGAAGTTTATGACTGCTCACCATCACTAGCATTGAGAATCAACTGCTGAATAGGTTGCACTTGTCTCAGCATGCTGCCTTCTTAGGACAGACCTCAGAATTTCAGAGGCAAATGGCCTTAACCCAAAGATGTTGTGTCCAATGCTTGCCCCATGGCCCTACAAATGGGGTCTCACACAAGCAAAATAAGGGGATTGTCCCATACAGATAAATGGCTCTCATTGCACAAACCCTATATTGTGCCCCCACTCACCTCACTTCTTTCCCCACATACTAATAATGATCATGTGAAGCTCCCACTCTAAAGGGACAACTCTGTGAACCTAAACTCCACCTGGAAGCATAAATAAGGCGTTTTGAATTTTTTAAGTTAGTTGTAAGGAAGCATATTATGATCTCTGGATTTGGTATTTCTCCTTTGAGTGAACGTCTGTAATGCAGATTTCACTCAGAATACGTTTTGTTAAAATTGATTTAAGCTGCACCTCTCAGTGACTACCTTTTTAAATAAGGACAGCTCTTGTGTAGGGCCCGAATAAAGTGCTCTGAACAGGTTGTGCACATCATAAAGTCATGTGTGTGCACATCCAGAGGCTGAGAGAGGGACTGCTTGTCTGACTTGTCCTGGAGTCTCCACAATATGGCAGATGGAACCCCTATTATAGTAGTTGTGGCTCGCTAAGGGTTGCATTGTTTAAACCAATGTTTACACTTTGTATAAATTGTCTCCAAAATAAAGCATTTGATTAGCACAATATCAGAAAGCCAAGCCTCTAGGTCACAAACCAATATCCAGATTCAGTTTTACTCTATATAGTCTTACTTTGTAATCCTTAGCATATTAACTTTAGTCAGCCATTATGACATTTGCAGTTAGAGCTGCTGAGCCAGTTAATTGCTCTGCTTTTAAGCTCTCAGTCCAAAATTCCTGTGGAACAATAGACCCATTTTGGGAGATTTATCTTCTTCTGACAGAGGAAGAGGATAGGTTAAATCACCATATTTAAATGATGTGCTTTTCTATGACAAGCACTGGTAGGAAGTTTCCACATGGGACGAGCAGGAAAGGAAGGCAGACCTCCTGCTCTAGTCACCCCCCAGCGTTTCTTTGAAGGTTGGAGGGACAAAACCAGACCTCACTGGGTTGAGCATATATATAATAGAGGGATCTGCTGCAGGTTTCCTTCAAGGAGCCATGTTTTTTCTTCCCTATTTAGGGTGTCTGGACTGCTTGTTGGCTGTTCTCTTGAAGTGATAGTCAGGCACTGTAGAATTAACCGCCTCCATTTTGAAATGACTGATTAGGGAATAAAAGCTGAAAATACAGGGTCAACAGAAGAGCAAAATCACTAATTCTCTGCCTCTCTCTTATAGCCAGTAGAGTTTGTTTTACTGAGTACCCTGAAGATATAGGGTCCATTTTTACATCAGTGGACTTGCCCTGCTTGCAACTACTCTGGGAGTGAGTACTACAAGCTCTTGCTAGACACACACATACCCTACAAGTCGCTGGATGACTAAGGTGCTTGGGGAGTACAGGCAGGGAGAGTGTTCTACCTTGAGGACTGTACTGTACTTCTGCCAAGAACATCCCAGTTCAGAAGACAACCATGCATTGGTCAGGTAGGCTGGTTCAGACCGCTGCTGCTGAGAAGGAAAACACTGTTTTACTAAGGGCTGTAAAACACATCAAGAGGGAACAGGAAGCTCAAAAAGGTACTCCCGGTGGCTGGAGTGTGCCACCATAAATCTACAATCGCAAAGTCTTGTGCAGTCCAAGGATGCGGGATAGTCACGCAAAACAAAATATCATGAAGGGTTTCTATTTCATCCACATGCTAGCCCATAGCCACTTGGGTCTCCCAGTGGGTGAGGAGCTGCATCATGCAATTTTTTTTAAAATATCCTACATTAGAAGTAGAAAGATACCCCAAATCAACACATTCTCTCCCAGGGAACCTGTGGACCTATTCACTGTGGCTGATTGAGTAAAGGGGCACCCTGGGCACAGAGCACTCAATTGTGCTCCTTCCCATCTCGCTCCTCACAACTAGGAACCTGTAACCACATAGAGCAGAGACAGACAGGGAAAAGAAGAGAAATCTGACTCCCCACTACAACCTAGAAGTGCATACCTGGTGGGACAAATGACGACCAAGACTACATGGGCTTTGGACTCCTACATTAATCCAAGTTTTATGAACATGAGTGCCCCGTTGGGCAGGTACACACAAAACGTTAGGATACAATCTTGTAATGCAGTAGCTGCATCAAACTCTCTTCAGGGAGAGTGCACTTGGGCACTAATTTATATATTAATTGTGGTGCCTCAGAAGGATTAGGGGCCTTATATAGGGTTGTGCTTCTTCTGGGGCTGCCAGGCCCAGTACAGGCCCTCATTACATGTTATAAACGTGACACCCAAGATCACCTGGGCTATTGAATTAGTGAGCGTGGAAGAGGTTGAGGCTGTTCCTGGGGTGAACATTGTTGTGTATACTATGATTGTATCTGACCCCTTAAATTCTTGGTTCTGAGAGACTGCAAGTCATTCTAGTTTCATGGTTGGTAGGGCCCTGATTCACAAAGATAAGCTTGACTGCGTAATCTATTCCTATACCAAGTTGTAACTCTCCACTTTTCAGTTGCTCACCATTTCCGAATGGAGATTTACACTTGAGTCTCCTCTCTCTCACATGGGGGATGTAGATTCCTATGACTAAATGTATGAGTGTAAAGTTACTATTAGTAACTTTCCACCTATTTGTGGAGATCACCACCACAAGGGCATAGATATACCTATAGGTACATGTACAGAAATATAAGAAAGTTTATTTTTATTAAAATGTAATAGAACTAATTTAATGTAAAACAATAATTTTAAATAATGTTAAACAAATAATATAGACATATGATTAATTTAAAAATTATACAACACACTGCCTTCTAAATTTAACCATGTTCTAATGTGTAAATTAATTTAAATATATAACTTTTTTATACGGTTTTTCAACAATACTTTAAAATAATTAATATCACTGACACTTGCTCTAATTTTTACAATTATTTAATTTTTAACCAAATTCTTTCAAATGTGCTTTTTACGTCATTTTAATAGCTTTTAGACTTTTGAGGCTAAGTTGAAATTCTTATTTAATTTATTTTAAATTTGCATGTATTATAACATTATTACACCTTTCCATAACGTTTATTTAAGTTTTGAATTTTATATAATTTTAAATTATTTGGGAGTGTGTTTGAGTACCAGTGGTTGACTAAGAGCTGTGTTTGACTTACTCCAAGGCTGGGAGGGCCGGATTTGTCAGTATTAGGGTTCTAGTAAAATTAGAAGTGCATTTTCTTATTTGAAATTGCTTTAATCATATTAAATTTCTCTCATTCATTAGCAATTATTCCCTATTTACCCAGCACATCCCCATTGCATTTTTTTACATTTACTACTAAGATAAATACTTACATGTGAAGAGAAATGATAAGAGAGGTAGAGCTCGATTGTAGGTTGCAGAGTTGCATTTTGTAATATGTGAAGTAATACTACTTTATTATTTTTCTTTGGTGTGCACCCCTGTAATTTGTGGGCTCTTTAGAGGGTCTTCCCGCTTATTTCTACATGCCATATTGTACATGCATGTAGTTTTATGTGTAGCATTTTATTTTGCTTGTTATGAAGTTTTAAGTTTCTAGTCACAGCATTTTCTTTCCCTCGTTACACTCATACTCACTTGATAAAAGAAATATATGATCCCCAGTTTGAGAGTTCACCGAATGGGCACTTCAGGGCACTAGAAGAGAAATGCTGCATTTGTCCCATTTGCAACATGAACTCTGCTTGTTAAGGACCCTCTGACCCAGATTTCACATTCTGTTTCTAATTAAGGGCCTGGCTATGAGTTTGGTGGTCCGAACGCCTGAGAACTGCATCCCCCTCGCCAGTAGGACACAGTTTGGGTGGTCTATAGACCGCCATATTACATTTGACCATGGTGCCAGCGGTGTGGATGCGTAGTGCTTGGTGTGTATTTTTTCAAATATATTGATGCCTGTTTGTGCATTTCAACTTCATATATGTTGAATGAACACACAATATAAATGGATATTCAAATACATCATACACGTGGAAAAACACCATCTACCCATTAGTGGAGTCCTGTCCATACCTAAATACTTTGGGTACTTCTGCTTGGGGGAAGGAGCTGTGTTCAATGCTACGGGAGGGGACACCATAGAGCGGGCATTAGTATCTGAGGTTAGAGGTTTAGCTGCAACCGCTTCTGCGTTACCCACAGTTCTTAAGGGGCGGATGACGCGGCCACACTGAAGACTCGCCTAAGGCAAGCCCGTCTGCGCCCGTCCGCGCCCGACCGGTTCCAGCGGCCAGAACCCCTGGATCTCCTTCGAGGAGTAAGCTTTTTTACACTGCAGAGGAGTTGTATGACCTCAGAGAATCTGTGCCACATATTTGCAGGTATTCCATTGAGCCAACTGATATGAGGAAAAAATGTCCTCATTGCCCTTTTGAACTGGGCCCCTTGACCACGACCCCCACCATTAACACCTTGCCACCGCAAATGCTTTTCAAAATGTGCCTACTGAACTGTCGTTCGATGCCTAAGCATGCTATCAAACTCCGGCTTCTGTTTGACGAACAAGATCCAGACGCCCTGTTTCTTACCGAAACATGGCTCACTAAAACATCAGATCCAGTGTTAGTCCAAGCACTGCCCCCCGGATATTTGATTCAGAGACTGGACCGTGAAGCAAGGCGAGGAGGGGTCCTGGCCTTATCCTTAAAGACATATTCAACTGTTGTGTCGCAGCAAGTGTGGTTCCTGACTGTGAATGTCTCTCCTTCACACTGGGCTTTTTCCATACTTGTACCTTCTCGGGGGTCTTAATATATCGGCCCTCAGGAGCCATTGGCAATTTTAGCAGTGATTTATCGGATGTTATTGCTAAGTCAGTGAGCTCCCTCTCCAACTTCTCTGTACTCAGCGATTTTAATATCGATTTTGATTTAATGGACACACCCGCTGCAGAAGAAGTAATTGATAGTTTAGGTGCATTATCACTGAATTTGAAAGTGACCGGGCCCATCCATCAGAAAGGACATCTTCTCAACCCGTTTTTCTCCAACATCGATAACCTTGATATTGGAGAATCCATCCCTATACCGTGGTCAGACCACTACTTGATCCCCTTCGTATGGCCTCTCCAGACAACAGTCAGCCATCGAAAACGATAAAAAACTGGAGCCGGAATTGGTCCAATCTCCAGACGGAGTCCAGGGCACTAATTCTTGATAGCACTAGACCTGTGCTAGAGGGTGACCCGGAAACTGCTAATTTTATATTTAACAACTGGCTTGAGTCCTCCTTAGATCGGCTGATTTAAAAAAAATGGATATCCAAAAAAAAAGGCCCTTAAGAGTATTGCATGGTACTCTCCCTAGCTCAGGGAGCTGAAACAAAAATGTCAATGCCTTGAAAGAAGCTGGAGAAAAGACTTCTCTCACACGAAGAAAATCAAATACAGAGAGGCCATTAAAGCTTATAAACGCAAAATCAGAATTGAAAAATCATCGTATTTAGAAAAAAAGATTATCATAGCATCCAACTCCCCCGCGAAATTTTCCGGATTGCGAAATCTCTTCTTCGACATGGTTAACCACCAACTGCTGATTGCGAAACTGAGAGAGGTCGGTGTAACCGGAATCGCACTTAAGTGGTTAGAGTCCTTCCTGGGCAATAGATCCTTCCAAGTATTTGAGGACAATTTTGTCTCTGAAAGTATGCCTTTGAGATGCGGGTGCCTCAGGGCTCGTCCCTGAGCCCCACGCTTTTTAATGTTTATATGAGCCCCCTTGCCAAGATTGTAGAACCCTTCAGCATTCAGATTGTCACATATGCAGATGACACTCAGATGATTGTGTTACTGAATCAATCTGACAATGGGGGAATCAGTCTAACCAACTGCTTGGAAAGGGTCTCCGCTTGGATGGATGGCTCTTTTCTAAAACTTAATGGGGCAAAAACGGAATGGATGTTTCTGAGTAACTTCTCCCCCAAGATGGCAATTTATTCTGGCCCAGATGCTTGGGGCCGATGCCTTACCTTAATTTAAAGGAGCAGGCGCGAAAGGTGGCGGGTACCTGTTATGGGATTCTGAGGATGATTAGAAAAATTCTCCCTCTACTTCCCTTCATTGCAAGGAGACTTTTGGTTCAAGCACTAATACTCTCTAGACTTGATTATGCTAACCTGCTGTACCTAGGCTCCCCGTCATCAACCATTAAAATACTCCATACTGTACCAAACTGTGCAGCTCCTCTCATTATGCGGGTCCCTAATCGGATATCCGCAAGACCATATGTCACCTCTCTCCATTGGCTTCCAGTGGCGGAACAAATTCAGTTCAAGGCGCTATGTATCGTCCACAAAATTCTCTCAGCTAAGGGCACACTGATCCTTAGATCTATCATATCCCCCTACCATACTAAGAGATCGCTAAGCTCTGAGAATAAACGCCTCGCAGTATTCCCCAGGATAAACAGAATGTGGAGCGGGGGCGCATGTTTGCATATACCGCTGCAAAATGCTGGAACCAATTGGCCAACCACATACGCCTGGAGGACAACCTTTTGGTCTTTCGTAAACTCCTGAAAACTTTTCTGTTTCCATGATTCCTATCTATTGCATGGAGATGTTTCTGATTCTAGCACTGGGAGGCCTTTTAGGTAGCCATGCGCTCTAGAAATTCATATTCATTCATTCATGTGGCCAGTCCGGGCAATGGGTATGTGGTATGGAAATGACTCATCTGTACATCGCTGCAAACAGAGTTTTATTCCTTAGGGTGAAGATCCTACTGTGAAGGGGTACCTGGAGAGAAGGATCCATGTCAAAATCTACCTGGAAGAACAAGAAAGGGGTGAGTACGCACCCCAAATCTTTCGCTATCGCCACCTTGAAGCAGGCATTTGGACTGCCACTGTCAACTCATGAAAACGCCAACGCATAATACATACAGCAGTTCAGATCTCCTGTACCTCCCTATAGCATCTACCTTTCCCCTATGCCGGTGGCCTGCTGGCGGTCTCGGCAGTTCAGCTGTGGACTTCGCAAAGCCAATCCACCCAACTCATAATATGGCAGCAGGACCACCAAGCGCTCCATTGTTGCCCCGCCACCATTTGTACGGCAGTCCACAGACCGCCAAATTCATAAGAAGGCCCTGAGTTAAACACACTGTTGCTCATTTTATGTCAAAAAGTCATATTAATGGTTTCCAATAGACTCTTCTCATTTATTGCTTTTGGTATTATTTGTTTGGAATGCATTGCTTTTCTTAAATTTCCTTCCAATTTATTTTTTTTAGTTCTTCTAACAGGCTTTGAGCAAGGGCTCATTTTCTATTTAATAGAAGTCTTATACATTATGTTTCAAAAAGCTCTACAAGAAATATGATTCAATGGCTGACTATTAACACAGTGCAAAGGCAGTGCCTTACTTCAGAGCAATGTCTTGGAAATTAATCCAATACCATTAAAATAAGTTTGTCAAAGGTTGGGGGCTAGTACCCCACTCTCATCACAGAATACACTATTGTAATTCACATTAGAAAAAGTGGAGAATTCTTGTGTGACCCATGTTATGTGATCTCTCGCTGGAATGCAAAGATGACACCAAAGATTTTTTCATATTATTGCTTTCAGAAATACTCTTGCTTGCAAGAGAAATTTTTGGTAACGCAATCTTCTTGATGGTCCTCAAATGCCGCCCACTCAGCACCCAAACGGGAGCACCAATAATCATGACCCCACCCTGTATATAGGGTATGTGAGCAAAATATCCTAGGCCATCTAATGAGATAGGCAAACAATTAATCTGACCCAGTCGTGAAAGGAACATTCAAGAATAAAAAATTATATCAAAAACATGTTTTTAATTGACATATTAAAATTCATAAAAAACCTGAACATAAATCAGATTATATGACAACATCAAACATATATCGTAATATATATTATCAAGACAACCACATTTAATACAAAAACATATAAAATAAATAGAATAATAATAAATAAATAATAATTATTTATTATTATTCTCTAGGCATCATTTACAATTTAGAATGTATTCTTTAGTGAATTGTGTATAATTCCCATGTATTTTATATGTTTTTGTATTAAATGTGGTTGTCGTGATAATATATATTACGATATATGTTTGATGTTGTCATATAATCTGATTTATGTTCAGGTTTTTTATGAATTTTAATATGTCAATTAAAAACATGTTTTTGATATAATTTTTTATTCTTGAATGTTCCTTTCACGACTGGGTCAGATTAATTGTTTGCCTATCTCATTAGATGGCCTAGGATATTTTGCTCACATACCTTGTTTACCCTGCCCTAGGTGTCTGTTGTATACTACTACCCAGGGGGTCCTTGATTTTCTCAACTGCCCACCCTGTATATATGCATGTGGGGTTTCTATAGTGCAAACATAGCCAAAATGCAGCAGATTCCTTTACAGTGCTAAAGACAAGTATACATTCAGTGAGTTGTGAGAGAGGTAGCTGGTTTGAGAATTGTGATGTAGTGTTCCCTACAGCACTGTGTTTCTTCTAAAGCTTTTTCCTAGAGTGTAGTAGTGTTGTGGAGGTCCTGATGGATATGCCGATTTCGTTCAGATGCTAAGTGTATAAGGGAAAAGCTCCTGTTGTCTTGTATTTTACACTTCTTAGTATGCCGTCTGATGGTGCCCTGGCTGCAGGTGGACCAAGAACCACTACAGATGGTGAGCTTGTCTGCAAGATAAGCAGAGTGCTGGTTGTGATGGCTTAGTAAATGATGCAGCAGTTTTTGAAGATAGCAAGGGCAACCAGTTGAGTTCCTTCGCAATGAGGGTAATTTCGTCCTATTTATTGAGGTCCTAGGTGAGATGTGCTGTGGCTTGTTGGATGCTAGTAAGAGGTGTCGATGAGGAGTCTGGGGCCATGGAGCAGGGTGGTACCACCATCCTGATGGGAAAGTATGAGAGCTTGAACATCAGTTCTGAAATTGCATTCTGGAATAAATGGTTTCACATTCTGTAGAAAAGAGAACTGGTACCAGGAATCTAGGGATAATCCAAATGACTTTGTATTCGGTGAAAGTTGGGGCTTGAAGCTCTTAATGTTCATGTCATTACTATTTTATGAATATTGCTATTGGCAAACAACAGCATTTCTGTCTTGGATGGATTGGGCTTCAGGTCTCTCAACATCCAGTTCTGGAAGATGGTTAGGCTGAGTTTGAGGCACTGAACGTTCAAAACAGAGGAGATATTCAATTAGAGTTGTGTATCATTGGAATATTGAAGACTCTTGCTGCTTTAATCTGTAAGCAGGGTACCAGCAGCTCATTGTAGAAGTTGAAATTGATAGGAGACAGTATGGAACTGTGTAGGACTCTGCAGGTAATAGAAATTTTTTGGGACCTGGAGGTTCAGATGTGAGCCAACTGCCATCTTTGGAAGGGTAGGTGGAGAACCAGTAAGAAACATTGCCAGTAAATATCATTCAAAACTTCAGGGTACATATGAGGGTGTGATTGTCAACTGTATTGAAAGCAGCTGAGAGGCCCAGCAATATTAGAAGGCAGGAGCCATCCTCATCTGTGGTCAGGGTGCCATTGTCTATGATGTGTAAGGTAGTGATCTCAATACTGCAGAATGATGTTAGGCCTGAGTGATAGACATGCAGGATATGGTTAGCATTAATGTCTCTTGGAATTTCATATAAATTACTTTTTGACCAGTGGATGAGCAATGTTCCCGTAGTTTTAGAGATCATCATGGTCTAGTGTATGTTCTTTAGGAATGGGGAAATCTGGCCTGTTTTCAGATCATCTGGGAAGATGCCTTATGTGAGGAAGGCATGGTGAGTAGGGGAGAGAGACCATCCGAAGAGATAGCTTTGAAGGAGGGGGAGGGTAAAACATCATCATCATAATTAGTGGCATTGAGGAATTTGAGTATGTTGGCCAGATCTGCAAGAGATATGACTTTTGAAGGTAGACACTTTTGGGATTCCATGTGAAGGAGTGGGCATAAGAGATAAAGCAGGCTTGGTGCTGTTGGGTGTTCTGTATTTTTCACTTGCATGTGGAGTGGTCTGTCAAGGTGTGAATGTAGTGCTTGATGATCTTGAAAGGTGTTCTACTTCTGTTGGTGGCTATAATATCATTGTTGCAATACTATTTTTTATTTGACTTATGTGATGAGCTATCTGCATGTTGTGTGGAGGCACTTCAGCATCATGAGGTCTTTGACAATTCTGTAGTTCTTTCATTTGCCTTTCTGACAGTAAGGGATTGTTTATTGGCAGCAAAGTATTTAGTACCAGTTTGCTAAGGGCTATAGCTTGTACCTGTGTGGTTTAATTGGATATTCAAATAGTTTTCCAAAACAGTGTTAAAGTTATTTAGAAGGGTGTTGTTGCCGGACATGTAGTTGATAAGGTAAGAGATGAGTTCAAGCATTGTGGTCTGTATGGAGAAGTCTTTCAAGGATCTGAAGGTTTAGTCTTCTCTTTCATGTGGAGATTGGTTTGTTGGTAGTATACTGAGCATAGAAATATGGATGGCAAAATGATCATTTCAGTCTAGAGGTATGGGTTATTTGCATTAGATCATGGGCGATGTTCAGAAGACAAGGTAGAGTATATGGTCTTTGGAGTGTGCTGGTTGTATGTCCTGCTGTGCCATGTTGAGTGTGCCAGTAAGGTTGAAGACAGTGTCTCTTGCTTCTTTTGAGCTTGTGCTGTCTGGGAGGTTGCAATCACACTAGAGGGTGGTGTGGGTATGTCAGATGGATGAGGAGGTGAAGAGTTCTAGTAATACATCAATTAAGTTCTTGTTCTGCCTGAGAGGCTTGGGGATGAGTTATAAGATAGCTGTCTGAGTTGCAAAGAGTGGTAAATGGCAGTTCAGAAGCTCCATGGAGCTGAGTGTTACTTTGTTACCTAAGCCATTACCAGAGCAGGAGGACTGGATGACAGTGAATCCTAATCCCTTCCTATATGTAAAGTCCATATGATGGATACTGTACCTTGAGAGAAGAACAACATCTAGGATGTGCAGGAATGTGAGGGTGAACCATGGTCTGTGATGAAGAAGGCATCAAACTTATTATTGGTAATGAGGTCTGCAATGTCTGGTGTGTGGAGTAGTGCAGACTGAACGTTAATGTGCATGAGTTAAAATTTATGTTGTGTAGTTCAATGGTGTTTGTTAGTTAGGGGGATGTGTACAAGGCTGTGTTTGTGTACTGTACAAATGCTATGTGAGTGTCTGAGTCTTCTAGGTGTAAGTGTGATTGAGGAGATTCACGGTATGCGGTGTGGGGTGAGCCATACGATTGTATATCACCTTGTTAGTTAAGTGGAATAAGGGTTTCGGCCAATGGCCCTTCTTGGCCCCAAAATTTCCAAACCATGTTTTTGTTTGCCCTCAATATACCAAAATATGCAAAACCATTCTCTGTGCCTACCATTTATTGAGGTTACCCTAAAACGTTGATTGAAGCAGATAAAAGGCAAGAAATTATGTCACTCCATGTACAAATGAATATTAGGAAATTATGTAACGTCACTTCCTGTACATATGAATAATGAGGAAAATACTTACAATAAAGTTGGCAAAGTAAAAGATTTAATACTGAAGCCCACATCAAAATTAAATAAGATGATTACCTACAATGGCCTCATCGCTATTTCGTCCTTGGCATCTCTCAACTGAAAGAGAAGTGAGGGTGAAGTCTTAGGGCCTTATTATGAGTCTGGAGTGGTCTCCCTACTGCCCCATTATGACTAGGGAGGTTTGGCTGCCCTGGGACGGCTGCAACTGTCGCAACTTCCAGGAAACTGTTGTTCCCAGGCATTGCACGCCAGTCCGAAGGCCTGCTGCCATGCATATCACAAGTTCACTCTGCCACAGTTTTCATGGGGGTGAGCCATCGATGAGAGGAAACCTAGGGGGTCCTACAAGTCCCTCTGGTGCCTCATGCCATGTGGATGCACACAGCCCTGTGTGCAAGCACCCAGGTACCTGCACAGCAATGACTACAGAAGTACTGCCTTTGACGTTCCCATTGCAGTGCCAAGAGGCACCTCCCTGGGAATATGAAAAAGCCGCCCGCCTGCCAGAAGAAAACTCCTAATCTGGCAGGCAGTTCGTACACAGGTTTGGTGGTGCAGTGCAATCCTGCGCCTGTACCTCCAAATTCGTAATGAGGCCCTTAGGAAATTCTTAAGCATCAATTTCTGGAGGATGCAATTCTTGCAGAAATAAATATCTGATTAAAGCTGAGAGGGACTCGATAAAAGGGGTGTAAGAAAGTGTGAAATTTCATTTCAAGAAATTTCACGGAATTGCAAGAAAGTTATCCGAAATTACATAAACAGCCAAAAAATTCCTTTTGCCTTATGTCATATGAAAATAAATTTCACAAAATACCATCAATGGATTCCTGGTAGACATTTTCCTCTCTAACCAGTGCACACAATTAGTGACACCTTCCGAATTTGATGTAACTGAATCATTTTAAATTTTGCATACATAATAAAAATTTGGATGTATGACGTTACAACGCATGCTTTTACATCGCATGCCTTTACAACGCGGTTTTTACATCGCATACCATTACAACGCATAGCGCTTTTGGGTGTTGGATAGTGAATAGTTTAATTTACTATTCCAACTCCAGTCCCTGTGGACACTAGGGAAGGTTATTGGATAGTAAATTAACCTATTCCCTATCCTAGAACGCCCCCCTGCGCAATGCGTTGTAATAGTTTGCGTTGTAATGACAACGTTGTAATGGTAGTGCGTTGTAAAAGTTTCGTTGTAAGTGATGCTTCCCTAAAAATTTGCATGTGCCTACTTAATGCACAATATCTGTTAGGACGCACACTTTCACCCTATCCACAATTATCGTATTTCCATTGTTTGATTAAGTTGTCTGTTCGAGCTGTACAGAGTTGTGTGGCGTTTAATAAATTGCACACACACATAAATAAACAAGCATATAAATACAATTATCAATGTTATTTAGTAGGAGACAACATAATAACCAAAACATTCTTTTCAGCGGTAATTGGAAAGAATATTCAAAACTCATTGGCCAGGCAGTGAGTTGCCCAATGATGCAGGTTTCATTTTAAATCAGAAGCTATTTTGAGTTCACAATTCCATAAACTATTTAATTAAAGTCACTTTTGTTGATGGTTTGGAAACTCATACTCTGCCATATATCATAAGAGCAATCCAAGGGGAGATTATTTCTTTTTTGCTACAAATGTCGTTGATCATGGTATTGTAGTTTTATTAAAGCTTTAAAAGGACACCATTGCGGTTTCACTTAAATTGATTTGTATAATTGCACGTTCCTCATAAACAGTTGTTAAACTATTCAAAATCTGTCATGTGAAGACTGTATTAAACTTTCTCACAGCAACCTCCAGGTTTGCAAACATATACAAAAACAAGCATTTGCAAAGCAATCGGTCTCAATTTTGGGGATCACTGACATAATATCGAATTCACAAATATAGAATTACCAAAATATCAAAGAAAAAATATAGAATGCAAAAATATCGAATTCCTATCTGCAAACAGGTAAGTACAAAAATAACGAATCAAAAATATAGTTTTAAACAATATAGTTAGTCAAAATATCGAATTTTTTTAAATGTCTTAAAAGTAATTTAAAATAATGAAATAATAAATATAACATTTACTATTACCACTCCAGTGAGTGCAACAGTAGAGAAAGCGTTGGATAGCGTAGGGGTAAAAATTACTAATCCCACTCCAGAGAGTGCAGCAGTACAGAAAGCGTTGTATAGCGTAGGGATAAAAATTACTATTCCCACTCCAGAGAGTGCAACAGTAGGGAACGCGTTGGATAGCGTAGGGGTAAAAATTACTATTCCCACTCCAGAGAGTGCAACAGTAGGGAAAGAGTTGGATAACTTAGGGGTAAAAATTACTATTCGATATTAAATTACTTACCTTCAATTCGATATTTTTCACCACTATATTCTGTCCATTCGATATTTTGTCCATTCTATATTTTGACTTCAATATTTTGGTAATTCTATATTTTGAATTCGATATTTTGTCTTGTTACCCAATTTTGGGACCATATACGTTTTTAGCTTTGCAGGCAAGGACAACAATGAGTTTAAGTTCTACATTTTAGAATGCCAATGGATACCATAACTGGTTCAGTGAGATTAACTGGTTCAGTAAAAATTGCGTCTTAGATATTACGCGGCCTCAAACACCATGATGCTATTAACACAAGCACAGAGAAGCAGTACATCTTCCAATTGTCCTTAGTAATATGCAACTAACAACCATTGACAAAGCCAATAGTCCTGGCTTGTTGTAGGTGTAATGTTACTTGTTGTGTCATATAAGTGGATGCTGACAGAACCAGCAAAATACCAGTAGTGTGACACACTATGCTAAGCACAGATTGTTAGTTTAAATGTTTTAAGCCATGCCTTTTATTAAAGTGGCACGCCCTTTAAGAGACCTCCCCCCAGTTGCTTCATCTCACTAGTCAGAAGTGGGCTGAGTAAAATACATTAATGCCAATCTACCTGACATTTTTCCACAATACACCGGTAAAAAAAGATCTCCGGGATTTAAGGGTATTGAAATGGGAATGCTGTGTTGTTGTGGTGTTACTATCTCACCTTGCAATAATTTCTAAAATGTGCCAATTACATACAGTTATTCCCAAAATTACATTTTCCAGATGTAAATAAAGCAAGAAAGGGTGCTAGGGATAATATATTGATCCTTCTGTCCTTTCCGCTAAATTTACTACCCAGTTCTTAGGGCTTAGCTGTTGACTTTGACAATCACTACTAATAGACACAAAAATGTGACTTTTATTTTTCCACTGCAGCTGTTTGTAGTTGAAAGTCAAGAAAATTTAGAGAGTAGGCACAGTTGGTTCTTTATTTTATGGGAGTAGACTATGGCATGAAAATAGTTTGTATCATGCTTTGGTCGAGGGTGTATGTCTTATCATCCATGTATGCTAAGTCAGCCTCTGTGGCACTCTATGCTCGAAATGTCCAATGTTATGTTTTTCTGTTGTGTTACAACTTATAAAGGGCATAGCTACCCGGAAACAGAAATGCCATTACGCCATTGAGTAACTGAAATTAGCTTTAGGTAAAAATTCTGTTATTGTACATGGGAACAACACATGAATGAGCAATACAGAATGCGTACAGCTGTATTCGTCAAACACGATCCGATTTTCACTAAATAAATCACTCTAAAAGCCAGACTGGCTTCACGTAAGAATGCTTAATTTTATTTGTCATTTTGGTCATTTTGTGTATTTTTCACATGAGATTCGTCCAGGCCAAAGCATAACAAGGAGAATTGGGGACATTTTCATGAATCAAGTAATGATGCCAAGCTTTGGCAGATGAAACCTTCATAAAACGAGAAGACTCATGTAATAAAATGTAAAATAAGTTGCAGTTCTGGTTTACATAGTTTTAAAAAAAATCTTGGCTACCTTCCTTCTTTTGTGTTTCTGAGGAACCTGTAACCACCATCTCCATGTACAATCAGATGTTAATTGATCTTCATGAAAACAAAAGGCTCAAAGAGAAGAGTAGCTTCTCAAGCGAAGGCGGGGGAGGGGTAGGTTTACTAAAACAGCAGGAAACCGGGTTAACCAGTTTTGAGACAACGAGGTGTGAATTGTCACATCAAATGCAGCAACAGAAGAAGTCTACACACCATCCCGACACATTGTCTCAGTTCACAATTGTAATCAGAAGGAACAGCTGAATAAGAGACATGGACATTAATATCACTTTGTGCAGCGTCTTGCGCTGCCTCAACAGCAAATGAGCGTGCCACATTGCATGCACCAACTTTTGTGAATGCTAACGTCATGAAAGCTGATGAACGTGCACTGAAAATGTATTCATTTGGCATCTGGGGTGCTGTTTTCTTCATTAAAAATACACTTGTCTTCAATGCTCAATCAGATGCATAATAATACTTTCTCTGGTGCCGTACTTGGATGGGTAGACACTTGTTGTGAAAAGTGTTTCAGATTTACACATCCCAGCCACCACTCTCTGTTTGAGATTTAGTAGCAGCACCCGACAGCAAGGGGATGAGCGGCTAAGCAACCAGGAGTGCTCAACCCCGGTGGACAGAGCTGCCTGAAGGGGAAAGGGCAGCACGGTCAGAGCGCCAACGTGCCATGCTTGGCACAGGTCGGGATCCGAGGGGGTGTGTGAGTGCCAGAGCGAGTCCGCGGGGCTCTCCCTCCTCTCTCCTCCTGTTCTGGCCCTGTCCACCTCCCCTTCTCAATCTGCGGCATCTGGGAGCCACTTCCTGTTTTTCCTTGTGCGAGCCTTTTGGCACACATGCGTACATGTAAAGCATTGCGCACATGTTAATGTGCACTACTTTAAAAACAAGCATTTGCATTGCAATAGAACTCGCATTTACGCGAGTCCTATTGCATTTGAAACGGGAGTGCGGGCAGGCAAAAAGGCACAAACAGGAGTGGGGGGGTGGTGGTGGCATGAGAAGTCACGGACTTCAAAAGGGGAGAGGGTAAGCCAGGTAAACAAAACCGTTTTTAAAGTAAAGGGGCTGTTAGCCATGGAAATGACGACATGGCTATGACAAATGACGACATGGCTATGACAAATTACGACATGGCCATCCAGGGAAGGGACTAACAAGCTGAAAACCAATCAGAATGCAGCATTTAGTATGTAAGCCAATCCAAAAAATGGGCTTAGAGTGGGCGGAGCTTAAACAAAGCTTCCCTGCTATAGTATATACTGCATGTCTCAACAAGACAGCGCAAGCACTGCTTAGGCGATGCCTAAAAAACACTACTGAGTGAAACTGCATTGCATCAATTTGGTTCTCCAAAAAACAACCATTTTTCAAAAATACAATCGCCAATGTCTGTCGCTAGATGATGCTCAACTAAGGGCCATTTTGAGAATTATGCTAGCCCATATGAAGGGCTTCCCATGGCCACATGGGATCCTGTAGAAAACCCTTTAAGTGTGTCAATAAGCCGGGAACTCAAACTTGGTTTATTTCCAGAGCCAGCCTGAGACCTGCAAGCAGACTTTTTCATTAAAAGCAGATGTGTGTGCTACTTTTGCTTTCACTTTGTATCCCATATTCAATACAATATTTCACCAGTTGTTGCAAGCATTCTGAAAGACTAAGTTCAAACAGCACCCCAGGGGTTCGTGCAGCAAAACTAATAATGACATTGCTGACTTTACTGTTTGCTAGCGAGGTTTGTCGTTGAAGCTAATCAATACAAGCATTGCCACAGAAAATGTTAACAACAAACTATGCTGTGCGTTTGTGCTATTAGCCGACATTATGTGTCGACGCACACTTAAGTGTGTCTGCAAGATACCAGGCAATTATATTCGTTCCTATGATAAGAGAAAGTACAGAGCTATATTACACATAAGAGCCAGTACATTAACCCTTAATGTCTGTGGTCTCGTGGCTAGGTTATTTATGTTTTTAATTAATGAAGAAAGGAAACAATAACATTAACAAAAAAATGAATGTGTAGCACAATAGATTCTCAGCATACCATTAGTACTTCTTCATACATTATTCTGTGAACAAAAAATATTCATTGATGTTTTACAAATCAATTAAGATAGGTCATGAGTGGATCCCACATCAGCTGTAAAGTGACTGCGAATTCAAATAATAGATTCAATAAAAAAAGAAGGAACCACTAAATTCCATCACTTCAAGCATTCACTTTAAAACAAATATATTTGAAAACGTCAATAATTTTAACTGGCTGCTTGAACAGCACTATTACTGAATTTCCTTTCTCAGATAATGTTCATGTGACTTTATGCTCTATTGTTGGCCGCACATAATAAACCCTGATTACAAACTAGGGAGTTAAATTGTAATCCCTGTGCAAATAGGGATTAGCACAGGGAACGGAATTGTGAGTTGTGTGATAATAATCAAGCACCAGCTGTTTCCCCTGACAGAGTCCAGCAGGTCAAATATCTTTTACCTTTTTTTTTGTTAAATAATGTATTCAGTTTTTCAGCGAATTACACACAAGAGGTACAGTATAACTTTTCCAATCATGATTAATACAAACAAAAGAAAAAGCAATAAAAAAACAAACCACTAATTTCATTCCAACCCATTTCCACAAAAAAAGAAAACTACCACATTGATATCCAGTTTACCGACAGGTGTCTCCAGCAGAACCAACAATTAATCATGGAAAATACCGTGGAGTAGAATAACATTTGAATAACATATACAACTAATCATTACACAGCCCATATTAAAAAAATAATAGAGGGGGGTAATGTCTTCTACAACCGCATAAATTCATACCCGGCCTTTCAACTGGTCTACTTTCCAGCCAGTCCAAAACAGGTGCCCAAATCGTAACACCTTCTTTTCGCAGCCCTGTGCATACAAGTTCATATTAGGATGGAAAATGGAGAGTAGTCTGGCCAACCATTGATTGTAAGTAGGAGGACGTGGCTGAGCCAGGGCAAAGCAATACACATCCGAGCTACTGCTATGGCCACAACATAGACTATTGAAACTGGCTGGCTGCCTCTTGATCATCTATCCCTAGCAGGATGAGGTGTGGTGAAAGACGAAATCGTATGTACAAAACAGCATCTATAAAGCATATAACTCTCTATTTAACCCCTCCCCTGCTGGTGACGGAACCACTTCGTCATCAGCTGCGGTCGCGCTGTGCTGATGACGGAGCGGTTCCGTCACGGCACGCTCGGCACGCCTGCGCGGCGCAGATTCTGCGCCTGCGCTGAGTGTTCCATTGAGCGGGCGGGGCCGTGACGGAACCGCTCCGTCATGAGCACAGCGCAACCGCGACTGGTGACGGAGCGGTTCCGTCACCAGCATGCCCCCGCCGCGCGGCCGCCCTTGCCCCCTTAGCACTGCGGAATAGCCGCCACAGTGAAGGGGTTAAACAACTCCAATTTAGCACAATTACACAACAAATGGGCAAAATCTGCAAGTTATACCTCGTGTTTTTCCCCAGATCACTATTTTTTTGCTGGGGTATAATAAACATTAAAAAGAGTCTCATTGTGCTGAGCCTGTAGTCCTGCAGATAGTTATACCAACTAGCCTATCTCCAAAGACTCATAAAATTGTACTTCATTAATGCCCAGTCGTAAACTCCAATTATCTGATAGTTTTACTAAGTTCCAAAGCACAAAATCCCACTGGACCTGTATTTCTTCAGTAGCAACTCAAAGTTTTCAGTGGACTGACCGGAAACAATTTAAGACAATATATGCATGTTTCTTTATCATATTGTAGTGTATGTGAAGGGCGGCTGGGATAGATATGAGTGGTATACGAGAGGGGCTGTGTTTCCTGTGAATGAATTGTGAGATGGGGTGAAAACAGTTATATTTGATATTTATCTAAATGTACAAAGGTTTAAACAAAATGTATAAAACATTGTGTTTTCCTTCTTGTGAAAATATGTATTGATATTGTAGGAATGAGAGATTATCATGTTGAAATAATTAAAAACATTATTTTGAATTTGTGGATTTGTAAATGGCATTGTATGGCAGTAATTATTAACCTATGTAAATAATGATTACAAAGAAATATACAAAAAGTAAAACAATATAATAAAGGAACATGCCTATATGGCCTTAAATTGTTCCCGTCAGCCGACTGAGCACTTTGGGGCTGCTACTGAAGAAATACAGGTTGAGTGGGATTCGGTACTTTGTTTTGTCTTCTTGCGGTCCCCATTATCCCAGACCCAAAAATCAACTAGTAAGGTGTACCTTTTCCTTTTTTGGTGTTTTACCAAGTCGTCCTGCATAAGCTCAACTATATGTTGATATATCTGATTGATCTTACATTCTGATAGTTTGCCAAGCAGCTCCATCACTCGAATCATCTCCCTCCCATACAGTTCACCTGGGACATTTTAACAAAAAATCTCTAAACTGAAGATATTTAAAAACGTTCCGCCTTTCAAGACCAAAATCCCCTTGCATCTCCTTAAAAGATTTCAATTGGTTGAGATAAAGAAAAAGTCCCCAATCTTCCCATCTTCACACTGTTCCCATGTACTACAATACTTCTCATGAAAGATGGATTAACGGGTCTGTGCTAGCCACAAGAGAGTGTAGTAATTGTATTGCCCAATCGCTAACTTGTGCTGGTTCTGAGGACATATCTTAAATGCAGATTGTACTCACTTGAATTTGACCTTTTTAAAGCAGCTTGGTTCCACTCTGTTTATAAACCATGCATTAACCTCTTTGCCCATGAAAAGATCATAAATAGGAGGCAGCTCCTCCCCAGTTGACCCCCGGCAGCTTTCCTTTAACTAGAGTCTTCAAATATTGCAGGGAGGCTGCCCATTAATAGAGCCTAAAATTAGATACAGCCCCTCCTCCCCTCACCCTAGGTAACATTAGATATTTAAGGGCCCTTCTGGCTCTGACGTATGACCACATACAACTACTGGTGGCCATATCCTTAATCCACTTGAAACAGCATTTGTCAAATTCCAAAGGGATGGCACAGAAAACATAGAGTAGGTAGAAAAAGCATTTTGATTACATTACATCACTCCACTATTGACAGGTAGGCTTTATAACAAACTGGAAGGGAAAAGAAATCACAAAGGTAGTTTTTATTCAGATTGTGTAAAATCAGTCCTGGTGAGGGTGGAGAAAAAGCTCTTGAAGAAAGTTATAAGACTGGTACGTGTGAGTGAGCAAGGGATGGACTAGTCGAGGGACCAAAAAGCTCTGACAAACCATGCTGTTTTAAGTTTAAACCAAGTAAGAGTTTGCTCAGAAGGCATTCAATGTAGCAGAACTATTACACATTCAAGACAAGGAGGCCTGCAAGTGACCGTGGTAAGTTGAGGGAAGGGTCTAGATTTAAGCAATCATTTTAAGTGCTTATCTGCCTCTCTATTAAGTCTCGATGATAGTGGAAGGGAGGTCTTGAGTGATCTGGATTAGGGAATAGGGTCTTCACGCAGCTTGGTGGCATTGTCTTGGAATATAGTGGGCTATAGGAAGCTTTTAACCCAAAACGCTCTTACAAAAAGTCTGGGAATGTATGAGATTACGTGTTTTAAGGAGACAGGACTGTGTGAAGCACCCAAACCATTAGTGGGTCTTAATGCTTGCTAAAGATGCTAAGCGTATTGGCCCAGGTCGGACTTATTGATGGCTGCTTACCATAGTCTCGATAAAAGTAGTGAATAAAGTAACCATATTAAAGGTTAAAAGTCAATGGATATTGGCAGGTCGGATAGAGCTTTCTAGTCCCCCCCGGCAAAGGCATACATAATTGAGATTAATATATATTTAACCATGGAAGCCGAAGACGACAATATGCACAGAACAGTCTAATCGGCTGTTATTGGTTTTAGGAGATTTTAATCACAAATGCAATCCAACCTCTAATGATCAAATATATAAAGATCTCCTGTCCATTAGCCAGGTGCCCCTGGATATTTTCCCAAGGACATGTTCCTCAGCATTTGAAGCTGCCCTAGGAAAAGTCTTAGTGTCTATGGGCTGTTTTGTGTAAAAAGACGGGTAGACACAGATTGCCCAGCTGTTCAGACCTTTTACACAGAGAATCAGGGCTGTCCAGTTGACTATGTTTTTGTTAATTCATGTAATTTTTCCTCGGTGGAAGGGTTTGAAGTGCTGCATACTGAGGAAAGTGACTACAGGCCATTGCAGCTAGCGTTCAGAGTAGGACAGTGCAGTAAAGAGACAAATGCATCCCATTACTAGTCGACTACCCTAGGTGCATAACTACATGCATATTGGAAGAAAACGTAAAAGTACTAAATGATTTCATTTTAGATCAAAAGGAGCCAGAGGCATTGGAGGGCCAGTGCGATTTTTTAACATGGTATGACCGAGTAGTAGGACAGGTTGTCATTTGCTTGAGGGTGAGTTCTAGTCTGAGAACTCTGGAAGAGGAAAGAGAACATACAACTCAGGGTAAGAGGAATGGTTAGTTCAATCAGGATTTTGGGAGATTAAAACAAAAAAAAAAAAGAAAATAGGACAGAATGCTTAAGAAAAAGTATTACCTGGTACTAGGTTGTATAATTGGAACAAATGATATAAGGACATTCTGGCAACTGGTATGTGAAGGTAGAGTGTCAGGGAAAAGGAAATGCCTAGTAGGTGAAGATGACTGGCTTAACTACCCGAGTGATCTATATGGAAATCAGGATGAGTTGGGTTCAAAGATACATTTTGAGGTGGGGGATGAGAATGGGTTGAATTTCTCTCTTAAGAGGATAAAATGGACTATTTTGTCTCTTAAGTTAACTAAGACTAAACTAAGTTAACAAGGACCAGATAACCTCCCTGTAATAATAAAAAAATCATGTGGATTGGTGGGCAAGTTTTTATTATGTTATTCTCAAAAGGCCTTGGCCTCAAGGCATTTCCCCGAAAGATGGAAAGGTGCAATTATTAGGCTAGTTTATGAGAAGGGTGATGCAGTGGCACCTAAGATTTATTAGCTAATCAGCCTACTTAATGTGGGAGAGAATGTTTTCTCCAAAGTGCTGTGAGGCCTAAGGAAGACCTGGGTCAAAGAATATATATTATCCCTTTTGAATAAGGTCGGTTCAAAGAAGGTCACTCACCCCTCAACCACAATTTAAGTCTATGGTCAATTGGAAGGAAATCAAAAGATTTATGGGGGAAACTGATCAGTTTGATAATTTCCATGCTGCCTTCTTCCTAGTAGACCAACATTTATTATAGGAAATGCTGAGGGGGCTTGAAATTCAAAAGGATCTTCTTTTACTTCTCCAAGTCATATTAGATACTGTAGGCACCATATCGAAGCAAATACAGATTTGCTTGCGACAGGGCTGTGTTTTGGCTCCTGTCATATTTTTCATGGTTTTGTCCGATTTACCAAACAGGTAAAAGGCTTATGCCACTAGATGAATGGCACACATTATCCTGTCTACTATATGCTGATTATGTGGTGATAATGGACATGACAGAAGTAGGTCAACAAAAAAAACTGGATGTGTTTCATGCACAAAGAAAACGCTCAATGTTAACCTAGACAGGAAAAAAGATAATGATGCTAGAGAATGATAGGGAGGATTTAATTGGTTCCTGGGTGGGAACAAAGTGGATGTGGTTGAAAAATATAAATATTTGGGCATGTGGTTTGATACAAAGCTAAATTGGAGAGATAATATTGAATCACTGAAAGCTACATCATTGACTTCGGTGTGGTGCTTAAAGCAATTCAACGGAGGTATGGTGGGACCTCACTACGCCCCATTTTGTCAGCCTATAATGCGATGGTCCTTCCTCAATTACAGTACGGTGTAGAAGTTCTAACCCTAGTTGGCAAACTGGATTGGAACTACAAAGAGTGCAAATGTGTGAAAAGACTCCTCTCATTACCACCTTCAGCTATTGTTCAAGCTATAAGGGTGGAGATCCAGCTTACTGCTTGGAGTTATTTAGGGTATGAAGCCACACTGAGGGTTTGGCAGAGATTGACAAGAGAAATAACTCCAAACCTATCCCACCTCCTTAAAGAACAGGTTAAAAATAGTGAGTTGAAATGGGGTAACCAAGCGAGACAAGCATTGAACGAAATCTGTAAGAAGCTGACAATAAAGCTGGATCAGTGGAAGCAAGGGCTTCAAGTCCCCAAATCAGAGCAAAAACACTCACATATAAATGTGCTAGAGAGGAGGAGGGCCTCTGGTATTTGTGGGGGGAATCTTCCACAAAGTTCCTGTTAAAATGTTGGATCAATGCTGACTGTTTTTCATACATTGAGGCCTTACCAAACTCAAGCTCAGGGTTGTAGTATTAAAATTTAGGGTTGGGATAAATCCATGCTACATAGTTAGGAGGACAAAGTCAGTAATTACAGATGAGCAGGGTAAGTGCACTTGTGAGATAAACACAAAATGTAATGGTGCACACATTTTAATAGATTTCATATGGTATTGCGTAGAAAGTATTTGTAAAACCATTTTTTTTTTCAAAAATGGAATTGTAAATAGTGATGAAGCCTTATTTTATTTTATTGGTGACCATGAGCTTTATGGATGTTACGTTTGCAAATGCGAGATTTTTCATTATGATCAAGGGGGTTTTAAAAGATTTGATAGATAACGCATAGGGAATTGGTGGGTATTTACGTCCTTTACCAATTTCTCTCCTTTTACATCTAGTGTATGTATTGCCTATCAGAGGTATTTTTAGCTTTCTTTCCATTTATTATCATAGGATGTATTTAGGGGGGTTGTAATAGACTACGGTCTAAATAAACAACGTTTTTGAATAACTGGCTGACTATTGATAGATGTAAATTGTCTATCCACCGAAAATCCCTATAGTATTCTGAAATACCAGGACCAAATTTAAATCCACTCACTTCTCTACTTTACTCGTGATGTTAATTCCCAGATATACATCATGCTCAGTTCTGTGATTATCCATTACCTGTACCCACTCATTAGCCAGTATCTGGCTTTTGTTCTTAGTTGAGAGTCAATTTGTCAAACCTTAATACCTCGCCCTCTGCTTCCCTTAATGCTGTTTCGGGTTTGTGTGTAAGCAACGCTATATCATCTGCATAGACTCATGCCTTTTTACTTAGGCCCTGCGAAACCATCGGAACAAGTGGCTTATTATTGACAAGACTCCTGATTAATACATCAATATATAATGCAATAAATAGGGGCTAGCAAGGGCATCCCTTCTTTGTTCCTCTCATTATTGTAAAACCCTCTGCTTCTCTCCCCCCTATTTGCAATCTGGCTACCAGCTTGCTATACAATGCCTGTACTACTCCTATAAAACCTAATAATTGATTTCATCTAAGTAAGACCCACAGATAATGTCATGCCACTTGCTCAAAAGCCTTTTCGGCATCAAGTAATATCAGGGACATAGAATCACTTGTATTTCCGGCCTTATTGAATTTTGCAATTATACTTCTAGTGTGATTGGTAGTCTCTCTTCCAGGAATAAACCCATGTTGCCATGGGGATACCAACTTGACAATTAGTTTACTCACCCAAGAGGTCAACATCTCAGCTTACAGTGTTGCATTCTCATTTATTAATGAAAGACCCTGACTCAGTTGAAGGCTTTCCCTTATTCTGCAGCACTATATTATCAGTGGGAACCTGGTATAGCGGAACTTGCAACCCAACATGCACTTGCCTGAATAACTTGCTTAGAGCAGCATGTAATAAAAAAAAACCTTTTCCAAATTTGAGTGGAATTTTATATGGACCTGCCGCTTTCCCCAATGCCAGTGCACGCAGAGCTATTTCTATTAGCTCTACTGTGTGTGGAGCATCTAAGCAGGTCTTATCTGCAACTAACTGACTTCCTCTAATAAGTCCAAGATATTGCCCCACCTTATTCTCTGTAGGAGTGATCTCTAAATGATCCAATTGCCTATAAAACTCATTCAATGCTCCCAATATGATTTCTATAGTGCTACCCACTTACCACTGCTTATTTTTAATTTCCAGAATGTTACTTTGTACCATCTTTTGTCGCATCCGAAGTGCCAGCAATTTACCCACCCTTTCACTGTACTCATAGCACTTGCAACAACAGGCCTGATATTTTTCTGCTGTCTTTCCTTTGCAGATATCATTAATCCTATCTCTCATTGCTGAGATCTTATATATTAACCCCTTGGGCGCGGCAGCGATTCTGCACCTGTGCGGCACTTTTAAACAGTGGGCGGGTTCATGACGGGCCCCAGCCGTCATCAGCATGGAAAGGGTTCATGTCTGTTGTGCCCCATCTATCATTGCCTTTTGCATACGTTGTGCCTCTAGATTGCTCAGCTAACTCTCAGCTTCTGAGCCTGAATTTTCAGTCTACACAAACTAAATCTGAGGGTCTGCCCTCTTATTCCAGTCTTCAGGGCATCCCAGACAACGTTACCGGGAGCACTACCCCTATTCAACTTCATAAAAGCAGTGATCCATTTCTTCATGTCATCAACATACTCCATATTTGACAACAGCCCCCTATTAAATGACCAGGTCTGCAGCTGGGGCTTTTTTGTCAAGGTCCAGATTTCAATCACTAATTTTATTGTTCAACTATTTGTAAAGCGCAGCGTATAACCGGAGGTGTCTTGGCTCTGATTCCATGTACATCGATGAGCATTAAGGAGGACCTACTGATTGAAAAGACAAGTTTTCAAAAAAATTCCTGAACTCGAGCAGGGAGGGTGCAGACCTTAGGTTTAGTGGGAGGAGATTACAGGATATGGCTGCTCTAACCGCAAAACTGCTACCACCCCATTTAGATTTTTTTAAGTCTGATAGAATGTATTCTGAAGGAGCCTGCTGATCTTAGGTTTCTTGTTGGAATGTACCATGAAAAGGCTTGCTTCGGAAAGGAGGGTCCTGAATCGTGGAGGGCTTTATAGGCCAGAAAGAGGGCCTTAAACTTGATTCTGTTTCTGGCTTTCAGCCAATGAAGGTCTTTGAGAGCAGAAGAGACAGAGTCCTTCCTAGGCAAGTCCAGAAGAAGTCTGACTGCCAAATTCTGAAGAATTTGCAATTTGTTCAACTATTGAGCTTGCGGGCCAATGTAGAGGCCATTTCAATAGATGATCTTGGATAATACCAAAATGTCAATAACTGATTTCCTGACTGAGATGGGCAGAAAGATTAATATTTCTTTTAATATTCTCAAGGTATTATACTAAGAGAAGAGGAGACCACTGTGGTGAATTGATTGCCTAGAAGTAAACGATCATCAATGATGACGCCGAAACTCTTGGCTTTCCTGGTAGGGGCAGGAAGAGGGCCCATGGCAACAGTCCAGCAAGGGGCAGACCAGAATTTGGGATTATTGCCGAGTAAAATCACTTCGGTCTTTCCAACATTGAGCTTGAGACGGTGTTTGTTGATCAAGCCATCAATAAATTTCATGCACTCATGGATGTGAAGACAGGTGTGTTTGGCATCGTTGGAGACTGATAGCACAATTTGCATATTATCCGTATAAGACCTGAGGGAGAACCCGAAGGATTCAACCAGAGGATCCAGATCAGTAACGTATATATTAAAAAGAGTAGGGCTAAAAGAGGATCCCTGTGGAACACCACAGGGCAGGCGGAACAAGCTTGAAGAGAAGGCATCAGTGTTGATTATGCTTTCCCTGTTTGGCAGGAAGGATGAGACTAATTTCAAGGCAAGATTTTTTTATACGTTTTGCTTCCAGACGGTGGATCAAAGTGGAATGATCCACCGTATCAAATGCCACAGACAGGTCCAACAGGATAAGGGCGGCTGACCCCCCGTCATCCAGGATGAATTGTAGTTAATTGGTTGCCTTGATCCAGGCAGTCTCTGTACTGTGTTTGGATCTGAATCCAAATTGAGTGGGATCCAGGCAGTTAGAGTCCTTAATTTAATTTTCCTCACTTTTTCGACTACTTTCACAGGGAAGGAAAGTCTAGAATTAGGCCGATAATTGGCTGGGTATTCGGGATCCAGATTAGTTTTTTCAGTAAAGGCAGAATGGAAGCTCGCTTCTATTGAGATGGGAAGATACCTGTTCTAAACATGTTATTGAACACGTTGTAGAGATGGACTGTAATAATGTCGGGGACCAGCCTAATAACTGAGGGCGGGCAATGATCATCCGGAAAACCTGACTTGGTGGTCAAGATGAGATCTTTTATTTGCGACATAGAGACAAGGGAGAGTGAACATTATCTTGACTGGTGGACGGCGGAAGGTTGCCAAAGTGACCGAATGAGTTAAAAATGTAATTGATTTTACACCTGAAATGCGAAGTAATCTCATCGCAACAGGACTGAATAACCCAAGCCCTTTTATACTGAGGTTGTTTAGTGAGTTTGTTGATGACTTGATAAAGTTCTTTAGCTGAGTATTTGGTGGATTCAATTTGTGATGAGAAATAGGCGGCCTTTTCTGTAACTAAGAGGGCTTTATATTTAGTTAACAAACGTTTTTTACATTTGAGCCTCAAAGCGATACAAAAGGGGATGATGGACAGAGCGTTTGAGCAAATCAAACACTCACCCCCAGTCAACTGATCTGGGTTTAATCCATCACCATTCTTTAGCCCACTCAGCCACCCCATTTCAGACATGGCTATATGCAAATCAGTCTGACCCTGTGCCTCATGGGAACAGTGCAGCCCGAACTGCCAAGCCATGTCTTCCATGGACCAGAAACAAGCATCCTGGGACCGGTTTCGGATTCATAATCCTCATCAGCCAGGCTATCTTGAATCCAGTGGCCAAGTGAGCAAGGGACTCACGTCTGAGCATACCCTGCCACACTTAGGGCGAACAAAGCGATACAAAAGGGGATGATGGACGGAGCGTTTGAGCAAATCAAACACTCACCCCCAGTCAACTGATCTGGGTTTAATCCATCACCATTCTTTAGCCCACTCAGCCACCCCATTTCAGACATGGCTATATGCAAATCAGTCTGACCCTGTGCCTCATGGGAACAGGGCAGCCCGAACTGCCAAGCCATGTCTTCCATGGACCGGAAACAAGCATCCTCGGACCGGTTTCGGATTCATAATCCTCATCAGCCAGGCTATCTTGAATCCAGTGGCCAAGTGAGCAAGGGACTCACGTCTGAGCATACCCTGCCACACTTAGGGCGAACAAAGCGATACAAAAGGGGATGATGGACGGAGCGTTTGAGCAAATCAAACACTCACCCCCAGTCAACTGATCTGATTTTAATCCATCACCATTCTTTAGCCCACTCAGCCACCCCATTTCAGACATGGCTATATGCAAATCAGTCTGACCCTGTGCCTCAAGGGAACAGTGCAGCACGAACTGCCAAGCCATGTCTTCCATGGACCGGAAACAAGCATCCTGGGACCGGTTTCTTATTCATAATCCTCATCAACCAGGCTATCTTGAATCCAGTAGCCAAGTGAGCAAGGGACTCACGTCTGAGCATACCCTGCCACACCAGTCATATGGGCCTCTCCATTTTCTCTCTTGGCATTTGCAACATTCTTTTTCAAGCCTAAGGGCCTCTAAAAATCAGGGGGCAGATGGACAGGTCCTGCCTAGGCCACATTTTCTTGCCTGGACTAATTGAGAAAAGGCAGAGTTGAGCCAGGTGGACTAAGTCTCAGCTGCGAGTTCTGGATTGTCCTCCACCGGGGGGCTTGAAATAATCAATAACTGCTCTAGTTGATTTTGATCATCTTTTGTATAGGGTCTGTAGTGGGCTGATATAGAGTCTTATTCGGGGCTGTGTTAGCTGTAGCGCAATTAATCTTAAAGAAGAAGGCTGAGTGATCAGACCATATCAGAGGAAGCACTTTAAGACTAGAGATATCTTTGGTATTCGAGAACAGTGCATCGAGCGTGTGACCACCACTGTGTGTTTGATCGGTACTAAGAAGATTAAGGTCAATGGCACCCATGATTTCTATTATTGAGACTGTATCCTTGTCTTCAATTTGTTCTAAGTGAAAGTTAAAAACCCTGAGGACTGTAAAATTGGCATTGCAGATATCTGCCTTGAGTGAAGAGCAAATGGAGTTTAGAAAGCCGGCTTTAGGACCGGGAGGGCGATAAATGAGAGAGCCTCGGCAAGTGTAAATATTTGTGAGCCCTAGTTTGAAAGATAGTACTTCACTGTCCTGAGACTCTGTAGTAGTGAATTTGGCCCTAAAATTATCCTGGTAGGTGACCGACAAACCCCCTCCTCTTTAAAGTGAACGGTCTTGCCCATGCAGATGGTACCCGGAAAGCGTGGCTGTGAGAAGTACTGGCATCGAGGTATTAGTGGCCCAGGTTTCCGAGATAAATAAGATGTCAGATTTGTGAGGATCAATAAGATCTGCTACTTCCAGTGCATGTTTTACTAGTGAACGAGCATTGATTAAGGTGCAGATTATACCCATTTTCAGGTGATTTCTGGCTGGGACCAAGTGAGCTGGCAAGGGCGAAAGGGCCAGGAAGAAGGAAACCACAGGTAGAGCAAATTCCCTCTGAATCCTGACAGAGAGCTAGCATGTTAAAACAGTTGCAGTTAAGATCCCGTTTATTGAAATCATGAAGCTCCTTACTTGTGAATGAAATTCCAGTCCTGGAATCTGAGGCAGTCCTGGAATCTGAGGCAAAACTGGCAGAGAGTCTGGCGCTAGGCGCGGTCCAGGTCACTCTCGCTTTTCTGCTATCCTGCTAGGTCGTCTCATGATGTTGCATCAAAGTGCAGTAAATTAGGTCAAGAGAGGGTGGCTCAGGTTCACCTTCTGGGTGAGCTACTACACTCTGTGATGAATTCCCAGGGTTGTCATAACATTGTTGGGTCAAGGAATAGTCCCACTTCAATTTTACAGGTCAAATATAATAAACATTTTGAGGGGCACAGTCCTGATGGAAAACCAAAACATGCAAAATTCAGTGTTTTGAATACACATTCTGCATGTTATGGCTCAGTTCCAATTGAAATGCAAGGACTATGCAGCATTACCTCATCCAGTAATTACATCACCCTGAATGAGGTAAACACTTCATCTCCATCTGGCCCACTTGTGATCAGGCTCTAAATTAATTGAATGTTCATTGCAGTGATCTGCAAGATGCTAGTTGGAATGGAAGCAAGACTAAAACTTCAAGGTCGGCAAATTGACTACAATTACATGTGGAAATAGAAACACCTGTCTATTACAGACCTGTACAAAAACCCAAGTTAATATTATTTTTAAATTATTTTGCTTGTACCATACTCAGAGGCATCATTATACTGATTTGACGCCACAAGAAAATATCTCATGAATCCTCACTTACTTTCTGACTGTGGGGGTAGCAACCTTACAAGTGAAAATTCAGTGTCAAATGCGCCTATCTAAAATTCTTAAGTACTGACCTGTCTGAGCTTCATCTTGCTCAGCATATCTAGGTTGGGAGCCTCATAAATCTTTTAGTGCTTCTCAAACAACTTTGGGTGATGACAGGTTCTTATTGCACTGGAAAATATCCCACTTTGTCCAATCTGGATACCGGGCATCCCTCTCTGCACTTTCTGGTTCAATTCTCTTCTATACGCCTGTCTCAGTAGACACATACACATGTCTACAACACAGGTTAGTAGTGTGATATAGTAAACAATGCAATTTCACCAGTAAAGTGAAACTCTCCCCTTGCTGTGTACAGCCTTTCCAGGATACACTGCTGTGGTCAACTTCTGCAGTGCTTGAGGGGTTACCCATGTGCCTATATTTCTATGCAATGTCAGTATTTCTTGGCTGACCCAGGTGAAATGTCCATTACATCTGCATAAACTTGGTAATTTCAGTAATTTCTAGTTATGAGAAGTTGCAAAAAATACAAAATTTCTAAATTTTTCATAATTACATACTTTTGGCAGCAAAACGTTTATGCAAACTCATGGAAACAATGCAAATGGCCAAAACACGATTCACGGCTGTTTGCGGCACTTGTGTTTTTTGCACTAATTCTTTCCCAACAAATATGTGAAAAATGGATGTGAGGACTCATTTCAGCTGAAATAGAGTTCATGTGTGCAATCCGATGTAATTTTGTGTATTCTGAAATTTCAGATAATAACGCGAATGCAAATTATGCAAAATTGGCACACCTTTAGCTCAAATGTAATTAACGGCTCTGTAAACTGGGCACTCTAGTTCTATGCTGTGGGTTAATCCCTAGGACCCTTGAGGACTTTGGGCAGCAAAGTCCTCTGTACCCATTTGCTAGAAAAGTTACACATGCAGCATATGTATCATCAAAGTGATTGTCACTCTGGCCCAGTGTCATTGATATATTTTCAATACCCAGCAGTCCCACAAGGGGTATATCCAGCTTTGATGCTCAGGTATTTTGGCCATGCTACACATGAAATAATCGTTTCATTAACTGCGCACAGGGCACGTGACATCATTCTCCTACTTGGGTCCACAATGGGAATGCTTGCTTGTTTAATAATCCTATGATTATGTATGATGGTAATCTAGGAAGTTCAGTGTTGAATAAATTATGTGCTTTCGCAAGTATTTCCTCCAAGTATTGTTTTATTCTGGAGCATTGCCATAGTAAATAATTATCATACCAAGGTCTCCACATTTCCTCCAGCACTCTGGAGTTTTGGCGGGGGTTTCATCTGTTTACCCTTGCTGGTGTGTATTATTATTAGAGTTCTGTAATTTTGTTTGTTTGTTTGTTTGAAAAAGTTTTATATAGCGCTACCAGACCCGGAGGTATCAGAGCGCTTTATATGAATACAGCGAGTTACAGGTTACAAAGGGGTGGAGGAGGAGGAGGGAGGGAATACACAACGGGAAAAACGAGGAAAACAATGTCAGATGTCCGGCTGGGTAGGTGGCGGCCAAGAGGGTGAAATCAGGGCCAGACTCCTCTTTAGCTGCATATGCAGCTCCACCGGGCATCAGCCAAGTTTGCTCGTGTATCGAGGTGAGTACAAACAGTTTTGACGCCCATGGGACGTTGTCAAAGGTCCAACAGAAGTTCAGAGGAACGTTAATTATGAGTTATATATAGTGCTGGCTAGACCCGTAGTTATCAGAGCACTTTATATTAGGGTACCCAATGTTACAGAGAATGAAAACAAATACACATTACGGTGAAAATTAAGCAACAAATTGGGAGAGGAGGGGGGCGCTAGAGGGCGACTGCGGAACTGCTGAATGGCGGACTATTGAGACAGCTCCGCCGGTCAGGTTCGGTAATTGACAATAAAAGCCGGATTGCGGATCCGAAGCCGAAATGGTGATCGGAATGCTTGGGGAATAAGATGCAGGTGTTGGGAAGCAGGAAAAGGCATACTTGCTGTTTTGCCGCGAGGCGACAATCGGAAGGCGCAAGATGGTGGCGCCCTGCAATACAATCACTCCGGTACTGATCTAACCTCAGACATACTAATGAAGGGCACAGGACACAGCTACTACTCTTGTATGACCGCATCCACGGGGAGATCGTTGACACCTCTCCATACCGGAATGCGCTGTGAGTAATCAAGCTATGCGCGAGTGTCCTAAAAGAAAGAAGAAAACAAACCGCATGTACAAAATGGCAGATTCCAATAACGGTGGCGCTGCGGCTGTTGATCTTGGCCATTAAGTAGTGCACTCTGTAAATATATGGCAGCACATGAGTCATATGGATGAACGGTTCTATTAATGGACATACCAATGAATTGAACTTAATGCGCTGCTACGTACTATACATAAACATAATATATTGCTTTATATTAAACACGGAACCTACCCTGCCCTGTATTGAGAGCGTGCTGCAAGGATCACATTCACGTTCACGGCGCCACCCTGCTAAAAATGTGGATGAGAGGTAGGAAATCGCCAGGAACAGGTAACAAATGTACCTAAACAGCGCTGCTACGATAAAAGTGTGCTAATCCCCTTAAGAACACACTGGCAGTGCTCCTGCCACCACACATGGAAAGCATGAGAGGGTAACACCTATCATCCATACCTTACAGTGGTGAAGGGCCCCACTCAATAGACTGTGTCCTGCTGTCCAGAGCTACCGGATTGCTATGCTGCATGTTTTGTGACAAGGGGAAGTTCCATATAGAGGCCCTGTAACTGCTGATAGGGGGCTGCAGAACTTATTGGACAATCTGTAAGTCTGAGTTAGTGGGTTAAACCTGTGCCAATATGATATTGACTGCTGTCAACAACTACTACCACCGAAAGGCTGCGCTGTGTGGCGCAAATTATTACGGCTACCCTGTGGGCGGTGTTGAGGACTGGGGACGCAGGGAGCTGGACAGTGGAACAAAAGGGCATGATAGCACTTCAACTGAGGTATTATACGACATGCTGCGGTGAAGTCGGTAGTGCTGGTTATTGTAATCATGGGAAAGCCGGACAAGCAACAATTAAAATTACCATTAGAAATGAAACGGCATGCCAGAGGTGCAACAGAGCTCTCAGACACCGAACTGGAGGTGGAAAATGCGCATAGCAGCGGAATGGAAGAGGTTCTAAAAGCGATACAACAAAGCTTGCAGGACATCAATGGCAAACTGGATTCCCTTACTCAACGAGTTGACAACATGTCGGCAAAACTAGGTAAGCAAGGGGAAATTTCTTGATGAGGCCGAGAAGCGTATCGCTACAGTGGAGGATGAATCACATGCCACAACTCGAAAGTGCACAAATATGGAGAAAGTGTTAGAGGTCCTTAAAAACAAGGCGGGTGACTTGGAAGCAAGGTCCCGTCGCAATAATATCAGAATTTTGGGTATTCCAGAATTCACAAACACGGGACGTATGGAGAGTTGGAGACATATGTGGAGGGCATGCTTCGTGAGGTGTTTGGTGCTAACAATTTCTCGACGGTCCTCATAGTAGAATGTGCACATAGATCCTTGGCCCCAAGACCCCCACCAGGTGCCACGCTGAGGCCCATAGTTGCCCAGATCCTTAATTATAGAGATCGCGATGCCATCTTGCGAATGGCACGAGAAAAACAGCAGGTAACCTACCAGGGCAATTAATCTGGCAAAAAAGAAACGGAGAGAACTGGGAGTGGAGTATGCAATGCTCTATCCAGCTCGGCTGAAGGTGACACATGATGGACGCTCTACAGTTCTCAAATCCCCAAAGGCTGCGCAATACTTCATTAAGAGGATGGTCGGCAAGCGTAAGGAGCGACAGCAAGCTGAACAGACCCAACATTCTGAATAAGTCCAATCTTCATACTACTCTCGATGGAGTAATGGGAATTATGATGTATAGGGTATGAACAGGTTATGTTGCGGGTGCAATCCTGTCGCTTGTCCTGTATATTACACCATAGCCAATTGAGATATTTGAATGATACTGACGCCAGCCAGATGGGCTCCCTGGATTTCCTTAGGACAAAAAGAGGAGGTTGGTTGCACTGCGACTAGACAATATATATCTGAGGGCGAACAGAGACGCTGTGTACACCAGGGGGTAATGTATATATCATGCATATAATGTTCTTTTCTGGGTGGTGGTCATGGACACTGAGCTTCTGGTTCCTTGGAGTAGTTTGCTGTGCCTCAAGTTCCTTGTTGACACTGGACACTTGTCCACTTATTCCAAAAAGTGCTACAAACTGTATTAGCCTAGGCGGATGGTCACAGATCCTTACGATACATCATATAACGCTCAGATATATATAGTAATTATGCAGTATTATGATAATGGATTCATTTTTGGAAAGCATTAGATCTACATAAATAACGTATGCCTGACCACATCCACTTTGATGGATGGAGTTGTGTGCACTTGGCGGACCCCCAAGCGGGTGTTCCCCAAGAAGTGGTTCCGTTTTGTAGTTTTCTAAAGTAAGGGTTTGTCTTTGGCATGGTTGGGGTGTAGTTGGAAACGGTTCTACAGACTGTTGTGCTTGAGAAACATCGCAGATTTCCAGACTGACTTTCATATGATTGTTTTTGCTAGGATTTTGCTGAGCAACATAAGATGCACGGGAAGAGGAAACTGCAAATAATTTAAGATATATTTGACTATTTAATGATGTCCGCAAATAGGCTACAGCTAACTCACTTAAATATGATTACTTGGAATGTTAGAGGGCTTACCTTTACAGGCTACATATTGATATCGCCCTCCTTCAGAAAACACACCTTGCTTCTAGTTCTACCAATCACATCGGGCGCAAATGGGTGGAGGCAAAATATAGACCATCATACTCCTCCTGTTCCAGAGGACTCCTCATTTTGATCAAGAAGGGGACGCAATTCTGCGTAGATAGTACTATAACTGATGATCTGGGGCGCTATGTTATTATCATAGGGCGTCAGCAAATAACGTTAAACAATACTTATGGCCCAAACGTGGACGACCCAGACTTCTATCACACACTCTGGGGTAAATGTAATGACTTGACGGCATGGCTATATTCTGGGGTGGTGATTTTAATATTGCTTTGTGTGACAGCCTTGACACATCGGAGGGCAGTGGGGGTATTGCAAAATATTATGAGTGAAGCACACCTACATGACATTTAGAGAACTCAAAATCTAGGTAGGAGGGAGGCCACACACACCACAGTGGTGCATAACAGCTGGTTGCATATAGATTACTGGTTGGGTACTAATGATGCACTGTTGTGGAAACGGGATGTGAGCCAACTTCCCAGAACATTATCAGATCACAATCCAGTGTTGCTTTCGATTAACATGCCACACTATATATCGCCACCTTACGCCTGGAGGTTTAATTCAAAAGCATTGTTGGATTCAGTATACACTGGCACCTTTAATCAGGCTATCACTGAGGACCCTGGCTTACTCTGGGCAGCTTTTAAAGCTACAATTAGGGAAGTATGTATCAGCACCAACGTCAGTATCCTGATGGACATACATAACCAGCTTCACATATGGGAAACCACACTACAAACACTAGAGCGGGAATACGAGAGTACACAAAATGCTAAAATATTAGGTGACGTAAGGATTGTGCTATCGGAATATCAATCATATGCAGAGGATGAGTTGAACTTTTTTACAAAACGACAAATGGCACATTCGTATGGAAAAGGGGGTAGACCGGTAAGGGTATTGGCATCCAAAATTTGTACCGGTCGCCCACTACAAACAGTACTGGCGGTCAGGGATATGAATGGGGAGTACCAGCATGATGCGCAGGGAATACTGCAGGAGTTTATGAGAACATATGGGGAATTATATGTTGCGCGGCCCACGGCCAAACCTTCTGAAATCATGGAATACTTGGAGAATGTGGCGATAGCATGGCTGTCTGTTACCCATAGGGAATATTTTTCCTTGCCAATAATGGTGGAGGAGGTCACGGAAACCATTAAATCACTCCCTAATGGAAAAGCTCCTGGCCCTGACGGGTTCACTTGTGAATTTTATAAGTCCTTTGTAGACCAATTAGCGCCCCATCTGGTTGAAATGTTCAGGGATGCACATGAGAAACAATTGTTGCCGCCCACGTTGAGAGAAGCCATGCTCATCGCCCTTTGAAAGCCAAACAAAGATCCAGAATATTGCGAATCATATAGACCACTGTCTCTTATAAATGTAGACACTAATATATATATATTGGCCAAAATTCTTGCCACCAGATGGCAACCCCTGATGACCAGACTGATATTACCAGATCAATAAGGGTTTATCCCATCTAGAGCTACGGCCCATAACACCATAACATTATTTGCGCTCTCGCAATATTTAATCCCTAGTACTAAAGCAGCTGCAGTTCTATTAGATGCTGCAAAAGCATTTGATTCTTTTGAATGGCCATATCTACATACTGTGTTACGTAGAATGGGATTCCCACCAATTAATTTTGCAATGGGTGTAAATACTGTACACCGCGCCTATAGCACGAATTAAAGTTAACAAATATATATCAGACTCCATTCTGATTGTAAGAGGGACGAGGCATGGATGCCCGCTGTCCCCTTTGATCTTTGCGATAGCACTTGAGCCACTGGCTTGTAAAATTAGGCAGGGACATCACTATTCGGCACTTCAATTCCCATAGTGACCATTGCATATGTCCCTTTATGCAGATGATATGATGCTATATGTGGGGGAACGCGAGAATTATTTGGCCCCTCTGTTGAGGGAATATATTCACTTTGGTCACCAATCAGGGCTTCAAATTAACTGGTCCAAATCCCTCATAATACCGTTAATGGACTCAATGCTTCCACATCAGACTGAGTTCCCGCTAGAATGGCAATCAGACCCAGTTAAGTATTTAGGTGTCTGGTATCACCGGGATTCAGAAGTAGTGATCCGTACTAATTATGGTACGGCGATTAACGTCATGGAGGAAAAAACTAGGACGGTGAATTCAACTACCCTTAACATTAGCTGATCATCTGGCAATCGTCAAAATGGTCATACTACCTACATTTTGATATCTTTTTAATAACATCCCTATCACTCCCCCAGCAGGGTTTTTTAAATGTCTGACTACAATGGTAACACATCTGATATGGGCAGGTAAGCAGGGCAGGCCCGCATTAAAATGCGAGAACTCACATTACCATACTCACGTGGTGGTGCCACAATCCGGGACTTTCTGCTTTACTTCTTATGTGCGCAAGCACAATATGCACACTATTGGTATCATACTGTCCCATACACCACACACGTAGCAATTGAAGAAGGGGATGCGCTATCAATACCATTAACTGCTGTCATAAATCATCGCAGGCCCCCTCTCCATAATCAAGATATCAACACTATAGACACTACAAATGCTGCTTGGCGCAGGATGGGTAGGTTAGCAGGCAGACTCCCATTATATGCTCCGGCATCACCACTGACTCATCATCCAGAATTGTTGGTCACTCAAGAAGAGGTAGGCATGACGTATAACACGTTGGAAAAGTGGAATAAGGTCTTAGATGACCCACTTATGGAGGAGGAATGGGCCGTGAGATGCACCCTAACTGGTATGCTAACGCCAAACAGTAATTTGCGTATGGTGCACTATAAATATTTACACCAAATGTACTATACACCAGCCAGACTATGTAAATATGGTTTACGCACAGATGCGAAGTGTAAATGCTGTAAGGTGGACAGGGCTGATTTTATACACCTTGCATGGTACTACACGACAGTGAATGATTACTGGATAAACGTTATGAAGATATTAAGGAAAATGGTAGATATTAATTTTGAATGTGACATTCGCTCCTGCTTGTTGGGCCTTGTTCAAGGGGTATGCGCTACTAAGCGCAAATTTTGCATAGTTGCTCTGTTGCTAGCAAAGTGTAGGATTTCGATGTGTTGGGATAGTAAAGAGATTCCAAAAGTAAGACAGTGGATTCAGGGCATGCTGGATCCAAACCCAGGGACTATTGGACATATCTGATTGACTTTCTACAAATGTACCAAACTGATTAGTTGTGCACAGTAATTTTATTGAAGTAAAAAGTAAAAGTCCTGGTGTCATTGTCGAAATGCAATAACTGGATAATGGATGTTGTTGTACTACAGTCTGTCTGTTTATTTTACCTGTATGGACATTGTATGTCTTTGAAAAGCCAATAAAAAAAAAATTTAAATTGGGAGAGGAAAGAAAGGTGAGACAAATAGAGAGGAGGGGGAGAGGGAAGTGCGAAGGGGAGTATAAAGGAAAAGACGACAGAAGAGATGAAAGGAAGTCTGCCCAAAGACCGACTGGATAGGAGACGTCCGAGGAGGGAATCCACAGCCCATCACCCCAATAGCTAAACAGGTAGCTCCATTGGGCATCAGTCAGATTGCTAGGTCTCAATTGATGAGGGAAAGTTATGAGAAGAAAGTCCAGTGGATAGACAGGGTGGAAACTATGAGCAAGAATGGGTGAGGGCAAAGGTCAATAGCTAGAAAGAGGAGAAAAGTAGAGAGGCGGGGGTAGGGGTTATGGTTAAAAGGAGAAGGGAGAAAAGTCCAGTAGAGAGACGCAGGAAGGCCATCAACCCTGTTCCCAATCACCACAACATCTTTGTGGGCATCCTGCAACCCAACTTTAAAGACCTGTTGAAGAGAACTGATTTCAGATTTGATTTCCTGCAGGAAGGACGACATATAGGCCTGAGTGATTGGTACTGCCTGGATGGATGAGCATGAGGGCCCGAGGAGGCAAGGGAATCCTCCTGGGTAAACGGGGGTACATTGGCCCCAAGGAGGTCACTGGATTGTCACGAGAGGTTGTCGAGCAGCTGCGGTCGGTAGGGGAGTACCTACCGGGCGGTGACGTGGGGAGGGGGAGGGGAAGGGTGGAGGTTAGTAATCTATGGATTAATGGAGGATAACAGGTAAGTAAACATATAAATAAATAAAACGAATTTCGTTGCGCGCACTGCTTTCCCAAATGCAATGGCGGGCTGGGCGTCAAGAGGCCTGTAAAGGTCCCACGAGCGTTTGAAGAGGGCCCGTGTCCTGGTACCTGTACCGCACTAACCATGGTCCTCTGCTTCCACAGGGTGTCTCTCCAGCAGGGATCGGCAAAGCAGGGGGGGCACCGTCGGGCTCTGTGGCCACCGGTGGTCTTGCGGTGGGACCAGCAGCAGCAAAGGACACCAGGAGATCGGTGGATGTCCAGATGGCAGGGACCATGCCTCCAATATCAGCGTCGCTCACCCCCGATCAAGTAGGACCTCGGGCACCATCAGGGGCGTGCTAGCTACCTGGGCCCGAAATGGCGGTCGGTGGAAGGCAAGTCGGCTCCAGTCGAGAAAGAGCAGCTACGGACGTCTGGGCAGTGGGGGCAGCTCATCAAAGCCCCCGCCGCCATCGTCAGCTCTGCTCCCCCAGCGCTCAAGACAGACCACCCAGCACCAGCGGAGACGCAGTGGCAGCCGGGCACAAGATGGCAGCCGCAGCAAGTTGGGCCGGGACCGCCAGTAAAGCTCAAAGATGCTCAGCTCTCGAGGAGCTCCCGCAGCCCAGAACACCGCCCAGGAGGTCCCGAAAAGATTCTAAGTATGCCCTAGCAGCAAGCAGATTAGTGAAATAAAACTGTAATTCATGGCACTCCTCTCCTTGTTTGAGAGGGGCATTCTATTTCTATCTTCCATGTTTTATGGTCTGAAGATTTGTCTGTTTGAGGTGGATGTAAGAAATGTATATACATCTGACAGTTGGCATCTGTCGCCCTTTATGATGTCGTTTGCCGAACGTTGTTAGCTTATGTGTTATCCAGTGCCTCAATAGGAGGTCCAATAACCTTTGTACCTCTGAGAGACCATAGGCAATTTTAATTTATTATGAAGAATTCAGGCCATTGTAGTAATAAAGATTTTCTATTTTCTGGCAGCCTGCTCTCTGCCATTTGGTACAAGATTCCTAAGTCAACTCTGGGGCACAGTGTGGGCTATCTATGGTTGCTATTATTGGCAAGGGAATAGATAGTGGTAAATCCATTCTCTAGCCACCACACCTCATGTTGTAAGTGAGGCCCTAGTGATTGGGGAAATGTATAGACCCCAAAATCTATGTTTTCTGAGCAGTAATGAGGTCTTCCAGTGTGCATTTCCATTATTGATTTGTCAATAAAACGCCAATGTTTCTCCATTTCTGCTTTATTCAATTCTACCATGTAGTGGAAATGAACCACTATATAATAGTTAAACAAACTTTAGATGTCCAGGCCCCCCTCCCCTGGACAGCAATGGACATACCTCCTTATCAGCCCTGGTTTTTTTTCCGCACAAGGTAAAGGCCTCCAATATCTTTTGCAGTCTTTTGAGCATGCCACATGGGGATTCAGTGGGACAGATTGATCAAGAATAGCATTCTAGGCAAGATAATCTTTGCTACTGCCTGCCACCAGTCTTCCTGACTAAGAAAGGCCTCCCGTGTGCAAGCACATTGTGTCTTTATGGATCCAGTGAAGGAGCTCCTTGTAATTCTTAGAGGTTGTCCTGTCTAAAGAGGATGAGATTTTTATGTCTAGGTATTGCAGTATTTTTGAGGTAATGGTCAGATATTTAAGATCTGTTTTTCTGTATCTATATTTTGAAACCTAATACTAGTAAACTTTCTTAAGTTATTCTACTTGTGATGAGGAGAATGAGTCTACTTGGATCTGCAAGTACCAGCAAGACATTATCTGCATATTTTGTGTATTTCTCGCCCAATTTACATCCCTGGAATATCATAATTGTGTCTCACCCCTTCCCTATATTTAGAGCAAAGAGTTGTAATGATAGTAGGTACCCATATCTTATAACTCTTGTTCATAAAGTGTCTTTGATGCCACTCCATTCTCCCTAACTTTTACAAGTGGTGCTTTATATACACTTAGGGCCTTATTACACGTATGGTGATCCATAGGACCGGCACACTCGATGTGTCAGTCTGACCACCACCACACGGTGGGTCGCCCGTAGTATTACAAGTGTGGTGGTCAGACCGCCACAGACTACTGCATCTGCCTGGTATCCATGATCCCGCAGCGGAGAGGGAGCTGCAAAATGCTGCGGGTGTCACAGCAGCACTGCCAAGAATATCACGAGTTACCTGTTATGGCTTCTAGCTCGCCATGAAAAGGGTGGGAGAGAGGCAACAAAGGGCCGTTCCCAGGCCTTGGGTGCATGAGGGGGGCACAACATGTGTCCCCCTGGATTTGTACTCCCAGTTCCTGCACGGTGTGTCATGCATTTATGCCACTCCATGCCGGAAAGTGCAGTTGGCACTTTCACTGCAGCGGTCTGCATGATAGGCTCTCTCATGAGCCTAGCAGACCACTACAACTGCAACGCCCGCCTGCAATGGATTAAAATCGCAATCTGAAAGGCAGGCAGTCCACAGCCTTAACAGTACTCCAGCAGATGGTGATGTGGCAGTGCAGGTGGAGGACTACCAAAGTCGTAATAAGGCCCAAAGTACTCATGATTTGAATTTAGGTCCAAAGCCAAACCCAATTCACCACATGCAAACGGAGTCTCCTATTGTCACCAAAGTTCCTTAGGGTATAGATCTGGCTTCATCTGAGTCAATCAATCTGTTGTACAGTTTTTGGCGACGAGGATGGGAAAATCCAGCAAATGTGGGTACAGCCTATGCACCAATATCCCTCTAAAAAACTTGGCATTCTAGTTTAGCAAATAGATTGACCTACAGGAGGGTCACAAAGCAAGATCATTTCTCTACTCAGAACTAAAGTTATTGATTACTCTCTCTCAAGGACTCTTACAGTGGTGTACATGCTCCAGGAGTCTTGCTGACTTATAGTCTGCAATGCCAGACATCACCTCCTGTATTTCTATGGGTTTCTTTAGAGTGTCTTGCTGAGACTTTCTAAGCTTTGGTGCCTAAAAGGCCGTGAGGTAAGATTCAAATTCCTTCCAGTATCTTTCCTTTCTTTCCTTTGCTGCATGCATGCAGTTATATTTCTTGAAATTTTTTGCAATTTCATTAACTTTCTTTGTTAAGACTCCATTATGGATATTGAGGGTGACTACTCAATTTGTGGTTATTTTTTCCCAGAAGTGTACCAGCCATATTCCTACTTTCATAGTAATCAGTAGTGTATAGATTAGCATATATTCTACTCTTGCTGAATCTAGTAATTTGAACATGAGACCTTGCTGCCACTATCTTTTGCCAGGTTTGTAGTGCTCCTGTTTATTTTTGGGTATGCCCTACTTCCTGTACCTGACCCTGTAGCTCTTCTTCCTCTGTTGGCAATATCCGCTGTCGATATTAGGGTGCCCCCTCACGATTGCCTTGAGTCTTAACCTACTTCCGTCCTGATCATTCTGAGGTACTGTAGAATCACTGTCTGCTCCTCTGCCTTGACTTGCTCCCTTGTATGGAGATTGTCTCAATGGGCCTGATTCACAAAGGTATTTTACTTGTAGTATCTTTATGACTTTGGAGTCTGGGCTCATAAAAAGATAGGACTGTCCTATCTTTTATGTGTGGAGACTCTGCAGTCGTAGACAATCTACTAGCAAAATATCTTCGTAAATAGCACAAAATCATAAACTAACATAAAAGTGCAAGTTTAGCTTCCTGCATCAGGCCTTCAGTTTCCATGTGTTGCCTGATATTCATAACTTGGGGGGTATGTGTTACAAAGAGCAGTGTGTGACTGCTCAAAGTTGTAATCCAAAATCTCTATGTTTGGAATTCTTTCTACTTTTCAAGGATCCTCAGGAAGTAATTTAGCTTAGCATATGTGTGTTGGGACACAGAAAAATATGTAAAGTCTCTTGTTACTGGTTTTGTTGCATCATTTATCTGTAGGGCTATCTCTTCTAACCATGTTATCCCCTCTTTTGACATGGTAGTCATTTGGCCTGTCCACTTAGGTGGTCTGACTTTCATGACGTCTTTAACTATATTAAGATCGCCGACCATTAGCACTTCCCTGTCTTGTTTTTCATTATACTGGCGATTATTTTCTTCAGAAATCTTTCCTGCCGTTTACTCGGGGCGCATACCATGGCTAACATGAATGTAAAGTCTCCTAAACAGATGTGTATTGCTAGTGACAGACTACGGAATCTCCCTTAAGGGAGTTAGACATAGGAATAGCCACAGATAATTTTTATTAGGACCGAAGATAGATATTACCTTTGGAATCATTGGCATTTTACCTGGTGGCAATCTTTTTTTTAAGTGATTAGTTTCTTAAAGGAGGTAGATGTCACTGTCCATGTCTTGCAAAATTGACAGAACTCAAATAATCAATTAATCAGGATTCTTATAGAGCAGGGCTAATCACCCATTAGGGTCACCAGGCGCTGGGGGCGTGGGGGGACGGGGGGGTCGAGAGGGCATTTGCAGTTCTGTCGAAGGGCGAGGTCTTGAGGTCCTTCCTGAAATGGGGCAGTAAAAGTGATTGGCTGAGAAGTACAGGCAGCAAGTTCCTGGTTTTCGCAGTAAGGTAGGAGAAGAATCTTCCTCCAGCCGAGGTCTTGAGGAACTGTGGGATAACAGCCAGGGCCATTTGGAAGGAACGAAAATGTATGGTGGGTGTGTAGATGAACAGGAGGTGGCTAAAGTATGCAGGTCCGGTGTTATTGAGGGCTTTGTTGGCATGCATGAGGAGCTTGAGGTTGATTCTTTTGTTGTTCGGGAGCCAGTGAAGGTCTCTCAGGTGACCGGAGATGTGATTGATTTTATTGAGGTCAGCCAGGTACTTTCAACAGAGTCAGTCTGGTTTTAGAGCAAATTTCAGTACAGAGACTGCTCTATTACAAATCTCAGAGACGATCAAAACCAACTTAGACAGAGGCGGAAAGGCTGTGCTGATTTTATTAGATCTATCAGCGGCCTTTGACACCGCGCCACATGATCGCCTCCTTCATAAAATGAGGGAGAGCGGCATTGGGGGCACGGTTCTCAGATGGTTTTCTTCCTTCTTGGAAAACCGCCAGCAAACAGTCTGTGCTCCCCCTTTTTCAGTCCGCATTCCACCACTGAGAGCAGGGGTCCCAAAGGGTTCCGTCTTAAGTCCAACCCTGTTTAATATATATATATGGCCCCCTGGCTCCTATTGCAGAAGAATACGGGGCAAAAATTATATCATACGCCGATGACACCTAATTACTGTTCACCTGTGAGAAGGATGAGGTGCTAAATGGCAACGAAGTCAATGTTTGCTTAACAAAGGTTTTTGAGTGGTTCAGGCAAAATCAGCTGCTTTGCAACTCCGACAAGTCAGAAATTATCTTTTTTGGACATACCCCAGGCGATGAGTGGCCTAAAAATCTATCTCAACCTGAAAGACGAGTCTCTACTGCAAAAAATTTAGGAGTGAAGTTGGACTCTGACATGACGATGAAGTCCCAGGTTCAATCGGTTGCTGGCGCCTGCTTTGGCCTTTTAAAAATGATGAGGAATTTTCTCCCTTTGCTTCCTATTCCGCATAGGAAAACTGTGGTCCAGGCCCTGATTATATCACGGTTGGACTATGTAAATGTGTTGTACCTGGGCCTTCCGGACCACTTACTGAATCGCCTGCAGGTTGTTCAAAATGCGGCAGCTAGGTCTGTGCTTATGGTTGGACCCAGGTCACATATGTCTCCCCACCTTAGATCCTTGCACTGGCTTCCAGTGAGACAAAGAGTCTTTTTTAAATCCCTGGTCCTAACTTTTAAGGCTCTGAATTACATTGGGGCCCGTATATCAGGAACAAAATTCAGCCCTACAAACCTCTCAGAACGCTGAGATCCTCCTCCCAGCAGCTGACAATTGTGCCTAAGTTTTACCGTTCTTACAAAGGAGGCCGCTCTTTTCAAGTAGTAGCCGTAAAATTATGGAATGGTCTCCTTTTTTCCCTTAGGCAGGAACGAGATCTTCTCAGCTTTAGACTAAGTTTAAAGACTTGACTCTTCCAACAGTAGTCGCAGTCCAGTCAGGTACCCCTGGCTGTTTCTTCACTTGCTCTCTTTTGGGGTTAAGACAGAGCCGGGACACTCCTTGGAGTAGCTGTGTGCTTAACAAATACCCCTATAACATAACATAACATTGTGGTGGGGATGTCCAGAATACGTCTGGTGGCCCTGCTTCAGCTTGACTACTTGAACACAGTCTCTCTCCTGTTGCCTCAGTCATTTGTCTCCTTGCCCAGCCACCTCTAATAATTGCATCATTACAATAGTCCCCCCTTTATAAATACAGTACCAATTCATGTCTGGAGTCTCTAAACCATTTCTCAAAAGTTTATCAGCGCTTCACCTTCTATGTTGATAATCACTTTTCTCTCCTGTGCAATTTCACCAAAGGATTCAAATCTACCTTCTTGTTGGTTGCCTTACTCCAGCTTTCATTAGTTTGTGTCCTGTGGTTAATGCAAGAAGTGGTTTATTATGTTCTCTAGTCTTGTTCCTCCATGAGGACTAGAGCATGCTGAGCCTATAAGAGGGATCTTAATTGAAAGAGGTTACTGTAACATTTAAAAATGATTCAGACGGGATTCCACATCTGTAGTTGACTCTTTTGTCTCTTAGAAAGTCTGTCACTCGGCATAAGGCTCAAAATGGCAGAAGGATGATTGCTGATAGATTCTTAAATTAACCAAGTTGGTTGCCTTCTAGGGTTATGTGCCCACTGCTGTTGTCAACACCATGATGTCCTCCTGCTTCTTTAAGTAATACACATAACATAATAGGTCCGTAGAAGTGGAGTACCTAGTCTCTGCCGATTATCCTAAGTTCTAGTTCGATGCCTTCCTCTTTTAAATACTGGAGGGCTTGTCAGACGAGTCTTTTAACGTATACCTTAATGTATCCATTTTCTAAGTCTCTAGGGTCTCCATGGATTCTCATGTTGTGCCTTCTAGATTGATTCTAATAGTCTTTGAGATTGCCCTCGAGTTCCACATTTTGCTCTTTTATCCCCATTAGCAATTTTTTCCCAACATTCCCAGTTACTACTCTCTAGCATCTCTCATGTCTCCAAGGGTCAATACCCTATGTCCTAGGTCTTCCACACCTTGTTTAAATTTATGGACATCTCTTGTTACTTCTTTCAGCAAAGAGATGTCTTCATGTAAGTTACGAACAATTTGCTCATATAACAGGTGCCTCCACTTTATTAGGAACTGCGCGATATGCATTTAGTTCCAGTGCAGATTTTTTTATTTTTGTATCCAAGGATCAGGCTTCCTCAGTGAAACTATAGCTGGAATGTCTTTAATGAGGCATTCGGACAATATATCAAATTAAAAATATTGTGTAACATAAATATAGTGTGAAGACTATCGTAACACATAAATGTCATTGCCTTTAACATCATTGTCAAAAATATTGTTTAAGGTTTGTATTTAATATTGATGTGTTTAGTATTGATGTATGTAAATAGTGAGTAGTATATTGTATTTTTGTTTTTATATATTTTTTAGTAATTGATCGTAAGTCATTTTGCATTTTTTTTAAATAAATATTTTTTGTAATTTAATTTGCTGTAATTTTTCCTATTAGTTATAATTATATTTTTTATGAGCAGAATGTTGTTTTTTTAGGGGATAAGGGTAGGAAGTGTTTTAGAAACAATGTATTAGTGTACATATTGTAATGCTCATTTTTAAATTCCAAAAACTAAAATTAGGAGCGGGATGTATGTTTATAGGGGATAAAGGTGGAAAGTATTTTATAACATTAAGGGGTCAATTCCAATTCGGGAAACAAATCCGTACAACGATTCGAATTTGTAGCCGTCTCCGTACGAATGATACAAATCCGTACGAATTGCGTAGTACAATCCGTAGTAAAAAAATACGTCTGAATCGTTGCGAACCATACGAAAAGCAAGGGAAAATCCGTACGATACAAACCCTGAAAGTGAACCGTACGAATCGTAAACATCCCGTACAACCTGACAAGTACGATCCGGGCGGGGGTATGAGTACGTGATTTGTACGGTAAACGTCGCGTATGTGCAATTCATACGGAGAGCCACACAATCACATAGGGTACGGTTCGTACACCCCATGATCTTATGGGTACGGTTCGTACACCTACGATCATGGAGTACGGTTCGTACACCCCATGATCTTAGGGGTACGGTTCATATATGGGGTACGGTTTGTACACCCCATGATCGTAGGGGTATGGTTCGTACACCTACGATCATGGGATGTATGAACCGTACTCAATGATCGTAGGTGTACGAACCGTACCCCTGCAATAATGGGGTGTACGAACGAATCTATGACATAATATCGACAGACAGAATATAGACATACAAAAATATCGACACAAAAATATCGAAATCAAAAATATTGGAGTTCTATCTACATAAAGGTAAGTACAAAAATATCGAGAAAAAAAATATAGTAATACAAAAATATCGAAGTTAAAAATATCGTTTTTTTTAAATGTATTAATAATAATGTAAAAATAATTTAAAAATACATATCATTTAGCAAATTAAAAATATAAACATTATAACATATAAAAAAATTATTAACTAATACATACACATTTAAAATAAATTAAAAACTACATATAAATTAATATATAAACTTACTCTACATATTGCAACAGTAGGAAAAGCGTTGGATAGCGGAGGAGTAAAAATTACTATTCCCACTCCAAAGAGTGCAACAGTAGGGAAAGCGTTGGATAGCGTAGGGGTAAAAATTACTATTCCCACTCCAGAGGGTGCAACAGTAGGGAAAGCATTGGATAGTGTAGGGGTAAAAATTACTATTCCCACTCCAGAGAGTGCAACAGTAGGGAAAGCGTTGGATAGTGTAGGGGTAAAAATTACTATTCCCACTCCAGAGAGTGCAACAGTAGGGAAAGCGTTGGATAGCGTAGGGGTAAAAATTACTATTCCCACTCCAGAGGGTGGAACAGTAGGGAAAGCGTTGTATAGCATAGGGGTAAAAATTACTATTCTCACTCCAGAGAGTGCAACAGTAGGGAAAGCGTTGGATAACGTAGGGGTAAAAATTACTATTCCCACTCCAGAGAGTGCAACAGTAGGGAAAGCGTTGGATAGCGTAGGGGTAAAAATTACTATTCCCACTCCAGAGAGTGCAACAGTAGGGAAAGCGTTGGATAGCGTAGGGGTAAAAATTACTATTCCCACTCCAGAGGGTGGAACAGTAGGGAAAGCATTGGATAGCGTAGGGGCAAAAATTACTATTCCCACTCCAGAGAGTGCAACAGTAGGGAAAGCGTTGGATAGTGTAGGGATAAAAATTACTATTCCCACTCCAGAGAGTGCAACAGTAGGGAAAGCGTTGGATAGCGTAGGGGTAAAAATTACTATTCCCACTCCAGAGGGTGGAACAGTAGGGAAAGCGTTGGATAGCATAGGGGTGAAAATTACTATTCCCACTCCAGAGAGTGCAACAGTAGGGAAAGCGTTGGATAGCGTAGGGGTAAAAATTACTATTCCCACTCCAGAGAGTGCAACAGTAGGGAAAGCGTTGGATAGCGTAGGGGTAAAAATTACTATTCCCACTCCAGAGAGTGCAACAGTAGGGAAAGCGTTGGATAGCGTAGGGGTAAAAATTACTATTCCCACTCCAGAGAGTGCAACAGTAGGGAAAGCGTTGGATAGCGTAGGGGTAAAAATTTGTATTCCCACTCCAGAGGGTGGAACAGTAGGGAAAGCGTTGGATAGCGTAGGGGTAAAAATTACTATTCCCACTCCAGAGAGTGCAAAAGTAGGGAAAGCGTTGGATAGCGTAGGGGAAAAATTACTATTCCCACTCCAGAGGGTGCAACAGTAGAGAAAGCGTTGGATAGCGTAGGGGTAAAAATTAATATTCCCACTCCAGAGGGTGCAACAGTAGGGAAAGCGTTGGATAGCATGGGGGTAAAAGTTACTTCCCACACTACTCCCCCTTTAACACACATACAAAAAACCACAATTAATATAAATATCAATTAATAAATTAATTACAATTCATATTAAATTGATGTAATTATAAATTAGCTAATCAACACATATTAATTACCAATTAAAAATTAATTACCAATTAATTAACAAGATATTTACAAGAATAAACAATATTTATTGATAAATTATTTATAATTAATATTATGAAATAATTAAATAAACTGATAACCAATTAATTAATTAACAATTAATTAACAATAAATACCAATAAATAAATACAATCTCTTTAATACATTTTATTTAATTATGTCACACCCTATTCTCCTATATACACACAACCCACTACACATAAATAAATCACATAAAAATGAATTACCAATTAATTAATAATTAACAATAACAAAAAATAAAAAATATTTACTACATTAACTAATTAATTTAATTCACTAATTAATAATAATGCATTACCAATTAATTATTAATTAACAATAACAAAAAATAATAAACATTACTACATTAACTCTAAATAATTTAATTAACTAATTAATAATAATTAATTACCAATTGATTATTAATCAACAATAACAAAAAATAATAAATACTACTACATTAACTCTAATTCATTTAATTAACTAATTAATAATAATTAATTAAAAATTAATTATTAATTAATAATTATTTATTAATCAAACATATTTTAAAAACTTATCAATCAATTAATTATAATTACATTACTTCCCACCCTATTCCCCTATAAACCCACAACCCGCTCTGATACTAAAACGCAAAATGTTTAACAAACATATAAACAACATAATAAAATACATAACACTAAACAAAATTTCGATATTACTAACATACATACCTTAATATCGATATTCTGTCTATCGATAATATTGCACATCGATATTCTATACCATCGAAATTAAAACATCGATATTAATGTATATCGATATTTTAATTTCTATATTTTGTCTCTCTACCGTACGAACCGGACGTTTTCATCTCCCGTAAGAAGAGAGTCGTACGGATTGGTGTCCACACGAATCGTACTTGCTGGGTCGTAAAAGTCTGCTGCGATCCGTACGAACATCATGTACTGCATGTTCCGAGTGCGATCTATATGGTTTCTTGAATCGTACGGTCTTTTGTACGATTCGTACGGAGAACTGCATTGAGTACACATCGTACTACATCGTACACATGGGTACGGTTCTGCGTTTGAATCGTACAGGAAAAACGCTCCGTACGGCGATTTGGACTGGATTTTACCGAATCGGAATCGGCCCCTAAGTATTATTGTGTATTTTTGGATGTATATTTATTAAATTTGATCAATTAAATGTAGAAATTATTTTGAAGTGGGGTGTTGGATTAATAATGGATAAGGGTGTAGATAATGTTTTTGAATAATAACAGTAATTCAAATGAATTATTTTAGAATGTTTTAGCTTATTTATTGAAAACTATTTAAAATGTTTAAACAAATTAAAAAAATTGGCAAATTGTTTTTAGGAAATAGTTCAAATAAATGTATTTTCAAATAAGTAGTGTTATCTGATAAGAAATTATTAATATTAGTTTAAAAAACGTATACATTTTTTCAACATTTTTGAAAATTTATATTAAAATAGATTTTGTAATGTTGTAAAAATGGACAACATTATTTAAAAATGTCAACATTATAGTAAATTAGAATTTATTTTAGTAAGGTAGAAAAGAAAATTATGCAAATATTTTGATAAATTATTTTATGGATGGCTGGGGAGGATTTGGCCCCCCAGCGTTCCTCACGGTGTGGGAGGGGGGGTCAGCCCTCCTGACGCATTAAGTGCTCTCTTTACGCTTCCACATCTAGGAAGCGCAACAGAAGCTCACTTGACTTGGCGCCTTCATGAACCCTGCTGGCTGGGGTGAGACTTGGTCCCCCAGTGTTCGTCAAGGCGCAGGAGGCAGGGACAGCCTTTTAAAACACTTTCAAGGCTCTCTTCATGCTCCTGCAGCTGGAAAACGCAACAGACGCTCACCTGGCTTTCCACCTTCACGTACCTTGCTGGCTGGGGTGGGACTTGGTCCCCCAGCATTAGTCACAAAAACAACAGTCGATGGACAGAATGCAGAATAATGTCATACATTCACCCTAGTACAGAGATCTGGGCCTAAATCCATCATTTCTTTGCACCCCATGCCATTCCAGTTTGAACCCAGTCATATGCAAATCAGTCTTGCCCCTGTGCCTCATGGGCCTCATGGTCACGGTGCGGCAGGCAGGGTCAGCCCTCCCGATGTCTTAAAGGGTCTATTCATGCTCTCACAGCTTTGAAGCGCAACAGAAGCTCACCTAACTTGCTGCCTTCACGTACCCGCGGGCACACCCGGGCTGCAAACGGGCCCATCTGTACCTGTCCACGGCCAACTGAGGCTGGGCTGGGCCCACCCCCTTGGCTTCATCTTCTCTAAACCACCAGACTAGTTAAGTGCTCACAAAGTTTTACTCTCCATAAACATGTGGTGAATAAATTAGACGTCCTTTTCTCGCGGAAAATCTGATCAAATGGGGGGAAGTGAAAAGTTGTCAGGGTCCTGCAGAGGTGATTGGCATCATCCCTCTGGGTAGAGACCATTCTAGCCTAATAACCAGTAATAGGTTTCATGCACATGCTGAATTGGACAATCCAGATTGACTCGATACGAGCAATGCCATTATAGAGAAGATACCTGACCCAGAAATAGCCAGCTATCTTCAGTGAGTCAGCTCTCACTTTAAAAGCACAACCCCTTATCCGCACTATAGCCCAACCTCCCTGCCAGCCCATTATGGGGTGGATAAAAATATAGGGAGAACTAAGGCTCTGGCAGGTTACTATATACAGGAAAGCCCAAGTGACAAGCAGCATATCAAGGTTCTTTCATGGAATGTTGCTAGGCTTAGGTCTAAACTAGTGGACCCAACATGGGGCAAGTTAGTAGATGAATGCCACATTTGCTGATTTCAGGTAACCTGGGCTTTGCTTACTTTAGTGCCAGTCCACAGTGTGGGGTTCGACATTTTTTGTGTGCAAGCTAGACCGTTTCCTGTAGGTAGACCTGCTGGTGGCTTAATGATCTGGATAAAGACAAGTATGGTCCAAGCAGGCTTCAATAGGTGGGACACGATTGGGATCTCGAGGGTGGGTGATCTGTAGGGGGGGGGACATCAAGACCTTCTCAGCCCCACAGACGGTATACCAGATGCCACAATCTGAAACTTTTAGATACCTCCAAATCACCCATGCACAGAGGGTGACTATGTACAAGGGAACAGTACTGCCAGAGGCCTCCCCACTCGAAGATAGGGTATTGGAAGATTATTTAATTAGAAAAGCGACATCACTGTTATATCGTAAACTCATAAACAATCTTCCGGACCCCTTGATAGTGTTTCGGAATTGGTGGAAGGGGGACCTGGGTGCTCTGAATGATGAGGAATGGGTGGAGGCTATGGACTCCCCCAGAGAAGTGGCTATACGCCTATGCTTCAGACGAATCCAGGTCAATATCCTACACAGGGCCTACTATGCATGTACCACCCGGTGAAAATGGCAATGCTAACCTTGCCACTGTGCCCAAGAGGGTGTGGACAGGAGGGTACCTTCTTCCACCTGATGTAGGAGTGCCCTCCAATATTGGACAGCAACGACCATATGGGGAGTTTATAATCTAAAGGAGAACAGATTATCGAGATGGTGTCTGTTAAATATCTGAGGAGATTCAGACCTCATGAACGCTGAGCACTTATGGGTAATGCTGGGATTCATGATTGTAAAATGTAATATTGCAAGGAAATGGAGAGCAATAGATGTCCCGCAATTGATGGAATGGAAAACAGATTTGGACTGGTGTATGCAGGCGGAAAGGGCAGTCTACGAGAGCAGAGGATGCCCACAAAAATGGACAAAGGTTTGGGGGAAATGGAATGAATAACAGGGAATGTTGTGTGGTCCGATTACTAGACAGGAGCAAGAGACAATATAATTGAAGGTGAAACTGGGCTGGGATAGGAGCGGGAGAACTTGGAAGTTGTCAACTATTATAAGAAGATTGTTACTGACTTAGCAGTCTGTTTGAGAAATGCAAGACTATTATGATATGTATCCTGTAAAGGGATGGCTTGATGTTGTTTTAATTAAAACATTTAATTAAAAAAACAAGTATGGGCTGCAAAACAAGCAGACTCGAAATTGGTTCATCTGATTTACTGGGTCTCGCTTTCACATTTTTAAAAGGGAAGCTTAATATAAGATTGTTTTATATCTATAACCGTTTTAGCTCCCAGCAAATTATCTCAAACACAATCTCAACACAATCTAACTATCTTGAGAGCTTCAGAAGGGAACACTATTTTAATGTTTCTTTTGAACTCGTGGATTATGTGCAGGAGATCGGTCATGAGTAGGATTTGGAAAGAGGTATTTCAAAATTGCAGATACCCTCCATCAAAAGATGCACAAGGGTGGTTAGTGTAGTTCCCATATCCCTGATAGGCTCTGCGCCTTGGAATAATATACACTGTAGTTTTGACATAGGACTGAGGTTAGTATGTCTCTATCGAGTACATTAAACTTAATTACTTGTGTGTGCCACCCAACTCAGAGGTCACTGGAAACTTCTCGAATGAACAAGAAGGGATTAGTCTCTGACAACTGCATAAACATGACAACTTTGTTTCCCTTAGATTCGGAACATGTCTCTGAATCGTGAAGACAATAGATAACAGCTTCACTCGGTCAATCGTGCATGCTTCGTTTCTAAAGAGTTGCACAGAAATAGAGAGACAGGCATTTCAATTAAAGGGTTTATTGAACAGTCTTATTTCTCATGCAAGAGATATGAACTGCTACAATCGAAATACAGAATGCAAAGTATAATACGTACAGCGTTAGCAGTAAGATAAAATAATACTGCAATAGCATGGTCTGTAGCTATGACATATATTCATAAAAAAACATACATAAATAACACAAGCTAAAATACTCTTCTGGTGCTTCTAAAATAATCCTACCCCAGTGTACCTAACCTAAGTGTAGTACGAGGGAAGAAGTAGGTGTTGTTTAGCTATAGTCTAGTTTAGCCAAGAGTTGCCAAAAGTTTCTCTAGGTTCTAGTCTGCTCCATACGTTAGAATGAGAGAGGTTGAAATCTGTTTCCGGGTCTCGATCTCTAACACCCCGCAAGGGGAGTCAAAAACACTGGAGCTGGATTCTCTGCAAGGAGGATGACAGCGTCTGGTCAGTGCGTCAGTTGGGGACTCGATCTTCTTCTGAATTTGCGGTGGCGAACCACGTCGTGCAAGTATGCAGCCGAGCTGTGCTGTACCGTGGTTTGTCAGGGCTAGTGAAGGTATATTTATATCTTGAAGGTGTTTAGGAATGCCAGTATTGACTTAAAAGTCGGGCAGTGGAACGTCATGAATGAACCCCTAAGGAATAGATGTTCATGCATAATAAATGAGTTCTTGGAAAAATCAATATTCAAGCAAGGGGAAGTCCTAAAGTCTTAAGCGTCTGATTTTTCAAGAACTCGCTGTAAGGTAGATGGACGGATGTCTTTGACCATGCCTGTATTTGGTTAGCATGAGCAATGCCTAAATAAGGGCTGGATTTATATGCCTAAATATAGAGCAATGTGAATTGTACCTATATAAGGGCATAAATCGGGAAATCTATATACTGTATCTAAATCGACACATAACAGGTGAGCCAACAAATACTTTCATTCACACTCTCCCATGTGGTTCCTGCTTCTTACGGGAGGATGACCTTTGACCCTGATGCATCCTTCGTCTATAAAAGGGTGAATGCATAGAGTAGGATTGATTACATAATGGTTGACTTAGATTTATTGCGTAAAGTGCATGATATGGCCATCATTGACAGACATGATTGTGACCATAATGGAGTACCCTTGTAGAGGTTTCTAGACTCAAGGCTTGTCAGCTATTCTGGCACCCACTATTTAAAGAGATAGTAAAATCATGTCTTAGAGTAGACTTTTTTATTCAGCCACTGGTATGGGAAGATCACTTCCTGAAACTATATACTGGGGATGATAGGACAAGCAATATAAATTACATCAGGGATGAGATGGCCTCTCCCTGTGAGCCAGTAGTTGAGGACCCAGTTAGCTTCAATGTGGAAGAGATTGTGACAGCAATCAGTACACTGAAACCTTGGAAAGCACCAGGGATCGATGGAATACCCGGTGACCTCTATGGCTTAGAATTATATTATTAGTAGTTCAGGGATCTTTCGCAAAAATGATAGACATACGCTCAATAGTATGTATGACCTTTGTCCAGCCGGACAGGAATTTTAATTAAACTCACTCGAGACCTCACCGCGGAATCTTAAATAAGCTTTCCCGGGTACCCGCCCTGTCCGTGACAGTGTCCAGAAAACAATGGCCCCAAATCAACCTGCACGTCACCTTTCATTTCAATGCAGTGAGACGTATTTGCGCATTACAGACCCGCCCGGCACTGACGGCATGAAACGCCATGATCCTAAACCATTTCACTTCACGTGCTTCTCTTGTATATACTTAGGCACAGTAACTGTAAAACAATTCGGTCATTTTATTTCATGCAACGCCCCTACCAGTCCCCCCACTGCGCCGGAAATCGCATGTGACTTCACTTGATTTTAATTGCCATCTGTTGCACATGGAAAACACACTTTTGTTTTGGATGGTCAGATATGTTACATTCTAATGCTAGTACTTACCCTTGTTTTCATTTTTCCTCCCCCTTTTTTCCGAAAATTTGTATGTATAAATATACGTGTAGGCCAAAAAATTGTCTAAAGATTTTCAAGACAAGCTTTTTTATTCTCTGTCCTGAAGATGATGCCACTCATTTCACAATAGGCATCGAAACGTCGTCGACATTTTAGCGTCATATGTAAAATGAAAAGTATAAATTGTATACAATGATGCTTCTAAAATGTATTTTTGTCTGTTCACTGAACTACTAGTATACAGACCGCCTTGTTCGTTCTAACCCCATCCCCTTGTTTTGTCTTGTCCCCTGTGGGTTGCTGACTGCACCCACTGTGTAAAAAATCCTCTTTATTCTTGCTTATCACTTTAATTAAAATTCCTGTCCGGCTGGACAAAGGTCATACATACTATTGAGCGTAAGTCTATCATTTTTGCGAAAGATCCCTGAACTACTAGGGACCCCTGTTTTTTGTAATACGTTACTGCCCAAGGTCCCTAGTGCTATACCTTTGGGTTCCCTTGTTTTGTATAAAATAACTCTATGGCTTAGAGCCAAATATACAGGGCCCTGAAGAGGTACTGAAATGATCCCCATTTTAAAAATAGGGAATAAAGGGAATCCTTCAGGCCCATTAGCCTTATAGATATAGCACAGAAAGTATCCTGTAAAATAATCTTGATCCACGTGCAATCCTGCATAGAAGAAAATAATATCCTGTCCCATTTACAAGCCAGCTTTAGGACACCCACAGGCACCTTGGACCGTGTGTTTCACATCCTTCTGCTTACATGGAAGGAAGTCACGATTAAAAAGGGTCACCTGTATGTTTTGTTTGTGGATCTCAAAGCAGCATTTGACTCCATCAATCCAGCTAAATTATGGGCTCCCCTTAGAGATCTTGGGCTTCCTAGTGGCCTACTATGACTAATTGTCCTACTCCATCACGAAAATTACACCCAAGTTAGATCAAGCCTTGGAGGAGACCTATACAGGAGTGTAAGGGTGTAAAAAGGGGTACAACAGGGTTGTGTTTTGGCCCCAACCCTGTTTAACCGGAATATGAATGGGCTTATTTATGCCCTACATGCTTGCAGGGGTGACCCCCCAAAACATGCTGACAGTCCTTTCCCCTCTCTACTGTTTGCAGATGACACGCTGCTTATATACAAAACTCCAATGGGCATCCAAAATGTTTTAAATAGGTTCCTAGCAGCTTGTGATGACCAGGGCCTTGATATTAACTGCTCCAAAACAAAGTTTGGAGTCATTTAACCCTCATACATCTTTTAAAGGGAACCTGAGGCTGGGTCCAAACATCCCAGACATGGTCTTCCCAGTTACAAACGATCACACACACACGCCAGTATATTGATAGTGCAATAGTAAAAAAAGTCATTAATCTGTGTTCCGCCTAATCTCCCCCGCTATTGAAATTCATTGGGCAAAAGGGCTGGGAGTAGCACTCTATGGATGAACTATGGAGAATGGACCTAATGAGGCAACTAGAGGTGACAGAAAATAAATTCATAAGATCAATTCTAAACCTACCGACTTATACGTCATTACTCCCGGTATGCTTAGACCTAAGGTTATTTCCCATCTCATAAATTGTAGTTTTTAAGGTCTCGGTGTTCTGGGTTAGATTGTGGACTAGTAAAAACCAAATCCCATTAAAGGAAGCTGTTGATGAACTTCTTTCCCTTGAAAAACAAGTTGGGCATCTGGCCTGGTTTAAGGCGGTTTAGAAGAGGAAACAAAAGCGGCCCTCCCCCTGTACCTCCTCCACTTGTGCATGCAGACATCGGGGCATACCATTAGCCCCCTCTGTGCAAGCACAAGAGTTCCTGCATCGTATGGACTTTTCAGTCCTTGCGGAACACAAACCTTGTGAGGCGTTCCCATTGTGATGCTTTTTGCAAAGGAACTGCAGCCTTTGAAAGACGCACCACCCTGGGACGCCAACCGGTCGCCTGCCAGGCTATAAATAACTTGTAATCTGGCGGGCAGGTGGCGACGAGTCTCTAGGCAGTGCTGGCGCATGGCGGTGGAGTACCACCTGCCCCCGTACCGCTGAAACTGGTAATCTGGTCCATAGTGTCCAACACCATTTATAACCGTATTTTCTTTTTCTCTCTCTTTTTTTGCTCGAGGTTCATTTACTAAGAGATCATATTTTTCAATCAAAACTGTGTTAGCAAAGTTCTTAGTACACAATCGTTTTCAATGTATTTAACCAAATCTCAGTTTTTGCACTTTTTCATACTGTTCCAAATATATCAGAAAAATTATAATCCAGAGTCAGTTGGCTATTATTACAGATAATAAGTGAAAAGGCACCTATGCAATAATGAGAAGTTGAAGATTGTACCATGTTAGTGGGTCTTTACTCAAACAAGATATTTAACCAGGCAGACCATAGACAGCGCTTTGAAAATGAGTTTTTATCTTAATCCAATCTTTCAAAATCAATTCCTGGGGACTGACATATAATTTCCCATAACTGTGAAAAACATTGTACACTTGCCATGTCCTGGCTCAGCAGTGGGACTTACCACTGGCTTATCCTATGTTCTGCATCAAAGATTATTCTAACTATCCTCCTGGTACTTCTGGTCACTGACTAGTTTAATTTTTGCACACTTATGATAATTTAACAGGGATTGGTAACCACCTTTATTGTTCAATGCTGTACCATGAGCATAGTTAAGCACCAACTCAAGTGACAATGCATTGCTGATAGAAAGCCACCTTTTCAAAATGGCCCAGCTTCAAAAGGCATTTTCATAACCTCACACCCCCCGCCCCCCGCCCAAGACTGGTCAATGATGGTAAATTGTGCTTAATCTAGTATCTCCTTGAGCATAGCAATGTGTCTACTATGCGTTGGCTAACAGATGTTGTAGCACAACTGGGCCCATTTCCTTAACAAACCCTTTATCTCCTAGCACCACACTTCAGTTCATTTACTTGGTTGTCCGATGGATTTTGCTTCGTGTCAAGAGGGGTCAAACATAAGGAATCCAATCCAGATATCTAGCGAGAACCAGGAATTGGGTAGCTGACCTAACTCTTATAATTAGATTCATATATATATAACTCTCAAAACTAAGCTATGCAGGTAAAATATTATCATGGCTAGACCAAATCTCCTGAAGAAGTTTAGTCAGAACAAAATCTAACAAATCAATACTTCTTTTAGAGCTATGCAGAATAATAACATTAGTATCTGCTGTCCAGAGATCTCTCCATTGGAATTCACTCTAATCATTAGTAACCCAATTGAAATGCACAATCAATAATTGGAGGTAAATTGTGGAGATACAGAAACAGGATTTAGTTAATGTTACATTTCTATCAGAATTTTAAAAGCAGTGAATACATCAATATCAGGCATTTGAGGTCTAAGAGTGCGGAAAATCAAATAATCTTTTGAGGTTGCCATTAGTTACCAAGGCTCTGGGAAAGTTCAGGAAGGGACATGAACCATAAAAGCTCATAGGTACTCTCCCATGAGGGAAATAAATCTGGGAAATATGCAAAAGGAAAACCAGCAGATTCCCCAAGGAAGTTCCAAAAAATACGAAGAAGCGATATGGAAGAGTATCTCGCTAAAGAAAAAGCGATGCCTCTCCTTCACATCAATGTATATATAATCATCAAGTTCTGTGGTGGCACCTCCTGGGTCACCTCATCTGGTCAGACCACTCAGTTCATTGGTCAGTTAGTACAGTGTGGTTGTCGTGCAGTATAAAGAAAACACATATTATAGCAAAAAGGTGGTGATTATCACGTAAGCTGATGAACCATCCAGTACGGATTACTTCCATGCAATAGTCCTTTTGCAAATGCACATGAATGATTTCAAGAGGACAGTTTCTCATGGCAGATGTTCCCAAAGTAGTGAAATGGTTGCAATTAGTCCTGGTATGCGAATCGGAACTCTTTCTATGAGACATAGTTTCTCTTCTCATTTTAAGTTTACGAAGCCTTTCCATGAGAACAGAATATAGCAATGTAAGGAAAATGGCGTTCTAAATTCAATTTGGTTCATGAAATACAGAATATAAAATAATTAAAATACATATTTCATTCATAACCTTTGGGCCATTTATATATTTCTTTTGATATATTTGTACTCACAGAGCATTTTAGTTCATTGTAAATAGCATGTGCAGCTATGACATATTACTGCATTTCCAAAGGACCAATGTATAAAATAATTTCAAAACATAAACTACTAATAACATTTCTAATGATTCATATTAGTAAATGTGTGGAGATTATTCCCTAAATGTTTCAGAGCATCTGGTTTTAGTATAGGAGTGCAGCACCATTCTCTCCTTTCTCACGTGGTACGCAATTTCACATATGTATAATATGGAGTTTAGCATGAGACTCCTCAATAACACACACATAATATCCTCTAGATTACATTAGTTTCATTAGTACTTCATAAGTGTTTTGACCATGTGACTTTATCACTTAACATGTTTTCTATTACGTTTTGAAAAGATGCACCAATACAAATTAATAGAGTACAACCTATGTTATTCAAATGACTAATTCTCATCTAATTTACTCTGGCCTGCATGCTTTGCCTATGCAGTAACTAAGTCTCTTGCTTTCTGTAACATATAGTTATCAAAATTGACGCATGTTTGTCATCTTTTCCCTCAAATGTGTCATAATCGGTTTTATGAGTTAGTTAAGGGGTTCAGCAGTTTATCTGCTTCATCACAGATCTTTCGACTACAATATTGAAGCAAACAGGACTTGTTCCTAATCAAGCTTGTGTGCTCTATGCATTGTGTGTTTCTGAAAGCAAACGCCTCAGAAGAGGCTGAATGTCCATTTTCTACATTACTGTATGGGTTTCAATGCTGCAAAATTGTGGGTTAAGGTAATATTGATTTCCAGTTTCATTCTGGTAAAAGAAATGCCATATTTTCGTCTCACAGATTGTTCCTTTATTTCCATTCATCATACTTGGTAACATCTGCATTGGATATAACACATTAAATAATTAAAATATCTAAAACAACGGTATCCTTGACAGGAGTGAGAAGGGCAAGTTCATTCATCTAATCAACTTCCCCTCTAAAGAATGCCATTAAATGTATTATATAATATTGATTAATTACACTAGTGCTCTTTGCATGCACTGACTGTAGAAATTCAGACAAAGAGATTACTTTGTCTCTACGTGTATTATTTTAATCTTCAGCTTTCCTGGTCTAACCTTGAAATAGAGAAAACTTACATTTGAGCCTCCAAGTAAAACACCCTATTATAGCTTCGATCTGACGGCGGCCTCTCTCTCTCTCCGTCTCTCTTGCTCTCTCTCTTCTCTCTCTCTCAAACACAAACCCACATACAAACACACACACGGATAAACACACCCTCACATCAAGACATCTCAGAGATTCTTTCTTGTTTTCTACATATGCACTGCTTATCGAGTAAAAAGTAAAGGGACACGTGCTCCCATTAGGGTGCACCATTTTTAGGTTGAGCATTTGAGACCTCTTGTATATACTTTAGTATATACTTATATGTGTATGTACTTTGTGGACTCTAGAGATCATCCCTAGGACATGTCTGCTTCCGCTTAGGGACTTTTTTTCTGTTCAACTGCCTCTATTTAGCTGTCTTGATAGAAAACGACCAGTAAAGGTCAGTAAAAAAACAGAATTGCTTTCTCTTTAGGGACTTCCTTTTTAAAAAAATTCTGGCAACTGCCTCTATTTACCTTTCTTGATAGAAAACGACCAGCAGAGGTCAGTAAAATACCAGAATCACTTTAGCATTTCCTAGATTCCAGTCCATAGAAACTGTCTTACCTGTAGACACTAATATTTTTTTCAAATCTTGTATATTCAGACCTATGACCACCGAACCCCCTGATTTTATATTAGAAAACAGAGCTTTGGACCACACCATTTCCAGCTGAAAGGCAATATTTCTCTACATGTGTCACGCAGTTTGGTGCTTACTTTCCTTCCATGTTGAAGAACAGTAGATTTTTCAGCACCCAGGCTAATGTGCTGCATGGCTAAATGCATATAAGGTCCCAAAAGTGAGACCGATTGCATTGCAAATGCTTGTTTCTTTTATTACCCCTCTTTTCTGGGGCATCTAGGTAATCTTTAGCATCAGCATCTGTGGAGTAGAACACAGTCAGTATCGCAGAGTCCTGGTTTTTATTTGGTACGGAGGTGTGTTTGGACATCCCTGGGGATAATATCTGTTTTTGGATATAGCACTGCATACTGCACTGCTGAGGGTGGAGCCAAGATGGTGGCAGAGTGAGAAATGTTGCTCAGTTGCTCTGGCTGCCTGCAGAGAACTTTGCCTCTTCCAACGGGGAGTGGCCCCTAGTGGTATTGAAATTGGAGTGGGGGTACCCGCGGGAATAACTGGAGCAACGTGCTGCAGGTGATTGTGCTGGGAGAGGCAACAGCAAGGCGGCAGCCCAGGAGTGATGTAGAGCTCGAGCCACTCAAAATGGCGAGTGCTACATGGTAGTGAGTAGCAGCCCAAGAAGAGGTGGCAGCTGATGCTGGTAGCCTTGGTGGCTGACTCCTATATGCTGGTCTGCGGCAGTGAGTGGGGGCAGAGGAGGAGTGGTGAAGAAGAAGGCCGAAGCGGCACATGCAGCCATGAGAGGCCATGAAGGGTGTCCAAGGTATGAAGCGAGGTTCCCCTGATGGAGCCACATAGATGTCATCGATGCCGGGGGGGCAGAGACCTTGAACGGTGTCCACACACCAGGTGGGTGCACAACTCAACTGTGGTGAGTTGGGCCCAAAGTGGAATGCTTGTGGCGGGACCTCCTTGCACACACTGCTTCAGAGGAGGAGCAGACTTGGGGCCAAGCTGAGAGAGAGTGAGAGAAAAGCTGCAGGACCCAAAGTCACTGACTGTGTGAGGGTGAACACTTTGGACCAGAGACGCAGGCCTAAACGGTGAGTGCCAGAACCCCTGGGTCAGAGAGGAGATCAGAGGAGGATCAGGGGAGGATCTTTCTTGAGCCATTCCTGAGGAGTTGTGGAGCATGATATCCGGGGCCACTTATGACCCCTAGATTCAGGACTTATGGAGAGGACAGGGTAGTGGATGGTAAACTCTCTGGGTGACTCATGCGAAGAACTGGACTGAGAGACAGGTGCAGATGCTGTGGCAGTCTGAACTGAGTGTATGTTGGAGCATCGTCTGAATAGTTTTGACATGGGGAGGAAAGGTCATACCCTGAAAGACCAGCTCATCTGCCCATCAAATGGCTCTGCTGACCTGGCCAGCAGCCCCAAAGGCGTTGTCTCGGACGGAGGAAGGGGAGGGTGAGGCCCTGCTAACATGATCATTTTTGGAGTGACTCTTTGCCTCCCTGTGTGAGGATATTCAAACCATTAAACGCAAGTGAGCACAGGACCTCAGGGCAGTCCAACATGACCTTACGGAGGTGAGCAAGTGCATCTCCATGCTTGAGGACAATGAAACAGTGAGGGTTGAGGAGCTTCAGCACCTGCCCTAGGAGGTGGTGCATCTGCAGGAACAACAACTAACCCTTCAGACCCATACCGAAGATTTGGAGACCCGCTCCCTCTGGAATAATGTTCAAATCAAGGAAGTACCCTCAGGTGTAGAGGGAGCAGATATGGTGGGCTTTGTGATAGCCCTCTTTTGACATGTCCTAGGCTTACCAGCAGAGGCATGAGTGCAACTGGACAGGGTAAAGAGAGTGAATTAAGCTGGCCCAGGCGGTCCTGGTGCCTGGACATGCTTGCCTGTGTCCATCTCAAAGAACAGCGCCTTTGCAAGGCTACAGATGCCCATCCAGTTCACTTCCACAGCCATAGGCTTGTGTTCTACCAGGACCTTTACACCCTGACCCTCCAGAAGTACAACAAAGTCTGCCCTATTGCAGAGTTCCTTAGCAATAAAGGAATTTTGTTTGGCTGGGGACATATGTAGGAAGCTGGCTCTTTATGTGTTAATAATTGGTTATATCATGGAAATAGTCCAGAGATTACCCCAGAAGTGTACAGGGTTCAATGTAAACGCATAGTGCTCTATTTGTGGTAGTGTGGCTTAGTAGCTTTAGGCCTAACACAGAGGACTGTAAGACGTTTGTTATACATACTGTGACTATTAAATTACACACGACTTAAAAAGGAAATCCACATCAATTTTATAAAAATAAGCTTCTTTCAAGATGTATATTAAGACCAAGATGTAGGTTACAAGGTAAATACGTTTTTAAATTAAAATACTTTTCACTTTGAAAAGTTCACCAATGTTAACCTATGGGAGGAAAACAAGATGCAGTTTTGAAAGTAAATACACAACTTACAAATCCAGTCTTCAGGTTTCAGGTCAATACCAGACAAGGTTCAAATTAGTACCAAGAGTGCACCACAAGCAGCACAGGGGCGGTCAGGTACAAAGGTCAAATTTGGGGTCGTGGGCCCAATGTTAACCAATGCAGAATGGGGGTGATCGAAGTTGCGCTGCTCACGGGTGAGTAAATCGGTGTCAAGGGTCAATCTCTGGGAATTAAGGTAAGCACAGGGGGGACCACACAGCAGCACCAAACTTACATCCTCAGTGGCACAGCGGCGGCCGGTGCAGAGTGTCAAAACAGTGTCTGTCTCTCAATGCAAATCAAAGGGGTTGATCTGTTTTGAAAAGAGGGTGCAGGCTCGGGCCCGGAGAAAGAACACAGAAAACCCACAACTGCCCAGGAAAGTTCTGATGCTAGGGGACATTGGGAAACTGTTGGTCAAGCTCCCCAAGGCCCAGGGTCTTTGGGTGCAGGGGTGTCCTGTGGAAACAGTTTATCAGGCAGGTCGCTGTCAGGGGGGATTTTTGGATTGAGACTGCAGGCATCGAGGTAGAGTCCGGCAAGGTTCATCACATGGTGGACTACTGGGGAACCTTCGCAGGACCGATGGGCCACTTGTACTCGGGCCGTGGGAATCGGGTGCAGAGGTAGGTCTGTAAGTGGTTTTGTGTTTCCTCAGGGAAGAGCTCTTAGGTTTTAAAGTTGGTTTCTTCTGGATGGGTCCGCTGTCTATGGGAGTTTCTTGATCTTTACAGAAGGCAGGCCGTCCTCCCAGGGTTTTGGAAGCTGCTGGGCCTGCAGGAAGAGGCGACTTTTGTAGCAAGGGCGAAAGACAGCAGACAGGCTGGTAGGGCTGGCACCAAGTCAGTCACTGGTCCTCTTCTATCTTGCCGGAGTGGCTCTTCAGCGTCCGGGCTTTGTAGGTCATCAGGAATCTGATTTTAGGGTCTTGGGGTGCCATCTAAAAACTAGATTTAGGGTTTGTTACAAGGGGGTGACAAGGACCAATGGGTTCAATACCTGGGATGTCTATACCCTCTATTATGCCACCCTCCTGTGGTCTCAGAGAGCATGGGTTCTCGTCCCAGGGGTTCAGTAACATGTCTGGTGGTGGCAGGATGCCTAAAGCCAGTCAGAGACCACACCAGGGTTAGTAGGTTTTCGGAGGGTATTTTGAGGTGCACTTAAGTGCATGTTTTCATAAATCCAACACTGGCATCAGAGTGGGTTTATTAACTGGACTTGTATTGTACTAAGCACTCTTGGGTTCATGGTGTTGGGGAACTCAAGTTGTCTAGTTTCCAGTCCATGTACTCTCTATGGCTTCCCAGGCACTTACAATATTAAGAATACTCTTAAATATAGTAGGGGTATATCTGCTCATACAGCTATGCCCCACCTGGGATACAGTGCACCCTACCTTTGGGCTTTTAAGGCCTGCTAGAGGGGTGACTTACCTATACCTTAGGTAGTGATGCTTGGGCAGGGCACACAGGCATTGTGCTATATCGACTTTGTCGTTTTTGTCTGCACCAAGGCATGCAGGCTGCAGTGGCACTTAGCCTGGCCTTGGTGAGGGTTCCCTAGAGGACCTTCTTCAGTCCCAATGCCTTGGTTACCAGGGGTACCATATAATAGGGTCTGAAGTTGTTCCAATCATAGTACTGTTTTTAGGGAAGGAGCTCTGGCACAGGGGACCGGGTTGGCAGGGTCCCTGTGCACTTTCAATCGAAACCACATCATGTCCCAGGCCAAAAGTGGTGGGGTTAATCATGTCATAAGAGGCGCCTTTCTCACGACATTCATTCTGCTTAATCTGCTGCAGGGATGAAACTCTACATCAAGTGAAAATGGTTGCTGAAGCGTGACGCCTGCTGAACCTCCCGGTAGAACTCACCTCACCGTGTGGATCTCCCATGCGTGGAGTTAGGAAGTCACCTCCTGGTCTTTGCCCGGACCTTGAGATCATAGGCCAGATGTAGGTAATTCCTTTTTACTGACTCATAAATACCGAATTTTACCGATTCGGTATTTATGAATCGGTAAAATAGAAGGTGGGAGATGTAGCTGAAATCGGTATTTGAAATACCGATTCTGTAAAAATCGGTATTTACCGATTCTGTAATTACAGAATCGGTATTTCCCATTGATTCCTATGGGCTTTGAAGCCCATAGGAATCAATGGGAAATACCGATTCTGTAATTACAGAATCGGTAAATACCGATTTTTACAGAATCGGTATTTCAAAGGAATCAATGGGAAATACCGATTCTGTAATTACAGAATCGGTAAATACCGATTTTTGCAAGGGTGCAGGGGGTGTCACTTTGACACCCTCTAGCCCCCCACAGACAGGCATGTGTGCCATGTGGCACACAGACATGCCCTAAGGGCACGTCTGTCTGTCACATGGCATAGGTGTGCATGCACACATGTGCATGCACACCTGGATTCGGTATTTTACCACCCAATTGAATTGGGTGGTAAAATACCGATTCTGTATGCCCTTTGGGACTCAGAAGATTCCCACCTACATTTAGATTTACTGAATCGGTAAAATTACCGATTCGGTATTTTACCGATTCGGTAAATTTACCGATTCGGTAAATTTACCGAATCTGTAAAATAAATGCCCCTACATGCCGATTCTTAAATACCGGTCGGTAACGGCCGAAATCGGCCGTTACCGACCGGTATTTAGGCACCTACATCTGGCCCCATATCCCTCGGGAGGTAAGCCATACTGGACAGCCTTTCGGGGGGCCCGGAGAGACATGGGGTGGACTGCTCTGATCTTGTGAGTGGTGACCCTTGGGACAACATGCACATCCTGGGAGGTCTGCTCCCTGAACATGGAACGGGCGGTGAAGGAGTTTGAGCGGGCAGGAGGCACAAGCAGATGGTGACAAGTCCTCCCTCTGCCCTGGCGATAACCATTTGATGGTTTGGATGTCACCAGTTCACACTGGACAGTTTGGTTGTTTTTAAGTTCAGTTTTTGGGCTGTTTGTATTGTTTAAGTGGAGGGTACTCTCACTTTTTCACACTAACCTCTCTGGCCCTGGTTCCTGTATATTCCTGGGCCCACAGGAGATTTGGTTCCTGACCACAGTGCTAGTGGCCAGTCAGATGGGCAAACACTGGGATGCAAATACACACATGCCCACCCAGCCTGAGCTAAAGGTGATCATTATTAATGTCTGCGTCTTAATAGCCCTGTTAAGCTGAAAGCAGTGCTATCCCTTCTTAAGCATAGCAAAGGTGACATTTGCCTCCACCAAGAACGGGATCTGCTATCACAAGACTGGTGCAGACTCAAGTCCAGTCACTATCGCACCAACACTTTTTCTTTAACCACACTAAGACAGGAGTGGTAGCTATATTGTTTGCACGCTCCTTCACTGGAATGATTAGGGGTAAGGTGGAAGAAATGTGGGGGAGGCTTCTAGCAATCTGTGTCCAGACAAAGAGGCTTTCTTTTACCATCGCTTCTATCTATGCCCAGAATGAGAACCAGGAGCAATTCCTAGTGAGAACATTGCAGGACACCATGGAAACCCCTGATCAGGCAGTATTAATCGGGGTGACCTTAACCTGGTCATGTGCAATGATTGGTATTGATCAGGACAGATATATGGGCTGGCCAGGGCTCTTTCAGAGGAGGGTGCGAGATTGATGAGAGAGGCAGGTTTTGGAGTTTTATGGTGTTTAACACAGCAGCACACTACTTCTTCCCCGCCCTCAATACCTATTGCTGTTTGGATTACTTCTTAGGCACACAGCCCTTACACTATAGAATGCAGAAACTATTACCCAAGGGCTCTGTCAGACCATGCCCCCATCTGCACCATGATACCACTCAAACCCTTCCAAGTTACAAGGGGACCATGGAGGCTGCAAAATAGTCTACTACACCTCCCAGGCACCGTTGCTAATGTTTAGAACATGATCCATGACTATTACCAAACCAATGAACTGGGCAATGTTTCAGTTTCGTCGCTCTGGGAAACACTTAAGACTGTGATCAGAGGGGAATTTATTGCCATCTCTGCAACCGACAATAAGGTGCTTGCAGACACGTGATAGAAGCCAGAGGAGTGGGGGCTGATCTGCCCAGGCCAAATTACAGGGCATACATATGGGCAGAGCAGAACATGTCTCAGCCCTCTCATGCTGGACTTGGTAGACCCTCACCAGGCGGGGTTTATTCCTCATAGCCACTGCAGAGACAAAATTAAGATGACCCTGCACATTATAGATAAGGCGGGGAGATCATGAATGGAGGTGATGCTTTGGTTTTTCATGCTGAGAAGGCATTTATTAGGGTTCACTGGCCATACCTTCACGTAACCCTGATTAATTTTGGTTTCGGACATAGATTCCACAGATGGGCCCTGAACAATTACAATGACCCTGGAGTAACCGTGTGCCTGCATCCCAATTGGCAAGGCTGCCCACTGTCCCCCTTGTTCTTTGCTCTCTACATGGATCCCATGGCACAGAGGGTCTGTGATGCCTGAGGATTAATGGGGTACAATTTTGGGGAGAGTCACACACTATTAGTTTCTATGATGACAATGTCTTGGTGGCACTGGAAAAACCCCTGCGCTCACTCCCTCCCTTCCTAGAGGAACTGGAGCACTTTGGGAAGGCATCAGGATTTCGCATCAACCTCCAAAAGTCACAAACCCTAAACCTCACACACTCACCAAGCACCCAAGAGCAAAATCTCCTTCCTCCACCCATGACTTTGGCAGCCTGTTCCAATCTCTGCTTGGTGACCCAGATAACCCTGAGACTCAAAGATATGGGTGACATTAACTACTGGACCCTGTTGTAAAAGACTAGGACAGACTTAGCACAGTGGAGAAACTACTGCCTATCGTCGTTTGGAAGGGTGGGCATTTTAAAAATGACCCTGCTCCCCCTGGCCCTCGTCTTGTTTTAGGCCTTGCTGATTGCCCTCCAGGGAGGTATGCTCAAAACACTCCAGGCAGAGCTCCACTGTTTAAACTGGGCTGGAAAGGCCCCCACCTAGTCTTACACTGTACTATCAAGCGGCTCAGCTCTGCTTAGTGATGGAATTGGGCCAATCTGATACACATATGCTTTATGGATAGTATGATAGCTGGGGGTCGATACTCCTCCCTGGTCTCCAGGGCTGCCATGGAAGTTTAGGGTAGAGTGTCCATCATGAGGGGGCTGCCGTCCTTCACCTTATGCCTGACCCCCATGTTGGGCAACGCAGATTTCACCTGGGACTCTGTCCTTCTGAATTCACTCCCTATCAGTGGGCAGGCTGCGGATCTTTAGGTTACCTCTTTGACACTGCAGGGCCCGCACCCTTAGAACAACTGGAAACAGATCTCAATCTCCCCAAAACAGAACACCGCAGCCACCTCCTGGTACAGCTTGGGTGATGCTCCCTACTATATAGAGCACAGACCAGCACAGCAGCCGCTATGAAAAGTGGCTTCTGACCAACGAGGGTGATAAGTGCCTCATTAGATCGCCCAACCGAACGCACTCAGAACGGGAACTGGGGCATGCGTTCATGCCCAAGGAGTAGGGGGGACATTGATCAAAGGGTGAGGCACACAATACGTTAACAGGGCAACCACCATATTTATGTACTGGCATCTCACCACTGCCAGATTACATAGAGCTAATCCTGCGTGTCGGAGTCATTGCGGGTGAGGGTAAGCAGGGACCTGCACAATGTTGCACCTTTGATGGACATGCCTGAAACTCACTTGAAATTGGGATGTAGTCCTGAGTGACATTTACACCTATCATGATACACAGCTTCTACGTTTCCCTGCTTACAGTATATTGAAGTTTTTTAATCCACTGATGTTTTAGCGCTGGGAGCGGCACTAGAGGTGACACTCTGTCACTGGGGCACAGACAAACCCCCACACTAACGACGTGACTCCATATACTTTAACACATCCTGGGCATGGAGAAACTATCCCTTGCACTGGGCCTTGATTTAGGAGCCATTTGAGACCTCTGGGACCCATACATTGCATTGCTCTTCACAGAATGTAATGAACTGATGGCTCCTGAATCTCACTCCTTAAGGCAATGGTGAGCAGGCAGGGCAGGAGAGATCTTAATTAGACCATGGAGGAACCCCAGGAGGGGGGCCTGGGGAGGTTGACTGCAGAAGAGTGCAGGAGGGGGAACATTAGGGAGGGATGGGAAATAGATGCATTGGCTCCATCACATGCCATGGCACTAACAGCTAGATTCATGAAGCCAAATTGCGATCGCAATAGCTGCGATTTAGCAATTGCGATCGCAATTTGAATAAAAGGAATTCATGATAGTGAAATTGCCAAATAAGCGAATTCGCTAAACAAAAATTGCGAGTTCACAAATAAATTCGCAGAAGCCCATTTGCGAATCTGAAATTGCGAGAAACCATGGATTCTGCGAATTCATTTGCGAACTCGCAAAATAATCGCAATCGCTATTCATGAAAAATCGCTAAATGCGAAAAACCCAAAAATCGCTATTTGCGACACGCAATTTAAGGAGAACCCAAACCAGGTGGTAACCAGTAAGGAAAAAAAAATATTCAAAAAAACGTTAACAAACTACCAACGGGTGCAGGCCTGACCAAACACACTTAAGGACATGCAGCTGGAGCATGAGGACTCTCACAATGCCAGGACTCTATATGGTGGTCAGGCGGCGAAGACTACAGCGAGCAGCACGGAACAGACGTAGGATCCAGGAGCTAAGTACCGCTTGAATGGGGCAATGATCATAAAGCTGATCCGGGACCTAGACCCCCTGATGCAGCACCCAACAAGGAGGACCAATGCCGTGCCCACACATGTCCAGGTATTGTGCAGCCTGCACCTTCTGGCCTCCGGAAGCTTCCAGGGGATATTCGCTGTTGCAGGGGGGATATCCCAGCCCACCATGTCCTGCTGCCTAAGGAGTTTCCTGGATGCAATGCTGACCCGGCTACACCACTACATCTCATTCCCCACCAGCCAACAGGACTTGAATGACACCAAGCTACAATTTTACAACATAGCACAATTTCCACACATAATAGGATGCATTGACTGTACCCACATCCACCTCTGCCCACCAGCACAAACGGAATACATGTATCGCAACCGCAAGTCCTACCACTCTCTCAATATCCAGATGGTGTGCAATGCTAAGACAATCATCACGGACATAGTGGCACAGTACCCGAGGAGCACACATGACTCCTTCATATTCCGGCACAGCGGCATTCACACACGACTGGCCAGGGGAGACATTGGGGAAGGACACCTACTAGGTAAGTACACATGACCCACAATAGTAGACTGTGATAATGTAGCTGCGCAGAACAGGCACTCACCCTCTGCTCCTATCATACAGGTGACAGCGGCTACGCTCTCCGTGAGTACCTCCTCACCCCATACCTCAACCCTGCAACACCACAGCAACGGCGTTGCAATGCTGCACACATACGCACAAGAAATTGCATTGAGAGGACATTTGGCCTTTTGAAGAGCAGATTCCGCATACTGCACAAGACTGGTGGGGCCATCAAATACGAGCCAGAGGTCTGCTGCCGCATCGTGGCCGTGTGAGCAATCCTCCACAACATTGCTACCAAGCGCAGGATACCTGTAGACATCTCTGGCAGTGAGTCGGAAGGGGACAACCGGCCACCTGCACATGTGCGTCACGCACGCGGGGAGAATCCTGCAGAAGGACACAGGCGCCGTAACCAAATCTGCATGAACTATTTCTAGTGCACCCACACCCCACACCCATTACTTCACTCATGCATGACAATGGTAATAATGACATGAGTCAGATTAAGTTAGACAGAATATTTGTTATTGTTACAGCCCAATAAAGTGGGGTTTCCCCAAACTGTTACAAGATTGACATACTGCGTCATATGTCCCATGTTCTTGAGGAGGGCATGCTTGTAGCAGCAGCATGGCCCCTCATGGTAATGTTCAATTGTTCAATGCCGCCTCCGGCCAGATGCTCCCAACCTCCTTTCCACATCCTCCTCCTGATTCTGCCGTGAGGCAGCAGAGGGCCTGCTGCTGCGGCGGGGTGCTACCACCGGTGGCACGGACTGGCTACTATGGCTGGAAGTAGCCTCACTAGTGTCGTCACCCCCCCCCGGCCTGGCCATGGCCAGTTGCCTGCATGCCCTGTACTGCTGTTGTCACCTGCTCCAGAGCTCTCGCGACGTCCTGACAGCACTGGACCATTTGGACCTGCATGGCCAAGGAGCGTCGCGAGAGCTGGGAGGTCGCGTTGCCAATAATGTAATTGGACTGCGTGTATGCTGACAGGCGGGTCAGCAGCTGCCGGTGTCTGCGCCGGTTGAGGTTCCGCTGGCTGTAAATGGCCTGGGTGTTGGCCTCCATAGCAGCTGTCATCCTCTCCATGCGATCAGACATCTGACCAACATTCCTGGCGGTCTTGTTTAGTTGGAGGTGTATAGCCGCAAGATGACGGGCTTGTGTTTGATGGACATGGAGCATACGGCGCTCAATAGAGAGCCCACCTGGCCGCACGTTTGCTCCCCTGCCAGCGCGGGATGTGTTATTGCGCTGCTCCCTCACCAGTCCGCTTGACTGGCTCCTCACAGCCGCAGGGCGGCGGGTTTGTCGGCATGCTGCTGCTGGTGTTGTCAGCTCCACTGGTGGTTGAGTGACGCGCTGTGGTACTGCTGTGCCTGTTGGCGCAGAGGTGGCACTGTCCATAGGGGCAAGTGGTGGAATGACCGCTGGTGCGGCAGCTTGCCCTGATGATCCTGGCTGTGGGGATAGATGTAAGTCTCCCTCAGTGTCCTCTGTTATATCCTCAATTTGCAGGGCATCGCTGTCTGTACTGGGGACTTCTGCACCACCTGTGATGTAAAGTGGACGTTGATTAGTGACATGTAACATGTTTCTTCCACATTTAATCTTCCTATATGCATGCAGGCTACCATTCCCTGACTCACTGCTGGATTGACTCTCACTAAAAAGGTCTGGCTTTATGGGGCTAGATGGTAATTGTGGTCAGACTACATGTCCCACAATGCAATAGCGCTTTTGTGGTGTGCTTTGGCTGCATGACTGGGGTTTGGAATGGGATGATCTGGAGTCATGGACATTGTTAGGGGACAGGGGGCCGCAGTCGCATGGCACTTACCTTGTGTATCTTGGGTGGGTCGGGAGGAGTCCAGCTGGATCACCCCCACGCTTGCCTGCGGATTAATGGTGTCCTCTACTCGGTCCTCGAGTGGTGTGTTTGGTGGGACAGTGGGATCCCCTCCACCTGTCGCAACACTCTCCCCCAGCCTCTCTGCAATCTTCTCCTTTGCCCGCCCTCTGAGGTCGTACCAACGTTTTTTGATCTCATCCACAGTGCGGTGGGTCACCCCCACAGAGTTAACTTTTGCGCGGATGCGCACCCAAATCCGCCTTTTTTCGGCCTTAGGCACCCTTCTGGAGTCTTTACCAAAGAGGCGATTGTGGTCCTTGCAGACTCCCTCTATCAAATATTCGAGCTCTTGCTCGGAAAATTAAATTTTCCGTTTTCTTCCAGTGGAAGTTTCTCCTGCAGCTTGCTGTTACATGCTGTGCACTGGGGTGTCTCCTGGTTTTCACCTGTAGGCACTCTGGAGGGGAGCTCTGGCAATGCTGCTTCCACTTCAGGCTCTCACTGCTGAATGAGGGTGGAACCTGCCTACTTCCTGGTTGTGATGTCATCACTGTGCTCAGAATGTGACTTCCCGTTTTTGCGATCTCGCAATTAGCGAGATCGCAATTTGCGATTTCAATCAATCAATCAATCATAGGCAATTATACCGCGCACTACTCACCCGGAGGGTCTCAAGGCGCTAGTAATTGCGAGATAGCAATTTCACCACAGGTATCGGCCGAATCTGCAAATTTTTACCGATTTTTGGGAACTCGCAATCGGCGATTGCGATCCGCTTTTTTTTCTCGCAAATTATCATGAATGCCATTTTGCGATTTCTAAATTGTGATTCGCTTTTTCTCGCAATTTAGAAATCGCAGATTTTGATATTGATGAATCTGGCTGTAAGTGAAATAGCATGTCCATTTAGCGTGTTTTCAGACTATTTTGTTCCCCTTTTAGCTACTTCAAACCAATAAACAGATTTAAACTATACTGCAGTTCTGATGCACCCAAGGGCAGAAAATACCAGATGTTCCTATTACCCAGTTTAATGTGACTCACTCTAGTGACCTTTTAGGAATGATGGGGGAGCCAGCCTTCCTGGGATATGAACTGATGATCTGCAGAACATTGCATATTTCAGCAGTGAGTACTGAAGCTAAGTCATCCTGACAGCTATGAAAGGACCCTTGAAGACTTTTTGTGATTCCCTGTCAGAATGACATTGCGAGCCAGATGTACCACCCTGTCACACAACGCAGCACAGAACACAAAGTTGCAGTGTTGCACGACAGGGAGAGAGAAGGAGACAGGCATATTTACTGAGCTATGGCATTCTCCTCCCCTCTCACTAGCGCTACTGCACAATCAGGCTGCCAAGCACCACACACACCTTTGCACCATAGTGTAAGGGTGTCCAGTGAGTGTAGCTTAGGTTTTGTATTGGAAGTTTGCCCTTCCAGTACAAAATACTATGCCTAGACTAACTGTAAAACTTTTCTTATTTTGTATGTGTGCTGTACATTGCAGCACAGATGCAAAGTAGAAAAGAAAGGAGAAATAAAAGTATTTCTCTTTTTAACAGCTGCTTCAAAGTGGTGTTATTTTTTGGAGCAAACACCTATCTACCATTGATAGTAGATAGGGTTTTGCATGAAAAGGCTTGTGTGGTAGCACTGAGATGCCTATGTACCACCCATGCAATGCCCCTCTGATGCAGACAAATGCAAAACAATGCTATGCACTGTTTTAAGTTACTTTTAGGCAACTTTCCAATGCAAAACAAACTTTGCGCTTGAAAGTAAACCCAACAAATATGTTTTATCCAGGTTTGCATCATTTTTGGGACAAAAACCTAATGCAAAACGTTTGTAAGTTCGGCCGTGTGTATGTGAGAGAAGAAGGCGGCAGGGGTTGGCAATCCTGGCACTCTCTGAGGCTCACAGAAGCAGGCGACTCTTTAGCATCAGCAAGCTATTAAACTGCCATGAGACCCTGCAGAGGCACCAGCTAAAGCAGGGACATAAGTATGACATAACTTTCACCACTATACTGAAGTTTATCAAACCCTGCAACTCCCTGCCATAGCAACATAACACGATGATGGACGGAGTGCTGGAACTTTTCAAAAACTCAACCCCAGTCACAGATCTGGGTTAAATTATTTGTTCTTCTGCTCACCATGCCACCCCAGTTTGGATCTAGACACTGCTCCCCATGAAAACAGTCCAGCTTGAACTGTCAGGCCAGGACCTCTGTGGAGTGGAAACAAGCATCCTGTGACCGGTTTCGGGGTATCACCCAGTGGCAAAGCAACGGGGGAGGTGGTCCACCCAGGGTGCCACAAGTTTTGGAGCAGTGGCCTCCCCCCGCTCTTAACCCGCAGCCGCCGGGCGGTAAAAGCAGGGGCCGCCATGGCCAGCAAAAGGTCTAGCTACGCCACGGGTATTACCCCTGATCAACCAGGATAGCTTGAATCTAGTGGCACAGCAAGCAAGGGACCCATGCCTGAGCATAACTCCCTGCCATTGCCCAGCCACCTCTGTATTTGAAGGAAAACTATCTGCGTTCATTTCAAAGGCATAATAGGATGGTGAAGTATTTTAGACACAAGGGGAACAGGGGACCTAGTTAAAAAATATATATTATTTGCAACTAACTTCCACAGTTGGCGGACATTAAGTGACAATGCTATCATTTAAAAATCCATAAAAGCAGATGAATATTCAAAAGCGATGGCGTTGATACCACGCCAAGCAGTACACAGTGAATAAACAAATCCTTTATAATCTTCAATTTATAGACATGAAATAACAAATTCAACTGTATAGTGCCTAGCCAATAATACGCTTTTTAGGCAGCATTTCCCTTACATGCTAAAGTAAATAAGCTGATAATAAAATGGAGGTCTTAGTAATATATATCACTAAACAGGAGTAGAGAAAATGTTAAGCCCTTCCTTTATTGGTTCATCATCAATACTGTACTCTTCAAAGAGCCTATCTGAGTCGAGCTTGTTAAGGTAACTCTCAAAATTGCTCATTTAAACCTTCTAATTCTTGCTTACCTCCCGCCAAAGAAAATTAACAAGTGTCATTGCAGGCATGGTGGATATTTTGGCAAGATAATCAACAAAGGCCTCCAAGCTGCATCCTGCTGACATACGTTCACGTGTAGTTTGAACTAAAGCCTGGAGTGTTGATTGCCTGTTACCTAGCAGTTTATATAGTAAATTGATCTTAACTGTATCCTACTGTGCAGCTGCTAGAGTAATTGCAGAGAAACAAAGCCTTGTTTCAGCAATTATATTTTGTAGGATTATCGCAATTCTCTATTATATCTTTTTTCATTTTTCCTATCCATGCTTTTTTTGTTGATTCTGCTTGTAAAGTACTAAAGGTCGATACACAAAGCTGTTGTGTTTTTGCTCACAGTCGGCTTTGTGACCTATTTTCACTTTGCAGTATGACAGATATACTACTCTCACACAACAGAAAATGACCATTATTAATGATTTGGAGAATTTAAGTCCACTAACACTAAGGTGGCCGGATTCTATTTCCACTCATTTTTCACTGATTTCAATCTCCCCAATTTTACTCTCCTTCTGTGTCTATCCTCCATTTTCACTAGTCTTTTACTGATTTCAATCTCCCCCTTTCACTCCCCCTCTGTGTCTTTCCTCCGTTTTCACTCGTTTTTCACTGATTTTATCTCCCCCTCTCACTTTCCTTCTGTGTCTTTCCCCCACTTTTCTTGCACCTTTCACTGCCTCGTTTTCACTCTTTCCTCTCTGTATGCCTTTTTCTGCCTGTTTATCCTTGCTGCTGCTGCCCCTGTGGGCCCTACCCCCAGTGCGACCAATGTGACCGGCCCAATCTAGTTCCCCTCCCAGCAGCCCTCCCAGACCCCTACTTAATGGTGGCCGCTGAGCATCTGCGCAGTGGACTCGGGCAGAGGGCGTGCCGCTGGCATGTTGAAGGCGCACCAAAGGCAAGCCCGTCTGCACCCATCCATGACCCGACTGCAACCAGCGCCAGGAACCCTGGACCTCTACAACGCGAATGCTACGACCCAACGGCATTCCACATTCTCTACCCAGGACTCAACAACACCTGCAAGCTAGCATCACCAGCCAACACCCACGGGCCCTTCAGCTATCATCGCTGCTGGCACACCTGCAGCACTGCCACGTCCACGGACTTGGCGCAACCCGCCCGCAAGACCACAACCCAACCGAAGACTCTGCAATGCATCCTCCTTAACGTCCGATCTCTCCACAAACACACCACCAAAATCTGGGACCTCCTCGAAACCCCGGACGTATCGTTCTTCACTGAAACATGGACCAACACCACCTTGGGACCATACATCGCCATTGCCATTCCCCAAGGATACAAGATCTCCAGGAATGAGCGCCCCACCCGCCCAGGAGGAGGAATCGCCATCGTCCACAAATCCACCCTCCACCTGAGAACACTCCCTGACGAGCCCACAGACGTGATGGAACACCTTCACTTCAAGATACTGTCCAGCCCTACCACCACCCTCCGAGGAACCCTTATCTACCGAACCCCTGGCCCTTGCGACTTTTCGCTAACTCCATCATGGACATCATCTCCCCGTATGCCATCGAGTCCATGCACTACACCATACTGGGAGACCTCTACTTCCACCTCGACAACCAACTGGACCCCAGCACCACATCCCTCCTGGACAACCGCTACAACATTGAACTACGCCAGATCGTGACCAAACTCACGCACTCAGCAGGACACACCCTCGACCCCATCTTCACAACAGGTAACTCCATCACCTTCAGCCACACCACCGAACTCCCATGGACTGACCATCGATGCGTCCACTTTACCTTCAGAACACCCACCATCCACAGACACCTGCACCTTCTCCAACAAATAAACTTGACCTGATTCACTGACGACCAGCTAACCTCATCACTGAGCAACTCCACCCCAACCCTCGCGGAAAACGACGACCCCAGCACCGCAGCCCGAACCCTGCTCAGATGGATCTCCGGCAGTACCAACATAATAGCCCCCTCAAGAAAAACAACAACACCCACGCCAAGAAAGCCAGTTGGTTTACCACCGAACTTCAAAAGTTAAGATGCACTTGCCGCTGCCTCGAAAAGGTCTGGAGAAACACCATATCCACAGTAGCCCACAGCAACTTCAGAGTCGCCACCAACACCCACCACCAACTCATCAGAAAAGCAAGGAAAAAAGTGATTGAATCTCCACTCACGCACACAACAGCAAAGAACTCTTCAACATCATCAAAGAATTCGCCCAACCCATCGGCGAGTCCACCGACATCCCTCCCTCACAAGACCTTTGCGACAAACTCAGCACCTTTTTCCACCACAAAATCAAGAGTATCTACAACAACTTCGACGAAGACAACCAACTCACTGAACACTCACCACCACCCCCAACACCCTGAAGCCAGCGATCGACAACTGGATAGCCCTCATCACGTAAGATACACTGAAGACGATGAAGTCAATCCACTCTGGGGCCCCCACGGACCCCTGCCTCCACCACATTTTCAACAGAACTGCCGACACCATTGCACCCATGCTCTGCCACACCATCAACCACTCCCTGGCAACCACCACGTTCCCCGATGACTTGAAACACACCGAGGTTATCGTCCTCCTGAAGAAACCCTCCGCAGACCCCACCGATCTAATAAACTACAGACCCATCTCCAGGCTCCAGTTCGCAGCGAAAGTCATCGAGAAAGCCATCAACAGCCAACTCACCACATTTATCAAAGAACACAACATCCTTGACTCCTCCCAATCCGGCTTCAGCTAAAAACACAGTACGGAAACCGCCCTCCTCGCTGTAACAGACGACATCCGCACCATACTGGACAAAGGAGAAACAGCAGCCCTCATCCTCCTCGACCTCTCAGTGACGTTCGACGCAGTCTGTCACCGCACCTTAATACACAGACTGCACGACGCAGGGACCCAAGACAATGCCCTCAACTGGATCCGCTTCTTCCCCTTTGGCAGAACACAGCAGGTCAGACTCCCCCTTTCCTCTCGGACCCTACACCTACCACCTGCGGATCCCCCCGTGGTCCTCCCTAAGCCCTATACTCTTCAACGTCTACATGACTCCACTTGCCCCCATTGTCAGAACCTACGGACTCAACATTGTGTCATACGCAGGCGACACCCAACTCACCCTCTTCCTATCCAACTAACCCAGTACTGCCAGACACAATTTTTGAGAAGGCATGGAAGCCGTTGCCAAGTGGATGAAAAACAGCTGCCTACAAATAAACACCAACAATACAGAAGTACTCATCATGGGCCCAAACCCCAATGCCTGGAACGACACCTGGTTGTCCCCCGCCATGCACACAACCTGGGAATCATCCTGGACTCCGAACTCAAAATGGACCGCCAGATCAACTCCGTCTCGTCTGCCTGCTTCCACATCCTCCACCTCCTACGTAGGACCTTCAAATGGATCCCCCTCGAACACAGAAAGACCGTCACTCAAGCCCTTGTCACCAGCAGACTCGACTACGGCAACACACTCTGTGCCGGAATAAACTAAAACCTCACCCGCAAGCTACAGAACATCAAGAACGCCACGGCAAGACTAGTCCTCGGCCTGCCAAGACACTGCCACATCTCCCAGCACCTGCACACACTCCACTGGCTCCCTATCAAAGCTAGAGTCACCTTCAAGATGCTCACCCACGCCCACAAGGCCCTCCAAGACACTGGACCAGCATACCTGAACAGCCGACTCAAATTTCACGCACCCCAGAGGACCCTATGATCAGCCCAGCTCTCCTACGTCATGGTTCCCCGCACCAGAAAGACCAGATCGGGAGGCCACTCCTTCTCCTTCCTTGCGGCCCGAGCCTGGAACGCTCTTCCGCTCCACCTCAGACAGACAACATCACTCCCCATCTTCGCAAGAAACCTCAAAATCTGGCTTTTCGACAGACCCCGCTTGGTGGACTAGAGCCTGCTAACCCTCCACCCCATGCGCATTGAGTTCCGTATGGGTGAGTAGTCCAGCTTAACAAATGCCTGATTGATTGATTGATTGATTGAGAATACTATCAATTGGCTGGAAGTCTAAGGATGGAGCCCTGCGAAGGAAAGCAGGCCTTCATTCCTGCCTTCACTTTCACAGAAAGCGTACTTTGTGTTTTTTAAAGAGTCCCTTAAACGAGCATGAGCTTCAGTCAAATAATAAGCATTTGCAATGCAATCGGTGTTGCGTTTGTGAGAGTTTGAGCTATTGGCGTTGTAAATGACAATGTATTTTGCCCATGTGTTTTTTTTGTAGTGGAGTGGACATATGAACAAACATTTGCAATGGAATCGGTTTCGCATTTGTGAAAGTTAGAGCTCCTGGCGTTGAAAATGATAATGTTTGTTACTTTTGTTTTTTTCCTATGCAGTGGAGTGATGATATTTGCATAGCTTTAGCGCCAGAAATTGGGAAATAGGTTATGAGGGAGGGGGGACAAGAGTAATATGCTGGCTTAAAAAATAAAGTAACAACATCTTGGCAATAGCAAACAAACGAAGGAATGCAAGATTAGTAAAGCATGTGAAATGTAAGCAGGAACAACTAGTCACATTAATACTTTTACACTTATTATTCAGAAATCATTGAAAAGTTAAGAACCTTATCTTATCTTATCATATCTTATCCAGAATTTGTACAGCGCACGTACACCCGAGGGTTTCATGGCGCTTAACCAACAGTGCTAGGGACTAAACCCAAGAGGGAAAGAGGAGGGTTACGCCAGCGTCTGCACAAAAAGCTATGTCTTAAGTTGCTGCCTAAACTGGAGAAGAGTGGTAGCAGAATGAATCTCCAGGGTAAGGGTGTTCCATAACTTGGTAGCAAGCGTAGCAAATCTGTGTCCTCCTTTGTGATGGAATTTGAAACGAGGAATAATCAGGAGGGTTTGAGAGGCGGATCGAAGATTACGTGAGGGGATGTATTTAGGCAAAAGATCCTGAATAAACTTAGGGCTACGAACATTAAGGGCTTTGAACGTCATGCAGGCGGTTTTGAAAAGAGTGCGCTGTACAACAGGAAGCCAATGCAATTGCTTGAGCAGTGGTCTTGCAGATTGCCAGCGAGGGAGGCGATAAATCAGTCTGGCGGCTTGATTCTGAGCCAGCTGCAGACGCTTGCTGAGGGAAATCGGAAGGCCAAGGTAAATGGCATTAGAGTAATCTAAGTGCGACAGCACCAGGGCCATTACAACCTGGGTCAAGGCAGACTGGGGAAACAATCGGCTGATATTCTTTATTCTACGAATCTGAAAAAAGCATGAAGACACTACAGCATTGACTTGAGGTCTCAATGAGAGCTCATCATCAATCAGAACCCCCAAGCTTTTCACAGATTTAGATGGATTGGGAGGGGATCCAAGTTTAGAAGGCCAGTAATGAGGTCCCCAAAAAAGCTTACTTTTGCCGAACAGAACCAATTCTGTCTTTCCCGGATTCAACTTGAGATGGTTACTGTCCATCCATTGACCTATAAAGAGCAAAGTGGATTGAAATTGAAGGGCAGATTCAGGGGAGTCGTCGATGGTGAAGGTGAGTTGCAGATCGTCTGCATAGTTGAAAGTGGTTACTTTAAAAGATTTTAATAGGTTCAACAGGGGGAACATGTAAATGTTAAACAAAATCGGTTATAGGGAAGAGCCCTGCGGAACTCCGCAGGTGGTGTACAATTTAGGTGAAGAAAAGGGGGGAAGACCTACCGATTGGGAACGGAAACTGAGGAAAGACCTAACCCAGTCATGGGCGGGGCCGCGTATGCCAGCTAGTTTGACACGGTCGAGAAGGATGTCATGGTCGACCGTGTCAAATGCTGCCGACAGATCAAGCAGAACCAGGGCCTGGGGAATGCCTAGGTCTGCATTGTGGCGTAAGGAATCCAGAACTGCTGTAATAACTGCTTTGGTGGAATGGGCTGGGCGAAATCCCGCTTGGACAGGGTCTAAAAAATCCGACTGTTCAATGAAGTTAGAAAGGTGAGTGGTAACATGAGCTTCCAGGACTTTCGCCAAATAAGGTAACAAAGAAATGGGCCTATAGTTCGAAAGTATGGCAGGGTCGCAGCCTGGCTTCTTCTGTAGTGGTACTACCACAGCCTCTTGAAAAGAGCTTGGCACCACGCCAGATACTAAGGAGCTGTTGAGAAGGCTCAGTATGGGCAGGGGAAGGGCAGTAATCACCTTTTTTAAGATCTGAGGTGGACAGCAATCATGAGGGGAGCCTGACTTGACCCTAGCTATCAGGGCAAGCAGGGACGGGACATCCAACAGAGGAAAGGAAGCCAGGGAAGAAGTATTGGGGATCAATGTGGCTTCATAGGAAGTAGGGGGGGTAACTGGGATGCTGTACTTGATAAGCATAATTTTATCTTGAAAATATTCAATTAGGGTATTACAAAATTCTTGCGTGGCTTTAGGTTTGGGCTGGGTTCTTGCTGGATTAGTGAGTTTGTCAACAATGGAAAAAAATGTCCTTCGACCTATTAAGAGAGTTTTCAATAATGTTGGAAAAATTCCGCTTTGGCTGATAGAACAGCTTTCATATAGGTAGAGTGAGCAGCCAAATATTGGGTTTTCACCGAAGGATCATAGTTCCTTCTCCACTCACGTTCCTTCTGCCGGACCTTGAGTTTCTCAACCCGGAGGTCAGGGGAGAACCATTTGTGAGCGTCAGAATGACGCAAAGGTTTCGACATTTTTGGGGGGACATGAGTATTACTAGCTTTAACCAGCCATTCAAGAATATTGGCTGCAGATTGATCGGGTTCGTCATTATTGACGGGAACTGAATTCTGCAGACTATCAAGAAAAGCAGAAATGTCCAAAGAACCCCATTTCCTAATCATGCCTTTATTAATTTCGACTTTAACAAAAGCTTTAGGGATGGAGATATAGAATTGAATCAAAATGTGATCAGACCATATACAGGGCAGGACCGTAGGGAGTGAAACACTGAGATTTGAACTCCAAATCTGGTCCAGCGTATGTCCTTTGATATGCGTGGCAACATCAATATGGTGACTGAAGTTGAGTCCTGTGAGTAGATCCCTAAATTCGCTTGCTGCCGAGTCTCCAGACCCATTATCCAACCAGTAATTGATGTCACCAACCATCAAAATCTTAGTGTAGTCAGTGACCAACATAGCCAACTGATCGCACAGAGAGAGAGAGAAGGCGGGCATACTTTGAGGGGGTCTGTACATAAGTATACAGAGAAAGGTTCCCGACCCAGAGTCAAACCTGATCACCAAATTGTCGACAGCTGGAAGGTCGAGAGACGTCAATTTGGTAAATGCTAAATGTTTCTTTATGATGGCAGCAACTCCGCCACCTATTTTACCTGAGGCTCGATCTACCTGTAAGATATAGTAATTCTCAGGAAGGGCTGCTAGAAGATCAGGTGAGGAGTCCGCGTTAAGCCACGTCTCTGAGAGGAAAAAAATTTCAGGTTTTTGATCAGCTAAAAAGAGAAAGATGTCCAATTGATGCTTTACTAACGATCTCGTGTTGAGATTACAGATATGTAGTTGTTGTTGAGTGTCAGCTTTAATAAGGCTAGAGGGAGGAGGTCTATAGGGCATGGGAGAGGGGGATTGAAAAATACCTAATTGATTGAGATAACTGACCATAGAAGGGCCAAGGGGTCTAGAAGTATTACGAAGATCTAACAGATCTTTCGAGGGGTAGGTCAGAGAGGAAGATAGGGAGGTGGCCCCTGGTCCCGGCCCGTCGCGGACGGGCGCAGACGGGCTTGCCTTTGGCACGCCACCGGCGCGCCCGCTGCGCCCGCCCGCTGCGCCGTCGAATGGTAATGTTCATTTTATCGACAGAGAGGAGGGTGGGAGGCAGCCAGCAACTAGAACGCTCGCCCTGCCTTCCCCTCAAGATGGCGTCCGCCCCTCTCTCGCACCAGCACCTTAATCGGCTGTGCGAGGAGTGGGTACAAGGAAGAGGTAAGGAAGGGTATTTTGTGCAAATAGCAATGCTTGGCTTAGAATTCAAGGTGCCAGCAAAGTACACACAATTTTTAAAACAGGAAATACGATTGTGACACAAAGATAAAAATTAGGTTAAAAAATAGCGCAATTCAAACACAAAATACTGCCTGGCCTGGTAACCCCCGGCTTTCCGCCTCAAGGGTGAACACAATGTTAATCTGTGCGGCCGCGATTTTTAGTGCTTGATATACTCCGGGAGGGCGGGAGGCAGCCAACAACTAGAGCGCTCGCCCTGCCTTCCCCTCAAGATGGCGTCCGCCCCTCTCTCGCACCAGCACCTTAATCGGCTGTGCGAGGAGTGGGTACAAGGAAGGGTATTTTGTGCAAATAGCAATGCTTGGCTTAGAATTCAAGGTGCCAGCAAAGTACACACAATTTTTAAAACAGGAAATACGATCGTGACACAAAGATAAAAATTAGGTTAAAAAATAGCGCAATTCAAACACAATATATTGCCTGACCTGGTAACCCCCGGCTTTCCGCCTCAAGGGTGAACACAATGTTACATGACTATAGGGACCTGTTTCAATGTCCATTGCTTATATCCTTTCAAAATGTAAGCACTATTGTTTCAAAAGACCACAAACTTGAACAGAGAACCGCGGTATACATTTTATAAACTAAAATAAGGTAAACCCTTGATAAGGATAACATTAAACATTTTCCACTTTACGCATCAACCAGGTTTTGCAGTACCTCCTGGAATGGTGCACTTTTCGACCGTGCGGGGGGGTGGGGGTGGGGGGGGGCAAGACAAAGAAAGAGGAGAAAACAAAAGTAGCACTCCACTGGCAATCTCTACACAGTGGCGCTAATGTGTGTGGTTGTGAATAAAGTCAATCTGGCCACTTTGCAACCACTCTGTATTGCTTTTTTGCTTCGTATTTTGATCCTTTTCTTACTCTCCATCCAAGACTGCTCTTTAAAATAGAAAAATGTATGAACAAGACGACAAATGTTTTTTTGGTTTTTGGGATCCATTTAATTTCACATGAAAACAAATAAATGAAAGGAGAGGACAGAGAGGGTAAGGGCTGTTTGATGAAGTAACAGTTTTCAGAAAGTGAGGAGGCGTGAAACTGAGAAAGAAAGAGAAAGAGAGGGAAGAAGAGGAATAAGAAGAAAGAGAAAGGGGGAGGGGCAGCGGCAGAGAAGGAGAAGTGAACATTGTTGTTTAAAGAAAGAAGAGAAAACGAAAGCAGTGCTTCAATGGCAAACTCTGTAAAGTGATGCTAATGTTTTTGGTTGTGAATAAAATCAATCTGGCCACTTTTCGTATTTTTAACCTATTTTTTCTCTCCGTTCCGAGGCTGCACTTTGGAAAAGAAAAATGCCAGAAAAAGACAAGATTTGCAGCCAAAGTGTTTCTTTCTTTTTTGGATCCATTTCACAGGGGGAACAAATAAAGGAAAGGAGAGGAAAGGAAAGAGAGGGTTGTAGTTATGGTTTTCAGCAAGTGAGCCGAGGAGCAAACCTAATGCCGTCAGTCATCCTCATTGGAAAATGTTAGCACAGCGAGCCGCCAGTTTATAACTGGAGAACTGGTGCTCATGTATACAAGTTCAAAAGAAATAACAGGAAATCTGCATAAAAGGTGAAGCTCTCCCAAACTGGGGACACCTAATTGCAAAGTGAACTTCAACAGCCTTTCATATTAGTGCGCAGAGCAGTCACTCTGATTATAATACAAATGTCCGCGTTGGAAAATGTTAGTGAGGCGAGCACTTACATCACTCCAATACCTTACGGTCAGGTGTGCTGCAAATGACTAAAGGGGTGTAAACTTAGGTATCAATTAAAAAGCGGGTGCCATACTAAAACATGAAGCGCTGTGCTTGTGTCCATAAGAGTTAGGTGCGTGGAAGCCTGTGAAGCTGGCACTGTCAAATAAAAGGCGCACTGTACTAGGACAAGGTAGCCACAGCATAACAAGAACAGGAAATAAAACTAGGAGTCACCAGAGGAACACATAAACATCAACATCGTAAGGAAACTGTCAGTAGCCGGTGCTCCTGAGTTAAAACTGAAGCGATATATCAGGAGTGCCAACCAATGAAGCAGGATTACACACTGTAGAGATTACTCCTCTGGGAGGCGTAGTGATTTCATGCAATACCAGGTTTACAGACCTTTGTAAATTTGAGATTGCATGAAATCCATGGTTGGATGCATGGGAACGCACATGTTCCTCCCATGGAACGCCTGCCAGAATGAAATGCAGCGCAATGCAGTGCAAGCTGCTGCGTTGCGTTACATTATTTCTACAAAGCCACACAAGGCAGCACAAATTGCCTCTTGCATTGCTTTGTAAATATCTACTAGCATTTTGCGTCATGGCTGCGCCACAAAAGTGGTGCAACCATGACACCGAATGTTATTAAATCTGGCCCTTAGTGTGCCCAGCTAAATTGGCCAGTGGGCTAGTTGGTGCAGCTGAGTGGATGCTTAATAGAGATATGTTAGACCTGACATCATTGCCTCCTCTGTTTTTACTAATTGGATTCCATGATTGGGTTATTTGATTTATCTGTCAGCCCCTAGTTCAGTGTACCGTGTGTGCCCAGGGCTTGTAAATCAAATGCTGCTGGTGGGCTTGCAGCACTGGTTGTGCCACCCACAGAAGCAGCTTGTAAAGTGTGTCTCAGGCCTGCCATTGCAAGGCCTATGGGCAGTCTAGCACTGCCATGTTGACTTGGCCAAGTACACCCACTTGCCAGTCCCTAAACCTTCCCTTTGCTTCATATTAGACACCCCAATGGTAGGCCCAAGGGCAGGGTGCATTGTAAGTATATGGTATGACATGCCCTGACGCGTGTAGCATGTTCTAATAATGAATTACAGCCATTTTAGTTTTTCACTATTGAAGGCTACCTGTTCTCATAGGCTAGAATGGTAGAAATTCGAATTTAGTATGCCTGAACTCAGAATACATATTTTAGTAAAGTTTATTTTAATATCTTGTGTTTGCAAATACCACTTTTAGAAAACAGGTATTTGCTTGCCTAACCATTTGAGCCTGCCTCTGCTGGGTTGTGTATTCCTTGTCTGGGTTTGTGTGTGACAGGGCTGGGGAATTCCAGGAGACAGGCTGGGGCAGCCCAGTGGTGAATAGAGAGATCTGCATCTAGATGGGAGGAAGGAGTTGCACCTGGGACCTGAAAATGGCTGGGCCTTCCCTCTACCATGCTGGCTCCACCCCCTGTGGCTTGTCTGATGTTTCTGCCCTGCACTGTGAAAGGAGAGGAGGAATCATGTCAAAAGAGTGTCCCAGAGCTGAATCTTTCCTTGCCTTTGCTGGCTCCACCTCCTGTGGGGCGACTGATGTCTCTGCCCTGCATAGAGAAAGGAAGAAGAGAGTCATGTAAACAAAGTGCTTAGGAACGTGTTTGGACTAGGCAGAGGCCTCTCTGCCCTCAGAGTACAAAGGATTTTGGGGTATAAATATTGGGATCCTGATCCCAAGAAATTAGATCACTTCTGGAACAAGAAACCTTTCTGCCAAGGAGAAGAACCAAGGAAGCTGCAGGAGTTTGGACTGCCCCTCTGCCAGTGTGCTGTTTTCTGGGTTGGCCTGCAGTGGTTGCTTCATTGCCAAGGGAAAGGAGAGGGAACTTTGTAAGGACTTTCATCTACAGAATACTCTCCAAGGGCTTGAACTGTGCTTGCCTCCTGCTGAAGTCTCAGGGACAAAAAGACTTCACCTCCAGCTCCTTCCTGAATTTCCTTGCTGGGAATTCTGACTCCAGTCACTTGCGTGCTGCTGGGAGCGGGACGCATCGAGAAGAAGCGTGTCACCAGCGCAGCTGAAATCGTCGCCACGCCGGAGAAGTGAGCCTTCGCCGCATCTCCCTGGAAGCGTGTGTTCATCGAAGCTGCCTGCTGTCGCATCACCGGAGAAGCGTGGCGCCATTGAGAAAGTGGCCATCGCATCACCGGAGAAGAGGGTTGCAGGGCCTGTCGCGGCTCCAAAGTACAGAGTCGTAGCAAGGTGGCCAGGGCGTCATCACATCGTCATCGCATCGCCGCATCAAGGGCGCCATCATCTCGCACCGCAACCGGATCATCGCATCGCATCAAGGCACCATCTTGCGCACCGCAACGGGCCTGCAGGCCGAGAATCTACGCATCACCTCCGCACTGGTAAAGGTTCACGAGTCCCATACTCTGCGCAAGCATTGAGGAAGGACGCAACCGTTCCCCCGGGTCACGGAACCGACGCATCTCCCCTTTTGCGAGCCTTTTGTTCACTTTGCGTTACGCATCCAGGTACTTTGTTGAGAACTTTGTCGCATTTACCATCAACTTGAACTAAGAGATTTTAATCATCTTTTAAGTAATCTTAAGTCTAGTGGATTTTTGTCGATTTTGGTCTTGTGTTAAGTCTATATAAAGAATAGTTATTTTTATAAAAACCTGTGTTGTGTCCATCTGTAGTGTTTTCGCTGTATTACTCTGTATATTCATAAATGTTGAACACACTGCCTCTGATATAAGCCTGTCTGCTAGTGCCAAGCTACCAAGGGGGTGATCAGGGGTTATTAAGGAGAGCAATCCCCTTATCCTGACTTAGAAGTAAGGGTCCCTAATTGGACAAAGGTGATAACCATTGCCAACTAGAGACCCCCGGATCTAACAAGATGCATTAGAGGAAATCATTTTGAGTAATTTAAAAACAAAATATAAATTTAAAAAACAAATTGACCTTCTCCCTGTGTTCCCTTTGAGCAAGTTCCCCAAACCTTGAAAAGAAACTCTTCTCAAGATTTGCCTGTCGACGTGCACTATCTGAGCTGCAATTTTCCAAATCTGGTAAACGAGATCGTGTCCTGTTTGTCTGCTTCAGCCGAGCTCCAACTCCATGCATGTAAATGGAATTATTTTGAGGCTATAATGCTTCCCTGATACTTCTGAGGCTCTGTTCTCCCACCCACTCCTACATAATAAAGAAAATGCATAATAATGGAGGAAAAGCACCTATAAGACTATTCTGCCCCACACCACCTCACTCAATCTGAGCTGCAACGTCCAAAGAAGCAGATGCTAGGGGCCTTTGTCACCCATCTTGAACTAAGCTACCAATAAACCTCTCACTCCTATTGTAGACAGAAAGCAGAGTCTTCTCTGTGTTCTTGCCAGAGAAACCTACTCCTAAACTAGTATCTAAACCCATAGATAGCTAGTCGGCTGAGTGATGTGACTTTATCAGATGGAAGTTATTAGTTAGGACTAAGGCAGTTTACAGTGCTTTTGACTATCAGAAAGGAGTCAGTTTGGGGCCTGTTGGCAGGTTATGCATATCAAGACCTTTCTGGACAGCTTGGTTAGTAGTGTTCATCATCATCATAGATAACTTTATTCGGTCATTTGAACTAAACACCATCAAAGTATACGAGGTTAAAAGCATAAATAAATGTACAATTACAATAGTGTTATTCACATCACGTTTTGACTTCCTCTGCTTGGGGCAAAGGTAATGGTATTTAAGGAAGACAATTTTGTGCACTACAGGAGACATCAAAATGCATAACAGGAGAAGAGTATCTGGTGAGCTGACTGGATCCATGGGTGAGTTAGGTTGGTACTATGGTGCATACTCTATGGAAAACCCATCTATGGGGCCAGAGCAATTCTGATGTGGCTGAATGAACTCACAGTGGACCCCAACCTAAGTAGAGTTTAAACAGCTTTCAGAATTTCAGTTGTTCTTAGTGTAAACAGATGGTTGATGCACTCAAGAACTGGGACCTTTTTTTTGCAAACCATTGGTCATTTTCATGTTAACACAAGTGTGCAGAGTTACCAATAGACTGAATCCCACTGGCCAATTTTAAGGATGTGTCTACAGGCTGGATTTACAATAGAACCTCTCTTACATAGAAGACTGAGAGGGTCTCCAACAGTTAGACACATTCCTGTACAAGGTACGTGCCTGAATTCCCAATCCAATGGGATCCATTTAACTGCCGATCTCTCAACCAAAAGAAAAATAGAACAATTCTACATTGGACAGCAAAAATAGGTATTACTGATTTGTTTATCTATTTTGAAAGTTTTATAATGTGCTTTGTGTAGGCAATACGTTTCTTCAGAGTGATGGATGTGAAAAACATTTTCAGTGACAATACTCATTCGAATATATAAAAAACTCTGCATTCATAGGAAATCGTAAGCCATACAGTAACAAGGACTAGAAGAAGCCACCAATAAACACCAAGGGTGGCCAAAGAGGTATAATGGCACAGACACCAGAGCCCAACCCCATGATCCTTGGCCCATTAAGACTGCCTGTACTGAAATCAAGACTGCCTGCACTGAAATCTACATTTGTAGACAGTGCACTCAACCAAACCTGCCCACACATCTGCAGCCACTGCACAAAGAGCTTTCTGTTACTCTGCTGTCAGCGCCACGATTTCACTTTGGCCTAAAATGTGCCTTATTTTGTAACAAGGTAAAAGAGCAGGCAGCAACATGGTCATGTTGGTGGAACGAACCCTTCATTATTTGGTATGGGGCAAAGAGAAGGGGTGAAATAATTCAGCTGATTAGGGTTGACAGCACAAGTTTGCTTACCAGGGTCTCCTGGGAGCAAGCAGTACAGTGGCGGCTGACATCAACGGGGGCAGCCGGGCGGGTGCACACACTCAAATAAAATACAAATATATAAAAATAGGCAGGTGCACAAATGAAAATAAACTTAAAATATAGTTTAAATAAACGTACCTTACGACGAGTCCTCCTGCTCCGGACCTCTCTTGACTGGAGCTTAGCTACCACTAGGAAACACCCTAGACTCATCCTCATGCTGCTCTCATGCTGTAACAGCAGCACTTTGATTGGAGGGAATGGCCTCACTCTGCACTCTCCAGCACCCTGGAGGCCTGCACTTACTCTATCCCAGTTGTTTTAAAACTGCTGGTTTAGAGGTTTCAAAGTGTGCATGACTGACTGGCCATCTCGAGTCGGCAGGCCAACCGACATGTGCACTTTGAAAAGTGCATATACTGTCCACCCTCCTCCCTGTTGCTGTCATTCAGCAGTGCCCCCGCCCCCGTCTGACGCTCGGTTCAGGACAGGAGAATGAAAAATAAAATGGTAATGAATAAACATGTAATTTTTCATCTCATGGTTTTGGAGGGATTTTTAAGTAGGGCGAAGCTCCTCTGCTCAAACGGAGGAGCCGCCCCTGAAGCAGAACTGTGTTCCATGCAGGGACGGACTGACCATAGTGGGCACCGGGCAATCCCCCACTGGGCCGCATGGATGGGGGCCGGTTTTGGGCCCCTGGGGGCCGTTTTTGCAGCATAGCTGGAAAATCGGCCCTGTCACAAAATCAGCCCTGGCAAAGAGCTCGGCGGCACCCCCAACCGCCCCCCCCCCACCCCCAGGGGATGGGGGAGGGCAGCCGAGCACTTTGCCAGGGCCGATTTCGGTTCTCAGTCCGGCCCTGGTTCCAGGTTGGAGTACAAGTATGTTGCAACGGACACTATGAGAACAGAGTTAGGTAGAGATGAACCAGTGTTTTCCCTATATTGTGTTCACAGAAATAGTTTATGTCTAGAATAAAAAGCCACGCCTGCACAGAATTTTCCTTTCTGCCTAGGTTTTTTCAGGCTAGTGGGTTTGATGTAGAGGACTTCTTGTCTGCGCATGATCATTTCTGGGTAGTTGAGCTCACCCTGGCTGCTCCCTCTGAGCTGGGGAATGGGAGCCCAGCAGAGGTTGGGGAGAAATGCTCCAATTACTGAGTGTAGTGCCAGGGAGAGATATGCCAGACGAGCTGCTGCCGCGGCCAGCTCAGGTCTGCGGGACCTCCACAAACTCTGCTCCGGGTCCCCTCCTGGTCCAGCGCAACATCCGAGCCCTGGGATCACATGCAAGCTTTAAGGGACCTCATCACAGCAAAGCACCGATCGCCGCCATGTTAGAGTCAGGTTGCCCGGCGCAGAAGCGCACATGCGCGGAGAATGGGCACCAGAGCCTGTCCTCCGAAGAGCGGCACAGGAGCGCAGAATCACTACCAGAGCGGTGCGGGGGCCCAAGCAACACTCCCTCCACCTCCGCTCCCCGCCAGCGCCACCTCTGAGCAATCCGACTGACGCAGCGCCAAAACAGGGTCCATCTCCGCCGACACACCGCCATCGCACATCGGCGGCTCCAGACCCAGCTCCAGTTGCTCACCGTGTCCTCACCATGGGGACCCCGCTCAGCAGCCGCCTGGGGCCTCACGCAGCCCACCAGCACTCCGTTACCAGCGCGGGGCGTCCGGCGCAGCACTGCACAAAATGGCGCCTGTGGCCGCCCGCGCCTCCGGGTCTCCCCTCCGACCGCCGCTGCAGCTATTCTCAGTCTCCACAGATGTCATCCAGCCGACATGGTACTTCTATTAGGCATCAGACACCTGGGGCCACAGCCCCCAGGGGCCAGAGCAGCGCCGGAGGCTCCTCTCCACACCACGGATTTATGGTTCTCCCGGACCTGCAGGATCACCATGCAGCCCCTGCCGAGAAATATGAGCCCTGGCCGCGCTCCCCGGCCACCCCACATCTGCGGCAGCCCTCGCAATTCTGGGCCAGTAGAGAGGGCCCGTGCGGAGCGGCCCTCGGAGCACACACACGCCTCCGCAAAACAAAGCAGCGAGGCCGTGAAAACACCAGATGCAGGCAGCAGCCCTGCAATCACATTCGAATGAAAGAAACTATGCCACGGACTCTCCTGGACTTCTTTACTTTTTCTTTTGTCCTGGCCGCCATTTTGCTGCTGCTCTCGGCCGCTTTTCTCTGGACCCTAACCCGCCATCTTGGCAATTTCCTCGTCCTTTAACCTTTTATCCTCATTTCCGCCTTGACGATCCTCAAATGTTTCTTCCCTTTTCTGATTTGCCTTCTCTCCATACCCGTGTATCCCTCCCACCCTCCCTTGGTGCTGTGACTGCATCCCCCTCCGACCCCACTTAATGGAACTCTGCTTTTCTGTATATAAAGATAACTCTAATCACTAGTATATGAAGTAGACATTTGTACTCTCTACCATTCCTATGTGACTCTTAGAGTATATCCATTCGTATCCCTTCCCTATGCATATAGAGATAACTCTAATCACTAGTATATGCAATAGACCTTTGTACTCTCTACCATTCCTATGTGACTCTTAGAGCATATTGTAATCAAAAGAGAGAGTAAGGGATTGTCCACTGACAAGTGGGACCAGGATTACTCCTATTCCCCTGGGGCGAATATTTTTGAAACAAAAGGAGGAGTATCCCCTACAGAATATAAGAAGAATAGTCTGGAGGGTAGACTTTATGGCAAAAAAGGAGAAAATGTATCCTTTTATTTAAAACCCCTCACTCACCAGCCTAGCGGTGACATGCTTCATCATCGGGGTCCACCCTGGTGGCCTAGCGTCACCAGGGTGTGCTTCGACACCTGAACTACAGTGGAGCGGGTTGTGACTGTAAGTGCAAAAAGAAAATATGTTAAAAATTGTCCTGGTTTAACTCAAAAATATAACTTTATTGTAGAGCAACTGAACAATGTTAAAAATAAATAGTGGCGAGATGCTGGTAGGCAAGTTACGACCGAATCATCTCTATATGTGTTGGTGTGCATTGGTCGACATGTTTCTACCAATGGGCGAGTGCCCGGTATTCCTCAGGACCAAAAAACAGGTAGAAGGAAGGTGTGGGCCCCCTAAAAGGCACACCCTGTCCTGATCCCCTGTTGACCCACAGGCAAATTGCTAGGGGTGTATGTGCTCAACTAAATAAGTGAGCAGGCAGAAAAAAGTGAAAAAGAGACTTAAATAAGAGCTCTTATGTGCTTCATCGGGCAGGGCGTAGGCTCTTCACATCAGGAAAACATATTAGTTGGCCGGTGAAGCGGTTAAGATGTAACCTACTGCCATGGTTCAGCCGAGCAGGGAACCATGGCAGTAGGTTACATCTTAACCGCTTCACCGGCCAACTAATATGTTTTCCTGATGTGAAGAGCCTACGCCCTGCCCGATGAAGCACATAAGAGCTCTTATTTAAGTCTCTTTTTCACTTTTTTCTGCCTGCTCACTTATTTAGTTGAGCACATACACCCCTAGAAATTTGCCTGTGGGTCAACAGGGGATCAGGACAGGGTGTGCCTTTTAGGGGGCCCACCCCTTCCGTCTACCTGTTTTTTGGTCCTGAGGAATACCGGGCACTCGCCCATTGTTAATGGCATTTGTATGTTATGTTATGTTAATGGCATTTGTAATGCGCACAGCTGCTCCAGCGAAGGAGCGTCCCGGCGCCCGACAAGGTAGCCACACAACATAGCTAGGAGACAGGGAGAATTATTAAAAAGGATTAAAATTTAACAGTGCTGGAGAAATAAGAAAGTTTTAGCGGCCTTGCGAAAGGAGAGCAAGTCACCGAGGGTCCGGACTTTCAAAGGAAGAGCGTTCCATAGTGCGGCTGCCCGCACCCTAAAGGAGCGACCCCCAGCCCGACTGAGTTTAAATCGTGGGGCTACTGCTAATTCCTGGTCCAAGGAACGCAGGGAGCGGCCCGGAATGTAGGGGCGCAGGAGTTGGTGCAGTAGCGGGGGCGACAAGTCCTTCAAAATCTTAAAGGACATGCACAGCACTTTAAAATGGATCCGCTGCCTAACGGGTAGCCAATGCAAGGCTCGCAGAGTGTGGGTGACCGAGCAAAACCTAGGCAGGCCTACAATTGCTCTGGCCGCTGCGTTCTGCACTCTTTGGAGACGGGTAAGCTCGGCCTGGTTTAACCCTATGAAAAGGGAGCTAGCATAGTCAAGCCGAGCCAGAACCGTCGCTTGAACCACAAGTTGACGGGTTGCGGCATCAAAGTACTTAAGTGCAGGTCTCAAATTGCGCAAGATGCCGAAACAGCAAGCCGCCGTCCTTTTAGTGTGGCCAACGAAGTTGAGTGAAGGGTCCAACCAAACCCCCAGATTTTTGATCTCCGAGACCGGAGTGGGGGTGGGGCCCAGCTCAGGAGGCCACCAGGTATCTCCCCATAGTTCCGTCCGCTTACCAAAGACCATAACTTCAGTTTTTTTGGCATTCAGTTGGAGACAGTTGGACGTCATCCAACTGGCCACCGCCCGCAGGTAATCTCTGAATCTTGGGGCATCCACCCCGGAGTCCCCGCTGATCGTGACCGCTAGCTGGGTGTCGTCTGCGTACGACACCATGGTCATACCGCAGAGCTTCACAACCTCAGCCAGCGGCCTCACGTAGAGATTAAACAACGTGGGACTCAGCGAGGAACCCTGCGGGACCCCAAGAGACAGAGGATGTCGTTTGGACTGATAGGGCGGGGCAGCCACACAAAAGGAACGGTCCGCGAGAAACGAACTAAACCACTGGTGTGCAGTGCCGGTCACCCCTATCTCCTCAAGACGCTGCAGGAGGATTTCGTGCGAGACCGTGTCAAAGGCGGCGCTCAGATCTAACAAAACAAGCGCCGACGTTTGACCTGCGTCCAGAACTGCCCGCAAATGCTCGACCATGAATAACAGTGCTGTCTCCGTACTGTGGCCAGCTCGAAAACCGTTCTGTGTAACGTCCAGAGCGTTAGTACGCGACAGATGATCAGTGAGGGCGGTGTTGACATGCACCTCCGCGAGTTTGGCTGGCCATGGGAGAAGCGAAATCGGACGGTAATTTTCCGATTTACTAGGGTCGAGAGATGGCTTTTTCAGAATGGGCATCACTACCGCATGCTTCCATTTCGAAGGCACCTGGCCGGATGAAAGCGACAGATTGATTAAGTCGCAAACCGGGCGAGCAAATGTCTGATCTCTAAACATTAATGGCTTAAGCGGGTCTACCGGCGACCCAGACTTGACTCGAAGAGCCAAGGCCGTGTAGGTCTCCGGAGAGAGACAGGGGAAAGAGTCTAACACCACCTGTCCCGGCAAGATGGATGTCCCTGCACTGGTTTGTGCAGCAGTAGTAGTAGGAAAGGCTCTGTAGATGATCTGGACCTTCTCCAGGAAATAGGCCGCCAATATTTCACAGTGGGTGTTAGAACTGATGGTATCAATGGCAGGCTTCTTTGCCACAAGGTCCTTGAGAGCCTTAAAGATGGATTTAACAGGATTCCCACTGCTGCGAAACTCCAGAGCGTAGAATGCAGCCCGGGCTCTACAAACCGCACGGTGATAAGACTTGACAGTAGCCATATAAAAGGTTTTTTTGCTACTGTCATACTTTCTCCTCCAGTCTCTCTCTGCACGTCTGCACACACTTTTCAGAGCCCGCAGGTTGCCATTGTACCAGGGACTGGGGTTGCGGGGGCCACACTTACTCGAAACCATCGGGATGAGGGAGTCGAGAGCTCTGGTTACCCATTCGCAAAATGGTCGTACCCAGATTCCACATTCTCCACTACACCCAATGGATCGGCAGTAAGAAGGCGATAGAGATCTTCCGCCTTTAGTTTGCTCCAACGCCGTCTGGGCAGAGCTCGCAGCGACGGCTGAAATGGGGCCTCTATCAGAGGGCAGTAAATAGTCACTAGCGAGTGGTCTGACCAAGTCAGAGGGAGGGGGGAGGTCACTGTAACCCCCTCTAGATTGGAAAAGAAGGGGTCCAAAATGTGACCACCACTATGGGTGGGGTCCGAGACCAGCTGGTAGAAACATGTCGACCAATACACACCAACACATATAGAGATGATTCGGTCGTAACTTGCCTACCAGCATCTCGCCACTATTTATTTTTAACATTGTTCAGTTGCTCTACAATAAAGTTATATTTTTGAGTTAAACCAGGACAATTTTTAACATATTTTCTTTTTGCACTTACAGTCACAACCCGCTCCACTGTAGTTCAGGTGTCGAAGCACACCCTGGTGACGCTAGGCCACCAGGGTGGACCCCGATGATGAAGCATGTCACCGCTAGGCTGGTGAGTGAGGGGTTTTAAATAAAAGGATACATTTTCTCCTTTTTTGCCATAAAGTCTACCCTCCAGACTATTCTTCTTACATTCTGTAGGGGATACTCCTCCTTTTGTTTCAAAAAACTCTTAGAGCATATCCATTCGTATCCCTTCCCTATGTATATAGAGATAACTCTAATTACTAGTATATGCAGTAGACCTTTGTACTCTCTACCATTCCTATGTGACTCTTAGAGTATATCCATTCATATCTGTTCCTTGAGTGACTTTACTATTTGTACATTTTCAATTGTTCTTTCTGTTTGTATCTCTTCCTTGTGTGACTTTACATCTTGTACAATTGCAATTTTTTCTGTTTGTATCTTTTATGTAACGCATGTAATCCTTAGTCCTTATGTTTTGCAACTGGTTCTTATGTAAAGCGCTCTGACACCTTCGGGTAAAGTTCGCGCTCTATAAAATCGCATTAAATAAAAATAAATAAAATAAATGCAGACAATGAGGCACTGCAGCCTACCAAACGGACAGGCGGCAAGGAGAGTTTAAAATTACAGGAACATTGTAGAGTGACCTCATATGCTCTGGTCGCTATAAACACATTTTGCAGGCTGCAAGTGGTATACAAGCATCTTATATATACAGGCATTTTAACGGTTGTACAGAAAGTGCATACGCTTCTTGGAGCAATATACATGAAACACAGTGTACAGCGACACAACATTGCAAATACAGGGCCCTACCAACTCGGACTATAGCTACAATACATGGTACCTCACAGGCTGAAGGTACATTTTACATAGGCCTCAGCAGGAACAGGATTCTGGTGCTTTAAATGTTGTAGGTAGGGTTGATACCTTACATAGAGTAAAAATGTGTTATATTACATTCAATGGGATACAGCATGTGCATTAACCCACCAACCAATTAAAGCAGGTGCCCACGAATTATGTGAGTATTATCCACCTGAACTACCTTACATCATGGGGCATTCGGAGCGCCCACTAATACAGTTATTCAGAATGTCACTGCTGAATGCATGAAGCACTATAACAAAAACAAAGTATTGTTAATATGCAGGACTATAATGTATCTGTTTCTGGATCAATGGTGTGCCCAGTTTAGCACTGTCCCGGTGTCCCCGACACCCCCATAAAGCCCACCTTACTGCCTGAATCACATGAATGAACGGGTGGCACTCCCTCAGAGCCCAAGGAAAGCAGCTGCCATGCGCGGATTCTGTCAGCTGTCGTCAAACCAAGCGCTAAAGACAAGCCCGACGTGCACTGGCAGGACCACCCGAGCCGTGGGCCTGAAATAGGAACATCAGGGCTGCTGAAGGGACGCGGAGTCTGGATAACACCCCACCTCCTCTGGAGTGTAACTCTGCCTATTCTTGCATTTGGGGTCACTTGGGTCTTGCTTTCATCCCAGCCCTGCCTGCACTTAAAACCGGATCGGCAGTTAACGGTTGTGTGACCGGACTGAACTATTATTGGGGGGGGGGGTTGTAGTGCTCCATCTCAAATACGCCCTCCACTCGAAGATCGCCTTTGTCTGCACCCCAAATGCCAACAGCTCACATTCACAAAGTGTCAGCGGTCACTCAGGGAGAGCGGCTATTTTACAATTGGCCACTAATCCCTTGCGAGTGTCTGTATCCCAAACAAGCATTGGCATAGCCAATAGGTCTCGCCATTTGGAGTTTATACGTTTTTAGCCATGCAGCAGATTATCCTGATGCTACAACATCTATTACTTCGTGTGCACTGGTGATAGGCCATGCCCACACACACTCACGCACCCACCCTCCCCAAGGTGGGCTTCTGTGCTATTTAATGGAAATATGGTAAAGTTGTGTGCACGAGTGCCAGGTTTAAAAAAAAAGGCGAACGTGAGAGAGACTAGGGTTTGGGCATGGTGACAGAAGAGTGCATCCGAATACTGTCTTTCTGAGAGCAGGAATTGGGCATAGTTGTCTGTGTGCAGAATAGGTTGGTGGGTGCAAGTGCTCGACGGAGACCCCATGTTTGCAGGGTCACTGCGTACATAAGGAGTGCACGGTTCTCACAAGAGACATCCGGCACTGATTGTCTCTGTGAGAGGAAAATGGGCGTGGTTAGCAGTGGTGTAGCAGGTGCAGTAGCACCAGGTCAGAGGTGCCCATTGCAACCCAATTGTACATGAAAACCGCTACTTCATGTTTGTGACAACATCACCCTATATGTGGAGCACATGCCCTGTGACTGCTTGTAAAAACACATTGGACACTGAACGAATGGAACAGCGGTTCAGTGAGATGAATGAAAACATTTTCTCGCTCTGACGAAGTCAGAAGGAACGACATGCGTTGACTGTTTTTCTTGCATCTTTAACTAAGAATAAAGACAGAATATCGGACCTGGCTTTGTGGACTTTATTGTGTATTGTTTACATTGAACGTGAGCTCTTCCTCAACCGTAATTCAGAAACAACGTTAGATGTTTTTTACTTTAAAATGAGCAAATAGTTGGGCCGTTTTCTGTCCTTGCACCAGGACCAGGGTCGGATTGGGATCACAATTCGGCCCGGGCACTGACGAAAAAAGTGGCCCACATTCAAGAGGCGTGGCCCATATTTAAGGGGCGTGGCCCACATTCAAGGGGCGTGCCCTTTCATGAAACACCATTTGCACAGACAAGGAATGAAAGTGGGAGGATACTGTTCTTGCACAGGACACAGGGCCAAGGTGACAATGGCCTACATGCTGAGCAACTAAAAAAAATAGCAGGGCCCCTTTCTGTCACAAAATTATTCCAGCCCTCCAGCACAGGAGCACCTGAAAAGCAGCAAAGCCCCTGCTATTACTAACCTACTTAGCCCTCCCAGACCTTCAGCTCAGGAGCACATGAACAGAGGTAAGGCCCCTGCATTAGTAAATTAATCAGCCCTCCAGGCCTCGGGAAAATGTCCTGGCAGGGGAGCACAAAACACAGCTTTTTGGGTCATCCAAGGTAGCCAGGTAGCCAGGGGGGAGGCTGAGGTGACGCTGGTGCATGGGAAGTGCCTTCCCAGTGTGTTCTGGCAGTTTGAGTGTTTACCATTTACTGTAGTATTACCCTTGTACCTGTGTATGGTACCGTTTTGTAACTTGCACACGTCACTTTTCTCTGGTATCACACTGTTTGCTACCTCTCACTTTTGTTTGCTTTAGATACTTGCACAAGTGCCACCATTGCCTACGTAACGTTTGTTCTTGTGCTGGAGTGTCTGCCATTTATTGCAGTATTATACCTCTACTTGTACTTTGTACGCTTTTGTAACCTGCACACATATCACTTTTTCCTCCTGTAATGTACCGATTGCTGCCTCATGTATTTTGGTTGCTCACTATTGTCCCTATAGATTCATGTAACTTAACGTTTGCTTTTGTAATTTGTCCACTTGTAATTTTTCTCCTCATGTATTATTGCTGTTCCTAGTGTGAAGCGCTCTGACACCTTCGGGTAAAGTCCGCGCTATATAAAATCGCATAAATAAATAAAAAAATTAAAAAAAATCCAAACATCACCTGGCCCCCACAGCAAGACCCATTCTTCCTCGCCCACTATGCCCTGAATGTGAAGGGCTGTGGGCGAGTTGTTAAGACTAACACCGTTTCTGGGCTGCATGGGCCCCAGGGGGGCCGAGGTGAAAATGGCTCAAAGGCCTGAGAAACACCTGGCCCCCAGGGAGGCCAATTCTTGCAAACAATCACCCCTCCCCAGCCCAGCCTCAGCTTGATTGCTTGGCAGGGCAGGGGTGAAGGAGAGGCCACAGCTGACAATCGCTGTCCGGCTGCACAGCGAGGCTGCTTTCAATTTCTCTGTCTGTCTCCGTGCACTCTGTGGGCCGTTTTTTTTCTCCCCTTTCCTAGTCCACTCTCTGTGGACTGGGACAGGGGAGAAAAAAATGGCCCACAGAGGGCACTGAGGCACCGGCCCTTCGGCCCATGCCCGAATGCCCGCCTTGCCAATCCGCCCCTGACCAGGACCCATGGCACCCTTGCCCCTTGTTGAGAGCTGCTGTGTGGCAATGGTACTGTTGTTCTTATGGATGAGTTTCCTGGTAGGAGAACAGCAGTTACCAATTTAATGCCTAGCCCAGACAGCCTACACCTGCCAAAGAATAAGATAACATTATTGCTAGTTAATCCAGGATTAATCTTCCCAGAATAGAAGTCATTTGTTTCGGGGCATCTGCATTCCTTTGCAGCACGTGTTTAGAGGTAATGTTACTGCAAAGCTGCCTTTTGGTGTGACCCTGTTTTGGCACCTCAACACAAGGTACACAGGTACAACAGCTTGTGGTCAATAAATGTATAGTTGCCAAGACAACATTTTGCAGTTATTGAAATTATCACGAGACCAACTGTGAATAATTGTAATAAGCCAGGGCTTTCTCAAGGCTGAAGGCGGGGTAGTGAGGTAATAGGAAGATAGGTATGTTAAGTGGGTGGTGGATGGATAGGGAACGGGTCAGTTGGAACGTCATGAAGTTGAAAAGGAGTAAGAAGGTGCGAAGTTCAGAAGAAGGAGTAAGATAATGCGAAGAATACAAAGGATGAGGAGAAGGAAAGGTAGACACGAGTTGCGAGCGGAGAGAGAGGAAAGACTATAAGACACGACCAGGATAAGTGGTTGATACAATGTGGGGGGGTGGTTCGTGGGTGACACATATTGAAGTCCGGGGTATATAGGGGAATGTTGAAAGTGAGAGGGGAATTGTGAGTCAAATGACGGCAGAGAAGGGAAGGAAGAAAAGGTAAGTTGAAAGTGAAACAAGACGGAGGGCATTGCTGTGGGGAGGGGGGAGGAGAAATGCGACACGGCCGCAGCAGGGGGCGGAGCGGGGAGAGCGGCGATGAGGGAGAGTAAATAGTGTGAAGCAGCAGGGGCCTTTGAAGTGAAGCTAAGCTTCACTTCAAAGGTGTGGGAGGAGTGCGGCTCAGGCAGAGCGCACGCTGGGGGAAGCTTGTGGGGCGGAGCGGCAAGAGCTGCTGGGGAACAGATGGCTGGCTATTTGATGCTGTGCACGCGCATTTTAGGTCAATGCGCTTGCGCATTGACCTAAAAGCGCACGGGCACAGCATCAAATCGCCAGTTAGTTCAAGTCTGTTTAAGCCCCTATAGTCTCGCTCCACTCAATGTGCATGCGCATTGACAGGTCGTGAGACCTAAAAATGGTTTACGACCAGGGCTTTAAGTGGGCTTTGTATCACCGGGGCTCAGCACCCGGGTCTCTATCGGGCTCTGTTTTATGCCCTGGCACAGGTTGTCCATTTCTTTCGGGACTGCAGTGACAGCAGGCACATCCATTTGTGCTGCTCACGCTGCTCACTTCTCACTAGTAGAGAAGTTACGGCATGACGTCATGCCAGGTGAGCGTTGCTGGGGAAGGCAAATCCTTTAAGGAGAGTAACTTTCTCTCTGGATTTCCCTTCTCTTTTTGAAACTCAGGAGCAGCAACATTGTCGTGGTGTCACAAGGGCTTTAAGTGGAAGCTTTTTCAATATTATATAGGTCATAGTTGCTGCTTATTTATCTTATGCAACTAACAACCATTGTCAAAGCTGATAGTCCTGACATGTTGTAGGTCTGATGTTACGTGTTGTATCATATATCTGGATGCAATGACAGAAGAAGCAAAATACAAGTGTGGGGGGGGGGAGCACACTATGCTAAGCACAGTTTTTAGCTTACGTGTTTTTAAGCCACGCCTTAATCACATTGGCCACGACTCTTTGAGAGACCCCCCCCTCCAGTTTTTTCGCCCCAGTTAAAGCCCTGTTTACGACCGATTGCTGTTACTAAATATTAATACACATCATTGTGATTCGAAAGAAAAAGAGGGACGCTCCATTAATGTGTGTCTTACTTTCGACAGCAATGTGACAAACAGTGCATCTTATGAGTAGGACAGCCATTTCTAACTCGCACTGCCCTTTTAGTAAACTGGCTTAGTCCTGGAATTCAAGAATAGTTCAAGAGCAAGTAAAACGAAAATCTTTGTGAATTAGGTCCTAGGTGAAGAAGAAACATAACAGGATTGATTCATACACTTCTCATTGTGACGTGTTAGCCTGGCCTTGAGCTGGCCTGCTTTGTCTCCCACGCTTACAATTATTGGGGCAACGGCGGTGTAAACGTGGCGCATCCCTGCGACCCATTTACCACGTGACACCTCTAGGCAGATGCGTCACGTTGTAAAGCCCTGCGCCACATGTGGGCGTTCCGGCGCAGGGTGGGTGGGTGTTCCGGGGCAGGTGCGCCTCCCAAAAGTGCCTGCGTGAAATCTACAAGATTTCACGCAGGCACTTGTGCGACGCTGCTACGTCAATTCCTTACGCCTGCTTGAAGCAGGCGTAAGGACTGACGCAACACGTTAAGTATAGGGCACAACCGAGCATTGCTGGACTCACGTCGCGCTTGCGGCGCGACTCCAGCGATGCGCTGCCCTTACGTCACGAGATGCGTCACACATCTGCCTACCCTTGCGCCACGGCGCGCCGCATTGTAAATGCGGCGCATCCGCCATGACGCAAGGGTAGTTTTGCGTGACGCATTTGTTCTGGCACATCCCTGCTGATTTGCAGAGATGCGCCAGAACTCATAAATAATGCCCCAATATTTTTTATTAGGTCCTTGACGCGGTCACTTTGTGTGACACGAAAGAAGCTTGGTGACCTCACGTGAGGGTGTTTGGGAAGCTGGATAAGAGGCGACTGAATAAAGTATCGAATTCTGCCGTGATTGTGTTTTCAAAATGCCCTCATGGCACGGTAAATACATCTGCTGTACATTACTGTGCTTTTGTTTTTAGATTTGTTGACATTTCTGGTAATTTCTCAATAAACTGGTTGGGATTATATAATTTTGTTCGCTTACTCGACTAACTCCTGCGGCTGTAAAGTGCTTTGAAGTGGACTAAATCCTTCTTTTCTCAGCGTTTTAGCAACAATCACTATAAAATAAATACATTGAAAATACGTCACGGGTAAGTTTATTTGGTTATCTCAGCGTTGTTCCCTACTGGCACTTTCTCTGATCCATTACAATACATTGTTTATTCTACGACACACATAACTACCAGACTTGGAGCTGATGGGGAAGAGAAATGTATAATGATCAAATCAACAACTGAGTTCCTCAGGGCGGGATTTTATATATAGCAACTCATAATATACAACGTAAACCGAGAACAGACTCGAGGGAAAGCTGCGGAACACAAATGGAGAAATACAGGGTTCGAAGCCTGCAGGCAAGTATTTAAAAATGTAATTCATTTGCCATCTGGATGCGGACTGCGACAAATTCAACATCTGAAGACTTCAAGCGGAGCAAACTTCCTAACTGCGCAGTAAATACCGTTATGAGAAGCAGCACACATTGTGATAATAGAAAATGTGATCTCACAGGGAAGACGAGATCTATTCATCAGCAATTTATAGCGTATAATGTATTAGAAAGCAAGGGCATTTTCCTTCTGTGCTTCCTCTTTATTTGGGACACCATTTTGCAATTCTCGCGTTAGCACCAGATTCAATCGGATTTTTGTGGCACTGCCGCCAGTAATCAGAATAACAGAAATAAAAATATGATGTATTACCATGGCATTCACTGCAAACACATATCAGAAGTCATAGGCTGTAAATAAAATGTCTCTAGACATCCAGCGTCATCAGCGCCGTCTGCACCTCATCTAGACTTGGATGTCCGGTACAAACTTTAACCATAACCACACCGAAACTGAGGGGCATATTTACAAGCCCCTATCGCCACGGGAGTGTCACTTTTTTACAACGTTGCTGTGGCGCTAGAGGATCGCCTTATTTACAAGGCTGCGTTAAGCCACTTAATGTGGCTTAACGAATGATGACACGTAAATAAGGCCCTTTTCACGCTATGCTTAGCGTGAAATGGGAGGGCAATGGGTGTTGCTGTAGGCGTTCAACCGCAACACCCATTGATTCTGACGCTGCCCTCTAATTACAAGGGCGGCATAAATAGGAGGCGGCATCAGAATTATGACCAGGGAAAACCTGGTCTTACTTTGGCGCAGCAAGGAGAAATGTTTCATTTCTCCTTGTTTTTGCTGTTTTCAATTGTGGTCCGTCCTGCATATGGACAATACATTTTTTAAAATGCCGTTTTGTAACTTCTGTGTGTGCTGCATTAAGCAGCACACACATAAGTTATAAAACAGCATTTAAAGATTGTTTATGTGCATCAAGGAGGAACTTCCTGCACATAAGCAATCTTCCCCTGCACGCAGACACCCTTGCACTATTGTGCAAGGGTGCCTGTGTTGGCGCTAGGCTGCTAAGTGTAGCGCCAGCACAGGGGGAAACACATGGCTGCACCACATTCTTGTAAATATGGTGCAGCCCTGCGTTTCTGAAGTGGCGGAGTGAGGCGTTAAGACAGGAAAGCTAACGCCTCACTCCGCCACTTCCCTTGTAAATATGCCCCTGAATTCCCAAAAAGAACTAGCAGTAACTAATTCAAACCTGGCTCAATGTCATCGACCTGGACAGATTTAATGCCCAACCTGAGACCAACATAAGTCACATAAGTCACTCAGATTCACCCTGGACGAAACTTGAGGGGGTCCCCTTGCAAGGTATGTGGTGGGGTCCCCTACAGTCTCAATGAGGAGTTCACCAGCCAGGGTACTGTGCTGAGGGGGGTCCCAATAGCTTGAGCCCCCCCACACTGCTGGTAATGCGGGGGTGGGCTGTGATACGCCACTGGGACCCCAACCTCACTCTCAAGGGCACATCACAGGGAAAACAAAGGATAATTGTTAGTAGTCCTCTTTTTTTATTTCAAAAGTTTTTTATTTAGAAGGTTTTGCTACAGATAGCAAAATAGTTACTTCCAGAAAACAACTGTTACTCAAGACTTTATGCTCTCGCATTTGTATGATAGCAAGGCTCCTGGAAAAGTATGACTAAATAATGCAACTGCATAGGCTCACCTTGCAGGCCCACATCACCTTCAAGGCTAGCTGCATCATCAATAAAGCCATCACAGCCCACACCCTGCTTTTCAGGCTCACAAGCTCCCCATTTCCTCTGGCCTTCTCCATCTATGCACAATGGATCTTGAACTTCATTACCCTCTCCATCATGGCAGCCCATATCCGTCTACGATTTAAAAACAACCTTACAGCACAATTCTTTATAAATCCCTAAATGGGAACACACCCCTGACAGAACCCAGCCTGCCACCTACATTCAATCTGATTGTCTCTATGCCTTCGTTTCTATACACCACCCTACTGCCTTCCAGCTATGTTAGTACTGTGAAAACATCACATGATTACAAATAAATTCATATGTGTTAACCCTTTGCGTGCACGCAAAATTTCTGTGCTGTGCGGGAGTTTTCATTAGTGGGCAGGGGTCGTCCTGCGCATACTACGACTGTCGTGACCTGCCGCGGCCCGTGGAGGGTGTTTCAGTGGGGCAGAGAGGTGGGGCGGGGGAGGGGCAGGGTGGGGGGGTGCTAAAAACCAGAGTATGAATAATTAAAAGGTAAGTAAACAATTTAATAAATAAAACGAAATTCGTAGCGCACCCTGCATCACATTTTGTGATGCAGGGCGCGCTACGAAATTCATTTTATTAATTAAATTGTATACTTACCTTCAATTATCCATACTCCGGTTTTTAGCACCCCCCCACCCTGCCCCTCCCCCGCCCCGCCTCTCCGCCCCACCGAAACTCCCTCCACGGGCCGTGACTGGTCGTGACACGTGATGGCTCCCAGCCGTCTCGAGCATTGAAGAGGTTAAAATACTTGTAAGAAATAGGGTTACTAGCTGAGGGGGTTGAAATTCTACTCATGCAGCAACCACAATCCTTGTCAGGGTGAATTGACAAGCAAACCCCAAATTAACCTGTGCTGAACCCGGTTGCAAGGTGAAAGTGTTATGTGGGATTGAAGTGGTGCAGTACCATTTATTTCTAGCACAATACACAAAGATGGACCCTGGGTGCTCTCTCTGTACAGCTTCTCTCAGTCCTTGTAGAGTGGCAAAAAGCAGACAGGCTACTTAGAGGAACTTGTGTTAAGCATTTCAGATCACCAACATGGACGATAAGTAATTGACACGACTCAAGAGAAATCTAACGCCATTTTATAAATATAGCTCTGATTTTTATATATTTTTAGGCACCAAAACGAAATCAATACATACAGTATAACTAGAGTTATCAATTTAAAGCACTAAATAAATCAATACTTTTCATTGTATAAACATTAATGTTGTGCTCAATGGGAAACACACATATTTGCAATCAGTTACTTAGAGAGTGAGTTCAATGGAACCTACTTAGAGTTAAGGTCTTGTGAGTCCCTAGCCCACTTCAGAATAGCTAGCACAATTGTACTTGGCACAGGGGAGCGGGGTGCAGAAGCGCACTTTAGCTTTCAAACGGAGCTGTCAATCAGGCTTGTGGCATTGGAAAGGTTACCTTAGCAAAAAGATACTTGCGGGGACACTAATGCCAGTTGTCTCCTTGGGAGCTGTTTCATTGGGGTTTGGGGAGGGGCAGCGAATTGCACGTTGTAGCACACTATGGGCGCAAACCTCTCTTGGCACTATATACAAAAGTGCTCCAAGAAGTGTGCCAAAAGCGTAACGTCATTGGCTCCAAGGTAATCATGGACAGTGGACCCTCTTTGCCATAGTTTGGTAGAGGATGGCACTTTTAATTGGAGCTCCATTGACCCTTCATTCCCCTGGGCTCCGGTGCCGCTGCTCCTGTCTCACTATTGATTGCTATGTCCTTGAAGTGTGCCTACATGCACGTGGGGCTTGCTGATGTGGTCATGCAAGTGCGAACAGAAAATGAGCAACAATTTGAATAATTGTGGCTACTGAAATGTGAGTGTACGCATGCTGCGGAAACAGCACGGGGTAAGTCAATATTCATTAGATCACACAGCTACTTCTGAGTGGCACACGGAAAGAATACTGAAGGGATGCCAGGGTTACAACAACCTTGAATTACTGGGAGAGTCATTTTCTAAACGCTGAGTAGGTATATTTTGAAGATGAACAGGTCACAAGTATTTCGCACTCAGTATATGAGGAGGATTTGCTCATTGTTTGAGTCACTTCTCATCAGGGTGGCAAGAATGTATGTGGCATTTAACGATTGCCTACTTTTTTGTAATATGAAAATTTGCAGTAGCTTACTATTGGAACTGCTATGTTTTGCAAGCGACACGATGACGGAAGAGTTAGCCGATTATTTGAAACATTTTCACTTCCCTCTTAAGAGCACTGCCACCCACGTATTTGCCAAGCGCATGTTTAAAATAGTGGCAACGTTTTCTAAGATATACCAAAAAATCATGTTCCACTCTAATAAATCTGAATTGTCTGCTTTTAGTCTAAGACCCCCAAACAAGAGACTCTTGAAAAAATAAGGAAGTGGCTACAATTCGTGAATCCTATCTATAATGAAAAATGTGCAGCATTCCTCACAACAGTCTCATGATGATTTGGTTCCAATCGTTCTAAAAACTCAAGTAGGAATCGTCTATGGGCACTCAACATGGAAGTAAAAGGATGCGTGCTGTTGTGGAGCAGAATCAGAGATGTTTTTAAGGCCTTTGAAAAGTTTACTTCGGGTCCAGAACTTTATGTTCATATGTTTTAGGGGAGATAGTGGGTTTGACTAACACTAAGAAAGAATACTGAAGAAAAATCATATAAAAGAGCGAGTTTACGGTTATGCTTATGCTGTCAATTGACTCACCGTGATGTGTAAATGTTCTTTGACAGTAATCAATAATTTTTGGTAGATAATAAGTCAAGATTTGTTCACACTATAGCCCATCCTCAGATAGCTTTAGAGAAGTTATAGTAGTTGCCCTTTTCAACTGCTCTACAGTGGTTGCTGGTATCCACAGCAGGCATGGCAGAGTTGAGATTGTGCCAGCATAATCATGCGTAACATTGTAAATTCCGTGTTACGGGAAATTTCCTGAAATTATGGCATTATGACACGCCGGACTGTGACAACAATGATCAGAACACGAGCAGCTGTTGTTTGCAGCAGTTATGCTTTTTGTGCTATTTCTTTAGCGCAAAAGGTGTCCTTGCGTTCAAAATGGACTTAAGGGTACAGTTTACACCAAAATATAGCACTAAATACTGGTTTAGCATTTTGCGTAATTTTGGACAATTCTAGCCAGATTTCATATAATTATGCAAAAACAATTTACATTAATTTTGCTCACCTTTAGGCCACAAATATCTTGAATAGGGATACTTCAAAAGCAACCAGGCTTGGTGCTGCAGAAGGAAATTTAAGACCTCCACTTCAAATATTGCATAGACCTGCATCCGTTTGGAGCCTACGAGGTCTTGATTTCATGAAAACTATGGGCCTCATTTATGAGATATGATGCATCGCTGCGTGAAAGCAGCGATGCGTCACTTCTCAGTGCGCACTCCTTGCGACATACCTGATGTGTCATATTTAATGTATGACGCATCATGTCGCAAGGAGTTACAGATACGTCAGTATTTCTGACGTATCTGTAAGCGCAAAAGTGACGCATTGCGGGAGTGTGTCACAAAAGTGACGCAACTCCAGCAATGCTTCCTTTCACATGGGGCAAGCCCCATATGAAAGGGCTTGCATCAGTCTTACGCCTGCTGTGAGGCAGGCGCAAGATTTTGACGCAACAGTGTCCTAGACGTGATGCAGTGAAATCTCATAGATTTCACGGCGTCACTTCTAAAAAGCTTTTTGCTGGGAAACGCCCCCGCTCCCCCTGCATACATTATACCTGACGCAGGTATAATGTAGCGCAGGGGTTTACAAAGTGACGCATCTAAATAGAGCGCCACCGGAGGCACGTTTTACGCCGCCGATGCGTCACAAAAAGTGACGCATCGGAAGCGCAAAACTGACGCAAGGACTCATAAATGAGGCCCTATGTTTTTACATTTAATCTTTCCCTGTGCAGCGGCCAGGGCCCAACTACAAGCTGTATGGTACTTTGTAATGTGCATAATGAAATTACTGTTATCAAGTTGCAATACCCGGCCAGCGCTGTGCAATTATGCATTTATCATCCCAGATTGGGATCAACTGTGCAGACCCAATTTTACCAAGTGGAATTGCTCATGGAGAGTGGCCTAACACAGGCCCCGCAGCCCCCAAGGTGCGGGGGTTGGGGGCCAGAGCTGCAGGGGCCCCCTCAGCATGGTATTCTGGTCCGAGAGCTCCTGATAAAATCCGGAACGGGGCCACTCTGCGCACCTTGCAAATTTCGTTTTACCTCATGAAGTCCCATGCTACAGTGGATATATGCGCACATTTACCACCTACTCTTAGCGGTTGGTAAACGTGAGCTGGGGGCAAGCACTGGGCAAGTGTGGAGGGAGGGGGGATTGCGGAGGGTAGGATAACATATAATGTAGAAAAAATATATGCTCAGTTGCGACAGAGGTGACAAGATGCGCCAGTCCAGACCGTGCTGATAAACAGCTAGATTCATGAAAGGGCCGTTTTGCGAGTCTTTAATAGCGATTCATAAGGAATCGCTATTAAGGACTTGCAAAACGGGAATCATGTAGGAATTGCTAAATAAATTGCGATTCCTACACATTCCTTATTTGCGATTAGCAAATTGCTAATCGCAAATAAGGAATAACTCCCCATTCATTCCTATGGGCCTAAAGGCCCTTAGGAATGAATGGGGAGTTATTCCTTATTTGCGATTAGCTATTTGCTAATCGCAAATAAGGATGCGATTTCAAGGGTGCCAGGGGTGTCCAAAGGACACCCTGTAGCACCCCTGAAATGAAAATTTACACGTGTTGCACACACACAAGTCCAAAGGACATGTGTGTGTGTAACATGCAAAAGAAAGTGCTTTAATCTATTTTTTCGCTATTTACCACAAAGTCAGACTTCGTGGTAAATAGCGGCCAAATATTGCGAATTCGCAATTTAAAATTGGTTGATGAATTGCATTTAAGGAATCTCAAATAGAGATTCCTTAAATGCAATTCCTCGCGCAATAGCGAATTCTATAATAGAGATTATTGCATTTGGAATGATGAATCCCAAATGCAATAATTGCGCTTGCAAAGGGCCTGATTCTCAGAATCTGGCCCTTTGCAAGCCGATTTTCGTTTCATGAATCTGGCCGAAAGTACTTTTTAAGTGTAAACAACATAAGGAGGAAGCTGTCAGCAGGCTCCCCAACGGTCAAAAACATATATTCCTCTCGATTCGAACCTTCACAACACACGCAGCGAGGAACCTAGCCTCGCGCTGCAAGTCTCACGCACTAGACTCATGAAAGTCTAAATGCAACAAGGGGATTGGCTGTCATTGCAGCCAAGCCTGAAGCACATTTATTGTAAATTTTGTATCCAGCCTGGTGCAGAATGAAACACTTTTAGGGAAATACTTTAAAGTTTCCTTCCTACATCGCTCACTCTCAAACCTGAGGACAGTTATTTTGCCTTTTTTGTATGATTTAAAAAAACTAAGGGGCATATTAACAAGAGGCAGCGATAGTTATCGCTGACCGCGCTTAGCGCGTTTTCTTTTATCGCCGCCTATCGCTGGAGCTTATTGCCAACCTAGCGCTGTATTAACAACGCTCAGCGCATTGGCGATAAGAATTCCAGCGATGGCGGGAAAAAAGGCGAGCATCGTTGGAAATCCAGCGAAGTTCACCTCAAAACGGGGAAAACCTTGCTGATATGACCCTGTGGTCGTAACCCAAGAATCCCCCTTCCATGCAAAGTATGCTCAAGTCTGGATTTTAGCAGACATTAAAATCCAGCATTAATGGGCAGTTAGCATGATTTTGTGTATCGCTACGGCGGCCGGGGCATTGTTTTAAATATCGCGTAGCCCAGTTAGCGATATTCTCCCGTGTAGTTTTGTCAGGCACGCGCTAGCATGTCCTTGATGATTATGCGATAAAATTATCGCCGCTTTTCGCCCGAAAATGGACGCCAAAGCGGCGATAATTTTATTGTGGCCCCTTGATAATATGACCCTAACCTCTCAGCTGTTCCAAGGGGCAAATTATCAAGAGACATATCGCCGCTTTTTTGGCACATAGCGCCGAAAAAGCAGTGAATTTTTTAACTCACTATTTACAAGGACTTTCTAACAAACTTTAGCGCGAGTTTCCTTGAGTTAGCTGTCTTTTTCTTTCTACTTTGCATGTCAGCAATATTTATCGCTAATGACATGCAAAGTAGGCGTTCCTCACCTAATCCTCATGGAATAAATCGCCAACACAACATCGCCCTATTATCAATGTGGGTCAAGCGATAAAAACGCTGCGCTTACCGCGGTTATCACCGGAATTTAACACCTGCTTCAAACTTGACTAAGCTATATTCACATTGGGAGGTGGATTGACATGTTAAATCCACACTTCCCTATCAGCAAGGTTTTCAATAGCGCACTAACATTATCGCTGCTTTTCTCATGCAAATGCTGATTATCGCCGTCTATTGCTAGAGTGTACATCGCCATTGCACAAAGCGTTGCTAATACGCCACTAACACAGCGATGTACTACAGCGATAACGAAAATCGCGCTAAACGCGATTTGCGATAATTATCACATGTCCTTGTCATCTTTGTTGTTTCAAATCTCAGAATAAACGAATGTCAAAATAGCAAACATTATCCAAATGCAGGATGTCTTCATGGGAATGACAAACAGTAATTCTACCAAATAGGTTCACAAAAATATATCAATAAAAACTCGAGGAGTCCCTAAATACACTAAGCTGTGTACAATATGGAATAGTGTAAACTGAAAAGCAATTTCAAAAGTAAAACAAATATTTTTGGGAAAGCACCAACCATTAATCTAAAAAGGTTTTGGAAGTAGAGAGAAATAGACAAACTTCAGCATCATAGTTAGATCTTATGATAATTGGACAATTGTTCAGCATGCGATTTAACAATCACGGGATAAATGCACTATGTTGAGCTCTGTGATTAAATATCCTGCTTTACATTGATAATTACTTTGTCAGCAGAGGCACCATTGTATTGAAGTGATTACTTTTCTTTGGTATACACTGGTATTGTCGCTATACATTTCACAGTGTTGATGTTCTGAGAAAAAAATAACATTTTGTGGCATATATCTAATTTTTATTTTAGAAGGTACTTAGGAGCACCTGAGTCTTAAATGTTCTTTGTACAAAAATGATGCATGCATAAAACCTAGTTTATTTTATAGAGCTCAAACTCGCCCAGACTGTTTTGAAGCACTTTTTTTTCTAGGCATGCAGGGGATTAATGGGGCTATTTAATTCTTAGCAGTAAGGATACTCCTTCACAACGTCAACCTATCCTCACTGTCAAGAATGTGGTTCGCCTACCGCATTTAGATGCAGGCAGATCTTCGGGATAACCACGACAGAGATTACTCTGTCTTCCCCGTTATTAATTCCCTCTGACGGCTCTGGGGAGCAAGGGCCATCAGAGAAATGACTACATGTCCACCCACACAAATTGGATAGGTGGACATGTAGTAATTATTTATTGCTACTTACCACCTGGTAAAACCTGGTGGTAGAAAACAGTAAAACATGTTATTGCTCTGGCCTAAGGGAGTAGCATCTCATGGTGAGGGGAGCATCACTTTTTTCTTTACAAAAATAAAATCCAGTTTCAGGATTATTATTATTTTTTTTTACTAAACAATAATGTTTGGTTTAGGCTTCGGACTTCCAAGGTTGTATTTCTCCACAACGCATGCTATTGCATCTCAAGCCTTTACAACACAGTTGTAACAGTGCAAGTGTTGTTACAGCGTGTTATCATTACAGCGCAAACATTAACCACGCATATAACTTTACAACGCATGCCTTTACAACAAATGTTGTTGTCAAAGCATGTTTTGTAAAAGCATTTGTATGGTTAAAGTTGTGATAAAAAATATATGTATTTTATAGGTAAATGTAATGCTATTTATGTATATATTATCGCCTTATATTTCCCTGTAAAATACTTATAGGGGGATATGCTCAAGAACGTGTGATAATTATCGCTTAGCTTAACGCAACATTGCACCTCGTAGTCTATCACGACAAAATAACACAGTGTTAACATTGTATTCTCATCCCCGTGGCACCATGCGATAGTCTCACAATAACGCGCCAAATGACTGCGTTAAAATTAACAAGACGCCAAAAAAAATGGGAAAAACGAACGCAAAAAGGTTGCGATGTTGCAAATTGCGATTAAAAAATCAGCAATAACCCGCGACAGGCCTGCAATTCCCATGCGTCATGCGGGCAAATGCACTATAAAAGTAGAAAAAAAAAAGGCAAAAAACAAACAAACTGCGTAGCACCATGGATGCACCCGGACCAAGTGCAGACGACAAAGCGAACTCAACAAGCCCCACAGATGACCAGCAAGGAACCTCGGGGTCGGGGAAGGCCAAGGAGAAGAGGAAGAGGAAGACGCAGTTCAGTCCACAGGAAAACAGGATCAACGTTATGGAGGTGATAGAACACTACCAACACCTGTTCGTCACCTCCAACGTGTCATTGGCAACAAAGACACAAATATGGCAGACTATCTTGGACCATGTGAACCGGTGCATGGTCCGAGAAGGTACGCGCCATATGAGCCGCGTCGGTAATGCAGGTGAGAACGTCCGGGGAGGCGAGCCAAAAATCAATGCGCGACCAGCAACCACTGGCACCGGAGACACAGGTGTCCTCACGGGCACCAGGACACACATGATGCCAGGCATCATGGAGTGAATTGTCAGTGAGTATGGACTGAAGCGCAGCGGTAGCGTGCGGATGAGAGGAGTGAGGACCAGAGCGATCAAGCGACGCCGAAACAGTGATATTGAAATACCCCACCCCCCCCATATAATAGCAGCTAGACCGAAAGAAGAGACCAGGGGCCATATGTATCAAGATACCCATTTGCGATTCTCAAATAGCTATTTTTAAGAAATCGCTATTTGAGAATCGCAAATGGGTATGTATGTACGAAATCGCATTTTTTTTGCGTTTCCTTAGAATTCCTTAATTGCGATTAGCAAATTGCGAATCGCAATTAAGGAATACTTTCCCATTCATTTCTATGGGCCAGGAGGCCCATAGAAATGAATGGGAGGTTATTCTCAATTTGCGATTCGCAATTTGCTAATCGCAAATTGAGAATCATTTCAAGGGTGCAGGGGTGTCCAAAGGACACCCTGTTGCACCCCCGAAATATGCATGGGTGCTCATGTGGTGCACATACATGCCCTAAGGGCATGTATGTGCGTCACATGGCACTTTGAAAAATGCAATAATTTGCATTTTCCAAGGAATTCGCAACTTACCACCAACTAGAAGTTGGTGGTAATTTGGGAGTCCTTAAGGGCATTTTGCTAATTTTTATTGCTACATACATTGCATTTAAGGAATCGCAACATTTGAGATTCCTTAAATGCAATTGCAAAATAAGGAATCGCAAATTTTGCGATTTCTTATTTTGCACCAGTTTTGCTTCATACATTCCATTTAGCAAACTGGCATTCGCAAAGGCCGAAATTCTGCGAATTTCGGCATTTGCGATTGCGAATTTGCATGATACATATGGCCCTAGGTGCCAAATGTGATTTAAAAAATCCGGATCATCCGAGCTTGGACAATAAAACGACACTGCAGAGAACCCTGAAAAATTACATATCTACCGTTAAGGTCAATGAGCGTCTGAGAAGTCTGCCAGGGAAGACCCCTATGAATCAACACGGAGACCCCCCTTGCATAAGAAGAGAAAACCGAGGAATAAGATTCCCCCCAGTAACGTGCCCACAGTCTAGAGAGGGACCCAGAAATAAGGTGCATCTCATGTAGGAGACACAAGTCAACCCGTTGGTGCTGTAAATGAGAATGTATGAGCCATCCGGTGGTCATTCAAACCACGCACATTCCAGGTCCAACAAATGATGTCAGTCATGTTGCAGTGGGACTGAGGGAAATGTTACACAGCAGGAGCAAGAGATAACGCCGGTGGACGTGGGTAGAGTGCAGCAGCGCGATGGCATCCGCAGACAGAGGTACAGTGGGAGCACCTCTAGATAGTAAAGTAACGGATAAGGAACCCACCAACAGGGCGAACCAGGTGGCAGCGGGGACCTCTAATGGGCAAGAGCCAGGGAAAGAAATCAGAACCGAGGGGGGAGAGACCGACAGGTCTATCAGTACAAGGCTAAGTGACATCAGCAGGCACAGTACAAGTAAAGGTAAGGAACACAGTACAGTGTCGTAATCTGAGCATTTGAAAGAAGATGCAGGTTGACAAAATAAAAGCACAACCGAATCCCAACACAACAGTGCATAACACCCTGAAATCCCTCCACTCCACCCCAGCCCAACCCCAACACAGCAAGGGATGCAGTAAACTCAACATGAGTCCAAAGACAAGATCCTGATGAAACATCTGGAGACAGTGGACATGAATGAATACATTCAGGTGGAAACTGCAGACACCAGAGTTAGCAAACCTCATAAAATATACGAAATAACATTACGTATAGAGGGAGATAAGACTAGGAAAATAAGGGGTCTATTTTGGGATAACCTCTCCAAAGGCTATGACATCCTTTTATCTGAAAAAGACTGGCCACCAGAGTTTGTCAGAGAGTGCCCTCATGGCGAAGAAATGATTATGCCTGCCTTCTCAAATCACATTCCAATTCATAAAAAATATACACTTGCAAGAAAGTGGGCAGTAGCCCAAGCTCCTGCATTATATAAAAACCATGTTGGATGGGATGAGGACTCTCCTCCTCACAAAATCCAGTTAATAAATCAACCAACTGCACAAAGGCAGTACACAATTAAGCAAGAAGCTAAAAAACAGGTCAGGGAGATCTTAGATCAACTTGAATACCAGGGGGTGATTGAAACATGCACCTCACAAATGAATAACCCTTTGTTTCCTGTCTCCAAGCCAGACGATTCATATCGTCTAGTTTTGGACTACAGACACCTTAACTCATGTTGCAAAACCTTTGCAGTACAAAACTCACGCAGTGCAGCACTAATGAATAACATCGTGCGCAAAAAATACAAAACAACATTAGACATCTCTAATGGATTCTTTTGTCAAAACATAGCACCTGAAAGCAGGTATTTGACCGCTTTCTCAATAATGGGCTCGCAGAAAAAATTCTGTCGACTCCCACAGGGGTTCAAGAACAGCCCAGGATTATTCTCAGCAAGAGTAACAGAGTTACTGCAAATGTATGATGATGAGGCATTATCTTATGTCGATGGCATCTATCTAACAGATGATGACTTGGATACTCACTTGAAAAGAGTGAACACCATAATACTTGGGTTCGCAGCAGAGGGTTACAAATTCAACATTAAAAAGTCACGAATTGCCCATCTAACTGTCCTGTTTTTAGGATATGAATTATCAAGTGAAGGCAAAAGCCTGGCAGACAATTTCTTAGAGAAATGTGCTGTAATCTAAGCACCAAGAACGCTGAAAAACTTACAATCAATTCTAGGTTTCCTGAATTTCGGAAGAACTTACATTCTAAATTATGCAGAGAGGGTTAAACCTCTCTATGAACTAATAAAACCAGATTTTAGAACAGTCAATTGGACTTAAAAACACACAGAAATTTTGAGATCATTGCAAACAGACATGTTAGCTAAAACAAAATTGCAAACACGCGATAACACTCGCAACCTTGTAATCCGAGTCATCCCAGGAAGATGCGCATTCACGTACCTAACCTCTAATGAGGGAGAAAAGGTACCAGTAGCATACAAATCACATTTGTACACAGAAGCTGAAAAAACATTCAGCATTAAGGAAAACATTGTAAATGCGGTTCAAACAGCTGTGGCAAAAGAAAGAGACCAAGACAAAGGCAGACGGATTACTGTTAGAACAGCAGAATCAGCCTTTGAGGCATTAACAAGCCCATGTAATTTACCTACTGTGGCATTAAATCCAAAATGGATACAATGGTAAAATTCTCTTGCTACAGACAAAGTGAAATACTATTTTGACCCGGAAATGAAAAAATAAAAAAATCTAGAATATGAAAGAGAATATCCTCTGCCAATCGACATTCTGCCCATACAACAGTATGCCTGTGTAATATACACAGACGGATATGCACAACCCTCAGTTTGGGGAAAACAAGCCTATAACGCCACATGCGAGATTGCTAAATACGTGTGGCGCGGAGGTAAATTGAGACCTCTGGTAACAAAATCACACTCTGTAGAAAACAATTCAGATAAACAAACTGAAGTAGTAGCGTTAAAAATGGCGCTAGATAATGTGGATCGCAAATTCCCGACACTAATAGTGTGCGATTCATATTACTGCGTCAAATCATACAATAACGACTTGCAGAAATGGGTTCAAAACGGTTACAAAGATGACACAGGTGCCACAATAAAGCAAAAATCGCTTTGGGAACAAGTAGTTCTTTTACAGAAAGAACTACCAAAGACTCACGTGATACATTCATTGAGTCATGAACGTGATGGCGTTCACGTTTCAGGGAATTCATTGGCTGAAACAGCCACAGCGGAAGCAAGTAAGCCGGCTTCCGTAGCTACAAAAAAGCGTTCAGGAAAATACGTAGACGGGGAAACGATGCTGGCGGTAAAAACGTCATCAAAAGGAGACTGTTCAGCGCTACCTGTCAACTATCCACTCAATTATACATACGTAATCGATGCAAACTCCGTTCCTTTTGCTCAAATCCCTGGAGTGGGGGATAGAGTGATTCCAAACACGAACAGGAGAAACTTATTAGTGGCAGACGCACATATGGGTGAGGGTCTAAGACACCTTAAGATTAAGGAATCTCTGAAAGAATTACAATCAATATACTGGTGGCCGGGAATGAGCCTGCAAAACTACAAATTTGCATTTTACTGTAAAAACTGCAACAGAGACCGCAGTGGCGAAATGCCTGGAGTACTACCAATGCCCTTCTTTTAAAGATCACAAGAATACCAATACAACATACCGAGAAAGAATGCGTCCCATTAATATTATTTAAGACTATTTTCACTTAAAATGTAGACCCCAGCTCTCGGCTGACGTCTGAACTGTTATAAAAAGATTTGCGAGTCTATAGCGGCATAGACGCAATTGGCATGCTACACTCTGACCAGGGTCCTGCTTTTAGCTCTCGAGCTTATGAGGAGGACGTGACCAGCATGGGCATTACATTGCGGGAATCTTATCACTTCCTTCCTGAGTGAAATGGGATGGTGGAAAGAAAAAACCGAGACATAAAGCAATCTATAACGGCAAAGGTATTAGGTTCGGGTGTTGGGTGGGTCAAACATTTAATAAGTGTCCAACGTAGTCTTAATAATCTGCCAAGAAATTCTCTAAAAGGTTTCAGCCCGTACGAACTATTGTTCGGGACTAGAATGCATATCCATGACCTCGATAGTCAAACTTCAGTGGTAGAAAGAAAATGCTTTGATATCAAAGATCGTTTGGCTATTATACAGGACTTAAATGAAACAAGAAAAGACCTGAGCAACATAAAGTTGAAACAATAGCCAACAGCCACTGAAGAGAAACCACCTGTCCCAGCAAGGCCTGTCTGGATTCCAAAGATTGGGGATCTGGTCAGAGAGAAAATCGCGGTGAAGAAGGAATTTGGGCCTTCTTACAGAAAAGCAGTACCTGTCTTAGCTGTCAACGGAACAAGATCAGTTGTACTACCGCCCCTTGCTGGTAAAAAGGAGAACCGCGTTGTATCCATCGACCTGGTTAAACCACAATCATGTGGCCAATAATAAGTAGTAGGCCAAGTGGACTCCCAAGAAGTAGCAGAACACCAAAGTTTGCTACAAATCAAGAGGTTCAAACTGAGAGACTAATCACATTTGATAAACCTACAGTGAATCAACAAGGACTATGCAACAAATTACAACAATTCGTCAAGAAACACCTGTCTACAACGATGTAGCCACAGACTATGCTAATAAAACAAGGAAAAATCCAGAAGCAATTCCAATAATTGACAGAACTGCGCCAGGCTACTTCATCAACTTTGATGACTTTTCTGAGGATCCGAGCGAACCTGAGGAACAGCCAACGACAACAACAACTTTTAAAGACAAGACTAAAGAACTCTTTCATCGACTAAAAGAAACCTACCTGATTTCTCCATGGATTGAATTTTGGGTGGTGCTAGGTGTACTTTTCCTCCTGCTTTGGCTCATCATGGTGCTATGCTTGGGACACTTCATTGAGGGAAAATATGTTACAATGGACACAGCAAGCCAGAACATCAACCTGGTCCTAAAGCCACACAAGTCTTCACACATTGAGAAAAGAGAACTTTCTTCAGTAAACTTCACAGCCAATCCATTACCCGGTGGGGTAGCATGGGACAGAACAGAGTACGATAAATATGGCCCGGTCGAGCTCTTGAAGTATCCTCATCAATTTAAGGTTTCATTAAGTGACTTTGTAAAACCGAGTACATTCTCTGATGATTGGGACTTTGAAAGTATTAATGATATGATGTCAGACTTAGTTATGACAGCAAAATTTACAGAACAGGATTATTTACAGGGTTCAACAAATTATGATCAGATGTACTGCTACAACCACTATGGTAACCATTATTTGCATAAATCTGCTCAGCCTAGAAATGTTTTAAATTATAATCAATGGGAACATTGTGCAACTCCACCAAAAGGTAGTTCAAAAACATTCTATGAGAAATTCCCATACTTCTCAGGGTTTAACACAAGTGAATCAGAAACATTTTATTTCAAATTGTTAAATAAGACAGGAATGAAAACCATGCTAACAAATACAAAATTAATCTATTCAGAATCATTTTATGAAAAAATGAATACATTTAGTTTTGATTTTTGGAAAAATAACATTGAAACGAAAACAATCTGGGGTACTAAAGACTGGCAAGTCGGAGGTATAGAATCATTATTCAGAGCCTGCATGATCCCAGAACAAATTATATTTCTGAATGACACAATTCAACAGACAACCTGTCTTGGCCTAGCAAAAATTAAAGACTTAAACAAACCGTCTATTCCAAAGCCATCACCTGATAGTAATAGCACTACAGATGTTGAGATAGACGTAGCCCATATTTTTAACCAAAACAGAACACATCCTGATTGGAAGAAATGGTTGATCTGGCCCACAGACACAAATAACGTTCAAGATAGATTCCTGAACAAAATACAGGGGTTCAAATTGACCAGGCCAGACCCTAGATACTCCCAGCGACAACATCCAGGGATTGTAACAACATACAGTGTGGGTAAACTATGCCTTGAATGGCTGCATACATCCACACTGGCAGAAATTAAGCAACACTTAACTTTACTTAAAGAAGGTGCTGACTTGCGTGAGTTCATTATGGGACCACGCAAACAGCGTCAAAAACGTTTCATAGCGGCCTCTATGTATGCAGCTTATAACGAAGTTTGGAAAGAAACTCAAATTAAAACAGCAGAGAAAATACGGGAAATTGACCGTATTAATTTGGAAAAATCACTTTCTGTTGTGGACAATGGGTTAATGACTCTGTCTTCCAGAATATATTCACTGGACAGTATTGTATCATCTGCAATCGATATAATAGAACAGGACATGCTAATGTTACAACATGGTCAGTCCCAATTGCGTTCTATTGTACAGCTTGGCTGGACGTTACAAAATCTGCGTTCAGGCTACGTGCCTTGGCGTTTAATCAACACAACGTCACTGTTCTCTATCTTTAACCTTACTGATATACAAATCAGCTTGGCACAAAAGGGAGCAGAATATACAATTCTGAGCATTGAAAGACTTGAGAGATTACCATTGACAATGTCAGAACGACCTGTCATTGAATGGATAATACACGGGATCATAACTATTCCGATAACGACTTTCCAATTTCGATACTGCCAACAGTATATACAGGCAGGCCAGTATGAAAGGTTGGGTAAAGGATTCATCAAGTCATCATGGAAATTACCTTACACTCACACATGTTATAGTGAAAAAGGACAGAATGTATTTCTTAGTGGTGATAATTGTGAAAAATCTCTAAGTGGTACACTTCTGTGTCAGGGTATAAATCTACATGGGGCCTGTGAGGGGACTTCAAATAACCTTTCATGTCACCAGCTTAGCACACCTGCAACTCGAATAGAGCCATTCTTTAGACGGCTTTCAAACGGGAGCTACATTCTAATAGTGGACCACAGATTTTGTGGCCTGGTGCCAGGAAAAGCTTCTCTCGTAAGCGTAACGTCCAGGGTCACTTGCTGTGAGCAAGTATTGTATCCCAACAACACTCCAGACAGGGAGGGAAACATTTGGCCCAGTTTGAAAATCTCTTCTTTTCGAATTGATACTTTAAGCAGAATGAAGTCTGTTCTTCTACAGACGCCAGTGCACTTGACGTCATCAAAAGAAACGTATGATCTCCAAGTTGCAAGGACAACGGCAGAGATACATAACCTTTTATCAACAAATTGCCCCCTACACTTCGCAGAAATGCTAAATGAAATCTTAAACATTTCTGATACGAATGGTATCGCAAGTGTATTTAAGACTATTTTTTCGGGACTGTTGACACCTTTCAAAGCAGTCCTGGGCATCTTTCCTAATTTTGTCCATTCACTGTTTGGCGGCCTTCCACTTCTGCTGGGACTCGTAGCAGGCATTTTATTTTTGATACTGCTGCTTCGTTATGGCAAGCCACGTCACAGACAGAACTCCAGCAACAATGGAAGAAACGATCCTAGCTATACGCTATCGGGACCGCATAACTAAAGTCCTTGGATTTGCCCGGCTAAGAGACCTGAATATGACCTGGTTTCTTTCATTCAGACCCATCTGGCAGAACTGTATCTTACCTGTGCTAAGATGTATGCTGTGCGGAGAAGAATGCGTGTTAGATGTCTGTCTTACACTACAATCAGAAGTACCATTGAATACAGATACTTTGCTAAGCCCAGTAAAGGCTCATGCATCGTGTTGTCCCCAGCGGTTACCCATCCTGATGACGGCATTCGTTGAGACTTCACCACTGCGATTGAAGGGTAGTGAAGTGCAAGATGAGAGCAGCATCAACCAGGTACGACCTTCTGTGAGCACTGCTGATCCTGTCATCAATGATAGCAATCATTCTCACGACTGCACAGTTGCGGCATTTTCCAACTTGATCGAACTTTCACCTGAAGCGGTAAACTGCTTTTTTGAAAATCTGTCTGAAATTATGTTCTCCCCCGAACAGAAAGAATAAACTTTTAAGCAAAGGAGCACTCAGCGTTCCCTGAACTCTGAATTTGGCCTTCAGCTTTGACAAACAAAAGCTTCTGAAAATATTTGGAACTGTTTTGACTTCTTCAATTCAATTCAAAGATGCTTTATTCAGTTTGTAAAAGAAATACAACCATATAGCAGCATACACACAAGAGAATTTTAACACCATACTAAATTAAACTATCTCAAAAATAATCTTGCATAATAGCACTCATGATAAAAACATTTTAACAATATTAAAAAAGCATAGTCATAGGATCAACAAATTTGGCAAAAGAACTTAACAATCCTACGATCTTTGGTTATGTGCAAATATACAATTTAAAGTGCTAAGTATCGTCTCGAGATTAGTATATGTGCAAATTAGCAATTCTAAAGTGTATATCCAACTAGCAGCACCTAAACTGACTATTGGCTTAAAATAATAATGAATAAACTGCAGGTAATAAGATAATCCTACACAAGAAAATATTGGTAGCAGCAATTAGTCCAACAACAATATATGTGCAAAAAATGCAATTATATGATTCAGCGGCATCAAATTCAAACACTCCCTTGAAAACGAAACTATTTTTTACCCGATTCCAAAAATATTTACTTTTTTTTGGCACTCATCATCTGCTTAAAGTAGAACTATTCTTAGAGAACAGAGCTTCTATTTTTAGGAACTCTAGAGACAATATGTTACCTCAGCCTCTAGCATATTTACAAGAAACTGTATTTATATGTGATGGAATGGTCTCGCACTTTTCTTTTCTGTATTAAGAGCCATTTCATGTGTAATTTTCGCAAATCATTCATGCTGATATATATGTGCATCCCTTTCAATGAATGATTACACTGCTTGAAAGCATACAGTACCTATATTCATTTTCGTGTATTTCGCATATACCATTTCAGATGCAAAATAATGTATTTTGGGGTGGATCGGTATACACATGCACCGTTAGATATGTTTACTATTGCTTAGTTTAGTAATTATGGACATGAATTCGTGGAGTGGGTGTAGTGTGTTTTATCTAGGTACCTGAATCAATATCCTATTCTTTGCCCTTGTCCGGTTATAAATCAATAATATCCCTGCAACGGCATAGAAACCCTTTTCATAATTCAGTCATAGCGCATGCTGTCACATTAAGCAAGCCTATTCCTCCAGCCCCCTAGAAAGCACACCGAGTTCTTAAACAAATCCAAGCCTCCAGCAACCTGGGAAATCCCCGCTGCTTTGTTCTGATTTCGTCCGAAGAACTCCTGTAAAGCACTATAAGAACGACCAGTTCTTAGTGACATCTTTATTGACGTCTTATGTCCAGCCTTACATCAAACCCGGCACCTTTCAGGTATAAATATACCAACGTTGCCTTAAGCAAACACACGGTGGTGATGAATCTAGAGCATCTACTACTTGCCCGAGAGCCCAGCTGATGCGAGAGCCCACGGACGCTGCCCCTCCCTTTTGACGCGCTGAGAAAGATGCTGTCTTTTCTCCTGCCGAGAAATCCAGCCTCCGGCGTTTCCAGCCTACCCTTGCGGGTGACTGGGATACCGAGTCCTGAGAGAGAGATACCAGCCCTCCTGCCTTCTAATACCCAGGTACTGAACTGACTAAACCCTTACAGAGAATTCTTGAGTCAGATTCTGGGCAATACAAACTTAACTTAAACTGCTACTTACTTACTCCATCCCACATATTAGGCTTAGGTCAGGTACACCGGGGTAGGCGTAGTCAGAAGCACCAGTTGAGTACGATTAGTCAATGTATATATGTATGTATCTATTTTATCCATTTTAAAGTATCATATGGCTAAGAAACCATATCAATGCTTTTACAGTATTATTTCATAATCCTGCTTTTACTGTATGCACTTTACTTAACTATAAGTATTGCAATTGTAGCAATTCATTTCTCTTGTATGAGGAAAGAGACTGCTCAATAAATAACATCTTTTATTGAAAACGCCCGTCTCTCTTTTTCTCTACAATCTGGTGAAACTAAGTACGCACCTTTGACTGAGTGAAATAGCTGTATTTTGTTTTCACACGACTCTAGAGATATACTCTTATTCAGGGAGAGCAAAGTTGTCATGTTTTATGGTTGTCAGAAACTAAATCCCTTCTTGTCTATCCAGGGAGGTTAAACTCCTCGCTTATTCGAGAAAGTTTCTAGTGAACTCTGAGCTAGCTGGCACAAAACTTAAGTCTAATATAGTCAGTAGAGACCTAGTTAACCTCAGTCCTACGTCTAAACTACTGAAGATATTATTCCAATGCGCAGAGCCTATTGGGACTATAGGAACTACACTACAGAGTGTTTTGGTGCCCTGATGAACCCTCAATTTCGCTGGGCAAGCCAAGGAATAAGAGATCGCAAGCTTTCGAAGAATGCATTTGGCAGGGAGGATTTCTCTCCAGGCCGCCTGGACAGTTGGGGTGTAGTCCGGGTAGAAGGAGAGAGAGTTACCCTGGTGGTTGATGGTGCCTCTATCTCATGCCGCATGAAGGATGGCGTCCCGATCCCTGTAATTCAAGATTTTGGCGATGATGGGGTGAAGAGGCAGCCTGGGACCAGGACTTGGACTAAGGGAACGGTGGGCATGCGAGACAATAAATACCGTGGAAAGGACGTCCCGGAAGGGTTCCTTGGTCAGCTGTTCCACATATTCTTCCATCCTCAAAATGTTGGTGGACTCCGGAAGACCTGTGATGCGGAGGTTGCTTCGGCGGGAGTGGGCCTCCAAATCCTCATTCGTTTCCCAGATGATCGCCAAGATCTTATCCATCTGGAGTAGTTTCTGATGGTCTTGAGTAGCAGCATCCTCAGCGTCTCACACTCTGGATTCCACGTGGAGCAACCGGTTGTCGTGGGAGTCTCAGTCAACGCTGGCCTTCACGGTGTCCAGACGGGCCGAAAGTTGGTCCAGCTGGGTCCCGATACCAGTTACCGTCGACTTGACGTCCAGCATGATGGCCTTGAGATCGTCCTCCCGAGTAGAGGGGGTCTCCAAGGTGGCAGCGGAGTCGGCACCCTCGGAACCGGCACCATCCTGGCGAGAGGACCTTCAGAGCTCAAAAGTAAGCATGAGCGCAAAATCCGCTCCGATCGCGGATTTTGCGGATTTTCGGCAAATCCGCGATCCGCGAACTCTCGCGGATTTGCCGAAAATCCGCAATCCGCGATCGGAGCGGATTTTGCGGTCAAAAGTTCAAGCGCGCCTAATTAACGATGGCGCCGGCAAGCTGCCAGCGCCCATCCTGCAATAGTTACTTAATTAGCTTCAACAGGAAGCTCTAACAGATAAGATACAGCAGGGGCTCGAGCGCCTGCTTTATTTTAGCAGTTGGAGCTTCCTGTTGAAGCTAATTAAGTAACTTTTGCAGGATGGCGCTGGCAGCTTGCCGGCGCCATCGTAAATTACTTCAACAGTGGTGTGTGTCTTCTTGAATAAATATGAAGGGCAGGGTTCATTCGGGCACGACGGTCCTGGCACAAAAAAATAAACACACACACAAGAGGCATGCTCGCATGGACGCCCCGTCCGTTTGGCCCCGCCCACACACTCGAGGTGTGCACCGTCTTCCCGCCATTTACCCACTATGATGGACATTTCACTCAAGGGACCCCTGCGCACTTCGGCGCGATTGCATAGTGACACACACTTGGTCGCTGGAACTAGTTGAAGCGCAAATGCAGTGACTCATTCAGCAGCCCAAAAAAAAACGTGAGCGTTGGGAGGCTGGGCATCTTTGACTTTTACGAGCGCAACCCCCGTGCTGTTCCTGTGACCAGGGGCTTCTGTCTCTTAATCTGCTGCTCTGATCGGTCTCTGACCTTTTAGACACACAAGAGGCATGTGCGCTCGCGTGGAAGCCCCGTCCGTTTGGCCCCGCCCACACGCTCGAGGAAGCCCCGCCCCCAAATCCGCAAATCCGCTTAATCCGCGGATTTTGCGGATCCACGATCCGTGAATCCGCTGGATCCGCGAATCGTGGATCCGCAAAATCCGCCCATGCTTACTCAAAAGCAATCTTGGACTATTTGGGATCGGTTTTCCACATGATGAGAGACCCTGGTAGCAGAGAAGGGGCCTATACGAGGCAAAATACAGTCTATACAGCCAGGGGCACACAGACTCCCAGCAGCTGGCAGCAGGAGGCAGTGGAAGTCAAACTGGACCCACCCAATGGGGGCCACCAAAATGCAGAGGAGAGGCATCTGGAGGAATATGAGAAACAATGGGCAGCCAGGATAAGGAGGTGAAGTGGCTGACAGTAATGCTGCAAGAATAGGCGCCTGCTGTGGCAACAGGTGGTTGAGAAAGGCAAGCAGGAGCCACGGCCGGTGTCAAGCTGGCGCAACACAAAGCAGACCCCTTGATCCACAGGGCAGCGATAAGCAAGGCAGGTAAGGACACAGCAGAGCAGACAGTCAATGCGCCCATAGGAGCAACAAGGGTGGCCTCCCAACACGCACCCAGCACCAGTCCAGGGCACGGCATGCCGAGGGCAGTGAGAAAACAGGGCACACCACTTTCCATGGGGAGCAAGGCCAAGCCAGGGAGGCACTTCCAGGCGCCAGGTGGAACAGCAGGCGGGTCCCAGAGACCAGGTCACTCCCAGGAGCCCGCAAGGGCCACAGCGCTGAACTACAGAGATGCCAGAGAGTCCCAAGCTGCAGCTCACGTGGGCAAGCCTAGATGGCGGCAACTGGAAATGATGCCGGTATGGGGCGATGTTGCCAGATTCTGGCAGTGACCCTGATTGAGGGCAACGCTGCTTTGCTAGGCCGCCTTTCCCCCGGCAGGTCGGCAGGGCTCCGGAGGCATCCGGCAGCACAAGCAGGAGGTGGGTCACTTAAGGCATAGGTAGGCCTTGGTGAGAACCGGCTCCAGAGGCCCCACACGTCGTCGTGGGCAGGAGAGCCCAAGCAGGTCCATGGAGCAGCTCGCCACACCACCATCGCGCGAGCGGGAGGGCACAACACCAGCCCCAGTCCGCTGCAGTGGGGAGATGTGGGGGCGTGCAGCCAGCGCCGCCAGGCCCAGGCCCTGAGAATGACAGCGACCGCAAAAGAGACAGCAGGGGGAGAAGAAGGTGGTGCGCCCCCGGGCTAAGCCAGGCAGCCCGCCGCAAACGCTCCCAACCCCGCCACGGAGGTTCCAGGCCGTGGGACGCACTCACTGGGTGGCAGCAGGCAGTAGTACTTCTCTCCAGCCGCATACCACTCCAGGCAGCCCCGCCAGCAGCAGTATCCGGGCAACAGGGCTCCCGCAGGGCCGTGAGTCACAGGCCCAGCACCGGCAACAGGCAACGTCCAGACTTCCGCGGCAGACAAAAACAGGTCCAAGGGGTGCCTCAGGTGAGGAGGAGACAAGGGGTACTGGTTGTGGCAGATTATTATGCCGTTATCTCCAGGATGATGAAGGATGCTACGCTTGGCCAGCAGAGCCCACTTAAAGTGCGCCATCTAGCAGCCAGCCAAGTCACGCCCCCGACATGAGTCAATAGTTGGTTCTGCACGATGTGTTGGCAGGCTCACAGGTTCATTGGTATGTGATATGGGTGACTTAGGGATTCCTGTTTGACATGTACTGCTTGTAGCAAATGAGCAGCATCAATGTGTATTACATAGCCTCACTGCTGCTCCTCCCTCCCCCGACCCTATTAACTAGTGTGTGCAGCGCGGTTGCATCACTTGCACTCCTGCGGCACACCATTGTCATGCCTGTCTGCTCATGTCCACAAGCCTGACAACGACACTGTGATGTTATGCATTGAAGGTGGGTGGCCACATGTGTGTAGGCCTATGGCAAGGATAGGGTAGACACAGATGTAGAGTTCATGGCTGACTGAACTCAAGATGCGGTTGAGGGTAGACCTTTGCTTATGCTGCGGTAATAGCAACACACATAACAGTTGGCATGCATGATCCCGGAGTGGGCTTGCGCTCCCTCATTTACCCCTTCGTCCGAGCCGCACTCCATGGGCATGCTACATTGCAAAATTGTCCATTGTGGGACAGTTGGCGCCGACACTACAACAGAGACACATGTATTAGTTACTTCCTTGGCAAGGCCAAAACGTAAACACACCCAGAGCCTCAGGTTGATTAACCACACCCCTATGCAGGACTGATGTACACCAGTCCACTCCACTTACACTTACAGGGGGGTACGACACAGCTTGATGTCCCAGGTCCACACCCCTACCTGAGGTGACATGGTTGCGTCTGCTGTACACAACACAATGTTATGTGGTTGGGCCCGGGGCTCTCATGCATACATAAAGACCACACCGACACACTTAGATAGTTTGTGGAACTGGCAACGGGCACGTGCGCCTGGCCCCTTTTTTGACAGGGTCACATGTCCAGTGACGCCTGTGCTGGAAGGGTGTAGGGTGAGTGTAAGTTAGCCCTCAGGGAGTGGTTGGTGCTGGCAACAACTACAACAGTGATCAGGCAATAAAAGTTCAAAGTTCAAAGTTGAAAAAGCAAGGGTCCATGCCTTTAGCTACCCAGAGTTAGTGGCCCTGCGGCCGGCACAGTCACACCGCAACGGGACAGTGACTTGCGGTGAACTGAGGTAGGGCCAAGAGAGCTGAGCGGGTCCACGTTGATGTCAAAGGTAAATGTCACAGAGTGTTTAGGGGGACTGTGGAAGGTGTCCTTCCAGGGCATGATGCAAAGGGCAGAACCAAGCAGAAACAGGCAATATGGAGGAGATAAATGCTACCGACTCATTTTTAACACCAAGTTAGTATCAGCTACATGATGATGAAGACAACCCCCAAGCCATATACTCAGACACCACCAAAGTTCAACCAGAGAGTGTCAATATTTTTCGGGGCATAGAGGTAGTGGCACCAGCGCTGAAAGGGGATGTAGTCTGCGATGAGGCTGTAGAGTGATATAAACTCTGCCATAAAGAAATCAAGGCTCAGTTCCAAATGTTTGACATACTTGACCGCAGTGTAGGCCGAAGGCAGCAGTCAGCAGTCAACGTGTCGTTGGCTTGCGATGCACAGAGTTTGTGGCACCAGAGCAGTTGTTGGTAGTGTTCAATCACCTCCATGACGATGATCCTTTTTTCCTCCGCACTGAACCGCATCTTCCTCTTACTCCTCTCCTTGCATACAATGATATGAACTCTGCCATAAAGAAATCAAGACCCATTTCCAAATGTGTGACCTACTTGACCGCAGTGTAGGCCAAAGGCAGTAGTCAGCAAGGGACCACATACACGGTGTCGTTGGAATGCTAGGCACAGAGTTGGTGGCACCACATCGAAGGGAGTACAGTGATATCAAACGTCCCATTAACATATGTACTCGGCCATCATGATATCAAGACTCAGTTCCAAATGTGTGACCTACTAGACAGCAGTGTAGGCCAGAGGCAGCGGTGGAGTACGTCAACGAGAAAGGAGTGCTGGGAACCTGTGTCACGGAGGTCAGCGATGGTCTGAGGAAGCTGCCAAGGTCGCGGGCCTCAGGCTTGGAGATTGTACCGGCATGTGGTGGGCCCTCTTTAACACACACCGGTGTCGGCAGGTCAGCAGTGAGTTTTAGGTGCACAAGGGCGGCCAAGACAGGTCTAGGGACCAGCTGCCTGGGGTGCAGCAGGTGCACAGGATCGCAGGCAATACTGCTCATGGCGTCGGCCTCGTGGTGGGGTGAGAGGCGCCGCCCTGGCAGACACGTTGGCCATTCTGGAAGAGAACCACACCCAGAGCTACGTGCTTTTTATTCACACCAATATGCTATCCTGGCATACGCCGGGCCAGCCCTCTCTGCTCATGCTTACCAGGGGGACGTGACAAGCTACATTTCCGCGATCTTCCCTACTGGCTAAGGTAACATGGTTGCGCCCACTGTCCACTACACTCCAAACACCAGCAGTGTATGTCGACCTGGATATATCTGTGGTCTACATACTGCAGTCTGGCCAGCACATCCACGCCACACTTGGCATTGTGTACATTCTCATTCATGCGTCACTTGCCTCCTTCGCACATGCCTAGTTCCCACCTTTCCCCACAATCTGTTATTGTGTGGCTGAGGTGCCATGCCAATGATGGCTTATGTACATGGCTAGCCCAGATTACCACAGTAAGTTGTGCTGTCATGTCTCGTAGGTGGACATGTTGTTTGGCATGTTGTATGTGAGTTTGTAACGTGTACACTCCCAGAGTTATGAGTTGCATGATTGTGGAGTTGAGGTGTGTGGTGTGTTCATTTTGGTACTTACTAACGAGCAATGCATTTCCGTAGGTGCCAGTCTCAAAACGCTGATTGATGATGGACTGTTGGAAGATGAAGGAATCATGCACACTGCTTGGGTAGTTGGCGACAAAATTGGTGAAGAGTCCCCGGTGGTCCACTATTGCCTGCACATTGATGGAATGTGTGTGCTTTCTGTTGCGGAAATTGTGTGCAGTTTCAGCAGGGGGCACAAGTAGGACATGTGTGCAGTCAATTGCCCCCAACACATGTGGAAAGCCAGCTATGGTGTAGAAGCGTTGCTTGGTCTCCAGCTGTTCCTGCTCAGTGTGGGGGAAGGGAAGGTGATGGGGTACCAAGCTGATGATGGCATCCAAGACAGGTGTGAGGAACTTTGATAGGGCTGGCTGTGAGACTCCTCCGACTCTTATGGTTTTTGGTTGGAAGGTACCCGAGGCCAACAGGTGCAGCACAGCCAGCAGCTTTGTCTGCGGAGATATGTTGGTTGTTTGCTGTATTGGTAATCAGCCTGTGGGCAATGATGGTGAGGATGCGGAGGACGGTTGTCCTTTTGAGCATGTAGTGGGCAACGTCCTCTGGTGTTAAGTCTGTGAGGGTGGTGTGTTTTCTGAAGGTCCGCTGTCTTTGTATGCGCTTCCTCCGTGGTAGTCTGGGGGGGCAGGAGGGGCCCGGGGAGGTGGCGGGCCTGTGGGTGGTCATGGTGGGTATTGTGGCCCTCTTGGGTGTCTGAGCTGCATGATCAGTAGCTCCATGGCATCTGTTGTTCTTCAGGTGTGGCTCTGCGCTGGGCTCCCTTTTATGGTGTAGGTTGTCATCCGACCCAATACCAGTTAAGAACAGGTGTTAAATCTTTGCTGCTAACGCTTCTTATCGCAGGTTTTGGGATCTTATAGCCGATCTGGCTGGTCGTTGAGAATGTTACGAAGTGGTGTTTATGCGGCTTTTCTGGACGGGAACGCCTACTCTGCATCTCATTAGTGTTAGTTGCCGGTGCCATCCGTGACAATGTTTTTTGCGGCTATTGCAGGAAAACTGGCAATGTCGGCTGTTAGCACCAGCTTGTGAATAGTGTGATGAATCTATTGCCACTTTGGCTGCGATAACTGTGCCGCTAACTCGGCGATAAGTCCTTGAGAATATGCCCCTCAATTTCTTAGTAATGGCATGCATGGTAATGCATGAAAATACATGTAAAACGAAAATAATGTACTTACTTATATATATATTTTTTATATATTACACACACAATGATGTCTGTTGAAATATATAAAACTATATATATAAATCCAACAGTCCCTCAAACCCCACCCACCCTAAAATTTCCCATGCCACCCCCAAACCCCTAACCACCCTAAACCCTAAAACTACCTTTGCCACCCCAAAAACCTAACCCACTGTAAACCCTAAAACTACTCTTGCCACCCCAAAACACCTACCCACAATAAACCTTAAAACTACCCGTGCCACTCAAAACCTATACCCCCAAAACCCCTAAAATTACCCTTGTCTCCCCAAAACTCATACCCTTACTGAACCCTAAAATTACCCATGCCACTCCAAAACCCATACTCACCCTAAACCCTAAAATTACCCTTGCCACACCAAAACCCATAGCCACCATAAACCCTAATATTACCCATGCCACCCCAAAACCAATACCCACCATAAACCCTAAAATTGCCCCTGTCACCCCAAAACCCATACACACCTTCAACCCTAAAATTACCCTTGCCACCCCAAAACCTCTACCCACCACAAATCCTAAAATTGACCATGTCCCCTAAAACCCCTACCCACCCTGAACTCTAAAATTACCCATGCCACCCCAAAATCCCTACCCACCCTATACCCCAAAATTACCCATGTCACCCCAAAATCCATACCCACCCAAAACCCTAAAATACCCTTGCCACCCAAAACCCATATTCACCCTAAACCTTAAAATTACCATTGCCACCCCGAAATGCCACACTAAACCCTAAAATGACCCTTGCCACTCCAAACCTATTGCCACCTTAAACCCTAAAATTACCCCTGCCACCCCAAAGCCCATACCCACCCTAAACCTTAACATTACCCATGCCACCCCACAACCCATACCCACAGTAAACCTTTAAATTACCCATGCTACCTCAAAACCCATAGCCACCCAAAACCCTAATATTCCCCATGCCACCCCAAAACCCATTCCGACCCTAAACCCTAAAATTCACCATGCCACCCTAACCCCATGCCCACCCTAAGATTACCCTTGCCACTTCACAACCCATACCCACCCTAAACCATGAAACTACCCTTGCCACCTCAAAACTCCTACCCACCCTAAACCCTATAACTACCCTTGCCACCCCAAAACCCATACCACCCTAAACCCTAAAAATACCTATACCACCCCAAAACCCATAATTGTCTAATACTAACATTTGAAAAGCATATCCCTTTACCATTCATGCCTTTACCATGAAATTCGTTGTAAAGACATGCATTGTTAAGGGCTATGCATTGTAAAAAATTGCGTTGTGATTGTCATGCGTTGTTACTACGCATTCATTGTAACGCTTGCATTGTAATGGAATGTGGGGTAACAGCCACGATGTATTGGCTGTTCACCACTCCCAACACAGGCTTGTAACAAACAGTAAAATGCATTGTCAGGAGCTGCCATGATAGCGGTTTGGGCCAATGTCTTTATAAATGACTGCCAGCTAGGAGGTCATTTATACATTTGGTGGGCTGAGTAGTCTTGGCAGATGTAAAGACCTCTCTTTGTCAGGCCAATGGTGACTACACTGTCTACCAGAAATTAAATTGGTCCCTAAGTGATTTGCCCAGAATCACCGGATATTGAGCTGACACAGAAACTCAAACCTGGTTCTGAAGTTATGAAGTCTGCAGATCTGGCTATAGTGCCACATCCTCTTTTTATGTATTAGACACTTTAAACCGTACTTTCGTAACCCTCTTCCATTGACTCTTATTTGGCTTTTGAGACAGTCTGGACATCCTTAAAAGTAGGGCTGGGGACTGTCAATCAAGTCATATAACTCACTTTTGAAGAGTCTTGCACTGAGTATAGTTCAGGTTCATGCTCTCCATATAATTTGGAAAGACCACCCCTCACCCACTTAACAGCAAAACTGTCCTTCTATCTATTTACATGGATTTGCCAAAAAATGAGAGAGACCTGTGCATTTTCAAATGGGTGGTGAAAAAATAATATGAGTATGTTGCTGGAGATGTGGGCCGCCGTGCCACCAATGTACTTACCGGGGGAGGGTAAACACCCATTATTCCGCAACTTTCTTTTCGCATGCCATCACTCCGCATACTTTCATTACGAAAGTACCATGACTCCGCAATGCCATTATAACGCATAGCATTACATTTTATATGCTTTTACCACGCATACATTTACAACGAAATTCGTTGTAAATGCATGAATGTTAAAAGTATGTTGTTTTTTTTAAATGTATGGATAAGGTAAGTATGGGTATAGAGGTATATGTTTTGGGGTACTGAGGTATATGTTTTAGGGTGCTAGGGTATTTTAAGTGTTCAGATATAGTTTTAGGCTATGGGGTACAGGGGTAGTTTTAGGGTTTAGGGATAGGTATGGGTTTGGGGGTACAGGGGTATTTTTAGGGTTCAGGGCTAGGTTTGAGTTTTGGGGTTTAGGGGTATTTTTAGGGTTCAGGGGTAGGTTTGGGTTTTGGGGAACAGGGGTATTTTAAGGGTTCAGGGCTAGATTTGGTGTTTGGGGTAGAGGGGTATTTTTAGGGTTCAGGGCTAGGTTTGGGTTTTGGGGTACAGGGTTATTTTTAGGGTTCAGGGCTAGGTTTGGGTTTTGGGGTACAGGGGTATTTTTAGGGTTCAGGGGTAGGTTTGGGTTTTGAGGTACAGGGGTATTTATAGGGTTCAGGGGTAGGTTTGTGTTTTGAGGTACAGGGGTATTTATAGGGTTCAGGGCTAGGTTTGGGTTTTGGGGTACAGGGTTTTTTTTAGGGTTTAGGAATAGGTTTGGGTTTTGGGGTAGAGGGTATATTTTTATGGTTAAGATGGGTTAGTGTTTAAGGGTGTTAGGGTATTTTAAGGAGTAAGGGTGGGTTATGATTATGGGGTGCAGGGGTATTTAAAGGGAGCAGGGTGGGATTAGCACACGATATGAGACATGGCATGAAGAAGCGAAAGAGGAAAAGAAGACATTTAGGGAGAAAAGTAGTTAAGTTTAGAGGGAGAGGTAAGGCAGATAAAGATTGGTGGGGTCAATACAGAGCTAGAGGGTGAGCAAAGGGGTAAAGTAGTTAGGTAAAAAGAGAGCTAGACCAAAAAGGTGAGGGAGAATGATGTATAAAGAAGTGTACAGACAGATGAGTTGAACTTGGAAGGGACGTGTGTTGAAAAAGGAAGAAATTATGGGAAAAAAGGTAGAGTTAGAGGCAGAGAAACAATGAGAAAGGGGTAAGGTAGTAGTGGGGTAAAGGGACCAAACTGAGAAAGAGAAAAAGAGAGAAGTAGAGAGGTGAGGCAGTGTATAAATGATGAGATAAATGAAAATGTTATTTAAGGAGAGAGAGAGTGGTCAGGCAGAGAGGAATTATTTGGTGGAAAGAAATAAGATAAAGAGAAATGCTATAGAGAGGAGAGGTGGAGAAGGTTGAGGTAGACCGAGGGATCAATAAGAGTGAGAGATGTGGTGAAGGGAGGGTTAAAGTAGATGGAGGAGAATATAATGAGAATGGCACAGAATAGTAATGTTTAAAGGTGTTAAGAGAGGGTGAGGTAAAGAGAGAGGGGGGAGAGGTATTTTAGAGATAGGAATATGGCATGGTAGGTTGATAGAGAGAGATGTGATAATGATATAGATATAGCAGTGGTAATAAGAAGGGGTAGAAAAGTGTATTGAGACAGAGATTCAGCAGACATAGCTGAGATAGAGGGTTGTGAATGTAACTATAGATGAGGCAGAAAGAGAGATAGAGAGGGGTGAGGTAGAAGAGGTAAGGGAAATAGAACTGAAAAAATACTCTTCAATTGCAGGAGCGGAGGTAGTTCTGGGTGGTGGCATTAAATCAATTTAATCAAATGAAAAAATAATCTGTTTTTAATTTACGCCTATTATGACAAGCCTTCTGACTGTCCTCATCACTTTAACAGGGTTGAGTCCTCCGTGCTTTAAAATGTGCCCATGCCTTAAAATGGCTCTCACTTTGTGCTCTTTCTTTTGCTCTACCTTATTTATTTCCAGTGTGGACCAGTCTGCGTTTATTTGCTACATAGGAGATATTTGAATGCATTCGGAGGCAACATGAGCCAATTACCCACCATGTGTCCCCAAAGTCATTGTGTCCTTGTAACAACTCTTATTCAGGCTATTAACAGCATTCTGATTGCAAATGCTTTACTTACTGTGCAAAATGGAACTAAGATTAGCTACAATTTACAAGCAACAAAAAGCTTTCTGCTGTCCCTTCTACTAAACCTTGAAATGTAAAATCTAATAACTGCAAAGCTAGTGAATTGTAGAAACATGGTACACCATATTTTTAAATGAAAGTATAAGCATATCAGAGAATATCTAGAAGTTGTGGATTTAGGGATTAGTTTTTTGCTGCTCCATTTATTCATATATTCACGCTCTTTGAAGAATGGCATAAATGCACCATCCAACCAATTGTACATAGTCAGGATACTGCAACTAAGGTTAGAATTTTGTGACATAGCACTTGAAATATGGGGGTGCCAAAACAAGAGATCCCAATGCATTTTCCATAGACCTATATTAACAGAGATATCGCAAAAACTGCTGAATGGAATTACATCAAATTTAGCAAAAAGCTAGATATAGGTCCAAATAGCTTGATTTCTGTGATTTGGTGAACATCCATTCAGTAGTTTTGAAAAATCCAGGTTAAAACATTTGTATATCTGGACTGTTGGGCTTGAGGGACATTCACAAGAGATTCTTAAACCCAATTTAAAAGAATAGAGCATTCTGATTTGCCAAGGCGGCTTTATTTCCCTTCGGCCAGCTAGCTCCCAGAGGAGTAACACTCCCACAGGAGCAGGCACCCTAACAGGCAGCCTGCAAAATGAGGAAAAATGCTTCAGGCAGCCATTACAGGACCCGGGTTCATAGTCCCCTGTCCTTAGTATAATGAACACAAAATATATAAGGGGGCAGGGTAGGATATGCCCTGCTCCTCTAGGCCTTGTGGGGGTGGTTCCAGAGTGACCGCCCTGGTGCCAAAATAAACATTTGTTTAAATGAAAAAATCTGCAATTCCGCTGGAGCCCCGCAGAACTATATTTCTATTTGGCGCTGACCCTGGGGGAGGTGGTGGTCCCCTAGGGTTGCCCCATTGCCCCCTTCTCTTCATTTAAGGTTGGATTGGCACCGGGGCCTATATCAGCCGTGGATGGGGGCCACATTCACTCCTTTCTCAAAATATTTAAATATATATGGCTCACCCTGGGACTCTAATATAAACAACCGCGACAGAACATGTTTTTTTTCATTATTGAAGGATTTTGAGGACCTGCTGTGATTTGTGTGCCAACAACGATTTTTTTAATGCTTTCTCGCCCAGGTGGGGTCCTGCAGGGTCCCCACCACAAGGCCTAGGGGTCAGGGTATTTCTACCCTGACCCCTTCTGTTTATTTTTTACTTTTTTCCTGGGACTCGGCTGAGTCTGAGTCCCAAGATGACTGCCAACATTTTCTGGTTGAATTGTTGGCAGTCAATCAGATCTCAGCATGTAATCTGTCAGATCTGCAGAGTATTCACATCCCTAGATACTGTAAAGGATACACGACGATTCTGCAGGAGCGTCAGGATTCCGAAGTATAATCCACAGCCTTCCCCTGCTGCCTACTACTCTATCAAGCACTAGAGCACAGGAGGCAAGCCAGGGGAAAACAGGGAAACAAAACAAGGAAAGGTTGGGGTAACAAGTGGGTGTTGAGGGTCTTCAGACTGGTCGTCTCAACCTTCGTGTGGACTTGGTAATCAGGAGAGACTGCAATGCAAAGAGTTATATTCTTCAATCTGAAGAGGACAATCACACTTCCAAGTTTATGACATAACCTTACATACCTAGATGTTTGTATATTGCTGTCCCTGAATGCATATGTGAAAACCTCTGGAAAGGGATATAACTGGAGCTGCAGTGAAGAAGACAATAACCTCATAAGTCTACGGACCCAATGTATACTTGTAGTAGTAAGGGACTAACAATATATCGTGCTCACTCTGTTCTATTGTCTTTAACAGCCTCGAAGCACACCCCAAAGGAGATCCTGATTACAAGCATTCAATAGTCAATATTCTTGATGGTGAGAACAACATCTATGATGATCAAAACAAGGAGTCAGAACCAAAATACAGTAACACTTATAACAATATAATATGCAGCGCGAAAATGCGCTGTTACCGTATTTCTGGAACATGAATCTGTATCCCACTCCTCAATGGTCCACGCAATAGTTCAAGTCCAAATGAGGTGAATAAACACCAGTACTTACGAACCCCAAGGAATAGGTAAGATCAGGGAAAAGGAAAATACCTAACTAACTAAATAGAGCTCACCGGTAAACAACCCAGCCGCCAGCGGAGCAAAACCCGGCTGGTAGCGGAGCAACCCGGTGAGGCAAGACAACGTGAGGGAGAATGTGTGCCCGGCCCGTCAGCGGAGTAAAACCCGGCTGACAAGCGGAGCAGAACACCAAGGAGGCCAAAAACAGAGGGAGGATGCCCGGCTCTTCAGCGGAGCAAAGCCCGGCTGAAAAGCGGAGCTGAATTGAGGCAAAGGGTATGGTAAGGGAATCTCGCCGGATGGCGGAGTAAAACCCGGCCGCCGGGCGAGACAAGAGAAATACTGCAATGCAGTCTAACTGCGTAGAGACACAGAACGTGTCGAATGTACACAAGCGCGGTGGGGAGGCAATGTGTAAAAGAGAGCGACGGCCGGTAAAGGCTCAGAACGAACCAAACAGAGCCGAGGACTCTCACAACGGAACAGACACCAAGACGAAGAGAAACCGGAAGTCAGGCACAGGAAGTCAGGCACCGGAACGAACCCAACGGAGCTAGACGCAAGAACGTGAAGCGTCGCTCCTTGGGTTAAGGACACCTAAGTAGTGCATGTTTAAAGGGCCAGCGCACTAGGAGGGGGCTTGGGGCATGACAGTATACTCCCCCCACAACAACCCCCAACCGGTTTTGGCTTGTCAGGGTATCTTTTATAGAAAGCCCTTAACAGTCTGGGTGCATGGACGTTAGACAAGGGTTCCCATGTACGTTCTTCCACACCGTATCCCTTCCAGTGAATCAGATACTGAACCGTACCCCTAACTCTACGGGAATCCAGGATTGATTCAACCTCATATTCCTCCGAGTCCTGCAGAGTTAATGGAGTAGGTTTTGCTGGCAGAGTAGTCCCTGGTTCAACCGGCTTTAGTAGGGAAACATGAAAAACCGGATGAATCCTGAATGAAGGCGGAAGTAGTAATCGTATGGCAACAGGATTGATTATTTTTTCCACCTTATAGGGACCTATGTATTTGGGATTGAACTTGCGTGGACCCCCGAGAGTAATGTATTTAGTGGAAAGCCAAACCTCATCTCCTGGTGTGTATATGGGTTCTAATCTTCTGTGTAGGTTTGCCCCCTCCGTGTATCTCACCTTGGCCATCTCAAGACTCTCCAATGCCTTCCTCTGTATTTCATGTAACTCTTCTACTCTATCTGCAGCAGCAGGGGTTGGACAATCTAAGGAACCACCAGAGGGCAGCAATTTAGGATGATAACCATACAGGCAAAAGAACGGAGAGATCTTAATAGAGGAATGCGTGCTGTTATTATATGAGATTTCTGCCAACCAAACCAACTCATCCCAGTCCACTGGAGACTGCAACACCTGATTCCTTATGTATTGCTCAAAACACTGATTGACTCTCTCCGTCTGTCCATCTGACTGTGGATGGTGACTTGAGGACAGACGGACGTCTATCTGAAGCAAAGAGCACAGACTCTTCCAGAACCTTGACACAAACTGTGCTCCTCTGTCGGAAACTAATGCAGATGGGAAACCATGAAGCCGCACTATGTGTTGCATGTATATGGCGGCTAATTCTGCTGCTGTGGGAAGACGTTGTAACGGTACAAAATGAGCCATCTTGGTGTACATATCCACCACCACCAGTAACGTAGTGTTCTTTGCCTTGGTGAGCGGTAGTTCCACTATAAAATCAAGGGACACTGTATGCCAGGGACCGGGAGGGGGAGGTAATGGCATGAGAAGGCCTACAGGGTTGAGGCGAGAAACCTTAGTCTGTGCACACACATAGCAGGTCTTCACAAAGTTTTCTATGTCTGCCAACATGGTAGGCCACCAATAGCGCTCACGCACAGTACTAATGGTCTTCTTAATCCCTGGATGGCCCGCTATGGGATGTGTATGATACCACTGCATAACCTGGTCTTGGAGGTTCTTTGTCGGTATAACCACTCCCCCTTGTACACACACGAGGTCACCCTTCTTGGTCGTGTCTTGTGAACCCACTAGAGCCTGCATGTCTGCTGACGCTTGACTACACTTGACTTGTACCAAGAACTCCTCCTCTGACCTAGTGCCTCCTACAATTTTCCTTCTAGGGATAATCGATGTAGGCTCAATGGGATCGATAGGAGTATCGAATCCCAGCCGTGAAAGTGCGTCTGCCTTCCCATTACGTTTGCCTGGTCTGTACTGCACAGTGAAGTCGAACTCACTGAAGAACTGAGCCCAACGCAGATGTCTCATGGAAAGTGCTTTCGCTGACTTCAGATATTGGAGATTGCGATGATCGGTGTAGACTACCGCAGGGTGTCTTGCACCTAGGAGATACTGCCGCCACTCCTCGAATGCCTTCTTGATGGCCAGGAGTTCCTTGTCCCCAACCGCATAATTGTATTCCGCAGGGGAGAGTTTATGCGAGTAATAGGCCACTGGATGATACTCACCGGACGCTGCATCCGCCTGAGATAGAACACCTCCCACTGCCACTTGCGAGGCGTCTACCTCCACCACAAAGGGCAGAGCAGGGTCGGGATGAAGCAGCACCGGGGCACTAGTGAATGCATTCTTAAGCATCTGGAAGGATCGCTCTGCCTCACCGGACCAGACAAAAGGAACCCCCTTTTTCAACAAAGAGGTTATGGGCGATACCAAGTCCGAGAAATTGCGAATGAATCTCCTATAGAAATTGGCCAGACCTATAAAACTCTGGACCTCTTTAACCGTCCGCAGAGCCGGCCATGCCAATACAGCCTCCACCTTGGAGGGATCCATGCGCAGGCCACCAGGGGAAACTATATATCCTAGGAACGGAACTTCCTGAGTGTGAAAAGTACACTTTTCCAACTTGCAGTACAACTGATTGTTCAGTAACCGTTCTAACACGTTACGGACATGTTGTTGGTGTGTCTCCAAGGTAGAGGAAAAGATCAGCAGGTCATCAATGTAGGCAATGACGTAATCATCAAGAATGTCTTTCAAGACTTCATTTATGAAGAATTGAAACGCCGCTGGGGCATTACAGAGCCCAAAGGGCATTACAAGGTACTCGAAGAGACCATACTTAGTGCAGAACGCCGTCTTCCACTCGTCTCCCTCCTTGACTCGTACCAGATGATAAGCGCCCCGCAGGTCCAACTTGGTGAAATATTGGGCATTGCGTATTCTGTCAAGGAGGGAGGCTATGAGAGGAAGAGGGTATCGGTTTTTTATGGTCACTTCATTAAGCTTCCTGTAATCGATGCAACACCGCAGGCCCCCTTCCCTTTTAGGAATGAAAAACAAGGACGAAGAGGCCGGGGATCGCGAAGGTCTGATGAAACCTTTCTCAAGCATAGAGTCAAGATATTCCCGTAAATACACGTTCTCCTTTTCAGTGAGTGCATACACTCTACTACAAGGTATTCTGGCTCCTGCCTCGAGATCAATACGGCAGTCGTAGACACGGTGCGGCGGAAGACCCTCCGCTTCCTGTACATCAAAGACTGCTTGCAATTCATGGTAACAGGATGGTAGAACAGGACAGTCTTCCTTACCCTCCTCGGCTGTGTGTACCTCTCTATGAGAAACTCCTACAACAGGCCCCAGAACCACCGGAGGAAAGGTTATAGTGGATGTTTCCCAATTGATGACAGGATTTTGCGCCCTTAACCATGGGATACCCAGAAGCACAGGGAACTGTGGGGAACAAATTAAATCAAACATTATATCCTCATGATGATCAGGAGCTATAACCAAGTGCATCGGGTTGGTGTGATGAGTAACCGGACCGGAAAGAAGGGGACTGCCATCGATGGTAGTGACATTACTGGCAATCTCCTTCTTAGTGTCGGTTATCATATTCTCCTTTGCCCAATCCCTGTCCATGTAGTTTCCAGAAGCCCCAGAGTCTACCATTATCAATACGTGTAAACCAAGAGTACCCTGTGTGAGATATGCTGGTATATACAGATGGTTAGTAGGAGCGTACGTATAGTCGGAAGAAGAGACTGTTAGTCCAGACCTACCTGAGTTCCTCGTCTCACAAGAACTCAGGCTGACTAGTTTCCCGACACCTTGGACTGAGCGGGTTTGACTGGGCATTCCCTTAGGAAATGACCCGCTTTCCCACAATACAGACATAACCGAAGAGTTCGTCTTCTCTGTCTTTCCTCGGAAGTCAGAGGACCTCGGACTATGCCTATCTGCATGGGTTCGCTGTCTTCCGTGGCTTTTTCTGGGGCAGGTTTTTTATCCTTCAGAGCAACATACCGATACTCATGCTTCCCTTTTTCTTTCTTTCGTTCATGCAAACGATGATCTATCCTCACCACCAAGTCTATGAGAGCACTACAAGAGGTAGGAAGATCGACTATCTGGGACAGGGCATCTTTCAGTTCTTCTCGCAACCCCCTGTAGAACATGGTACTGCGTTTTTCCTCCGGCCAATCGGACTCAATCACCAACCGGCGAAACTTAGTAATATAGGTCACCAGATCCTGAGTACCCTGTTTTAGTTCCAATAATTCAGTATCGGCAGAATGAGTATACATGTGTCTATCGAAAAGTTTACGGAATTCTCGTCGAAAAGCTGCATAATTATGTAACAGGGGGTCATCTCTGTCTACTAAGGGTATAGCCCAATCAGCGGCAGAACCACTGAGATAAGAAATTACAAAGGCTACTTTGGCCTGGTCGGAGGGAAAACATTGAGCCTTGCAGGAGAAATGAAGTTGGCATTGACTGAGGAAAGCCGCGCATCGCGCTGTTTCACCTGAAAAACGCTCAGGGGGTGCTAGAGGTATTGAATGTGGAGTAGTCACTTGTACTACCGATGGCCCCCCACCTGTGGCACTAGAAGTCTGTTGTCTCTGCAGGGAGTCCATTCTGGCCATCAATGTCTGAGTCTCAACCTGCAGATTACCCAACATACCTGCCACATCCGCCAGTGTGACCGCTTCGAGATCCATGACGCTCGGGCAGAACTAACCACTTGGGCTTCACGTTCTGTAAAGGATACACGACGATTCTGCAGGAGCGTCAGGATTCCGAAGTATAATCCACAGCCTTCCCCTGCTGCCTACTACTCTATCAAGCACTAGAGCACAGGAGGCAAGCCAGGGGAAAACAGGGAAACAAAACAAGGAAAGGTTGGGGTAACAAGTGGGTGTTGAGGGTCTTCAGACTGGTCGTCTCAACCTTCGTGTGGACTTGGTAATCAGGAGAGACTGCAATGCAAAGAGTTATATTCTTCAATCTGAAGAGGACAATCACACTTCCAAGTTTATGACATAACCTTACATACCTAGATGTTTGTATATTGCTGTCCCTGAATGCATATGTGAAAACCTCTGGAAAGGGATATAACTGGAGCTGCAGTGAAGAAGACAATAACCTCATAAGTCTACGGACCCAATGTATACTTGTAGTAGTAAGGGACTAACAATATATCGTGCTCACTCTGTTCTATTGTCTTTAACAGCCTCGAAGCACACCCCAAAGGAGATCCTGATTACAAGCATTCAATAGTCAATATTCTTGATGGTGAGAACAACATCTATGATGATCAAAACAAGGAGTCAGAACCAAAATACAGTAACACTTATAACAATATAATATGCAGCGCGAAAATGCGCTGTTACCGTATTTCTGGAACATGAATCTGTATCCCACTCCTCAATGGTCCACGCAATAGTTCAAGTCCAAATGAGGTGAATAAACACCAGTACTTACGAACCCCAAGGAATAGGTAAGATCAGGGAAAAGGAAAAGACCTAACTAACTAAATAGAGCTCACCGGTAAACAACCCAGCCGCCAGCGGAGCAAAACCCGGCTGGTAGCGGAGCAACCCGGTGAGGCAAGACAACGTGAGGGAGAATGTGTGCCCGGCCCGTCAGCGGAGTAAAACCCGGCTGACAAGCGGAGCAGAACACCAAGGAGGCCAAAAACAGAGGGAGGATGCCCGGCTCTTCAGCGGAGCAAAGCCCGGCTGAAAAGCGGAGCTGAATTGAGGCAAAGGGTATGGTAAGGGAATCTCGCCGGATGGCGGAGTAAAACCCGGCCGCCGGGCGAGACAAGAGAAATACTGCAATGCAGTCTAACTGCGTAGAGACACAGAACGTGTCGAATGTACACAAGCGCGGTGGGGAGGCAATGTGTAAAAGAGAGCGACGGCCGGTAAAGGCTCAGAACGAACCAAACAGAGCCGAGGACTCTCACAACGGAACAGACACCAAGACGAAGAGAAACCGGAAGTCAGGCACAGGAAGTCAGGCACCGGAACGAACCCAACGGAGCTAGACGCAAGAACGTGAAGCGTCGCTCCTTGGGTTAAGGACACCTAAGTAGTGCATGTTTAAAGGGCCAGCGCACTAGGAGGGGGCTTGGGGCATGACAGATACACACATTTCGTTTCCTTTTGCAACTGAAAAACTACTAAATGTATTTACACCAAACTACAAAAAAAGCTCCTTCTGGACCAAGAGCTAGCTTTCTGCCAAATTTGGTGTAATTCCGTTCAGCGGTTTAGGCTTGTAGCCATTTTCAAAAACCCTATGGGAAAATGAATGGGGAAAATTGATTTGGGACCCCCTTTTTCTCAGCCCCTCTTACAAATCACCTCAAAACTTTCCACACCACAGCTTAACTCAGTTGCATACTTGTTTTGAAAATGTCATGAAGATTCATGAAATGGCACCAAAGTTATTTGCAAAATACAAAAAATGCTTTTCCTATGGAAATTAGGTCCTAACTATAACTTCCTGCTGGCGACTGCCAGTAGATAATCTATATATGTAATACATATATATATATGGTCTGAGTCTCAAAAGGAACAGAAGTTCATAAATTAGGAGACATAACAGGTACTGACCTTGTTTTTGAACAGATGATGTTAAAATACCACATATCAGCAACAATTAGAATGATATGGGTTACTGTATTTGACTTACCATTGAATGTGAGAAAAAGAACTGCGTAGCTGTGGTAAGCACTAGTCACTTTATAGGGTAAGCACTGTGTCCCTTTAACTGTCAAAATGTTGATTTATGCACTGTCACTTTAAGGTTATGGAAAGACCCTGGAACATGTATATAGTAACAAAAATGGCAACCACCATTGGTTTGAGAAAGGTAGCTGTGGCTGCTGAAATGCATTACCGTTGTTTTATTGTCAATTAGCCTGTATTCACAGCAAACCAGAGCATGCTGGAGTCTGTCTAAATCAACTGGCAGGCATTTGGAGTGGATGTTGAATTTGTGCTCTAGTTCGAATTCCAGCGCGCCCTCTCGTTCTGGAGCATCGTGGAAATCGAGGAGGAGAAAGTCTTGCATGACTTGCACAGCTCAAAGAACCCCCCCACTGAGCAGCTTGAGGAGCTTAAAAGGAAGCAGCAGGCGCTGTGAGAAGCAATCTCTATGGGAACGCAGTAAGCCAATTAACTTTCACCTCAGTAGTATTGAAGGGGAGAGAGGAGAGCAGCATTGAACCGCAGAACGGGACGCAAAAATAGATGGGTGCTGGCAACAGTGTTGCAGTAAAACATGGACTGGATCAGGGAAAGAAAGTCAGGCGCAATATAATTGAGGAACCAAGAAGATCCTGAGCAATGGGCAGCAGCACAGCACCGAAAGGATTTAAGGAGATCTTCAAAGCATTAGAGAATGTATCCAAGCGCGAAACATCAAAATGGTGAGAGAGTAGATCGTTAACCCGATACCTGGAAGTGGGCAGGGTGCCGAGGGGGTTGGGAATAATATTAGCTCCCACCTACGAGAATCTGCACCCAGAGATGCTAAAAGAGTTGGTCGAGAACAACGCTGACTCCTCCAAATGGGTGTTGAAAATTCTGGTGAAGTATGCGGATATAGACCGGCAGGCGCTTTTAAACAAAATTGATCTCCTGAATGAGGAACTTAATAAATTTCCGGAGCAAGAGGCAATTGGGAAAATGCATGCTGAAATGCGGGAAAGAGTAAACAAATACGAACACATCATCAATAAGACCGAAAGGCTACCAAATTCAGGCGTGACAAGCAGGATTATCAGCGCAGGCTAATCTTCACATTCTCAAAGAGATTTGAAGGGATCAGGCAAGAGAAGCTATCTCAGAGCATGCAAATGAATAACTTGCCTATTAATGAGGAAACTGGTTCAGAACTAAGTTCGGAAGTGGATACAGATAACAAGGAGGGGAGACAACTGATTGACAAAATATCCACTTTGGAAAATGAGCTCCGTTTTTTACGGTGGGACAGAAATATATACCTCAGACCATTGGCAAGCCAGGAAAGAACATATCAAGGAGGCTGAAGAGGCAGAGGAAAAACAGGCAGTCAGGAAGGGAAAATGTCCAACAAGGGAGTACAGAAAAACACCAAATGAAGTTGGACACTCCTGATTGCAATGTAATAAATCTAACCGATCTGGCATTGAATACTGGAGAAAATAATATTCTTTCATGTGGATTATCTGTTTGTGTGTCAGACAATATGGACTATGTGCAAACAAGAATTGATTGTTTTAGATTTACACGCAAATTAAGGTTGGCTTAGTTTGATGCAAACAACAAGAGAATGGGACTGTTGCAGCAAGAAACATCAATTGGTGGTGGTGGTTTGGAAGTTTCAGATTTAGTTTTGTTACATTACCTGCATAGTTTATCCAGGGATGGTGTAACTGAACGAACGGATAATGTCTTGGCCATGGAGCACGATTTGTATGTGTATGGTAGACCAGTCACTCCATTCAAACCCAGGTCAAAGACTCCATTGACACATTTACTGATCGGGTAGTTCAGGACCTCAAGAAACTCTGCACACATTTTGAGGTAGAAGAAAAATCTGACCAATCCAAAAGAAATTATATGAGTCTGGTTAAAAAGTTACAATCCCTTCCTGATGTAGTGGTGAGACAAGCAGACAAGGGGGGAGAATGTTGTCCCCTGGACGCTTGCCATGTAACAGGAGGAGGCATTAAGCCAGCTCAATGACCACCTGTGCGACATAAGAGTTGACAAGAATACCTTATAGAAGATACCCGCTAGTTTCCACCCTGATTTAAATCATTGGAGAGCAGTGGGTCTCCTTTCGCAAGCAGAGTTTAAATTCCTCAAAGTAGAGAATCCTATTACAACGGTTCTCTACCTGATACCAAAATGGAATAAAAACATTGAGGTACCTCCTGGCCGGCTGATTATTTCGGCCATAGGGAGTCTTTTCTAAAACATCCCTAAGTATTTGGACTACTTCCTCCAGGTTCCAGTGAAAAAGCTACAATTGTACACAAAGAACACTAGAGACTTTTTTAAAAAGATATATGATATAGGGTGGCAGGAAGATTACATCATGATCACACTAGATGTGCCCTCTCTATATACAAGTATTTCGCATCAAGATGGGTTGCAGGCAGCACAATATTTTTTAAGCTCACAGCCAATAACATTATATAGCATATAGATATGCTATTAATCATGTTGAAATGGTGCTTATTTAATAACATCTTTATGTTTAGATCTGAGTTGTACCAACAGATGAGGGGAACAGCCATGGGCACCTGCTTCGCCCCCAGCTATGTAAATTTCCATATGTGCCTGTGGAAGGAGAAGGTGCTGGCAACAAAATTTGCTACTGAAAGGTCCAATAATGTGATCCTGTGGTCGCGTTATATAGACGATTTGTTTGTTATATGGTGTGGTGACAGGACATCAGCCACGGATTTAATTGAGAAACTGAATGACAGTGAGAAAGAGGTTGAGTTTCTCAATTTAAGTATTTATGTCGCTGAAGGGACTTGACAAACCAGGACATTCAGAAAGAGCACGGCAGGAAACACAGTGCTTCATGCCAGGAGTTTCCATCGGGCAAAGCTGAGAAATAGTATACCCTATGCGGGGAATCTCTGCATGTGGAGAAATTGTAGTGAACTTGACCAGCTTCAATTGTCACAAAGAGAACTAACAGGGAGGTTCACCAGGAGAGGGTACAACAAAGCTACGTTAGAGACAGCAAGGTTAGGGGCCAGTCAAAGCCCTAGGGAGAAGCTTATATTTGCAGAGAACAATCAAAGAAAGACACAGACAGATCAGAAGCTTACCATAAGGTTCTTCACAGGTTTTAATAATCAACATCAGGAAATAAGAGGTATTTTCCAGAAACATTGGCACCTCATTTGCAGTGACTCGATTTTGGGTCCTAATATGCACAAAAGACCCTTGCTGACATTCCGGAAAGCCAGGTCAATGAGACAGGATCTAGTAAATAAAATTTCTTTAAAAACAATTCTTTATTGATTTTCAACAAAACAGTACATCATAAATGCTTATACAGAAGCAAACGGCACATTACTAGCATGTCAAACTTACAGTGCTCCGTGTCTGTTGGTATATGACAGTATGGTATGTTATGACACAATATGTTGACCAGTCACAATCTTTTGAACAGCTTATATTAAAGTAGAGAAGTACATAAGGCATCGTAATAACAATCAATGCTGGGCGTTCAGTTCACATTTTCTAGTTACGCATGAGTGTCGTGGCATAACGGGGCTTTAGGAAGGACATTTTACCTATGGGGATAGTAGTCAAACAATGCCTGAGGTATAATTACAAACATTGAATGGGCATATTGCATCGGGGCAGCCCTAGGTTGCATTTGTCCCAGGTTCGGCATCCTGGCTATCGCGCGGGTGCGTTAAAGGGTAACCCGTCAGGGGTCCCCAGATATCTTTGGTCCTAGGTAATAGCTCTGCATAAGTGGATAGTTGCTCCTGACAGAACGCCAAGTCATTAGGCTAATCCTTGAACTTAGGAGCCCTCCCCTTACCCCATCGACCAGCCACACGCCTCTTGGTCATCAGCAATGTGGACGCAATGGATTTGCGGTGTGTTGCCGGTAGTGGCTTGAAAAAGCCCAGCAGGGCCACCAACCGTGTTCGCTCGATGTGGGCTGCTGTCATTAAATCTAGGGCTTCAAATGCTTGATTCCAGTAGTCATGCACTCTTGGGCATTCCCAGGCCAGGTGTAGAAAGTCGGCACCCAAGGTCTGGCATCTATCACAGCTGTCTGAGTCCCTTAATTTGTATTTATGCATCTTAACTGGGGTGTAATATAACTGATGAAGGAACGTGTAATGTGTTATGCGTAATCTGCTGCTGGCCGAAACCTGCTCAGTCTGCGAGCAGCAGTATTCCCATTGTTCGTCTGATAGTTCATGGCCTAGCTCCACATCCCAGCGTGTGCGTAATAGTGTAGATGGTTCTACCAATTGCATGTGTACTGTGTGGTATATCGTGGAGACTAGGTTACCTGCGGATGTATTTTTTTAGCATCAACTGTAGTGAAGTAAGCACTGGGGGTTCATTCGGAGACCACTGGAGATCTTGAAATATGTGCTTGGACGTACAGAATTGTCCATTGTGGTAGAGGTCCCCCCAGTTTTTAATGTGAGTCCAGTCACTTAATTTATGAAATGCTATCTCTTGGAGGAGGGGCATGTTGGGGTGATTCGTGAGTGGCAGTAGCGAGGAATAGAGCAGGGGAGTGTCCAGCATGGAACCAATGTAATGCCATGCTGTAGTTGTATATGTGACAGTAGTTGGGGTTGTTTCCAAAGGGCCAGGGGTAACCTATAGTGCACCGTCGATGGGGAAGAGGTCCGCCAGCCAGTGCTCTACCACCACTTGTGGCATATATCGTGGCTGATGCACCCAGTAGTAGGCGTAATGGGCCTGTGCACTTATATAGTACAATTCGAAGTCTGGTATATCAAACCCTCCTTGTGAATGTGGTCTGGTGAGTATATTCCACTGCAGTCTCTGCTGCTTGCCTTTCCATACTAAGTGTGTCAGTTCAGACCTACGTGTTTTAAAATAATAAACCCCTGGATGAAACGGAATGGTTAAAAAGAGGTAAAGTAGTTGAGGAAGTATCACCATCTTAATTAGGGAGGCCCTTCCCGCCATTGAGAGGGGAAGAGTAAACCATCAGGTAATGTAATCTGTTATGCGATTCAGGGCTGTGCCATAATTAAGGCACATCAGTTCCTCCCGATCCCTAGTAATACGAATGCTCAAGTAGCGCAGATCCTCATCACACCACTCTAATGAGTAATCTAAAGGAAAGCAGGCTGTTTCTGTTGTTAAGGGAAAACACAGGACTTTCCCCAGTTAATTTGTATTCCCGATAGTTTCCCAAAGACAATAAATTCTCTGAGAATTGAATTTAAATTTTGTTGTGGGTTGCGAATATATAAAGTAATATCATCCATACTAATATTATAAAGAGAGGGCCCAAACCTTTGAGGAGGGTAATCTCAGTAACCACAGCACCAATCGCAACACCCAATACAGCGTTGGAAAGGGCAGTTGCAGCGGAAGGACATAGGCTATTCAGACGGATAAAAAAATGTATTAAAAAAATTGCAAAAAACGACATCATCCAGAAGGCCGAGGGCCAAAATAACATCAAAGGAAATGATGTAATAATGTGACTCACTATAATGAGACTGAGAGCCTGGAGCCAAATTGATCGTGAACAAGGGATATGCTGTCCCGAAACGCCTAGATATGTGCCTGCCTGCTTGAGAAACTCCATGCTGTGAGGATTAAATAAAAAAGCACATAAAAGAAGACAAACGCGCGTTCGTCCCATTTTTCTCCCAGCTGGGGGAATTGGTTGTGGATTTAAATGCGGCGTGGTTCTGCCGCGGGGATTTACGAACCGGCGAAAGAGCGCTGCAAATTCTGGCGAAAAGGAACCGAGGGGTATCAATATATATATATATATTACCTACTGGCGGTCGCCAGTAGGTATATATAGTTAGGACCTAGTTACCATAGGAAATTCCAAACATTCTATTGGGAATAACTTTGGCGCCGATTGAGGGATCTGCCTGTAATTTTCCGTAAATTTGGCTCGCTGCGCTCCGCTCCTTCTCATAAAGTTTTGGGGGGATTCGTCAAGCGGGGGCCGAGAAAAAAGGGGGGTCCCAAAACGTGTTTTCCCCATGTTAATTTCCATAGGGACATTCTGACAAGGCTACAGCTCGAACGGCTGAATGGAATTACACCAGATTTGGCAAAATGGTAGGGACTGGTATGCAGCAGTGCCTTTTGTATGTTTGGTGTAAATCCCTCCAGTAGTTTTTGAGAAAATTGAATGTGAAATTGAGTCCAATGCAATTTTCCAGAGGACCTTTAGACACGGCTACAGCCCGAACGGCTGAATGGAATTACACCAAACTTGGCAAAATGGTAGAGCCTGGTATGCAGAAGTGCCTTTTGTATATTTGGTGAACATCCCTCCAGTAGTTGTTGAGAAAATCGAATTTGTTCAAATTATATATCTATAGGTGGCACACGTGAGTGCACTGTAAGCTTACTGTACTCTGTACCTTCCAGAGTACGAGCTGCATGCTGATTGGCTGCTACTGTCTGTGAACATTCCAAAACAGAAATTGTTGGCAGCCATCTTGTGCCTCGGTAGACTGAGGCACAGGAAAGCAGAAAAAAAACGTGTAGAACTCAAAAAACGGGCAGGGTAGAAGCACCCTGACCCCCTAGGCCTGCTCAAGGGGCCCCACAAGGCCCCCCACCCAAAAATAATTTTCCAAAAATCACGAGGGTACGCGCACCATACAGAGTACAGTAAGCTTACTGTAAGCTTACTGTACTCTGTACGGTGCGCGTACCCCCGCGATTTTCCAGAAAAAAAAGGCCTGGGGGGGCCTTGTGGGACCCCCTGAGCAGGCCTAGGGGGTCAGGGTGCTTCTACCCTGCCCCCTTTGCGTGTTTTGCACCTTTGTTTCACTGCTTTCTTGTGCCTTGGTTCTACCGAGGCACAAGATGGCTGCCAACACTTCCTGGTTTGGAGTGTTGACAGACAGTGGCAGCCAATCAGTATGCATTTCACAGGAAAGCTGCATGCTCATTAGCTGTCAACACTTCTAACCAGGAAGTGTTGGCATTCATCGGGTGCTAGGTAGACCGAGACACAAAAGAAGCAGAGCTCACAGCCCACACAGTTCTCACAGCCCACACAGCTCTCACAGCCCACACAGCTCTCACAGCCCACAGCTCTCATAGCCAACACAGCTCTCACAGCCCACACAGCTCTCACAGCCCTCACAGCCCTCACAGCCCACATAGTCCTCACAGCCCCCACAGCTCTCACAGCCCACATAGCTCTCACAGCTCACACAGCCCTCACAGCTCTCACAGCCCACACAGCTCTCGCAGCCCACACAGCTCTCACAGCCCACATAGCCCACACTCTCACAGCCCACACAGCTCTCACAGCCCACACAGCTCTCACAGCCCACAGCTCTCATAGCCAACACAGCTCTCACAGCCCACACAGCTCTCACAGCCCTCACAGCCCTCACAGCCCACACAGCCCTCACAGCCCCCACAGCTCTCACAGCTCACACAGCTCTCACAGCTCACAAAGCCCACACAGCTCTCACAGCCCACACAGCTCTCACAGCCCACACAGCTCTCACAGCTCTCACAGCCCACATAGCCCACACTCTCACAGCACACACAGCTCTCACAGCCCACACAGCTCTCACAGCACACACAGCTCTCACTGCCCACACAGCTCTCACAGCCCACACAGCCCTCACAGCTCACACAGCTCACACAGCTCTCACAGCTCTCACAGCCCATACAGCTCTCACAGCCCACACAGCTCCCACAGCCCACACAGCTCTCACAGCCCACACAGCTCTCACAGGCCTCACAGCCCTCACAGGCCTCACAGCCCTCACAGACCACACTCTCACAGCCCACACAGCTCTCACAGCTCTCACAGCCCACACAGCTCACACTCTCACAGCCCACACAGCTCACAGCCTGCACAGCTCTCACAGCCCTCACAGCTCTCACAGCCCACACAGCTCCCACAGCCCACATAGCCCTCACAGCCCACAAGGCTCTCACAGCCCACACAGCTCTCACAGCCCACACAGCCCTCACAGCTCACACAGCCCTCACAGCCCACACAGCTCTCACAGGCCTCACAGCTCTCACAGTACACACAGCTCTCACAGCCCACACAGCTCTCACAGCTCTCACAGGCCTCACAGCCCTCACAGCCCACACAGCCCTCACAGCCCTCACAGCCCACACAGCTCTCACAGCCCACACAGCATTCACAGCCCACACAGCCCACACAGCTCTCACAGCCCACACAGCTCTCACAGCCCACACAGCTCTCACATCTCTCACAGCCAACACAGGGCACACTCTCACAGCCCACACAGCTCTCACAGCCCGCACAGCTCTCACTGCCCACACAGCTCTCACAGCTCTCACAGCTCTCACAACCCACACCGCTCTCACAGCTCTCACACCCCACACAGCCCACACAGCTCTCACAGCCCACACAGCTCTCACACCTCACACAGCCCTCACCGCCCACACAGCTCACATCCCACACAGCTCTCACAGCTCTCACAGCCCATAAAGCTCTCACAGCCCACACAGCTCTCACAGTTCACACAGCTCTCACAGCTCTCACAGCCCACACAGCTCTCACAGCCCACACAGCTCTCACAGCTCACACAGCCCTCACAGCCCACACAGCTCACATCCCACACAGCTCTCACAGCTCTCACAGCCCATACAGCTCTCACAGCCCACACAGCTCTCACAGCCCACACAGCTCTCACAGCCCACACAGCTCACACAGCTCTCACAGCCCACACAGCCCACACTCTCACAGCCCACACAGCTCACATCCCACACAGCTCTCACAGCCCACACAGCTCTCACAGCCCACACAGCCCTCACAGCCCACACAGCACAGCCCACACAGCCCACACAGCTCTCACAGCCCACACAGCTCTCACTGCCCACAGAGCTCTCACAGCTCTCACAGCCCACACAGCCCACACTCTCACAGCCCACACAGCTCTCACAGCCCGCACAGCTCTCACAGCCCACACAGCCCTCACAGCCCACACAGCTCTCACAGCCCACACAGCTCTCACAGCCCACACAGCCCACACAGCTCTCACAGCCCACACAGCTCTTACAGCCCACACAGCCCACACAGCTCTCACAGCCCACACAGCACTCACTGCCCACACAGCTGTCACAGCTCTCACAGCCCACTCAGCCCACACTCTCACAGCCCACACAGCTCTCACAGCCCGCACAGCTCTCACAGCCCACACAGCTCTCACAGCCCACACAGCCCGCACAGCTCTCACAGCCCACACAGCTCTCACACCTCAAACAGCCCTCACAGCCCACACAGCTCACATCCCACACAGCTCACACAGCTCTCACAGCCCATACAGCTCTCACAGCCCACACAGCTCTCACAGCCCACACAGCTCTCACAGCCCACACAGCCCACACAGCTCTCACAGCCCACACAGCTCTCACAGCTCACACAGCCCTCACAGCCCACACAGCTCACATCCCACACAGCTCTCACAGCCCATACAGCTCTCACAGCCCACACAGCCCACACAGCCCTCACAGCCCACACAGCTCACATCCCACACAGCTCTCACAGCGCATACAGCTCTCACGGCCCACACAGCTCTCACAGCCCACACAGCTCTCACAGCCCACACAGCTTCCACAGCCCACACTGCCCTCACAGCCCACACAGCTCTCACAGCCCTCACAGCTCTCACAACCCACACAGCCCTCACAGCTCACACAGCCCTCACAGCCCACACAGCTCTCACAGGCTTCACAGCCCATACAGCTTTCACAGCCCACACAGCTCTCACAGTACACACAGCTCTCACAGCCCACACAGCTCTCACAGGCCTCACAGCCCTCACAGCCCACACAGCCCTCACAGCCCTCACAGCCCACACAGCTCTCACAGCCCACACAGCTCTCACAGCCCACACAGCTCTCACAGCCCACACAGCCCTCACAGCCCACACAGCTCTCACCGCTCTCACAGCCCACACAGCCCACACTCACACAGCCCACACAGCTCCCACAGCCCGCACAGCTCTCACAGCCCACACAGCTCTCACAGCTCCCACAGCCCACACAGCCCACACAGCTCTCACAGCCCACACAGCTCTCACACCTCACACAGCCCTCACAGCCCACACAGCTCACATCCCACACAGCTCTTACAGCTCTCACAGCCCATACAGCTCTTACAGCCCACACAGCTCTCACAGCCCACACAGCTCTCACAGCCCACACAACTCTCACAGCCCACACAGCTCTCACAGCCCACACAGCTCTCACAGCACACACAGCTCTCACAGCCCACACAGTTCTCACAGGCCTCACAGCCCTCACATCCCACACAGCCCTCACAGCCCTCACAGCCCTCACAGCCCACACAGCTCTCACAGCCCACACAGCTCACACAGCTCTCACAGCCCACACAGCCCACACTCTCACAGCCCACACAGCTCTCACAGCCCACACAGCTCTCACAGCCCACACAGCTCTCACAGCGCACACAGCTCACACAGCTCTCACAGCCCACACAGCTCTCACAGCCCACACAGCTCTCACAGCGCACACAGCTCACACAGCTCTCACAGCCCACACAGCTCTGGCAAAGATAATAACGGCAGCAAACAAACACTGGCAAAGACAATAACGGCAGCAAAGAAACACTGGCAAAGACAATAACGGCAGGAAAGAAACACAGGCAAAGGCAATACCAGCAGCGAACAAACACTGGCAAGGATAATACAATCAGGGGGGCAGGGGCACGAAAAACGGCACAATCAGGGGACAGAAGGCCCAACAAACGGCACAATCAGGGGGCATTAGGCAAGAAATATGGCACAATCAGGGTGCAGAAGGCAAGAAATATGGCACAATCAGAGGGGCAGAAGCCAAGAAATATGGCACAATCAGGGGGGCAGAAGCAAGAAATACGGCACAATCAGGGGGTCAGAAGGCAAGAAATACCGCACAATCAGAGAGCATCTTGCTGCGGTTCAAAAATCTGATCCCTAGGACTGCTCAGGTGTTCCCACAAGGATATAAACATATTTAAACGTTATCCGCTAATAGAATTAAAAACCTTGCAAGTTCACTGAATAAAACATAGGTTTCTGGCCTTATTTCGTTAGGAATTAGCATTTAAAAAACCTTGCAAATTCACTGAAAAAAACATAGGTTTCAGGCCTTATATAGTTAGGAATTAGCATTTAAAAAACCCTTGAAATTCAGTGAAAAAACCATAGGTTTCAGGCCTTATATAGTTAGGTATTAGCATTTAAAAAACATTGCAAATTCACTGAAAAAACCATAGGTTTCAGGGATTATATAGTTAGGAATTAGCATTCAAAAAACCTTTGAAATTCACTGAAAAAAACATAGGTTTCAGTCCTTATATAGTTAGGAATTAGCATTTAAAAAACCTTGCAAATTCACTGAAAAAATCATAGGTTTCAGGCCTTATATAGTTAGGAATTAGCAAATAAACAACCATTGAAATTGCTCCTATATAGTTAGTTGTACTAACTATATTTGGCGCACCCGCAATCCACTGCTGATGATGTCACATATTACATCATTCATGACATGGTCAGTGACATCACTGATGACATCACTGATGACATCTCAAATGACATCACTGATGACATTATTATTATTATTATTATTAAATGTCATTTGTAGAGCGGGCTGACACCATGGGTTTCCTGGCGCTATAGAACAGAGGTGAGACGCAAGCTGGAAGTTACAGGATTTAGCAGGGTGGGGGGAAGAGGAAGGTTTTGAGCTGCTTCCTGAAATGAAGGAGGGAGCTGCTGGATTTAATAATCAGGGGAAGGGGATTCCAAAACTTCGGGCCAAGAGGGCAAACCTCACCCACCGAATTTATTGGTTCTGGTTTTGGGCACAACAAGCATGTGAAGATAAGCGGAGCGTAAATTGCGATTTGGGCGGTAAGGATGGATGAGTGAGGTTAGGAAGGCGGGGCTGGTGCCGTGAAGAGTTTTGAACGTGAGGCAGCCCAGCTTGAAGGCCACTCTTTGCTCTATAGGCAGCCAGTCCATTTTGTGCAGCAAGGGTTTGACCGATTGCCATTTGGGGGATTTGTAAATGAGGCGGGCTGCTTGGTTCTGGACTACCTGTAGGCGGTAGAGAAGTGATTTGGGAAGTCCGTGATAGAGGGAGTTAGAAAAGTCCAAGCGGGAGAGCACAAGGGAGATGATTACTTGGATCAAAGCAGCTGGGGGGAGTAAGTGGCTGACTTTGCGAATCTTACGGAGTTGGAAAGAGCAGGATGATATCACGGAGCCGACTTGAGATCAAAGGGAGAGTTCGGCGTCGATGGTCATGCCGAGGCTCTTTACAGAATTCGCGGGGGTCGGTGGAGCGCCCAGTTCAGTGGGCCAGAACTGGGTCCCCCAGAAAGTAGGGCTGGAGCCCGGAAGAAGGAGCTCAGTTTTCCCTGGGTTCAATTTCAATTGGTTGGAGTTCATCCACTCCTGGATGTGGAGCATGACGGAATGGAATTTGGCTACCTCGTTCTGGGAGTTGAGTGGAAAGATGATCTGAAGATCGTCAGCATAGTTATATACTGTGATGTCCCAGTTTCGGAGTAAGTGGAGTAGGGGCAGGAGGTAGAGGTTGAACAATAAAGGTGACAGGGAGGAGCCCTGGTGAACTCCGCATGTCGGGAGGTTTTGGGCGCTGTGTATGGGCCTAGACGGACAGTTTGTGTTCTGCCAGACAAGAAAGACTGTATCCAGCTGAGGGCATGGCCCTGGATACCAGCCTGTTTGACACGGTGAAGCAGGATGTTGTGGTCAACCGGTTCGAACGCAGCCAATAGATCCAGGAGTACAAGGGCCTGGGGGTCCCTGCGTCGGCGTTCCTCCTCAGCGTGTCAAGGACAGCCAGGATGACAGCCTCAGTAGAAAAGGTAGGCCTGAAGCCCGCCTGATTAGGCTCCAGGTAGCATGAGGTCTCGATGAAGTTGGAGAGGCATCGAGTAGCATGCGCCTCGACTAATTTGGAGAAGTAGGGCAGAAGCGATATGGGGCGGTAGTTGAGCAATTCTGCTGGGTCCGCGCCAGGTTTCTTCAGTAGCGGGACTCGGATGGCCTCTTTGAAAGTGCTGGGGACAGTGCCTGTGCTGAGCGAGCCGTTCAGTAGAGGTAAGATGCATTCGGGTAAAGAGTGACAGACGCTCCGTAGGATCGAGGGAGGACAACCATCATTCGGGGAGCCCTATTTTATCCGGGACGCGAGCTGGGCCAAGGAGGCAGGGTTGAGGGAAGCGAAATCGGTAAAGACAGATGAGTTATTGAGGAAAGTATCGGGAGTGGGAGTCTGGGAAGAGGTGGGGATCGAGGCCTTGATCTTATTAATTTTCTCAACAAAAAAGAAATGAGAGCGTCACAAGTTCCTTGGGTTGGGGTTTGACCTGGGAGAGTTCTGTCATCGGAAGTAAGTTCGTTCATGATTCTAAACACTTCTTTAGATTTGTTGTCCGAAGATGAGATTCGGTTGGAGAAGTGAGCTGATTTAGCTGAGGAGATTGCGATTTTGTAGTCTCTAAGGTGTATTGCAATCTATCTTATTCGGAGTAGTTACGTCTCCATGTCCTTTCCAACTGGCGTACTTTCAGTTTGAGTTTTTTGAGGTCGTCCGTGAACCATCTGTGAGAGTTGTGGTGTCTGGTCGGGGGGAATTTGATTAGGGGGGCAAATTGGTCACTGGCTGACTTCAGCCAGGTGCCAATGTCACTGTCCAGCTTGTCGATGTTGGTTAGCGGATAGAGGACCGGCCGGGTATCGGAAAGGGTCACAAGAAAGCCTTGGGAGTCGTAAGAACTCCATTTTCTGAGAGAGACCACCAGCCATCAGTGGAGTGGAAATTCTACCTCTGACAGTGAGGATGGTATCGATTAAGTGGTGGTCTGACCAGGTGCAGGGGGAGACGGATGGAGAAGAGAGAGTTAGATTTTGAGTCCTGATCTGGTCCAAGATTTGGCCCTTAATGTGAGTAGGCGAGGTGATTTGTTGAATCAGGTTGAGGCTGGTGAGGGCCTCAAAGACCTCGGAGGCATGGGGCCCGGCGTTGGCGTCGTTGAACCAGTAATTGAGGTCGCCGAAGAGGGCGAATCTGGGTTAGAGGTAAGTAGGTTGATCAACTGATCGGTCAAGGTGGCTTTCTGTAAAGTTTAAATATGTTTTACATATGGAAGAATGAGTGGATGTATAAGTGTCTGGATGAAGGATTTAGTAGGTGTGTGACTGACTGTATGAGTGAGTGATTAAATGTGTCTTACTGAATGCATAGGTTAGTGACTAAACTGTCTGAATGTGTGCATCAGTATGTCTGTTGTTGTGTAAGCGCTGCATGTGTTGATCAGTAGCTAAATGAGTGGCTATATAGGTTATTGATTGGTTGCCCAAGTATTTGTATGGGAGACTGAGTGTGTGTGTGGCTGGCTGGGAGGCGTGTGACTCTGTGCAGATCAATGTGTACTTGTATCAGTGATTGTATAAGAGAGTAAGTATGTGTTAGTATATGTTTGAATAAGTAAGGTGTTGTGTGTATAACTGTATAGATGAGGAAATGGAAGTGTGATTGATTCTTTACATGAGTTACTAGGTGTGTGAGTAACTCCATGGATGAGTGCCAGTGTGTGAGTGTCTGCATAGGTGTATGAGTGCATATGATAGAGTTGTATTGATGAGTGACTGTATGTATGAGGGATTGTATGGGTGAATGAGTGGATGTGTGTGTAGACCTAGGAACCAGTGAGTGCCTATGTAGTAACTGGTATTGGTTGTCAATGGTTTCAAGAATGGTAGTCTGTATTTAACACTGGGTGTATCAAAGGTTATATTAGAGTGTGAGGAGGTACATCGTATTATCACATGAATGATGTCATCAGTGATGTGATCAGTGATGTCAAATGAGATGTCATCAGTGATGTCATCAGTGATGTCATTTGAGATGTCATCAGTGAAGTCATCAGTGATGTCACTGACCATGTCATGAATGATGAAATATGTGACATCATCAGCAGTGGATTGCGGGTGCGCCAAATATAGTTAGTACAACTAACTATATAGGAGCAATTTCAATGGTTTTTTATATCCTAATTCCTAACTATATAAGGCCTGAAACCTATGGTTTTTCAGTGAGTATATATATATATATATATATATATATATATATATATATATATATATATATATATATATATATATATATATATATATATATATATATATATATATATATACTAGCAGCCCATCTCGACGTTGTCCGGGTATGAAATAGAATGTGTGTAATGTGTGTATTCAGATACGGTCATCCGCGTGTTCCCCCGCTTGAGGCCCAGCTGCAGCCCTGGTTGATTTTAGCAGGCGCGTGTCCCCCTGCTTGAGGCCCAGCTGCAGCCCTGGTTCATGTTAGCAGGCGCATGTAATTAGTGTAGTGATCCGCCGCCTGAGCCCGGCTACAGCCCTGGCTGATGTTAGCCGGCGCGTGCAATTTAGTTTAATGTGACAGTTCAGTAACAGCGCACATGAGAGGCTGCAGTAATTGTCACCGCAGACAAGCTCAGTCGCGTGTGCCCCCGCTTGAGGGCCAGCAGCGACCGTTTAACAAATAGAATTGTGTGAGTCTTGAATGATTGTTTCCCGCTGTTCTTATTTTTTATGACCCACACCGACGCTCTTCGGCCCGAGTGCTTTTCAGACGTACCCAGGCCAAGGCAAACACTGCATTCAGCACCCCCAGTATGTGTGAGACAACTGGGCAGTCCCCCATGGGAGTCTTGCGAGTGGTTACTTACCACGCTTCGAGGTGAACGCCTTTGTGACGCCCCCAGCACAGGGCCACAGCAGACGATCTGATTAATGTACGACCCAGATGGCATGAAGTGCGGAACGTAGCACACGCCCACAGCATTTGTCACGCCCCCAGTGCGCCCCTTGATGCGGCGCAATTGCGTAAATGGTGCTTCACATGGCATGAAGGGCGGACACACGCCCACAGCGCGGACACACGCCAACAGCGTTTTTCACGGCCACAGCGTGTCAGGCCCCCAGCGTGCCCCTTGATGTGGCGCAATTACGACTCACATGGCATGAAGGGCGGAACGTACCACACGCCCCCAGCGTTTGTCACGCCCCCAGCACACGCCTACAGCAGAACGCAGACACGCCCACAAGGGACTACTTTGCTGGCACGGTTCTTTTACCTTTTAAATGTATATGGTGGCCGTCTGCCTAGCCTATGTCCTTCTGCAGCAACTGCCCTTTCAAATGCTGTATTGGGTGTTGTGATTAGTGCCGTGGTTACTGAGATTACCTGCCTCAAAGGTTTGGGCTCTCTCTTTATAATATTAGTATAGATATATATATCATTCAATAATTCATTCAACAATCATTCAAGACTTACACAATTCTAATTGTTAGACGGTCGCCGCTGGCCCTCAAGCGGGGGCACACGGGACTGAGCTTGTCTGCGGCGACAATTACTGCAGCCTCTCATGTGCGCTGTTACCGAACTATCACAATAAACCAAATTACACGCGCCTGCTAACATCAGCCAGGGCTGTAGCCGGGCTCAGGCGGCGGATGACTACACTAATTAAATGCACCTGCTAACATGAACCAGGGCTGCAGCTGGGCCTCAAGCGGGGGGACACGCGCCTGCTAACATCAACCAGAGCTGCAGCTGGACCTCAAGCGGGGGAACACGCGAATGACCGTATCTGAATTCACACATTCTATTTCATACCCGGACAACGTCAGGACGGGCTGCTAGTCGGCATATAAAGATATAAGGATCTGACGCATATTGCAACGGAGGGCTTTATCATTATACTGTTGTCTCAGTTTGGCTGCTAAGGGTGCAATGGCAAGTGCAAAGAGTAAAGGTGATAGGGGACTTCCCTGCCGGGTACCTCTGGAATTGAAAAGGCCTGAGAAATGCGTCCATTTATTAGAAGCTTAGCAGCTGGCAGGTGGTATAATAGCCGGATCCTGGAGAGAAAGAGGGGTGGGAAGCCCATGCGCATAATCACTCCAAAGATATAGTCCCACTCAACTGAAACAAAAGCCTTAGTGGCGTCCAAAAAAACGCCGCCAATGGCAGCTCAGGGGAAACGTTATTTAGAATGGTAAATAGAGTTCTTAAATTGTGTAGGGTGGCCCTCCCGGGTACGAAACCAGATTGGTCGGGGAGAATCAGTTTCTCCATTAGTAGACTAGACGATTTGCTATAAGCTTGGCCAGTATTTTAGCGTCACAATTAAGGAGGGACAGCGGCCTAATAGAGTCACACTGAAGGGACGATTTCCCCTGCTTGAGAAGGGAGATTATGAGTGCCTCCCTCATGAATGGTGGGAGTATACCAGTTTCCAGCGAATCATCATACACCTCGTGCAGTATAGGGGCCATCTGGTCTACATACATTTTGTAGAATACTACAGGAATGCCATCCATGTCAGCAGCTTTCCCGGACTGCATTTGCATGATGGCCTCCCTTACCTCATCCAACTTGAAAGGGGCGCATAAGAACTCCCTCTGCACATCTCCCAGCCATCCCAATGCCACGTCTCCCAACGGCCTCTCAAGATCCAAGTCGTCTTTCCTGTTTGTGATGTAAAGTTGGGCGTAAAGGCATTAAGTATATTTGCGGTGTCTCGGTAGACAGCTTCGTCGGGCCCTGTTAGTTCCAGCACATAGTTGGAGTAGCGAGGTTTTCGAATTGTGTCTGCAAATGCCTTACCCGGCCGTTCTCCCTCCCCATTACGGCGGGCTACCCAATATTTATCCCTAAACCGCGTCTCTTAGTTCACTGTATAAGTGTCTCTCTGTTTTTAAGATGGGTGTTACTATCAGGGTTTGTGGCCAACTGTGCTTCTAGTGTCTTGAGCTCTGCTTCTAATTTACGCAGTGTATCAGTGATGTCCCTGAGTACTCTTGAACCTTTTGATATACATATCCCATGGTATGTAACTTTAAATGCTTCCCAAATAGTTCCCACACTGTCCACCGAATTCTTCTTTTGTTTAAAAAAATCCTGTATTTCCTCCCCCAACTCTGCCTGAAAGGCCGTGTCTAGTAGGATAGGGGCACGCAGTCCTCAGCTGTTGCAAGGGGGGCCAGAGTCTGAAGAGGATAATGTGAGTTTAACTGGAGAGTGATCCGAGTAGGTTCTGGCCAAGTGCTGCACCTTAACTATAGCTGGTCCCAGACCCCACGACAGAAACGAGTAACCTAGTCGCACCCACAATGCTGCTTGCACGGTATAATGTGTGCCTTCCAGCTTATGGGGATGTGCATGTCTCCAGGCGTCAAACAGCTGATAAGTTGATAAAGTGTCCTGAAGAACCGTGTATGCTTTAGTGTACCTCAGGCCACAAGGGCACTGAAGCACGTAGACAGCATGATCTGTCTTGCAAGTGTAATGATCTTTGATTTTACATTCTTTGCTAGAGAGACCGGATGTGTACGTGGTGGTATTAATCCCATGCACACCAGCGTTGCACTTAGTGCATTTAATGAAACCCTCTTTCTTGGTTAACCACATAGTGGCTGCTCTCTTTACAGGTGGAGTTTTCAAAACATTGCTGACCAACATTTGTTTAAAGCTTCTCGCTTTCCTTAATACGTGGGCAGCACAATCCTACCGGTTCATAAACGCATTCTGCAACACCTAAGGGCTATTAAAAGCAGGGATACAAATCATCCAGTGGCACGCCTCTTTGAACCATGCCATCAGAAAAATATAGCCAGTCTATCTTACTTTGTTATAGACTCAGTCAAGATGAAAGAGAGAGGAGGCAACCGTGAGAAATGTCTGAGAAGACTAGAATCAACATACATAATCAAACTAAAATGTAAGACACCAGCTGGTTTGAACATGGAGGAAGATCTACATACTCACCTGTAAATATTGTGCTACGTATTGCTTCCTCCCAAACTGTTTGTTTTTATGACCATGAAAATTCACAATTTTAGGTAGTAGTGGGATTTTTAAGCACATTACACCTGTCACTGGAGTAATAGGTTAATATTTTTCAATACATTATGTCCTAGTCAGCATGTATGAGATGCCCACTTGGGCTGTACACATTTATATTGTTGCCAATGCAGATGTAACTAGGGGACGGTTGTTTATTTACCATGATTGACTTTGCATCTTTGTAGTAGCCATTTAATGAGTTGCTTTACATGTAAATTGGGGCACTTGCTCAGAATTGTGTGATATCTGCTTCAAGTTATTGCTTGTACATTTTGTGTGAACTCAGCTGTCGAGTGTAGGTTAATTATTTTTATGCAGACACTGTAATGCGTGTAATTTTCTAATCTAGACCACACAACTTTGGTAATGGGCACCACCACCTTCTGCTGGGCCGGCGGCACGCACCTCCTGAGCTATAGTTTGGGACTGGCCACTTACAATTTTACAACTCAAGCACTGGGGGCACACTTTGTTTTGGGTTATGCCACTGTAATATACAGCAACTGATATGGGCCCTACAGAGGGCAAGTGCTAATTAGTGCAGGAAAGCTCTGCTTTGATTCTATCGCGCAGGGAGGCAATGCCAGCAGCACACCTGGACGTGGTTTGCCTTCAAATGTTGAAACATGTACCAGAGCCTGCTACCGCCGGACTTTTAATTACTCTCTTACCTGTAAAACAGATGTCAATGCAGCTATCAGGAGCTCGCCTCAAAGAGGGGCTAGGGGTGAGATTCCTGTCCTGGAGCCAGTGGGAAGACCTTGAAGGCAGAGACAGGGCCCCGGAAGCACACCAGTGGAGTTCTGCAGATTGCTAAAGTAGTGCATACAGCAGGTTAGCACATGAAGCTCCGCCTGATTAGTTGTTTTGTGTCCACGAGCGTGCAGATGCTTCCGTCAGGCTTGGCTTCACGGAAGCAACAGAGCTGCAGGCAGCTTCCGGGTGAACCAGGGAATCCACGATCATGCAAACTTTTGGCGCATGCGAACAATATAAGGCAGCACGCAAATGCTAATGCTCACTATTTTAAAAACAAGCATTTGAAATGCAATAGAACTCGCATTTACACGAGTTCTATTGCATTTTAAATGGGAGTGCAGGTGGGCAAAAAGGCAGAAACAGGAGTGTGGGGGGAGTGGTGGTGGTCCGAGTAATAACGGACTGCGAAAGGGTGAGCTACAGACAACACTATTTTGAAAGTAAAGGGGCTGCTAGCCTCAGAAGCGTAAAAATTACACCCTGGTCATCAGGAGGAGTGACTAACAAGACGAAAACCAATCAGGAGGCAGCATTTAGGCTGTAAGCCAAACAAAAAATGGGCAGAGAGTGGGCCAAGCTTACGTGAAGCTTCCCTGCAATAGTAAATACAGTACACCATGCCTCGCAAAGCGATCAGCGCATGCGCTGCAACGCTAGGCGAGACCTAACAACCACCTTTCTGTAAGGAATCTTCAACTGAAAATCCACTGTAATTTGATAAGGAGATATGTCTGGCAGAATAGTTATCGTTGCTTTGCAAGGCAGGTCAGCTTGAATAGTTCTACAAATAATCAAACATTTTAAATCACAAAACTGATTTTATTGTCATCAAGCTTTTAAGAATATGTTTGATATATACTGTAACCAATGCAACGGTTAATTTACTATGCATAATTACAGCTTCCATATGTGCTCTACTTACCTGCAACAAGACGATGTTATGCATAAGAAGGAGCAAAAGACTAAGGACTATATCATGAACCCTTGCTGGGTCTCTGCAGCCGCAGAACAGAGATGTATGCTTTTTTTTAACAAGAAATCTGACCGTCAGCAACTCTTGTATTAAATCAGTACCTTTGTGAGTTTGTGCAATGGCTGTAGATAGCACAGCTTGAACATACAGAGCAGGGATACTCAAAGTACCTGCTGGCATTAGTCCGGCCCACGATCACACCACAGACAGTACTTTTTGGCCCCTTGGCAAATGTTTGCGAGTACCCAAGATATAGAGTGATGGTGTTTGCTCTGTGTTTCTGAGCTGTACTCTCTGAAGTTCATATATTAACTCAGAGACTGAGTGGAAGCACTGTAGATACAACAATGTGATTGAAAATAAGTGTATCGCCCTCTTCTGTGTCTGTACATTGGTATTAAATGGTCTCTTTATACAAATGTACATATATAAAGAGAGAGGTAGAGAATGATGTTATCATTTATTGGAAGGATTGCAGTACCCAATGCCATACATTAGAAGGATACTGTAAGTCATCCAAGGAATCTGTTTCTCTCTTTGAGCACAAATCCTCAGGGACTTGAAATATCCTCCCAACATATAGTCGGCAGCGCTTTATCTTTATGTATGACACCCAAATCAACATCCTCATAGGAATTTATGGATAATGTACTCTCTACTGTATATTTTAAGGATATTGAATGCAGCCAGAAGCTCTATAACCACATGCAGGTATAAGGTTGAATGCTGAGTACCTGCATAAGGTCATGGAGCTCTCAGGCAGATGGTTTTCATTGTTGGATTGGATTCCCCGACGTCTGGTACTGCCAGAGGCGCCAGGTTGAAAGAGCCAGTGCATGGGCCATTTGTTTTTTGGTCCTGTGGGCTGTGAAAACCTGCCCTCTCACTGGCTCAAGCTGGCCCATCTCACATTGTCAAGCTGCCCCAAAAGCTAGTCTTTATTCATTATGATGTTATGGCCAAATTGCTATCTATCTGTCTAAAAAGCCTGCTGTCTCTGTCTTCATACAATGTGGCACTGCACCTCAACTATAAAACTGTATTACAGCACAAAAGCTATGCCACTTTCTTATTACAGGTGAATAGTCACGTCATAAGTAGTCTGAAATAAGAAATGTAGCGATAGATTTGTATATTCCAGAGTTCCATTTATCAAATATGGACTAAAGAACCCTCTCCCCTACATTAAAAGGATATTACTAGTCACTGATGAGTTTTTTATAAGGTCATGGAAATCTGAGGTGACATGTCATATCCTTATAACGTACAATAGATGGTATTTTATTCTTCCTAATACACGGTATTTGCCCAAAAGCTTAAATTCTTGCTCTCTCTCTGGGGGCGTGGTTTGGATGCAGAGGAAGATGGCAGCCTAGCGCGTATCTCCTCCCGTGGCAAGCGACCAAGCAAGGGACTGGAACCCCTTAAACCGCACTAAAACTGCCTCCGACAGCACATACGTGGATCGGAAGGTTAGGGGCAGCCATGGAGTGTACTTGAAGAAGTAAGGTCCACCTAGAAGTGCGCTTAATGTGAAATCTCCGCTGCGACTACAACCGGCACAGGGAGAGGGCGGGGCCTCGGCGGCTCCGACGGCGGCAGCTTCAGCAGCTTCGGCGGCTCCAGCGGCTCCAACGGAGGAACAGAACGGATTGCCGACACACACCTCCACAGAACGACACCGAGGGAGCGCCACTAAGCAGAACCCAGAACAGTGAGTACAGCCCGTCCCCGCTGACTACCGAGATCGGGTCAAGGAGGCGAAAACAAAATGGCGGGCGCATCTCTTCTGTGACTGTAAACAGCTCACAATTAGTTACCTGCAAGTAATGGCAATGCGATTTAGGGAGACACGGTGGGCTGTGAACGTCTTTTACTCATGCTGACTACTGCGTGGTGCCTACAGTCGAGCCACATCTCAAGCAACCAAGGGCTGGCACAATCACCTAAAATGGCGGGCGCACTTCCCATATAGTGCAAGTCCGATCTCGAAGCACTGAAAACGCCGCCTATGCACCGGATCCACCGTGTAGGTCATTTGGCATTACGGGATGGCAGCATTACAGGATGATGATAGCAGGAAGGACAACTAACACAAGCTGCATGCTCCAAACCAAACCAAACCGGTCGCAGCCACATTAGTACACCCAGCAGGGTGTAGATATAAATGGGACCGAACACGCAGTAGAGCCAGAATCAATGCAGTGAACCAGGTCAGAATCAGCAGCGATTATAAAAGTTCTCATTAAAGTTCTCATTAAAGCCTCATTAAAGCCGGCCTGATATACGCCTGACATACGCACAATCTACTTAAAATCTGAAACTGCGGCGAAGTGAATACATAGTGCTGCTCCTGTGCTACAGATCAAGTGTACACTATCTGTGGGAACCACAATAACTGCGGCTGGTTACGCTATCTGCTTATCGCACGACTCCAGCTCCAGTCACAACATGGGGGATAAGGAGCACTCGAAGAGTCTCAAGAGGCTCAAGGCTGAGCAGTCAAGTCCGCTCAAAGGCAGACAGGAAAAAGGTGGTGCCATTGACATGATACTGAGCAGATTAGACGAAGTAAGAGACCTAGCAAGAACAACCAGAGACGAAGTCGTAGCCATCAGACAGGACATAAGGGACACGAATATACGATTGTCTAAAGCCGAGTCAAGAATTAGCCAAATAGAGGATACACAAACTACAACATGCAGAGCTCTCAAACGATTGTCTATAGCCTCAGATCAAACCACGAGAAGACTGTATGAGTTGGAGGATAGGAACCGGAGGGGGAACCTCCGAATATTCGGAATTCCGGCGGGATCTGAAGAATCTCACAGCTCTTGCGTACAGTTTCTAGAAACGTGGTTCACACAGGCCACAAACATTACCTTTCATCAACCGCTTGAGTTCGATAGAGCTCATCATGTCCCAGGCAGGATAATGAAAAATCAGAGAGGCCCCAGGCCTATCGTCTGTAAACCATTGAGATACCAGCATGTGGAACAGATCCTGGCATTCATCCGGAAGTCAAACCACATCCGGTGGAAGAATACGAAGGTCTACATCTCACAGGATTACTGCAAGGAAACAGTCGAATTAAGGAAGGCGTTCCTGGCCCTTCGCCCACAACTTCAAAAGGGAGGCTACCAATATGGATTTGTTGGCCCTTCCAAACACAGAGTGTCTTTACTTGGAACCACGCAGATCTTCACAGATCCACTAAAACGTAAAAGACTCCTGGGCATCCAAGATAACCAAGATATCCAAGACATGGACATTAACGGTCCAACTGATGGGAAGGCCCCGGCTTCCTCCTCAGCTTCTGCTTCAGCTTCAGTTACAGCTTCAGCGACTTCGCCTGCGACGGCATCCGCCTCTGCCTCTGCCTCTGCTTCAGTTCCTGATCCACATTGAGTATCCTTTGTTTTACTACGCTTCATGTACACACATTCTTGACAATAACTTTACCTAAAGTCGTGTACGCCAATGTCTGGTTGTTAGTTCTGGTGGTCAGCACCTACTACATATAGGATATGAGGGAGTCTGCAATTAGCAGACTCAAAAGGTGATCATGTTCCATAGAATATCTGCATGAGTCCTAGGCTTCACAAACTTTTGCATTAAGGGAGCGGTCTCTAAAGTCTATACGATGGAGAGGATAAATATTGCTGTTGTTGTTTCCACGTTTTCAAATTAGTCTCAATAATAATAATTAGTCTCAATAATGCTGCCATCACGGTCACGGTCACATTAATTACACCGTTTCGCATGCAGAACTGGTATGATGGCAACCATTGCCTTCTATTATACACAGCCTATTGCAAGACTCTGCTGCAGTATGTTACACTATATATTCTGCTCTACTACGTTAGCCTGTTACTATATTAGGCCTGCAATGTCATTGTCAGGAGGCTAGTATTAGTTTGTTCAAAGTTATGGTCACACCTGTTGTGATAATCTGTTATGATTGTTACAGAAATCCAGTTCCAACATTTGTAAAGTGCATTATTACCCATGGGGAGATAATGCTGTTGTTATTTTTCTCTAGTCACCATGCCTACGAGTTACCTTTGGGGAGGGGTGGGTGGGGGGTTCAGGGGGTGGGGTTGGGGTATATGTGGCGTGATTTATCTTCTTTTTTTTCTTTCAATTAATGTCCTAATTTCAAGCAGGGTTGCATTCCGTCGTCAGTCTATGCGCACTTTCCACACACTGTCACATGGAAGGGTTGTCCAATTGCATATATTCCTCTGAAGGTCATGCTTACAACCAGTGTAGTCACGATTTTAGTGCCCACACAAACAGGGGAAGTCTATGCCACTATGTGGTACTCCAGAGGACCACCAAGGAGCGCAGGAACACCGACGAAAAGGGGAATAACAAAACACAGGGTGTCAATCTACATAAATGTTCTACTGGCGATCAAACACTCTAAAAATGACTATACCATTGCCAGTGGTTAACACACCTATGGGGGTTACTCAGTTGGGGAAGCTAAAGGTACTCTCCCTTAATATCAAAGGCCTTAACAATCCAGTAAAACGCCAAAAAATCTTAGACTATCTGCGCAGGCAGAAGGCAGACATAGCACTGCTCCAAGAAACAAAACTGGAGGCTAAACAGCTATATACACTTAGAAATAAATTCTTCAGGGATGTCACAGGCTCAGATCCGGTGGGGAAAAGGAATGGTGTAATAACTCTGATCTCCCAAAAATCTAACATTGACCTCCTCTCATCTACGACTGACACCAAGGGGAGATGGGTCACAAACAAACTCCTAAAAGATGGGACGGAATTCTATATTACAAACATATACGCCCCAAACACATGCGACTTGAAGTTTTGGTCGGACCTTACTAAACAAATTGAAAAGATCCCGGACTTGGCAGTCCATATTCTCGGAGGGGATTTTAATCTACCATTTGACCCGACCCTGGACAGAGACTCGCGTTGTCCCTTCCGTAGTAATAGGTCTCATAAAGCCTTCAAGAACCTATGTGAGCAATTTCACCTGATAGACTCTTGGCGCCTGCAAAACCCGGTTGACAGGGACTACTCATTCTACTCCCCGCCCCATGACTCGTTCTCACGGATTGATTATTTATTCATTACACAGAATGCTACATCCAGAATAGTAGAAACCTCAATAGAACCAAGGCTTGTTTCCGACCATTCGTGCATTACACTCTCCATCTCAGACATAAAACCATCCGCCCGTCAGTCAACATGGCGGCTCAACGATGAGGTTCTTGAACACGAACAACACCGAGCGACAATTGAAACTGCTATCGAAGAGTATCTGGGCCACAATACCAGGGGTGATACCTCCGACTTAACTAGGTGGGAAGCACTTAAAAGTACTTTAAGAGGTGTAATTATCAAGATTAAATCTGCCATGAATAAGAACCATAATGAGAAATTAGAGGATCTAGAGAAAGAAATAGCTATCCTAGAGGCTAAGCACTTGCAAGACAGGAAAGCTGAATCACTAAATAAGTTAGCCAATAAGAAATACGAATATAATAAGATTGTAAGTGAGAGGGCAGGGGTCTGGCTGGATAGGAGGAAAAGGTTCAAACTGTGTGAATCAAACAAGGCAGGTAAAAGTCTGGCAGCGTACCTCAAATTTAAAATACAAAAGAACACGAAAAATTCCATAGCTGATCACATGGGAGTTGCCCATTCCGACCCAGCCAAAATAACAGACCTCTTTAAAGAATTTTACGAGAAACTCTACTCCAAGAATGTAGAAGTGGAAAACCATAAGATAAATGAGTATTTGAGTAACTGCAATCTCCCTTCCTTGTCCGAGGAAGAACAAACAGACATAAACGGCCCGATCTCGCTAATGGAAGTTCAGTCTGCCATTAAATCTTTGAAATGCGGTAAAGCCCCCGGTCCGGACGGCTTTTCCGCAAAATTTTACAAATGCTTTTCCATGTCAATCACGCATCCTCTGCTCAACATGTTCGAGGAAATAAGTGAAACAGGGGAAGCCAAGGGCACCCTATCAGAAGCTACCATTGCGGTTATTCCAAAGGAAGGGAAGGATCCCACCCTAACTAAGAACTATAGGCCCATTTCCCTCATAAACCTGGACTGTAAGCTCTTTGCCTCCATCCTAGCGGCACGCCTCCAGAAAATACTACCAAGACTCATACACTCTTCCCAAGCGGGATTCATGAAAAACAGGTTATCTAGCGACAACACCAGGGCTCTAGCGCATGTACTAGAGAAAGCTAAACTCCTATCCACCCCCACTGCAGCAATAACATTAGATGCTGAAAAAGCATTCGATAAAGTAGATTGGAGGTACCTGGAGGCCGTGCTCCGCAAATTTAATTTAGGCCCCGCAATCATAAAGATGATCATGTCCCTTTATTTCTGCCCTATAGCGAGGGTCAGGGCGGGTGGGTCACTCTCGTCACCTTTTCGGCTATACCAAGGCACGAGACAAGGATGTCCCCTCTCCCCGTCACTATTCGTGTTGGCTATTGAACCATTCCTGTATCAAATTAGACACAACAAAAATATAGCTGGAATCCCCTTCAACGACTGTGTCATAAAATTAACAGCATATGCTGACGATGTATTGGTAATTTCAGAGAATGCGAATGAAGCAATACCGGCCCTACTCACGACGATTGACACATTTTCTAAAGTATCCGGCTACAAATTAAACAAAGACAAGACAGAAGTCAAGTCGCTCAATAATCTTGGGACTAAAGACATGATAGGAGACTCTGGGCTAACATGGCAGCCGGGCTGCTTTAAATACCTGGGGTTAGACTTTGATAGCGATCTAATCTCTACTGTTCGTACTAATGAGAACATCGTTCTAAACAAAATAAACAAGCTCCGAGAAGGCTGGTCCCCTAAATACTTATCCTGGTGGGGCAGGGCTGAAACCCTGAAGATGATGGTAACACCTTTAGTTAACTACATAGCATGTATGCTCCCAATGACTTTCTCCAATGACTTTATTCACAGGGTAGAGAAGCTGTTTGGTACGTTTCTGTGGAAAGGGAGGAAGCCAAGGATATCAATGAAAAAGCTACAACTAGCTAAAGATAAAGGCGGCCTGGGCCTCCCGAACTTCAGACACTACCAAACAGCGTTCTTATGTAAACAAGGAGCTTTATGGCTAATCAAAGATTCAGACTATACCCCGCTGGGGATAGACATCGAAAAAGCGATATTGGGCAATATCCCACTCGTGACCCTACTCACCATGGAGCTTACACATATACCCCACTCCAAATATATTTTTTTAAACACAAGAAGGGCTCTGCTGAAACTTGATCAAACAAGCCACAAAGGCCTAAAGATCAAAAAATCCACATCAATTGCTCTTTGGTACAACCCATTACTGAAAATCAACGGAGCTCCGCTCAAGTGGGCTCAATGGTCCGCGAAAGGTATTAACTTAGCAAGTGATCTTTTCGAGGGGACTGACCCCCTACCGTTTTCGTCCCTACAAGCCACACATGCCCTCACGCCATTAGATTTCTATGACTTTCTGAAGTTAAAAACTCTCCTCTCTGCACGCTCCTTGTCCTCCTCTGAACCATGGCTATGGGGCTCTGTTCCACGCATCTATAAATCTGGACATTTCGTTTCAAAGATCTATAAAATGCTCCTTCCCCTCCCTCAGAAAGCGAACAGGAAAAATGAGACGAGATGGGAAACAGAATCAAACACGACGGGTATGATCTTTGACTGGGACATAATACACACTACTGCATTTAGAAATAAGATTTCGCCTATCCTGTCACAGACCAAATTCATGTTAATTAACAGGACATATTGGACACCTGAGAGGCTCTATAAAACTAACCTAAGGGACTCCCCAACTTGCTGGAATTGTGAGGCAGAGGTGGGAGACTTGGCACACATGTTATTTAATTGCCCTTTACTGAAGGGTTACTGGAATAGAATATTTGACTGTATTAAGCACATCTTTTGGTTTCAGCCCACCTAGAGAGTTTGTGTATGTTCTAATGGGGGTACAAGAGCCAAATCTGGCAAATCCGGTGGATCGTCAACTTCTTGATCTTCTCCTAACCTTGGCATGCAAGGTTATTCTGTGTAAGTGGAAGAATCCTTCTGAGGTGTCATTCAAAATGTGGCAAGATTGGCTGTCCTTTCTAAGAGGTGCAGATAACCCTACGTTACACTCTTTACCAAGTCGCATCTCCCATAAAAAACTTTGGAAGGCCCTGGACGCTTCCTCCTTCTCGTTCGACCCCCCTTAGGGCAATGCGCTATTTTCAAGACATCCTGCTCTAACCAGCAACCCTCCGAGTCAAGACTTGACCCTAATGCGCATCACTTGATGGTTTCGCAACTGCGATTGTATTCATATATACGTAATATGTATGTAAATGTATTACCACTGCTGTTGTCTCTTTTGTTTATTTAGGTTTGTCCGCTACACTAATGAGTCAATGAGTCACTCTCTCTTTCCTTTCAAGTCTTGTACATGATGAATGATTTGTATTATCTTTTTTGCCTCCTTGAACCTTATTGTATTGTATTGTCTTGTACTTTGTTTTTATTTCTGATTTGAAAAATAAAAATGATTTGAAATTGAAAAAAAAAAATTCTTGCTCTCTCGCTGTTTCACCAGAGTGCCAAAATGTTTCTAGCTATTTATAGAATAAATGCAGAATCAGTAGGGCAAAATTAAGCACCCTAATATGCTGCTCGGAATTTGTTGTAAAAACCTGTTATAAGAAGTTTAACGCACAATCGCTAGTTTGGACTGTGTGGTAGCAATAATGTAATGAACCCTCAGGAAAAGTGAATATCCAGTTATAAACATTTAATAATGATAAACAGCAATGCAAAATCAGCTTCATGACCTGCGTTTCAGACTTTCTGCTGGCTTTGGGAGAAGCATTTTGATATTAAAACTCAGGTGTGCCATTTTCTTTATAGCATGCAACGAGTGATGTCACTTTTAGACTGTAATAATTACATTAGTGAAGGGCTTTATACCCACATTGCAGACTTCCAGATCTGACCTGGATTAGGTCATATGAGTGGTCAATCATAGATTGCTCAGTAGGGCTTACTGGAAAATCTGTAGTGCTTCATTGTATTGCACACATAGATGAAATATGCCTTAATGTGCAGTTTCAATCCACTTGGGCCTACACAGTGGAGTCCAACACAATGGATTAAAACATGCACACCAAGTCTGAATATAAGGGTCCCAGTAACATATGTGTCTATCTTATAGATTGTCAAGAATTTTTTAAATATTTTTTTTATTAGAGAAGAACAAGAGCAGTATAACCAAAACAATCAAGAGTATATCTGTAAAAAGCAAATCCATGTCACAATATGGCCCCTACAACATACAACGAGACAGAGCCCAATAAAGTGCAAACGTGCATAACTGCACTCTGATTACGAAGTATTCTTCCATACATGTCACAGCTTTCAAATTGTTTGACCTGTACAACATCCACAGAGTAAAGTGCAACAGCGCAAAGTGCAATTAAGACAAAAAAATACCTAATTTATCCTAATAATATAACATTTCCTCCGATAATAAATAACCACCTCCTGATTTAAATCATGTATCATACAGTTTTAAAAGTGCAAATGGAGCAGATAAAACACGTGTCATTCCTTCTATGTTCCGATTGACTGATTTATAAAAAGAAGAGAAAATCTTGCCCATAATAACCTAACTCTTCAAGTGGCACTTACTCCATTTGCATAAGCTTAATTAAATCTAAATGTCCTACACATTTTACTGATCTAATGACCCATCGTTGACTGCTCAGTTGTTCGCCAATTCTGTAAGATAAGTGATCAAACCACAGTAATCAATATTGATATAAAATATTGCTGGTATTTACCAAGGCATTTAACCTCCCCAGAAGAACTAAATAAAACCAACATACAAGATGGGTTTATTGCAGTGGACAGACAACGAGAAATAGTTATAAAAACGTTGGTACAAAATTGCAGTAAATGGCTACATTAAAAAAAGAATTTGTACCCAACCACCTGCATCCTGTTTATTACATCTAAAACATTGGTTATTCACAGTGGTATACATCTTATATACTTTAGACGGTGCATAAGAGAGCAACCCAACCCTCTTGTAAAAAAAAATGAATTCTTTTGAAATTGTCTCCCCGTAACCCTTTATAACTCAGCTCACAGAGCAATGAGCATTCTTTTAAACTAAATTTACGTCCAGTTTTAGAATAAATTCTCCGCAAATTATCCAAAATACCCTATTCCTCTTTTTGGCTATGTACATATACCCAATGTCTTAATCACCATCTGTCTAGCAATCTGATATGCAGACTCATTCTGAATGCTATGAGTACTTTTTTTAAACTCACAATCTGGAAAAAACATATGGCCGTACTTTGATTACCGGCTTTGTGGTAAATAAATAAATATTACCGGTACTATTTTTCTATGCATTAACGGAAAAAGGATAGCTCAATAAATGAGAAGCAGAGTCCGTGGTATCTGAGTCATACGGGCTTTAATTAAGTGGCTCGAGCCAATGGACATCGGGTTCCATCACCTGCTAAGGTTCAGGAAGGGACATTCAACATTTCATTAACATCATACAATATATATAGTAAAACCATACAGTTGCATTGAATATAGTAGGCGTAACAAGTGACAAACGGAAGATAAGAACATATGGGCGTGAAAAGAAGGCGTGCACAGGGCGTGCACGGAGGTGTGTGATGTAGACGTCACAGAAGTGTCATAAGTGGGTGGACACATGGAGGGGGCTTCATGGGCAGCTGGAACCTTTAACCTACTGGTGCGCGCAAAACGAGTCATGACGTGTAACTGGGGAGAGCTGGGGGGCGCTGACTTCTAGCACTAGTAGAGGAGACTGAAGTCTGGGATGTCAGAACGACCTGTACCTATAGCGTATCTGATATCTTGTGTTTAGAGTACATGTTGCTTGATTCCAAAAGTCATCAGGGCAAAGGCTACTTGTCACTAAAGGCTAGTGTATGCATATATTCTTCATGTATTGCGTGAACTATGGATCTTCTATGGATACTAATTCAGGAAATCACTTGCATGGAGACAGAAAGGCTAGACTATAGATGGACGTGTTTATGCAGTTCGTTAGCTAGGAATGTGAAGCCGGGGAGCTGAACAGATAACTGTAGGCATAACATATTCTTGGCAGGCAGGCCAGGCCGAGCCGGGCACCGCGCTGCTTGGCAGGAAGTAAGTGAAGGGTCAGGGATGCGGGCGGGGCTGCATCTCTCGGAGTGGTTCAGGAGGCTTGAGGCCTGGATCTCGTGTCCGGGCCCTGCAGAGCCCTAAAAACGGGTGCAACTCAATGATTTAACGTGCACCATGTAAATACATTGGCAACATAGGCCTAAAAGCCTAATTCACGTTGCTTTCAGGAGGACTGGATAACTGACATACTAACGTTGGACGCAACTGTAAATGCGTCTTTATATTCGGCCATGGAGGGAAAATGCATATTACTCATGCACCTATATTACATGTTGGGGAACACGTAGGGACACATAACAGGGCAAAATTCAATTTTCCTCATTCCCTCCTTGTTCCCTACGTTCCCTTCAGGAAACATCAATATTCATGATACCATCTATCTGTTCATACAGCATCATTTGCTCGTCTTTTATCTTTTGGGAATGGGATCGTGGACGTGGAATACAAGATGTAGCGCACAAGCCGCAAATCGCCGGGCCACATTGTAAACAGAGACAACAACTGAATATGATCATTACTACTACTCCCAGGAATGACAGTACTTTCCATCCCCAAGCAGATATTACACTCCAGAGCCAGCCGGACCAAGTCCAGGTGCCTGGATTCTGGTGTAGCTGATGGGCTATTTTATGGAGTCTAGTTATTGCTGAATACACAGACGGTGCGTTATTAGGAATGAAAATGCAACAACTAGATCCGATGACTCTACAAGCTCCGCCCCTATCGGCCAGTATGACGTCAAGAACAAGGCGGTTCTGAAGAACAACAAATCTCATAGCAGACTGCTCTTCTGTTAAGTTACCTAGGGCGGAAGTAGTCTCATTCACTACTGCTTCAAGGGTTCTGGTTAACCTGCGTATTAATTTACTATTCTGGACAGGACCTATGAAGAAAAAGAAACCTTTATTGAAATCCGTATACTGTTCTAATGCAGTTTCAGTCTGATCGACAATTGGGGACTCAATCTCCCTTCTATGTCTGACGTGTACTAGATGTGTATTTCGGTGATAATCGGATGGGGCTAGGAAAACTGGTGGCAGTAGGAAGGCAATGTAACATGTTCCATCCCAATCTAGGGGCAAACGTACATATGCGGTCTGACCACATATAAAATAAGAATGACGTGAAGCTTTGAAAGTAGACTTCCCACTGTCACTATACTCGACCACAGTAGTACAATCACTGTGTCCTAGATGTACTGAACCATTCTTTCTAACACATAATTCGCCTTTCACTGGTAGAACTGTTTTAGAAGGCAAGTCTGGATTGGTCTCGGACTGAACATTCAAAACCATAAGGTTAGAGGAAAAATTACCTAGATCATATACTTCATTTTCTAGATCTAACCCTGTCCTATGGGGAAGACCGTCCTTATCTGGGAAACAGGTTCTATTCAGAAGGGACTTATCGTCTAAAGATGACGTCAATGTAAACCATGCTCCACACGAACCATTGTGTGAAAACGGATAGGGAAAGAGTGGCAGAGCTCCCTTCACTGTCTGGTAAGGGGGGAGTCAACCACATACCCAGCAATTAGTGGCATTGCTAGTCTGGTGCGAATAGTGTAACATATGAATAAAAGTATTGTTGCGCATTGCAAGTCGATAGGATAACTCGTGAGGGGGTAGTTCACTAAATGTGTGCTCTACAGTATCATTAGAGGAAAGGTGTGAATGTGAATCAAGAGGAGGAAAAAATACATGTAGCATATAACTTATACATGTGATCGTAAGACTCAGAAATAACATAAACAATAACGTAACGACGCATCTGCTTCGTAAACTTTTACAGTATTTCATTTTCTTGAAGTTTCGTCTATCTCTCTCACTATGTGGGTCTATCTCATACATGTCAGGAACCTGTCTAACCGCTTCACCCGAGGGGGACTTAAACAATTAAACGCTGTCTGACTTACCAGACCTTAATTTCATTTTATACTCCTGCTGCGGAGTTTTCTCTAACAGGGGAAGTTTAGAGTCAGTATCGGGGCAGTCCTTGAAAAAAGTCTTTGGACGCAGTCCATGGAAACGCTTGATGTGACTGGAATGGAGCCAGCCTTTTCTTCCTTCCAGCTTTACGGCGGTCCTTGTGGTCATCAGAACGAGTTTTGGCTCCTTCCAGCGGGGCTCCAGAGGGCTTGAACGATCGAAGTTTCTAATCAATACTAGATCACCAGGAACGACCTCGTGCGGTTTCACCTGGGTGTTGTCCGGGAAGGCAGCCGCGACCTGTGAACGACAAGAGAGTAGTGCAGACATCAAGGAAGCTAGGTAATCTGTCAGCATGTTACTGTCAACATCGGTGATTTTACGAGGCATAGGTGTACCCCACATGTTCGGGGGACGACCGAAAACTACTTCATAGGGTGACAAACCAGATCTGGAGTGAGCGACCATTCGCATATAGAAGAGGGCAACCGGCAGGGCTACCATCCAATCTACACCTTTTTCGGCACAGACCTTCGCTAATCGTGTTTTCAGAGTTTGATTATGTCGCTCGACGAGGCCAGCTGCCTCGGGGTGTCGTACGCAGTGGAATTTCCACTGGTACCCTAACAGGAGTGATACTTGTTTCATGAGTTCGGACGAGAATGGCTGTCCATTATCTGAATATACGACACGGGGCAAACCATAGCGAGGGAAGAACTCACGAACCAACTGCTTGGCAGTGGTCGCGGCAGTATAATCTGGGACTGGATATGCTTCTGTCCATCTGGACAAAGCGCAGACAACTACGAGGACATACTTGAATCCTCGACATCGATCCATCTGGATATAATCCATCTGGAGGACTTCCAAAGGGTGGTCAGGAGGATGAAATCCACCTTGTTCCACCGGGACACCTTTACCTGGATTGAACTGACAACAGATCATGCAGGTACGCACTTTCTGCTTCGCTGCTGCTCATAAATGCTTGTTAAACCAGAGAATCTGGATGCTGTCTAACATGGCTTTTTCTCCTAAGTGTGCTGGACTGTGTGCTGTATTAATGATGACTTGAACCATAGAGTCGGGGAGAAACCATGTGGCTTTTCCCTTCGTCAACCATCCCTGATCTGTCTGGACCCCTCCTTGTTCAGACCATTTCTTGATTTCATCTGGAGTAGCGTGTGTCTGTATGTCTAGTACGTCTTGTGTAGGGTCTTTGACTGTCATACAAGTCGTCTGGACTGAAACGTCTGTCTTTGTCGTATCAGCTGGAATGTCTGGAGTCTGAGCTGTAAGCTTGGCTGTTCGATCTGCCAGGTCGTTACCCTGGGAAATGGTGTCAGTGACTCTCGTATGTGCCTTGCACTTCATAATGGCTATAGCTGTAGGCAAATGTATTGCTTCCAACAGAGCTTGAATGAGGGGGCCATGCTGAATCTTGGCTCCATGAGAGGTCATAAAACCTCGTTCTTGCCAGAGGACGCCAAAGTCGTGAACGACTCCGAATGCATAACGTGAATCTGTATATATGTTTACTTTCAGGTTCTTGGCTCGTATGCAGGCTTGGGTCAGAGCGATAAGCTCTGCTGCTTGAGCAGACAGGGTGTCAATACGATGTGTTTCTATAACTTCAGTTTCAGTAGTCACTGCATATGCTGCTACTAACTCTCCTGTACTTGTTCTCATGCATGAACCATCCACGTAAAGTGTCAGGTCTGGGTCAGGTAATGCAATGTCCGTCAAGTCTTGTCTTGGCTTCGTCATGGTGGTAATAACTTCCACACAGTCATGTGTGGCAGGATTTGATGTATTCGAGGGTAATAGTGTAGCAGGATTTAATATGTTGCAGCGTCTGATTTCTATGTGTGGCTGAAACAGTGTCAGTTCATATCCTGTCAAACGTGCTATAGTCAAGTGCTGAGTCTGTGTACGGTTTAAAAGAACTTCCACGGAGTGTGGAACTTGTACTGTCAGGGAGTGTCCTAACACTATGGAATCACTTTGTCTGATAGCTAGAGCTGTGGCTGCAACTGATTTGAGGCACGCAGGCAAAGCCTGGGCTACTGGATCTAATGTGCTAGAAAAATAAGCACAAGGCTTGTGTTGTCCTGCTTGATCTTGTGTGAGAACAGATAATGCTGTACCATCACGTTCAGTGACAAAAAGTGTAAAAGGTTTACTGTAGTTTGGTGTCGCTAAAACAGGTGCTTGACATAAAGCTTTCTTTAATTCATTGAAAACAAGTGTATGTTCCTGGGTCCAAGGGAGGACAGTCGATGTCGCTGCCTCCTGTGTTGTCAATTGTATCAGTGGTTTGGCTAGATATGCGTACTGAGGGATCCATTGTCTGCAGTAAGAAGTGAGGCCGATAAAAGCTCGTACCTCCTTCTGTGTCTTGGGCTGTGGAAGATGTGCAATTAACTGGATACGGTCAGGTGTCAACTGTCTACCCCACTTGGACAGCAAGTGTCCAAGGTATACCACTTGCTGGACACAGAATTGCAGTTTTGAAGGGGACACCTTGTGCCCCATTTCTGCCAGAAAATACAAGACTGTCAGTGACGCACGTTCGCAGTCACGTTCTGTACGGGCTGTGATCAATAGATCATCAACATACTGGAGCAGGGCAGTGTCAGTTGGCATATGAATACTGTCTAGTTGCCGTTTAAGTGCTTGACTGTAAATACTAGGACTTTCTGTGAACCCTTGAGGTGCACGTGTGAATTTATAGCTTCTTCCATTTAAACAGAATCCGAAAAGGAACTGGCTGTCTGGATGGATGGGGACACTAAAGAAGGCGTTCTTGAGATCAATAACAGTAAAGAACGCTGCTTCGGAATCAATGGCAGTCAATAGGGAAGAAATATCTGGAACTACTGGGTACTGGGGTATGATACATTTATTAAGTTCTCGAAGGTCAATTACTAGTCGATAAACTGGAGGTGCATTTGGATCGGTACGTTTAAGAATCGGAATGATCGGAGAATTACATACATTGGAGTCAGTTTCTACAACCACTCCTTGAGCAATGAGCTCGTCAATGATTTTCGATAAGGCTGCTACAGCCTCAGGTGGTAACTTGTATTGTCGGATTCGAGGTAGTACAACTCCTTGTTTCAGAGTGACACAGTATGGTGTAATGTGCATATAACCTACATCAGTTGGACCTTGCGCCCATAAATGCTGTGGTACATTCAGTAATCGTGGATCAAAATCTCTAAACACATAATGTCCTTTAAAATCACGTAAAAACAATCTCACTCCTTCCGGAGAACAACAAATTACTGCACCTAATTCTTTCAATGTTTTAATACCAAGTAAATTTTCTGGACATGATTTCGTAAGTAACAAGTCTGTAGTCCGGGACAATGGACCAACTTCTAGGGAAACTGGTTTCGATATTTCATTAACAATAGGCTTTCCTGAAAATCCCAGGGAAACATTTCTTGAGCCTGAGAGAGGAGCCCCTGGAACCTCGTCATGACTGATGGTAGTCCTACTTGCCCCTGTATCAATCAGAAATTTTCTGTCTTTCCCTAATACTTGACTGTGTACATAGGGACCCTCTTGATCTACAGGAACCTCGATGAGAGGCAAGCCAACCTCCCTCTCTAGGCTGTTTCATGAATACTGCTGATATTCTGGATAATCTGACTGTGCATACTGGTACATCTGCTGTGTAACGTGTTGTGTGGCAGCTATAGGCTGCGGTACTGTAACTGTCTGTTGTCGGTTCTGCGGTGGTTGCGTGTTTTGTGGAACATGTTCCTGTCTAGGAGGACGCGGTCTCTCTTTCGTTTTACCAGTAGCTATGTTGTGTTTCAGAACTGCACATTCGTTTATATAGTGACCTGGCTGTTTACAGTAATTGCATGTTCCTTTAACGGGAGCTGCAGAATGACTGGTCTGATTCGTACCCCTCTTCTGACTATCTGCCGGAACACACTGTGCCACTAGTACTTTCATTTTCGTGTCTTTCATACGTCTCCTTTCGTGTTCTTGCTCTTCTCTGATTCGGTTCTGGTGGTACTGTAACATTTGTAACATTTGGGACGGGGTATTAGCTTGCCAGGTACTCTCGACTTTCAGTACTCGATTTTTAACTTGTGGTAAAGAATTCTCTACTAATTTGGTAACAAAAAGATGTGGATACGACTCACTACTTGTTTTCAAGCCGCTATTAATAATGAAACATTTCTCAAATCTGGAATAAAAATCACTAGTGTCTTCGTCTTGTTTCTGTTTACAGGCTGAGATGGCATCCCAGTCTTCCTTTTTCGTGCTTAGTAATCTGGGCAAGACTTGTATTAACAATTCGGGCAGTGCTTTGGCTTTTTCCCCGAGACCAGTACCAGGAACTCGTGTATTATCTTCGTTCTCTAATTCTGCCCAGTCAATCTTTTTCTCTCCCACCTCCCATTCTTTTTCTTTAAGTTTTTCATATATGCCCGCAGGCAACAGGACCTTTAACATTTTAATGATATCGGGATACGTGTATTCTCCCATACGGAGCATGTCTTTTAATTCACGGTGGAACCCTGCTGGATCTTTATCGTGACAGGGCACCAACTTTTTCATTTCCAGTAGTTCTATTTTCGCTAAAGGGGTGTAAACGAATACTCGTTCGAGCGTACCTCCCGTTCCCTTAACAGGATGTACTTCTCGCAAAGGATTCTGTCTATCTATGTAAAATGTCTTTCTTACTGGGGGTGGAACAGGAACGAAATGTGGAGTCAGGAACGTTCTGTATTTGTGACGTTGCTCTAAAATGACATTAATCAAATCGGTACCTAGGCCTTTCCATCGGTTTAGGAGTAATTCGTCCAATATATTATATAGGGGACCTGGATCAGAATGCTGACTTTCGTACAGTGTGATGAGGTGCTGGATCATGTACATACCCACCAGTCGCTGTTCGTCTGGTGGAAGTTTCAGAAACATTTGGGCCACTACTTCGTCTGAAAATGCACTAGAATCACTAGTCCATTGGACTGCTGATCGGGCTAGTTCCTGTTCATGCATGGTACTAAGCTCACTGTAACCTGTTCGTTGTCTCAGGACTCTATCGGTAGCTTGGAATAAATGTTCAAGAGAACACTGTTCTGGTACGGGAGGAAGAAAAGTTTTCTTACATTCTAGGCGTGTGGATCTGTCAAAAGGTCTCGTCCTACCTACGTACGCTATTCTATCTGGGCTGTCGGTATCTACATCTTCGTCTGAAGTGTCATTCTCTTTCTCGGGTTGTCTCGTTGCTTTTGCCCTTTCGTGTATACTTAGGATTTCTTTACGAATCTTCCTATACATAGTTTCTATACTATTTTGTTTACTGTGCTTTCCGTCCGCTATGTTATCACTCCATCTTGTCAGGACTTTCATCTCATCTTTGTCTTTACCAGGCTGGTCTTGTTCTCTTATTAAACAATTTATCAAAAACTGCAAGAGCATATTTTGAGTCTCGACTTTCCTGTGTGCCATGGCCTCATGAATACTTTCTGGTCCTTCCCCTGTTCGGATGAAATGATATATTCTGTCTAGATGTTCCCCCATTTCAGGTAAGAGAGTCAAAAAGCTTGCAACTCGTCGGAGACGTACGGAATATGATATCATGTAATCTTCGCCTGGCACTGGATCATATCTACAATCAGTAATGTACTGTTTGAGGGCTGCGTATGTAGCCACTTTTGGTGTACGCTGTAATGCTATATCTCTTAGCGTCATTCGTTTTACTTGAGGCGGGGTGATAGGGATACCTCCCCCTGCTCCTCCTGAACTAGAATCGTCAACTAATACTGGATGTGCGGTCGTTGGTAGTGTGACTGGTAAAGTAGGCAAGCGTAATATGGGTTGGTCCTGGGGTACTGGCGGATTAAACGGATTCCCGGGACCAACGGCTGGAGGAACAGTAATTACGTTATTAACAGGAATATGAGGTTGAGCAGGCGTGGTAGGATTCGGATTTGCATACTCTGGGACAGTGTCGTCTAAATAGGAAGAAAGGAAAATTTCAGCTGCGGTCGGTTTATGACGTAGCTTAGTCGGAATCAATGGTGGCGGTAAATTACAGGGTACTTCCGGGGTCGCCTTAGGCAGGCCCTCGGCGAGAAGGGGATACATGCCTTTAATAAGGGCATTTCTTTGTCTGTCGGACTGTTCTGCTCTAACTCGTTCACCTTCTTCTAGTAATTCCCTTCCCTGGGCTTTTTCTGATGATTCTCTACTTAGTTCTGCTTTCCTGAATTCTTTTTCTGTTCTTTTATGCGATTCTTTACGCCACAATTCTATGGCATCTTTCTGGGATTGTCTGGCTTTCTTTTTCCATAATGCTTCCTCTACTCTCATGATGCACTCAGCATCCCAAGTTCCTGAAACAGGCCATCTATATTTCTCTTCTAGATGTTTGGTATAGTCTACCCATAAGTCTAAGTACAGTATGGCATCTAAGCCATGTTTATGATACATGAAATGTCCAGGACTGTCCCTAGGTGGGACAGGAACTGATTCTTCGAGTAACCCTTTTCTGGTTCCTATCTGACGTAACTTTGAAAACAGAGGCATCTTTGAACGTACTCGAACTTGAACACAATACACAATGAACACAGTAATGAATAGCAAAACAAATCATTCATACCACGACATCAAAACACATTAAAAACAGTTCGAACAGATACTACCTAGTACATTGAGAACATAATACTGGAAATCTCGAGAGACAATACTAGAAAACAGAATTACTGGATGCACTGCTAAAACAGTACAGAACATACCGGTCTCATAAAGAGACACGTCATACCGTATCCACCTAGGTGAACACGTCGGACCGGATCTGTGTACCCAAACCCGTCTGGACCGGGCACAAATTAATGCACCCGTCTAGATACGTTCCCAGCAACGGTACTCACCGGGAAGCAAAAACTGAAGGCCTCGGAAACTCGACTGGACTGGACTGCTACGACGTCTGGTTACTGCTACGCACTACGCATGCGCTTCGGGCTTCGGAAACAGGTGGGCCTCAGGATACCTCGGACCTTGCTCTCTCGGCTTGGGCTCTGGTCGGGACGCTCCGCCTTCCTCACCGCCTCGTCTGGATGCTGGACCGCAGTCTCCGTCTCCTCCGTGGGCCTGAGGGAGTTTTCACAGGAAAACCTGTCGGTGCACAGTAGGGGTCCGTCATGGCTGTAGAAGGGGTCAGGGGGCCTGCGTTACATCGCCGGCGCGTGGGGAAGGGGCTGGTCTCTATTCGGGCGCCATTATGTGGTAAATAAATAAATATTACCGGTACTATTTTTCTATGCATTAACGGAAAAAGGATAGCTCAATAAATGAGAAGCAGAGTCCGTGGTATCTGAGTCATACGGGCTTTAATTAAGTGGCTCGAGCCAATGGACATCGGGTTCCATCACCTGCTAAGGTTCAGGAAGGGACATTCAACATTTCATTAACATCATACAATATCTATAGTAAAACCATACAGTTGCATTGAATATAGTAGGCGTAACAAGTGACAAACGGAAGATAAGAACATATGGGCGTGAAAAGAAGGCGTGTACAGGGCGTGCACGGAGGTGTGTGATGTAGACGTCACAGAAGTGTCATAAGTGGGTGGACACATGGAGGGGGCTTCATGGGCAGCTGGAACCTTTAACCTACTGGTGCGCGCAAAACGAGTCATGACGTGTAACTGGGGAGAGCTGGGGGGCGCTGACTTCTAGCACTAGTAGAGGAGACTGAAGTCTGGGATGTCAGAACGACCTGTACCTATAGCGTATCTGATATCTTGTGTTTAGAGTACATGTTGCTTGATTCTAAAAGTCATCAGGGCAAAGGCTACTTGTCAGTAAAGGCTAGTGTATGCATATATTCTTCATGTATTGCGTGAACTATGGATCTTCTATGGATACTAATTCAGGAAATCACTTGCATGGAGACAGAAAGACTAGACTATAGATGGACGTGTTTATGCAGTTCGTTAGCTAGGAATGTGAAGCCGGGGAGCTGAACAGATAACTGTAGGCATAACATATTCTTGGCAGGCAGGCCAGGCCGAGCCGGGCACCGCGCTGCTTGGCAGGAAGTAAGTGAAGGGTCAGGGATGCGGGCGGGGCTGCATCTCTCGGAGTGGTTCAGGAGGCTTGAGGCCTGGATCTCGTGTCCGGGCCCTGCAGAGCCCTAAAAACGGGTGCAACTCGATGATTTAACGTGCACCATGTAAATACATTGGCAACATAGGCCTAAAAGCCTAATTCACGTTGCTTTCAGGAGGACTGGATAACTGACATACTAACGTTGGACGCAACTGTAAATGCGTCTTTATATTCGGCCATGGAGGGAAAATGCATATTACTCATGCACCTATATTACATGTTGGGGAACACGTAGGGACACATAACAGGGCAAAATTCAATTTTCCTCAGCCTGCATCTGCACTGTATCCCATGTAATTAGTCTATCATAATTTTTAAAAAAATCCAAGTCGAACAAATTTCAGTTCTTGCCAGGCTTGCACAAGGGTGGTAGGCAGGATCATTAAAATTAGTTTCCCTGATCCTCCCATTTCCCTGTCTGTTTTAATTCACATGGTCTACTAGAACCCACATCACTGCACTTCTACACTTTAAAGCCCCTTGTACACACCCCACCAAACGGCAAGGAACATAAAATCTCCGCCAAAGAGCCCCCACTGAGGGTGCCTGTCGGGTATTGTATTCCCCATCCTCCCTCTCTGTACCCACTATTTTATCTCACCCAAGGTTTTTTTCACCCCCTTAGGAACTGCATACTCCTTTTGTTTGTTGCTTGTGCTATAAGAATGCCAGCAAAAATCTCTTAGGTGGATGACAACTGGTGAATGGTGTGTCTGGTCAGAACCCACTGCTGTTAGATAATGTTGTCTAGGTAAGATTATACAGTGAGGCCCAATAGAGTTTTATGGGTTGAGTCATCTAAGGAGTTTGAAGTTGGTGAGGAAGAGATATTATATGCAGGAGGGTCAGATGTTGAGGACCAGGGAAAGAATAGGCTAAAGGCAGAATTACTCATCAAGAACAAGAAAGTTGAGTTGATGGTGGATTCAGGGTCATCATATAATATATTACCCAAATGTTTGTTCTAGATGGAGTGGCCTAATGTACGATTGTTGCCAACATATATCAATCCTGGTGGGTATCAAGGAGAACAGATAGATATTGTGGGGAACATGCATACAGATATTTGCTTCGAAACAGGCTAGTAAAAGGCTAAGTTTATATAGCTGTGTCAGGACCACACATTTTAGGTTGGTATCATCAATATGATCTCCATATTAGGATTGATCCTCATGCTGTCATACAGATAATTGTAGTAAAGGAATTGGCGGAGGAAGATATTTTGGAGAGTGCCAATTAGGTGTTCAGTGAGGAGTTAGGGCATTTGAAGGGTTTTGTACTTAAAATAAAAGTCAAACCTGGGGCTATACCAGTTCAGCACATGGTTAGGAGAGTCCCGATAATGGTGAGACTTGATGTGAGGAAAATGTTAGGCAATCGATTTACAGAACCTGTAGAAACACCAACTTGTATTTCGCCAGTGTCTATCACTGAGAAGGCTAACCGCAAATTGCACTTTTGTGTTGGCTTTAAGAAGCCTTAAACCAGAACATTGTTTCTGATACTTACCACTACAAAATATAAATGGACTGGTCTTCTTGTTGCAAGGTGGAAAGTATTTTTCTGAATTGGATCTACGGCATGTGTATCACCAAATTCTATTGCATGATTCTTCTAAACACTTGAAGGCATTCATTATGATGGAGGGCACTTTCAAGTTCACAAGGATGTCGTTTGAACTGTCCTCCACTGCAAGTGTCTTTCAGAGAATGGTGACAGAGGTCTTCAAGGGTTTAAAAAATGTCATCTATTTTCAAGATGATATCCTGGTCTTGGATGATAGTGTGAGCACTCACAACCAAGCTCTAAAGGAGACCCTAGCTACACTGACAGAGTCTGGGTTACAGACGTTGAATGTTTGGGCCACACGATTTCGCTTGAAAGTGTGAAACCAAAAAAGACCTACTTGCATCACTAAGACTGTCTCCAGGCCCTAAAATAAAGACCAGTTACAATTGTTTCTAGGTCTAATCAGGTATTACTTGCAATTTGTGAAAAATGATGCCATTAAAACTGAACTGTTGAAAATGCTCATGAGGAAGGGAGCCAACTTTACATGGGGAAATGGGCAGCAAAAGTGTTTTGAGGAGATAAAAACTGATTTGTAGTGCAGGCATTCTAGTAGCTTTCAATGTTATTGGCAACACCATTGTGACAGTGGGTGCAAGTGACCCAGGTATTGGTGCAATATTGTCCCAAAAGGTTGGTCCCTCAGAAAAAATAGTGGTGTTTGTGTCACTCTTCTTGACTACTATTGTGCGGCATTACTCCGTTATATAGAAGGAGACCTTAGCAGCAGCTTGGGGTGTGGAATATTTTAGAACAGATATGTGGGGACACAAGATCACTCTTCGCACCAACCACAAGCCACTGTTAAAGATTATGTCACCAGGTGGGGCAGGTAGAGTGTCTGCCAAGTTAGCTTGTTTGGCATCCAGGTTGTAAGAATACAACTTTTTGGTTGAGTTCATACTTGGCTGGCAAAATGTACAAGCAGATTGCTTATCACATTTGCCTTTAGCTTGGAAGAGTGTGGATGGGAAAGGGATAAACAAATGTTTAAGGGAAGGGGTAATTGCTAGTGTGGAGGACGTTGTCCTGTGGAGTCAGGTGCAGTTGGCAAATCTGAATGGGTGCTGGCCATGGAGAACGATGAGATGTTGAAAGCAGTTCTAAATCTCATTCTCAAAGGTGGAAGGAGAGCGAATACTTCACCAGTTACATTGAGGCCCTTTAATGCAGTTTTTGCTTAGTTGTTGACTGTTGCTGATCAAATTTTTATGCAGGGCAATAAAATTATCCCTTCATTTGGCATTCACAGAATATTATTCGATTTAGCCCATGAAAGATATTTGGGGCAGACAGGGATGAAGAAAAGATTGAGATATGAGTTTTGATGGACAGGAATGGACAGTGATGTGGTTGAATGGGTCGAAATGTGCCTTGAATACAGTAAGTGTGAGAAGAGGTTAAAAGTCAGACTGCAAGTCGTATCCAGTAGTACTCATGATCCCAGACAGGTGTGGCATAGTATGTGCCTTGACTTTACTGATCCTATGCAGGGGTTAAACATAACAATAGATTTGGTATTGTTTTAATGGATGTTCATTTCAGATGGTTGATTGCATGTCTATTGTCTGAGATCATCGCTCAGGTAACTATAAAAGTATTGTGTGAGATTTTCAGAGAGGAAGGTTACCCAGCTGTGCTCATAACAGACAATGGGCAAATTCCATGGTCTTTCTAAGTCAAGGAGGTACATCAGTAGCATGTGATGTTGGTCAATGGAGAGAGATGGAATCTTTGAAGGCTAGCAAAATATTGTTCTGATGACAAATCACCAAGGAGAAAAGAAGATTAAGGTGCATGTAGTGGTTCCATGTTAACACAGGATAGCCAGTTGTTAGGTGACTCTCATGTGGATGAAATTATGAGAGATGTGGGACTAGATGGCGACTATTTGGGGATTACCCGCACCATTGCCGGTGTTGCACAGGATATACCATGTATTCAGAATATGTCATGTTTTCAGAGGCTCCTGCGTGTGAGTAGACCTCCTTTTTAACTTGCAAGATTTTGTGCTGAAGTAGTTCATTCACTGCTTGTCTTATTTATGCTATGTACATAGTGTGCAGGTTTTTTGAGCAATTTTATGTAAGGTATTGGATTGATATCTTGTGTCTTCAATATTAGTATACAGATGCAGTATCATTGTTCAGTATATGATAATGCTATTTATAATTCATATATATTCTGCTATTTCATTTTATTGTTATTTTAATATGTGTTTTTCCCTTTCTCTTGCTGAAGAATGTTTCATCTTTAATGATTTTTTTCTCCATTTTAATTTCTTTGCTTATCCTAAAGCATTCACGTGTTTAATGTTCTTCCTCCTATGGTTGAGAGAAGAGAGATATGTTACGATCTTGTTTAGGTGGGTCCTGCTAGACCAACTATTAGACTCTTCAGAGTCGAGGATTCTGTTGTCATGGTGCTTTCCTCGCAGCCCAACAGCTGTGACAGTTGCCGCTGGCTGTTGAAAAGGAGCACCACATTTTGAAGAGCTGTATTCAAATCAAATCAAATCAAAACGACTTTATTCGGTTATATTTCATAAATAACCATAAAAGTACATCAAATCACATCAAGTTAAATATTACATCGTAATAATTAATATTATAAAATCAATAAACACAGTATTTAACATGGGCCAAAATTTAAAATAGTGGACTTCATATAATCAATGTCTTACGTAGATAAAAAATACTTTTAAGAAATGCCGAAACTGATGCCACTGAGAAAATATCATCCAAAGATTGTATGGCTAAAAAAGCTGGGCGGCATTGTCTCATGTTCATATATTTTAAGATAGGCATAATGCATCTTTTCCTTGATATTACATAGAATCTACAAAAAAAAAAAATAAGATATGAATATCCGATTGAGTGGAGACGTTATCACACGGACATTTACAAATTTCCTTTGTCCAATTGTTTGTAACAGGGAAGCTCAACAGTCTGTACATTATCCCAAATCTGAATCGGGTCAACAAAAACCTTTCTTGATCTTTCATTTGGAGGTTTAGGTAAGGCTGAATAACCCTAGGTTTTATTATCAATTGATGGGCAATTACTGTCTTTTTTAGCAATTCTGTTTGTTCTCTTCGATTCTCTAGGAAATTTAAACTTAACTGTTTCAGTGCTTTCCTAGTAATATTAGACAACGACATAGGGTCTACATAAAATTCCGGGTGGTTAATATTTTCACAGAATGCCTTAATATAACATAGCCATTTTATCCTATTCACGCCATCTAATTTCAGGGCGTCCCCCAGAATGAGGCGATTTAGATGGCAATTTTCAGTAGTCCATACCCGGTGCCATAAAAGAATGGGTTTCACCTTAATTAAATCTTCCAGGTACGTAATACCCAATTCAATGTGATAATTATAACTGGACATACTCTCTGGGACGGCTAGAAGATATCGCAAGAAACAATTTTCAGTTAGTTGTAGACTACTGACATTAGAATCACCCCAAATTCCTGCCCCATATGTTGCCACCGTAACACAACTAGCTTTATATATATATATAAAAGCTCTTTAACTGGCTTTTTCCCCATCTTTTTGCTAAACGACCTAAGGGCCATTATAGATTTTGAAAATAGAAAATCTCTAGCTTTGATTGCATTACTCCACTTGCCAGTCTTTCAAACAAGATCCCCAAATATGGGAATGTTGGGGTATGGTCTAAAGGGGCCGATCCTATGAACATGGTTTTTTTCTTTTGTTTTGCGTTCCCTCCGCAGTTCATAGAAAAAGTTTTGGAGCAGTTTACTTGTAATTCTAGTTTGGTCATAAAGGAGCTAAAAGAGGTAATCCTAGTCTGCATGGCTAAGGGGGTTCTTGCCATGAGAACAGTGTCATCTGCATAAATAAGAGGAGGTATACGACGGGCTAAAACTTTTGGCATATCGGTGCAATCCTGTAATAGTGTTTCCTCCAAGTTATTTATATAAATAGTAAATAAAAACGGTGCACGGACGCACCCTTGCCTCACGCCCCTCGCTACACTGAACTCTCTTGTGCACTCCCCATTTTTCCGTATCTAACCATTGCACTAGCCCCGTTATACAGTTCTCTCAAAAAATTGATGATATTTTCCTCCACTCCCAGCCAGGTTAAAATTATCCATAGTTTGCCATGGTTTACATAATCAAAGGCAGATGTCAAATCTAGAAATGTTAAAAACAATCTTCCTCCCTTGGCCCTGGTATATTTCTCTATTAATATTGATAAGTTAAGTACTTGTTCAATAGTACCAACTCCTTCGCGGAAAAAATATTCGAAGTCACTAATAATATTATGTTCGTCTGCCCATGAGTGCAGTCTACCTAAAATGACTCTGCCAATAATTTTAATGGTGGAGTCAAGCAAGGGTATGGGCGATAGCACACACAGCTTGTTCTATCTCCCTTTTTAAAAATAGGGATAATGATCGACTAATACCAAGTACCAATCAGTCCTATTGTGCAAGCAGCAATAAAAGTTCTAGTAAGCAATGGTGCCCAGAGAGGTACATTTTTTTTTTTATGTCCACTGGGACGCCATCGGGGCCAGGTGCCTTCCCCCCTAGGCCCCTCCTGATCCTCCCATTTCCCTGTTTTAATTCACATGGTCTACTAGAACCCACATCACTGCTCTTCTACACTTTAAAGCCCCTTGTACACACCCCACCAAACGGCAAGGAACAAAAAATCTCCGCCAAAGAGCCCCCACTGAGGGTGCCTGTCGGGTATTGTATTCCCCATCCTCCCTCTCTGTACCCACTATTTTATCTCGCCGAAGGTTTTTTTCACCCCCTTAGGAACTGCATACTCCTTTTGTTTGTTGCTTGTGCTATAAGAATGCCAGCAAAAATCTCTTAGGTGGATGACAACTGGTGAATGGTGTGTCTGGTCAGAACCCACTGCTGTTAGATAATGTTGTCTAGGTAAGATTATACAGTGAGGCCCAATAGAGTTTTATGGGTTGAGTCATCTAAGGAGTTTGAAGTTGGTGAGGAAGAGATATTATATGCAGGAGGGTCAGATGTTGAGGACCAGGGAAAGAATAGGCTAAAGGCAGAATTACTCATCAAGAACAAGAAAGTTGAGTTGATGGTGGATTCAGGGTCATCATATAATATATTACCCAAATGTTTGTTCTAGATGGAGTGGCCTAATGTACGATTGTTGCCAAAATATATCAATCCTGGTGGGTATCAAGGAGAACAGATAGATATTGTGGGGAACATGCATACAGACATTTGCTTCGAAACAGGCTAGTAAAAGGCTAAGTTTATATAGCTGTGTCAGGACCACCCATTTTAGGTTGGTATCATCAATATGATCTCCATATTAGGATTGATCCTCATGCTGTCATACAGATAATTGTAGTAGAGGAATTGGCGGTGGAAGATATTTTGGAGAGTGCCAATTAGGTGTTCAGTGAGGAGTTAGGGCATTTGAAGGAGTGTGTACTTAAAATAAAAGTCAAACCTGGGGCTATACGAGTTCAGCACATGGTTAGGAGAGTCCCGATAATGGTGAGACTTGATGTGAGGAAAATGTTAGGCAATCGATTTACAGAACCTGTAGAAACACCAACTTGTATTTCGCCAGTGTCTATCACTGAGAAGGCTAACCGCAAATTGCACTTTTGTGTTGGCTTTAAGAAGCCTTAAACCAGAACATTGTTTCTGATACTTACCACTACAAAATATAAATGGACTGGTCTTCTTGTTGCAAGGTGGAAAGTATTTTTCTGAATTGAATCTACGGCATGTGTATCACCAAATTCTATTGCATGATTCTTCTAAACACTTGAAGGCATTCATTATGATGGAGGGCACTTTCAAGTTCACAAGGATGTCGTTTGAACTGTCCTCCACTGCAAGTGTCTTTCAGAGAATGGTGACAGAGGTCTTCAAGGGTTTAAAAAATGTCATCTATTTTCAAGATGATATCCTGGTCTTGGATGATAGTGTGAGCACTCACAACCAAGCTCTAAAGGAGACCCTAGCTAGACTGACAGAGTCTGGGTTACAGAGGTTGAATGTTTGGGCCACACGATTTCGCTTGAAAGTGTGAAACCAAAAAAGACCTACTTGCATCACTAAGACTGTCTCCAGGTCCTAAAATAAAGACCAGTTACAATTGTTTCTAGGTCTAATCAGGTATTACTTGCAATTTGTGAAAAATGTTGCCATTAAAACTGAACTGTTGAAAATGCTCATGAGGAAGGGAGCCAACTTTACATGGGGAAAGGGGCAGCAAAAGTGTTTTGAGGAGATAAAAACTGATTTGTAGTGCAGGCATTCTAGTTGCTTTCAATGTTATTGGCAACACCATTGTGACAGTGGGTGCAAGTGACCCAGGTATTGGTGCAATATTGTCCCAAAAGGTTGGTCCCTCAGAAAAAATAGTGGTGTTTGTGTCACTCTTCTTGACTGCTATTGTGCGGCATTACTCCGTTATATAAAAGGAGACCTTAGCAGCAGCTTGGGGTGTGGAATATTTTAGAACAGATATGTGGGGACACAAGATCACTCTTTGCACCAACCACAAGCCACTTTTAAAGATTATGTCACCAGGTGGGGCAGGTAGAGTGTCTGCCAAGTTAGCTTGTTTGGCATCCAGGTTGTAAGAATACAACTTTTTGGTTGAGTTCATACTTGGCTGGCAAAATGTACAAGCAGATTGCTTATCACATTTGCCTTTAGCTTGGAAGAGTGTGGATGGGAAAGGGATAAACAAATGTTTAAGGGAAGGGGTAATTGCTAGTGTGGAGGACGTTGTCCAGTGGAGTCAGGTGCAGATGGCAAATCTGAGTGGGTGCTGGCCATGGAGAACGATGAGATGTTGAAAGCAGTTCTAAATCTCATTCTCAAAGGTGGAAGGAGAGCGAATACTTCACCAGTTACATTGAGGCCCTTTAATGCAGTCTTTGCTTAGTTGTTGACTGTTGCTGATCAAATTTTTATGCAGGGCAATAAAATTGTCCCTTCATTCGGCATTCACAGAAGATTGTTCGATTTAGCCCATGAAAGATATTTGGGGCAGACAGGGATGAAGAAAAGATTGAGATATGAGTTTTGATGGACAGGAATGGACAGTGATGTGGTTGAATGGGTCGAAATGTGCCTTGAATACAGTAAGTGTGAGAAGAGGTTAAAAGTCAGACTGCAAGTCGTATCCAGTAGTACTCATGATCCCAGACAGGTGTGGCATAGTATGTGCCTTGACTTTACTGATCCTATGCAGGGGTTAAACATAACAAGAGATTTGGTATTGTTTTAATGGATGTTCATTTCAGATGTTTGAATGCATGTCTATTGTCTGAGATCATCGCTCAGGTAACTATAAAAGTATTGTGTGAGATTTTCAGAGAGGAAGGTTACCCAGCTGTGCTCATAACAGACAATGGGCAAATTCCATGGTCTTTCTAAGTCAAGGAGGTACATCAGTAGCATGTGATGTTGGTCAATGGAGAGAGATGGAATCTTTGAAGGCTAGCAAAATATTGTTCCGATGACAAATAACCAAGGAGAAAAGAAGATTAAGGTGCATGTAGTGGTTCCATGTTAACACAGGATAGCCAGTTGTTAGGTGACTCTCATGTGGATGAAATTATGAGAGATGTGGGACTAGATGGCGACTATTTGGGGATTACCCGCACCATTGCCGGTGTTGCACAGGATATACCATGTATTCAGAATATGTCATGTTTTCAGAGGCTCCTGCGTGTGAGGAGACCTCCTTTTTAACTTGCAAGATTTTGTGCTGGAGTAGTTCATTCACTGCTTGTCTTATTTATGCTATGTACATAGTGTGCAGGTTTTTTGAGCAATTTTATGTAAGGTATTGGATTGATATCTTGTGTCTTCAATATTAGTATACAGATGCAGTATCATTGTTCAGTATATGATAATGCTATTTATAATTCATATATATTCTGCTATTTCGTTTTATTGTTATTTTAATATGTGTTTTTCCCTTTCTCTTGCTGAAGAATGTTTCATCTTTAATGATTTTGTTCTACATTTTAATTACTTTGCTTATCCTAAAGCATTCACGTGTTTAATGTTCTTCCTCCTATGGTTGAGAAAAGAGAGATATGTTACGATCTTGTTTAGGTGGGTCCTGCTAGACCAACTATTAGACTCGTCAGAGTCGAGGATTCTGTTGTCATGGTGCTTTCCTCGCAGCCCAACAGCTGTGACAGTTGCCGCTGGCTGTTGAAAAGGAGCACCACATTTTGAAGAGCTGTATTCAAATCAAACCAAATCAAAAAGACTTTATTCGGTTATATTTCATAAATAACCATAAAAGTACATCAAATCACATCAAGTCAAATATTACATCGTAATAATTAATATTATAAAATCAATAAACACAGTATTTAACATGGGCCAAAATTTAAAATAGTGGACTTCATATAATCAATGTCTTACGTAGATAAAAAATACTTTTATGAAATGCCGAAACTGATGCCACTGAGAAAATATCATCCAAAGATTGTATAGCTAAAAAAGCTGGGCTGCATTGTCTCATGTTCATATATTTTAAGATAGGCATAATGCATCTTTTCCTTGATATTACATAGAATCTACAAAAAAAAAAAAATAAGATATGAATATCCGATTGAGTGGAGACGTTATTACACGGACATTTACAAATTTCCTTTGTCCAATCGTTTGTAACAGGGAAGCTCAACAGTCTGTACATTATCCCAAATCTGAATCGGGTCAACAAAAACCTTTCTTGATCTTTCATTTGGAGGTTTAGGTAAGGCTGAATAACCCTAGGTTTTATTATCAATTGATGGGCAATTACTGTCTTTTTCAGCAATTCTGTTTGTTCTCTTCGATTCTCTAGGAAATTTAAACTTAACTGTTTCAGTGCTTTCCTAGTAATATTAGACAACGACATAGGGTCTACATAAAATTCCGGGTGGTTAATATTTTCACAGAATGCCTTAATATAACATAGCCATTTTATCCTATTCACGCCATCTAATTTCAGGGCGTCCCCCAGAATGAGGCGATTTAGATGGCAATTTTCAGTAGTCCATACCCGGTGCCATAAAAGAATCGGTTACACCTTAATTAAATCTTCCAGGTACGTAATACCCAATTCAATGTGACAATTATAACTGGACATACTCTCTGGGACGGCTAGAAGATATCGCAAGAAACCATTTTCAGTTAGTTGTAGACTACTGACATTAGAATCACCCCAAATTCCTGCCCCATATGTTGCCACCGTAACACAGCTAGCTTTATATATATATATAAAAGCTCTTTAACTGGCTTTTTCCCCATCTTTTTGCTAAACGACCTAAGGGCCATTATAGATTTTGAAAATAGAAAATCTCTAGCTTTGATTGCATTACTCCACTTGCCAGTACTTTCAAACAAGATCCCCAAATATGGGAATGTTGGGGTATGGTCTAAAGGGGTCGATCCTATGAACATGGTTTTTTTCTTTTGTTTTGCGTTCCCTCCGCAGTTCATAGAAAAAGTTTTAGAGCAGTTTACTTGTAATTCTAGTTTGGTCATAAAGGAGCTAAAAGAGGTAATCATAGTCTGCATGGCTAAGGGGGTTCTTGCCATGAGAACAGTGTCATCTGCATAAATAAGAGGAGGTATACGACGGGCTAAAACTATTGGCATATCGATGCAATCCTGTAATAGAGTTTCCTCCAAGTTATTTATATAAATAGTAAATAAAAACGGTGCAAGGACGCACCCTTGCCTCACGCCCCTCGCTACACTGAACTCTCTTGTGCACTCCCCATTTTTACCGTATCTAACCATTGCACTAGCCCCGTTATACAGTTCTCTCAAAAAATTGATGATATTTTCCTCCACTCCCAGCCAGGTTAAAATTATCCATAGTTTGCCATTGTTTACATAATCAAAGGCAGATGTCAAATCTAGAAATGTTAAATGTAAATGTAAATGTAAATGTAAATGTAGTATACTTGTAAAGCGCACAGCTGCCCCAGCAACGGGGCGTCCCGGCGCTGTATAACTCTGGGGAACCCGTCCTGGCTTTCCCTGTGGGATGGTCCCTTGCTGGGAGTCCCCAAGGTGGAGCCAGGCATCCCCGGAATTGGTGGGGCCGTTGTGGAGATTAGGCAAGCTAATGCCCAGAGTTGCCGAGTGGAACCCCTGATTAGAGTAAGCACTGAAGCGAGAATTATCAAGTCCGCTGACCAAGGTCCAAGACCCTGCCGCGTCGGGAATTGAACCCTGGTCCCGGGCTGACTTCTGCTCTCAGGCCTGCTGCCTCTAACCAGTGAGCCACACTACAATCTACAAAACAATCTTCCTCCCTTGGCCCTGGTATATTTCTCTATTAATATTGATAAGTTAAGTACTTGTTCAATAGTACCAACTCCTTCGCGGAAACCATATTCAAAGTCACTAATAATATTATGTTCGTCTGCCCATGAGTGCAGTCTACCTAAAATGACTCTGCCAATAATTTTAATGGTGGAGTCAAGCAAGGATATGGGCCGATAGCACACACAGCTTGCTCTATCTCCCTTTTTAAAAATAGGGATAATGATCGACTTATACCAAGTACCAATCAGTCCTATTGTGCAAGCAGCATTAAAAGTTCTAGTAAGTAATGGTGCCCAGAGAGGTACTTTTTTTTTTTTTAATGTCCACTGGGACGCCATCGGGCCAGGTGCCTTCCCCCCTAGGCCCCTCCTGATCCTCCCATTTCCCTGTTTTAATTCACATGGTCTACTAGAACCCACATCACTGCTCTTCTACACTTTAAAGCCCCTTGTACACACCCCACCAAACGGGAAGGAACAAAAAATCTCCGCCAAAAGCCCCCACTGAGGGTGCCTGTCGGGTATTGTATTCCCCATCCTCCCTCTCTGTACCCACTATTTTATCTCGCCCAAGGTCTTTTTCACCCCCTTAGGAACTGCATACTCCTTTTGTTTGTTGCTTGTGCTATAAGAATGCCAGCAAAAATCTCTTAGGTGGATGACAACTGGTGAATGGTGTGTCTGGTCAGAACCCACTGCTGTTAGATAATGTTGTCTAGGTAAGATTATACAGTGAGGCCCAATAGAGTTTTATGGGTTGAGTCATCTTAGGAGTTTGAAGTTGGTGAGGAAGAGATATTATATGCAGGAGGGTCAGATGTTGAGGACCAGGGAAAGAATAGGCTAAAGGCAGAATTACTCATCAAGAACAAGAAAGTTGAGTTGATGGTGGATTCAGGGTCATCATATAATATATTACCCAAATGTTTGTTCTAGATGGAGTGGCCTAATGTAAGATTGTTGCCAAAATATATCAATCCTGGTGGGTATCAAGGAGAACAGATAGATATTGTGGGGAACATGCATACAGACATTTGCTTCGAAACAGACTAGTAAAAGGCTAAGTTTATATAGCTGTGTCAGGACCACCCATTTTAGGTTGGTATCATCAATATGATCTCCATATTAGGATTGATCCTCATGCTGTCATACAGATAATTGTAGTAGAGGAATTGTCGGTGGAAGATATTTTGGAGCGTGCCAATTAGGTGTTCAGTGAGGAGTTAGGGCATTTGAAGAGGTTTGTACTTAAAATAAAAGTCAAACCTGGGGCTATACGAGTTCAGCACATGGTTAGGAGAGTCCCGATAATGGTGAGACTTGATGTGAGGAAAATGGTAGGCAATCGATTTACAGAACCTGTAGAAAAACCAACTTGTATTTCGCCAGTGTCTATCACTGAGAAGGCTAACCGCAAATTGCACTTTTGTGTTGGCTTTAAGAAGCCTTAAACCAGAACATTGTTTCTGATACTTACCACTACAAAATATAAATGGACTGGTCTTCTTGTTGCAAGGTGGAAAGTATTTTTCTGAATTGGATCTACGGCATGTGTATCACCAAATTCTATTGCATGATTCTTCTAAACACTTGAAGGCATTCATTATAATGGAGGGCACTTTCAAGTTCACAAGGATGTCGTTTGAACTGTCCTCCACTGCAAGTGTCTTTCAGAGAATGGTGACAGAGGTCTTCAAGGGTTTAAAAAATGTCATCTATTTTCAAGATGATATCCTGTTCTTGGATGATAGTGTGAGCACTCACAACCAAGCTCTAAAGGAGACCCTAGCTAGACTGACAGAGTCTGGGTTACAGAGGTTGAATGTTTGGGCCACACGATTTCGCTTGAAAGTGTGAAACCAAAAAAGACCTACTTGCATCACTAAGACTGTCTCCAGGTCCTAAAATAAAGACCAGTTACAATTGTTTCTAGGTCTAATCAGGTATTACTTGCAATTTGTGAAAAATGTTGCCATTAAAACTGAACTGTTGAAAATGCTCATGAGGAAGGGAGCCAACTTTACATGGGGAAAGGGGCAGCAAAAGTGTTTTGAGGAGATAAAAACTGATTTGTAGTGCAGGCATTCTAGTAGCTTTCAATGTTATTGGCAACACCATTGTGACAGTGGGTGCAAGTGACCCAGGTATTGGTGCAATATTGTCCCAAAAGGTTGGTCCCTCAGAAAAAATAGTGGTGTTTGTGTCACTCTTCTTGACTGCTATTGTACGGCATTACTCCGTTATATAGAAGGAGACCTTAGCAGCAGCTTGGGGTGTGGAATATTTTAGAACAGATATGTGGGGACACAAGATCACTCTTCGCACCAACCACAAGCCACTGTTAAAGATTATGTCACCAGGTGGGGCAGGTAGAGTGTCTGCCAAGTTAGCTTGTTTGGCATCCAGGTTGTAAGATTACAACTTTTTGGTTGAGTTCATGCTTGGCTGGCAAAATGTACAAGCAGATTCCTTATCACATTTGCCTTTAGCTTGGAAGAGTGTGGATGGGAAAGGGATAAACAAATGTTTAAGGGAATAGGTAATTGCTAGTGTGGAGGACGTTGTCCAGTGGAGTCAGGTGCAGTTGGCAAATCTGAGTGGGTGCTGGCCATGGAGAACGATGAGATGTTGAAAGCAGTTCTAAATCTCATCCTCAAAGTTGGAAGGAGAGCGAATACTTCACCAGTTACATTGAGGCCCTTTAATGCAGTCTTTGCTTAGTTGTTGACTGTTGCTGATCAAATTTTTATGCAGGGCAATAAAATTGTCCCTTCATTTGGCATTCACAGAAGATTGTTCGATTTAGCCCATGAAAGATATTTGGGGCAGACAGGGATGAAGAAAAGATTGAGATATGAGTTTTGATGGACAGGAATGGACAGTGATGTGGTTGAATGGGTCGAAATGTGCCTTGAATACAGTAAGTGTGAGAAGAGGTTAAAAGTCAGACTGCAAGTCGTATCCAGTAGTACTCATGATCCCAGACAGGTGTGGCATAGTATGTGCCTTGACTTTACTGATCCTATGCAGGGGTTAAACATAACAAGAGATTTGGTATTGTTTTAATGGATGTTCATTTCAGATGGTTGATTGCATGTCTATTGTCTGAGATCATCGCTCAGGTAACTATAAAAGTATTGTGTGAGATTTTCAGAGAGGAAGGTTACCCAGCTGTGCTCATAACAGACAATGGGCAAATTCCATGGTCTTTCTAAGTCAAGGAGGTACATCAGTAGCATGTGATGTTGGTCAATGGAGAGAGATGGAATCTTTGAAGGCTAGCAAAATATTGTTCTGATGACAAATCACCAAGGAGAAAAGAAGATTAAGGTGCATGTAGTGGTTCCATGTTAACACAGGATAGCCAGTTGTTAGGTGACTCTCATGTGGATGAAATTATGAGAGATGTGGGACTAGTTGGCGACTATTTGGGGACTACCCGCACCATCGCTAGTATTGCACAGGATATACCATGTATTCAGAATATGTCATGTTTTCAGAGGCTTCTGCGTGTGAGGAGACCTCCTTTTTAACTTGCAAGATTTTGTGCCGGAGAAGTTCATTCACTGCTTGTCTTATTTGTGTTATGTACATAGTGTGCAGTTTTTTTTCGCAATTTCATAAAAGGTATTGGATTGATATCTTGTGTCTTCAATATCAGTATACAGATGCAGTATCAGTGTTCAGTATATGCTAATGTTATTTATAATTTATATATATTCTGCTATTTAGTTGTATTGTTATTTTAATATGTGTTTTTCCCTTTCTCTTGCTGAAGAATGTTTCATCTTTAATTATTTTTTTCTCCATTTTAATTTCTTTGCTTATCCTAAAGTATTTACATGTTTAATGTTCTTCCTCCTATGGTTGAGGGAAGAGAGATATGTTATGATCTTGTGGTGGGTCCTACTAGACCAACTATTAGACTCTTCAGATTGAAGCTTTCTGTTGTCATGGTGCTTTCTTCACAGCCCAGCAGCTGTGGCAGTTGCCGCTGGCTGTTGAAAAGTAGCACCACATTTTGAAGAGCTGTATTCAAATTAAACATATGTGGACAAGTGAAGATGTTTCAGGTTGTAATTAGTTCAAAACCCAAGGCCAGCGCCTCTGCATACGCCTCCGCAGTGTTTAATAAGCACCTGTCTCTATTAGAGATGAACACTATAGTGTTTACTTCCATTGGGCCTGAATTTGAAAAGGTTGCCACTGTGGAAGGAGAGCAGGGGTATCTATCCTGGGATTACAAATGCCGGACCATGGTATATGGCATTGGATACAGATCAGGGGACAGAGGAAAGGGGACCATGACACCCCTCCCGCCTTCTTCCTCATTTCTGTTCAATGTTGGGAACCAAATGCAAATCCAGCACTAAATCTGCCATCAGTTTTTAATTTGCAATCCATGGAATGAAAAACAAATTGCCTGGCCTTAGTTCAAACCTCTTCATGTGTATTTTCAGTCAGACCAAAGCAGTTTCTTACCTAAACCTCTCTAGTCCAATTCAATTTAGCGTAGCATTCAGCAGTGATATGTTATAAGAATCTCATTTCACAAGTTAAGAGCTTTGGGCCTTATTTATGAGGCTGTGCGTCACTTTTACGCCGCCGGTGCGTCACTTTTTCTGACACACAAGTGGCGTAAAAAATGCGCCATGTTGCACCATATTTACAAAGTGACGCATCTAGGTAGATGCGTCACTTTGTAAACCCCTGCGCCACATTATACCTGCGCCAGGTATAATGTATGCAAGGTGGGTGTATTGACGCAAGGAAGGGTCGTAGAAGTGATGCAGTGAAATCTATGAGATTTCACTGCATCACTTTTAGGATGCCGTTGCGTCTAAATCTTGCGCTATGAGATTTCACTGCATCACTTTTAGGATGCCGTTGCGTCTAAATCTTGCGCCTGCCTCACAGCAGGCGCAAGACTGACGCAGGCAAGCCATGTGAAAGGAAGCATTGCCGGAGTTGCGTCACTTTTGTGACACATTCCAGCAATGCGTCACTTTTGCGCTTACAGATACGTCACAAATACTGACGTATCTGTAACTCCTTGCAACGTGATGCGTCATACATTAAATATGACGCATCAGGAATGTCGCAAGGAGTGCGCGCTGAGAAGGGACACATCGCTGCTTTCACGCAGCGATGCCTCATTTCTCATAAATGAGGCCCTTTGTATCTATGGGAACAGGTGATGTTTATTCTGGAGTAAAATGTAGCTAACATAACTGTACACATTTAGACCTGTACAGATTTAGACCAGCACCCTTGGGCGAGATGCTCACTTTACAAGTATACTCAGGTGAGGTCTGGGGCAAAAATATAGGTCCAAGCACAAGAAAAAAGTGGCCCCCTTTAGCAATTCAGGTAGCTAAAAAAGTGGCCTACATCTGCAAATCAGGTCAGTTTTTAGCTTCTGAAGACACTCTGCTTGGGTATTTTGTACGGTATGGGAGACTGCATGTATTTTTGTTAGCTAAAGTCAATGTTTGAGGTAGCGTAAGGGAAATCAAGAATAAAACTGGCCCACCTGGCCATAAACTGCTGAAAACAACCGCCCACACACTGACTTGTCAAACCAGACCATCAGGCAGTACCTGATTGCCCTTTCGGCCAGTCCAACCCTGCGTACACTTAAGCATAACATAACATTTAGGTCTTCAACGTGACAGTTGAGGTTGGAGAGAGACAGATATGCAATAACACAACTCACAATGGGATTTCTCTTGGGAGAAGTTTCGCAATTTTGAAAATGTAAGAAACTGAACACAAAATGCCCCCTTTATGAATATAAAAAGAGAAAGCCCATGTGTATGTTTCTGTTAAACTGTTCTAGAAAAATGCAGGAAGTTTCTGTCACCAGACCTAAGCCACCTAAAAATCAACAACTTGCAAGGATGCAGTAGACGCTTGTTTTAACAGCTCAGACGGCTTTATATTCAGCAACTTTGTCGAAGTGAATACTTTAATATATAAATGGTTAGAAAAGCAACATGAAATATGACATGACAGCACAATTTATATTGCCTATAACCAGGATTGCATTTTTTCATTGTGAAAATGGCATAAATTAATCCAAGATCAATGTTTGCTATACTTTAACTTTTGTTTAATTCTATTAATTTATGAGAAAATAACTGTTAAATAGTCCAACTGTTTAATTACATTTGTATATATTAATTTGGTTTAAATCAACTGTCAGTAAATCATTCATTCTCTCACAAAGGGCACTATGTAATATAAGGAAAAAAGGCCCACTTATTGTACTGCAAGTTGTCTATGTGCTCCTCGGCCTTACCAAAGCATTTGACCTACACTCTCGTACTCCTATTTGGTCGTATAATTCCTAATATTCTGATTGGATACAGTGTAGTGTAGTTCCTATTATCCCAATAGGCTCTGCGCATTGGAATAATACCTTCAATAGTATAGGCCTAGACCAGACGTTAACTAGGTCTACTACTGTCGATATTAGACTTAAAGTTTTGGGTTTGCCAGCTAGCTCAGAGTTCACTAGAAACTTTCTCGAATAGGCAAGGAGGAGTTGAACCTCCCTGGATAGACAAGAAGGGATTTAGTTTCTGACAACCATAGAACATGACAACTTTGCTCTCCCCTAATCAAGAGTGTATCTCTAAAGTCGTGTGAAAACAAAAGACGACTTATTTTACTCAGTCAGTACGTGCATTCTTAGTCTCACCAGATTGTAGAGAAAAGGAAGAGACGGGCGTATTCAATAAAAGATGTTATTTATTGATCAGTCTCTTTTCTCATACAAGAGAAATGGATCGATATTATTGCAATACTTATGGTTAAGTAAAGTGCATACATTAAAAGCAGAAGTATAAAATAATACTGTAAAAACATTGATATGGTTTCTAAGCCAATCGTACTCAACTGGTGTTTCTAACTACGCCTACCCCGTGTACCTGACCTAAGCCTAATACGTGGGCGGGAATAGAAAGTAGCAGTTTAAGTTAAGTTTGTTTTGCCAAGTGACTGACTAAAGAATTCTCTGCAAGGGGTTATTCAGTTCTGTACCTGGAATCTAGGATGAATGAGGGATGGTATCTCTCGACTCTGGTCTCGATATTCCAGGCTGCCTGCGAGGGCTACCCGGAAGCGCCGGAGCTGGATTTCTCGGCAGGAGAAAAGGCAGCTTCTCGTTCTCAGCGCGTCAGGAAGGCGGGGCTGCGCCAGCGGGGTCTGCTCTGCTCTGGGCTTCGGCAAGTCTGGCTGCTCCGATCTCGTCACCACCGCGTTTGTTTGCATAGGGCAATATCGGTAATATTTATACCTTTAAGGTGCCGAGATTGACGTAAGGATGGACATAGATACGTCAATAAGGATGTCATACGACCTGGTCGTTAGCACATTCTTTTGCTGAAGTTCTCGGTGAAATCAAAACAATGGCCGCAGGGTTTTTCCCAGGTTGTCATAGGTTTGATTTGTTTTGAGAACTCCGTATGCCTTATCAGGGGCTGGAGGAATATCGCTTGTCTAATTAGATGGCAAGCGTTATGACCTAATCAGATAACACGTTCCTGTGCCGTAGTGTGGCTTAATCAGATAACAGTTCCTGCATCATGGGGGTTTTCTGCCTCATGGGATGGTTGCTAGTTAACTTGTTAACCAGAATAGGGTCAGGAAAAAGGGGATCGATACAGAACCTATAGGAATACATCACAACAGTTTGGTATACTTTATCCGATACTTTACAATTCATCTGTTGCAATGAAACTGTGCACCACAGCACATGCTATACGACAGTGTTCAACAATTTTGAATTATAGCCAATAAATCACTTGTTAAAATTTTTCCGCAAAATATGTAAGCTCAATAATATGAAACGCATTTTTCTTTCCGACTTGTTTTCCCATATGTGATGAACGTGCTTCTAGTCAAATTGAGTGTTACAACAGACGTCTGAAAAAATGCAGGCATAAGGCACTTAGGTAATATGATTCTGTTGCACACTGCACTCTTTTTCACAGGGGAAGCAACTCTGTCGCCCGCATATTATGTGGAAAGAGTAGTTAAGTGGAATTTCTGCCTCACTGTGCATATATTTCATTATTCCATATCTGACTATGTAATATTTTGATGTCTCCCTACAGGCTTACCATCAATGCTGAATGCCAGCTGCAGCTACACAACTTTCCGATGGATGAGCACTCCTGTCCTCTTATATTCTCCAGTTGTAAGTCCCTCTCCAGTGCCTTTTTAAGCTGTGGAGTTTGTTTGATCAAGATTTATTTCTGGCATCCTGCTGACATAAAATACCTGACCTATTGTCTTCTTCCTAGAGCTGTATAACAATGTAAGGTCTGAATTGTGATCCCTGTGCAAATAAGAGTTTGCTCGTGGATCAGAGTTATGAGCTGTGTGCTAATTATCACACCTCGTACTTTTTATTTCTCTTAAATTCCGTGAGTCAAACCTGCTGCAAGTTTGTGAGGGAAAAAGGCACAGAAAGAGAGGAAACACATGAAGAATTTGGTGCGTGTTAAAAAACGATTCTGCTTGTTATGCCTCATTTTCATGTTGAAAACTCAGACTAGGGGATATTTACCACACACTGAAATTACATCACCTTGGATAATTGCTATTTACCTCATGTAAAGACCTCACCATATGCTGATCAAGTTGTGGATTGGGCTTTAAGAAGTATAATTAACATGTTTCTTGTACAGTGTATGTCAGAGAGTAGCTGATTGTGTTTCAATATTGAACCCAAAGATTAATTAGAGATATTTCTATTGTTACATCCGGTTTGTATTGAAATATTCATGTTTGTTCATGCAGGTAACCAGAGGATTATTACATAATACAGGGTTGCATTTTGGACAAAAGGTTGTGTAAAAGGTGCACAACTACTCAAGTATGTTTAAATACTTCTAGGGTTTCATTACGTTTTTGTAATAAAATGATCATGCGAACACATAGAATGTCATAGCTAGGCCTACATGTTTTTAGGTGTTGTCCTTTTTCATTGCACAACTCTTTTGGGGGCACGTTTATCACCCAGTAAGGTAGATAACAAGGTTTCTCTGTTGACCATTAAGCATAAAATAACAATTTTGTGGGGATTTTGATCTGAGTTCAAATGTTGAGAGGTGTCTGGCTTTTTCGTTCACTTTGCAGGTTTCAGTGTTGGTGGTGGTAATCTTCCTCTTGGTCTCAATCACCTTTTCAGTGATCCAAAGTTAAACTTTTTTACTGCAGTATAGAGCATTAATTGTGTAGCATGTGTGTTCCTTTTTTACAACTTTCAAACATAATAAGTGCTATTTCAGCATCAAAGGTTGTACAAGAGAGAAACATTTGGCACAGGCAAATTCAATAATATATCTTATCAAGTAGAAAGATGTGGAAAACCCATCAGCACCACAAATAGTGCTTTTCCAAACTTTGTGCCAGGACTGCTTATTTTATTTACACTAAAAACTCATGCATTACTTTTGCACACAAACCCAGTGGAAAGTGTGGTGTTGGTATTTACTTTGCAATGCAATCCAAGGTTTGTTTTGGAAAGTTGGCCAAAGTTCCACACAGTAGCGCCCCCAATAGAAGCCCCCCTTCCAGTACAAAACCTATGCTTGACAGATTTCACATATCCTTGCACTATGGTAAAAATAATATTATTAATAATAATTCTACTTTTGTAAAGCGTAAACATATTACCCCTAAGGTATCTAAGGGTATCCAGGCACTGGAGGCCAATAGGGAGATTAAGTGAGGTATTGCCCAGAGTCACACGCTGAGCTCAGCTGCCGCCGGCGATCGAACTATGAGCCCCGGTGGCAGCTGCTCTGGCTGCTGCGCCACACCGCTCCCTAGCAAGGGTCTCTGCATTGGCGCAGGGCAGCCTAAAGTGCACCAGATCTGGACAAGAGAAACAGAACCATATCTTAGCAGATCTGGAGCTGTTTTTCACTCTCCCTTTGATGCAACTCACCACAGCACGTTTGGTTGCTGTGCCGCATTATAGTTCAGTTAATTTCCCCCACAATGTGCTGCTGTCCCCTGGTAAGCCACACACAAACAGTTGTATATGTTGTGTCACTACAGGATTTTAGGTACGTTTATAACATCAGGAGAGGTCTGCAATTCAAACTTGTTGTCATCACTGACTTTGAGTTGGTAAGGAATGGTCACCTAGAACTGATGAGTCACAGCCAAAGGTATAACAAGATAGTGCTGCGTTTTTACAAACATGTCATGTTTTATAGTTGCTGATATCAATGTGTTTATTGCAACATTCAATTCCATGCTTTTGTATATTACCATAATGTGTAGTTTCAGTGTACATACTCTGTGGTTGGCACTTCCTTAGATATAGGCATGGGACTGGGTGTGACAAAATAAGGTTGCATCTTAGGTTTTCATTCTACTGAGATGAATAAGTCAATTGTTTTGTTTTCATGTATTTAAGATTCTTATTAGTGAGTGTTATATTTATACTATGATGACATTTGTATTGTTTTTCCAATCAAAGTTTTTGATGCCATGGAAAAGCTCCGATTGTTGCATAAATTGTTAGATTATTTCAGTTCTGGACTTTTTGTTATATTTTAATGTAAAGTGTAAACAGTTGTAAAAATTGAGAACTTCGAGCTATGGAGCTTCTACCCGATTATAAAGGAACGTACGTGTTAGGCACAAGCTGTCAGAGCATAAAGCCAAATGCAGCTCTAGACTGCCGAAATATGTGTCAGTTGTCCATTATTGTGCATATATGGAGAGCTCTGCTGTGACGGAGGAGGGGGCTGCCCTCTAAAATGTGCTGCATTCGTCAAGTCATGTCTCAAGCAAAGCAGCCACAACTGGCAATTAGATGTGACATGTCCTGTTCAAGCTAATGACCTTTCCTTTTTGAGTTCATTCTGCCTGTATTTCCTTGTAATGCCTGATTCTGAAACTGACATCTTCAGCTGTAAAATGTATGCTACCTTGTACCTTTTATGTCTTATATACCATGATTTTGGGACTGTATTGTCAGTGAGTTGTCACTCATGCCTATCTTTACCGTACATACCATACTGTGGTGAGGTAATTGCCATGGCCCTCTCTAATTGCCCATATCTAAATTTAACCTCTATATGTTTCTGCATTCTTGTGGGAGATTCCACACAGCTGTCCTATACAGCTGTGCTGGACAGGCCTTTCCTTCCATCGGGCATTTCCCCGGTGGGTTGGATTCCTTGCAGGCTGGTTTTTAAAGCCCAAGGCCGTTGCTGAGGCCTCTGTCTCTTTCCGCAGGTTAGTTGCAAAAGGCAAAGGAGCTGCAAGAGAGAGGGGGAGGGAAGAAGAGTGATAGAGAGTGTGAGATATGTGAGAGGGAACAGAGAGGCATGAAAGAAGCAGAGAGAGAGAGAATGGATGGATGGAAACGGAGAGATAGAGCGACTAAAGGGAGGGAATTAGAATGTTTTGAGCATTTGTTCCAGGGCTGTTTTAGGGATTTAATATGACACCAAGCTAGCGCCCACACTGTATACTGCAATATTTTATTATGTGCGTGAAGCCAAAACAGTAAGAATCACTTAAACCCGGCGTGGAACTCTCTGAGGCAATAGTAAAACCGAGTGAAAACTATTTTGAACAAGTATGCGTCCACAGCAGTAAAAACCAGTAACACAAGAATGAATGATTATCAACCAGTATAGGTACAATGTTCCCAAGTAAGATTAGCATGTAGAGGCCTTTAGCATCAACAGTCCCGAGAAATAAATAAATTGCTCCCTATACACTTGTTAGTATGTATAAGACCATGCCTTAAAGTTCTTGCTGCACAGTTGGCTAAATATCTGGCTGCGGAAAAGGATATTGTAGCAAAGTGCGGGGAGCTATGAGTTCCCAACTAAGGTGGCATGGGTTCAGTCTGCAAAGAGGTTTCTCAGTATTTTCAGTGCTATAATGTGCCAGACCCAAAGTTTTCCTCAGAAGCCCGTGGCCAGAACTATCGAAAGTCAAGGTGCCCATTATCCAGTTTCTGTAGTCTTGATTCCGTCTTATGTAGGGGTGGGCGACGAATTCTGCTCTGTCAGTGGAGTTCATGGAGTTTGTCCACTCTGCGAGGGAGTTCTGAAAAACTCAGCGAAGCAGTTTTTCCTATCACGCGGCTCACCAATGTTAAGTTGGCAAGCGCGAGCAACAAAAATCATACTCTAGACTACCTCCAGGTGAGATTTATCAACATGGGCACGCGCTCGCATTGAGAAACCTACCGCTTGTGTGGAGGAAGCTGCCTCTCATGATGAAAATCTGCACGAGCAGCAAAAGAAGCAACACCCTCTTGTGATGCACAGCGTGGGACATACTCCTGGTGCTAAAAACCAGTGCGAGCAGCAGGACTTACCGCACGCTGTCGCTCGCAGAATTCTTAGTAGTGCAGGCAGAGTTTATAGGCAATTCTCTGAGTTCCGTGTAGCTGAACTCTGCGAACTCCATCCATGCCTAACCTATGTCTCTTTAACCCCTTCGCAGCTGGGCAAATTCCCCATCTGTGCTGGGGGGCGGGGGAGGGGGGGGTGGGGGCGGACAGCGCCCCGTGCTCATGACGAGCTCAGCTCGTCATGAGCCACGGTGGTCGTGTGCTCATGACGAGCTGAGCTCGTCATGACCACACCCGTTCCTTTAGAACGCTCGCACAGCAGGGGAATTTGCCCAGCATGCGAGCGTTCTAACGGTCATGACGAGCTCAGCTGGTCATGAGCATACGAGCACCGTGGCTCATGATGATCTGTCATGAGACTCGAAGGTGTTAATACATACCAGATACTCTGTGTCACTCAGTCTCACTCTACTATCTTTCTTTGTCACCATTTATTTCACCATTTGCTTCCACCCTCTTTACTGCTCAGTGTTTCTCACTGTCTTACTCTGGGTCAGAGTTTGATGCGGGAAAATAAGTGGCAGTCCCAAACGAGCATTTGTAAATGCAATAGGTTTCACCTATTTGATAAAAAAGAAGCTGATTTTTGATATAAGTTGCAGCTTGGTGAACAGTTGTGCAATATAAGTTACTGAAACTCCGTTAAAGTCTTATGACTTGTTTATTGAGAAAGGCAATATATTGTGCATTTACTGGTGGTACTATGAAGCCGAAAGATTAGGTAAAGGGAGGAGGACAAAGAGAATAAACACATGCACCCCAAAAGCATGCTTAAAACAGCTTCAGCTATGGGGAGATTAGGTAAAGGGTTGGGAAAAAACAAAGAAGCGCAGTGAAAGAGCTATGCAGGCAAAACCTAAAGCCCAGCCGCTTCTGACACTGTTTAAAATCAAAACACCCTCATAAAAATATGAGAAAAGGTTCAAAAGCTCACTGGTATTTCTGTGCACATCAGGCAAATGCAATCAAACCACTTAGAATGCAGCACAAAAGGCTCCTGAGGAAATTGGGAAAGCATGTGGAGATAAAAATCACTCTCAAATGGATTCAAACACGTCCTGCCACTCTGTAGATGCCACAGAGCTGCAAGCCACCCTCCCAAGAGAGATGATTCACCTAGAAGGGGAGCTAGACAAGCCTGATGTGTAGGAAGCAGCCTGGGACCCAGATGCTAACACTGTCTTAATTGTATGAACCACATGCAAGTCGAGGCTGGTTAAACCATGGAGCAGCTAAGTGACCTGACCAAAGCACCTGAGCGAGATGAGTTGGGTGCACAACAGCCTACATAGCCACCCCTAGCATAGGCAGGAGGCACAGACCTGCCATTATCTTCATGCTTCAGACCAGCCCCATACCTAACAGAAGGGCTGACAGTTCAATTTCACCATGAGGAGACAAGACAGGTGTGCAGGAAAGCGACAGAAGGGAGAGCAGAGGCGTTGGAGTAGGGCTACCCAGAAAGCAGTAGAGTCGGGCCTATGAAGGGGACCCATGAGAGGCCTTAACATTTAGCCACAACAGAGGGGAACAGATCCTCAGACAAGAGCAATGCATTTAATTGCTTAACTAGCAAGTAATATCTGCAGCCTAACACATTGTTGCTATTGTTTCACATGAGAACTTTAGAATGCAGGGATTAAAGCTTTATAACGGCAGAACAATGGCATAAGTCCATTGTATACTGTATACACAGACTCTAGCCTAAGGCAGTCCATACTCTATCTTTCATATTTAATTGTATGACCTGAAAGAGGTTCCTTGGTCCATGTAAGCTGTGTTTAGTCTGGTGTTAGGAGCTCAGACCAGTCAGAAAGCAGAAGCTCTCAACTCAGAACACGACCAGTGTTGAATCGCAGTTGAGGGGGCCCAAATGCAAGCAAGAACATTGCCTCTACATTATTCACTGGTCTGACAGCAAAAACAGGTTTATTTGGTGTCCAGTGGGCTGATCGCAACCCTAGACCCCGGTGCCGCTGCACTTGATAGCTACACCCATGAACACAAATGTGGTGTTGTGTATTCTTAGTGACACCAAGACTTCGATGTTTGATTGTGGGAGGTCATGGTGCTTTCACATCAGCTCTTCAAGGTTCCGGTTGCATGGAGTGACAGATTCACAACTGATTCGGGAAAAGGGCTGGGCTAATGTAAAAAGTCCAAGCAAGATAAACGGGAGTTGCGGCGGTGAAGTTATGGGTCAAATTGCAGAGGCAAAGTGACCCAGCCATGTTTGCAGAAGGAAGCGGGCCGTACTGAGGGAGGTTTCTGCAATGAGACTCAATACAAATGTGAAAATTGGAAACCACTTTTACAATTAAAGATAGGTGAGTACACCACACTGCTGTCTCTCTATGGAAAACTGCATGTGGCTTTAAGCCAGAAAGAAACTTAATTACACTTAAGCGCAGGCCACCAGGAAGTTGGCATTCCCTGTCAGATTAATTTCTTCCCAGGAAGTAGTAAACCCAAAGCCTGTTAATAAGGATGACCCTCAGGGATAGACTAAAGGTTAGAAGGCTTCTCCTCAGTCCAGGGTCAGACGTACTTCTGGAAGACACAGTAGTAGACAACAAACTTCCGCCAGAACCATCCTTGAAACCGGATTTAACTGGGGTAAAGTCAAACAGCAAACCTGAAGCAGCCTCAGACTCGAGAACCCAGCTTCTTCTCTAGAGCAGTTGAAATTTGGGTGGTTTATTTTGGTTTTGTTAATGTGGTGTTGTGTATCCTTAGTGACACCAAACGTTTGATGTTTGAGTGTGGGAAGTCACAGTGTTTTCACACCAGCTCTTCAAGGTTCAGCTTGCATGGGGTGAAAGATCCACGACTGATTCGAAAAAAGGCTGGGCTAGTGTAAAAAGTTAAAGAAAGTCGAAGATGTTTGACAGGTGTGGCGGTAAAGTGCCGCAGTGAAGTGACCCAGCCATAAATGCAGAAGGAAGGGGGCCCACTGAGGGAGATTTCTGTAGTTTGGCATGATATAGCAAACTGCCTGCGGACCGGCACTCTGGGACTGGTAGCAATTATTAGTCCCTGCAGGGTGGTGACCAAGCCTTGCATGAGTGAGTTTGCCTGGCTTGCTGCAAAGGTCTGCAATTTCTTATGAGTTCCGAAAATGCGGGCAGCTCTAGGTCACACACATGTCTGAGAGAGTTCTGGGGAGGGCGTGGCTTTACTGTAAACTCTTTGCTTTGCACACAAACATTTTGTGAAAGGCATGTCTTTGTGAACTCAAATTGTGTTGTCCTATACTGGATCTGGGTACAAGAACATCATTCTGTGCTGGGAGCCATGTGGTTAAACAGAACGCGCTGTGCTGGCAAAACATTAAAAAAAGTTCCTCAAAAGAAGATGAACTAGTACTTGGCCCATGGGACACCAGTAAGAGAAACACAGAGGAACAGCAGGAAATTGTAATGCTACACCCAACAGAAAAGTAAGTGACAAGCACAGGAACCAATGAAAACCGTGGGTGGGATGTAAGTCCCTTTTAAGAGTTGTATTAAATACAATAGATTTCACAAATATGCAAGCACTGTGCAGGCAAAACCTAAAAATGAGTGTCTGTGGGCGACAGCTGTGTCAAAAATGAATTTCTGAAAGGCTGGTAGGGTTATTCCAGATTAGCTCGTAAATCAGTTTTCTCCATGTTGCACTTTCCATCCCTTCTCATTTTTTGCTGTCTCCTTTTCGTATCTCATGAAAGATCTTTCCCAATTTGAACAAACTTTGAGTACATTGTGCATATTTCTTAATTATATTATATTCGAAGCAGTCTAGTGCACATTGATTGGTGCTTTCAAACCTGAGGGGTTTAACTATCACCAAAAGCACAACTTAGAGATCCATAAGTACCTTTAGACCAATTTGTTCTTTGTGTGGACTATCGATAGAGATTGACTCTATGGGCCTAATTCACAAACGTGAACTTAGACTTTTGTGTAAGTTTATGATTGTTTACTCTTCACTGTATTTTACGAGTAGTATCTTTACGAGCGAGGAGTCTCCACACATAAAAAGAAAGGACAGCCGTACCTTTTAATCGGCTGAGATTCCACACTCATAAATATACTACTTTTAAAATAGCAAACAATTCTAAACACACACAGACTTGTAAATGTACCTTTGTAAATCAGGTCCTCTTACTCTAACAGACTGGCCAAACAGCTCTTTCAGCAAATCTATGGGTGCTATTGTCAATCATTCCTTTTCTCACCACCTCACACACACTCACTTACTCATTGCTCATCCAGATTTACAAAATAAGTCTCTGTGGGACAGTATTGCACACAAATATAAAGTACCCATTGGAAAACCTGTACCTACGAAGAAGGCTCTTCAACAGTCGTAGCTTTCTCGTAAGAGAAGGACCAGGGCAGATCTCACAAGAAGAGCAACAGATTAGCTTTTGGGATTGTTTGGAACAACCCCAAAATTGTAAATTTGTGGATCTATAGAACCTCTCCCAATAGTTTCCATAACCAATTAGGTCCTGTAAATTTAGTTTCAGAAATAAACTGGAATATGTGTGTACAAAAAGACATTTTTTTGTATGCAACGCATCCGCACACCAAAAATTGTTGCACGAATGCATTTTGTGCTAAAATATATAATTAAATATACATAATTTTCAGTAATTTTACTGAAATATGGCATAATTCTACAAAAGCAAATTTCGTGAATTTGGCACACCTCTGGTTTTGTATCTTCCCACCTGAATAATTAGGTATCAGGTGTAAATCACACCATTATAATTTGATGTTTGATGAAGCTGGAGTTGGCATTTACTACTTCCCACATTGCCTTGAGTTGGCTCTGAGCAAAAGCTACCCTAGCACTTACTACCTCCCTGCTTTCTGGCCCTTGGCCTCGTTCTCAATTTTTCTATCTGAAAGTCCTCTGTTTTTGCAGCCGTATGAACGAAATTATGTCCATCAAACTGGGCAATCGAGGATGAAAGAGTGTCAGCTGTATATACAGCATCATTTTACTTTAAAACACTACTTTTATTGAGCAAATCATCATTTTACTTTGCTCAACAAATGATACCCCTGACTCCCATCCCAATGTTAACCCTGGGCCAGATGCCATGCTGACAAGCTTCATTCTGGGATGGCCCATCTGTTGTTCCTTGCAAGCTGGTTCACACCAATAGATTAGCCCCACTGGTGACCCTTGATGCTTGTGATTGACTTGGAAAGAATACTTTTGGTAAATGCTTTAAACCCCACCTTTGCCAGGAGAGGTTGTGAATCATTAATTGATTTTGTCTTTGTTTCAGCAACACTTGTTTCCTGTATTACCAGACAGAGATACCCATGACCCCCTTTAGTGATCACAATCCTGTGTATGTTTATATGATTGTTAGCTCAAGAGCATCCTGTATGGGCCTGGAGGAGCTGTCACAACCACATCGCAAGGTACGTGACTGAAGTGGCCACAGGTAGAGCCGAAAATCTCCTATCAGTCATTGTACTCTCATTTGAATGAATTTAGAGTCTGCCTTAAGATTAGCAGCACATGTCGTGAAATGTTGGAGGCCTTTGCAGTGATCTCTAACACTGTTTTCACCGTCTTGCAGGCCCCAGCGGCACGGGGCTCTAGTTGCAGGACAAATGGTTTGATAAGGGATGTACCCTGGTGCGCATGCAACTCATGCAGGTTGAATAGTAAGCCCAGGGATACAGTCTTAGTGAAGAATAGTTACATGCTGTATAAAAAGGAGTTGGCAAGGTGCAAGAACGTTCTAAGTGACGCAGCCTTGGAAGACAAGCACTCAAGTAGCTCCAAATTCTGGGGAATTGTTAACGGTTCATTCCTGCCCCACAAACTGCAGTCACTAGGATCTCATATTAGAGAGGGCAGTTGGGTCTCCTATTTTGAGGACTTCTACAAGATCTTACACCCCAGTGCTGCAGGGCGGGAGAGGATGGTGGTAGGATACTCAAACCTGTTTTTTTCCCTTGAGGAATTCAAGAGGGGCATATCTGGTTTAACAAAGAGTAAGGCCCCAGGACTGGATGAAATACCTCCAGATTTATATATCTGTGATGCAGAGGTATGAGGCCCAGCCTTAACTTCTCTTATAAATGTGGTGGTACGGAAAGAACTGTCAAAGTAATAATGGGCCTCCTCCATTATTGTCCCTGGCTTCAAAATAGGAGACCGGGATAATCCTTTATGTTATAGGCCCATCTCGTTGCTTGATTCTGTTGTGACAGTAGTAAGGCAAATGCTCCTAGATGACCTAGGCACGTGGGCCGAGCATAATGACATCCTAGCCGAAGTGCAGTACAGTTTCCTCTCCAGGAGGTCTACAGTGGACCAGTGTGTGAATCTTTATATGGTCCTAGGCAAATATACCATGGCCCGCCCTGGTTCAATACAATTGGGATTCATAGATCTCTCCTTGGCGTTTGACTGAGTTAAGAAGACAAATTGTGGGAGATCATGGTATTCATGAGGGTGGGCCATGATATCTTCCTAATTTTTAGAGTTCTTTGCATGTTCTCCATCCAGGTTGTGTTACAACCTGGGTGAAGAACATGCTCAGGCTCCCAGTCCCCGTTTGAGTGCCACACCACAGCGCTCAGACAAATCACAATTCTTCATTGCAACATTGTGATTGGCTTAGGGGAGCCTGGGTGCTTCCTGTTTCCGGCCCGGTGATAATGTAAGTTTTTTAAATTGTTTTTACTCCCCCCACCTCGCCACACCCAATCAGTGCCAGCAACCACTGTGAGAAAGACTCCTTTATAACCCATAAGATCAGCAGCAGCCACTGCAGATAAGAGCGGTGGGGCCGGTGGGGCCGGTGGGGGGGAGTTTGAGAGACGACCAAGAGGGAAAATTAATTATTTATTTAATTTTTCTTTGTAAATGTAAATGTACAGGAATTTATATAGCGCAAATCACCAAGCGGTTTCTAAGCGCTTGCTTAGGGAACCCATCCTGGTATTCCCCTGTGAGATAACCCCGGCAGGGTATCCGCAAGGTGAAAGCCAGGCATCCAGCCACGAGGGGCCGTTGTGGAGATTAAGCAAGCTATTGCCCAGAGTCGCAGAGTGTGAACCCGTAAATCGAGTAGGCACCGGAGCGAGAATTGTCGAGTCCATGGACATTTTAGGACTCAAGACCCCGCTGAGCCGGGAATTGAACCCTGGTCCCAGGCTGACCTCTGCTTCCAGGTCTGCCTCCTCTAACCAGTGAGCCACACTTCTCCACAAAATGCCCCCCAGCCCGCCTCACTGCTTTTACCTGCAGCGACCGCGGCTGCATAAGATACATTTTCTTCAAGCACATAAAACATTGCCATTTGGCAACATGGACATGCAGTATCAGATTATAGCAAATGGGGTATAGAATTACACTGTGCCCATTAAGCTAGTCTGGAAAAAAAAGTTCCTAAAAGAAACGAATAGAGGAGTGCTGTTTTGTTTATAGCTGTATGAAATCTCTACTGAAAACCCCAAAATAAGAACAAAAGCGAGAGAAAAAGCAAAACATTTTTCGAAATTCTTTTCTGCAGGGAGTGCCATTCATAACCATCCCGAAATGTTATCCAAGTGGGTTCTGGCCCGAGAAAATAACTCCTTTTCAGCCCAGCCCAGTTTCCCAGATCCATGCATGACCAGCTGCTCCTGCACAGGGTTTTTTCTTTGAAATCTGGTATTTGTAGTCTTAGTGATTCCACTATAAAGCCAGCACTCGAAGTCCCAGAATGCAAACAAAAAACAGGGACTGGAGCACCTCATCACGCATGGACCCATCTATACAGAACACGAGGTGGCAGGGCTACTGATTGGACTACAATCCGATTGTGGTCAAAGCTGGGAACCTGCCTGGAAAGATACCTTAGGACAACCGAAAAGTGCTGCTGCGGCACATGAATGAATGAATGAATGATTACATTTATATAGCACAGTGCTGCTAATAGGGCATTGCTTAGCTGGCTAGCACAAAGAGACCTTGAAAAGTTAGATGGAACAGTTGGAAAGGAAAAGCCATGGGGGGATTTGACCCCCTGTTCAGTTGCGAAGCTAAGGATGACAAGTGGAAGTCTGTTTCATCACTTAAGGTTACATTAATAGTAGGTTTAGACTATAAAAAAGCTAAATAACAATACCTAAACTACAATGAGTACGAGGATGTCCTTGTTTAAAAGTCTGTTTAGGAAGAAACCGCTCTCTAAAGCAGGAAAGGTTAGGAGTGCAAATACATCTTTTGGATTCAGTAAAGTATTTGAAGTGAATTGTGTTAGTAGCCAACGCAGATGTCTCAGCACAGGCCAAATATAGTCAAGTGCTGCAGTTCTGTCAGCAGGCACACAGCCATTGGCTACAAAATGTGCAATCTGTGCAAGACATTATTGGCAGCATGGATATAAATGACATTGCAGTTGTCCCTTTTTGCAGTTACTGTTAGGCAACTCACTTTAGTAAAATGCTTCTTTTAACAAAAGCGCTTGATTAGTTTCCCTAATTAAATTCTGGCACAATAAATATTTTCGATTTTAGAGAGCTCTGGTTAACTCTTAAGATGTTCAAGTTGCAATACTCATCAGGGAATAGTCAAAGCAAATATTCATATTTTCTAGCGCAACAACGTATCTCAATTGTTAATTACACACGTAGAATTGAAGGACTTCGGTGTTCATAATGCCAGCTGCTTAACTGAAACGAAGCCCAGACTGCCTAGGCTCGAAGACAAGAACTATGATCCTAATGTATAAGGTAATCTAGCGGTCGTGTACTAAACCCTTTTTGCAAATTGTAAAACTTTTTCCATATCGAAAACATAGGATTTGAATTGTGCTTAATTTGTAAGAATATAAGTGCCAGGGCCCTTGTCAAGAGGCCACTGCAGCTTGCATCACCCATTGTCCTTCCCAGGGCCCCTTCCAAAGTAAGAAATTCGTTACTGGTTGGGGGTAAACCTTTCTCAAGCAACAACCACGATTCTTCTCAGAGTGAAGTCACAAGCAAACTAACCTCACGGGTAGCTTGGCAGTGCTTAACTTGAGACGGTAGTTTCCCGCACTTAACTGTCCACACTGGCACTTATCACAGCCGTCACATGGTGGCGCTGTTTGTATAAATTAGAGATGAGCAGAAGAGCAATTGTTAATTAATTCAGTGCACATTAAAAACAACTAATACCTGCCACCCAAGCAATTTTTATAGCTTTGGGGGCCTGGAATCGGCTGAATTGGCACACTTGTAGTGTGTTGGTTAGTAGTAGTTGTGTAGATACTGTCATTGGCAACAACAGCAGTGGCAATGGGTGTGTGCAAACTGCAGAGGCCTGCTGACTAGAGCTCAGGCACTTATTATTTTTCAAATTAAGCACTGCCACAGAGCCATCAGGCTTAACTCAGAGGCAATGTGTAAAGTATTTGTGCAACACATCAGACATTAACACAGTGAAAGCACACCACAAAAGGAGGCCACAACAGTAAGAAAAAATAGAGTAGTGTTCAACAAAAATCCAGTTAGTAGAACCAATTAGTAGAACCGGAGTTATTGAATTGAAATTTTTTAGTGAAAACAGCTACAAAAAAGCATAAAGTGCCAACTGTGTAAACGTAGTTGCGGTGGACCAGGTCAAACCCATAATTTCAGGCCAACGATGATGGAACTCGACTCAGGTAGGCCAGCTGAACAAAGGTATTTTCAATCCTGGATTGCGGAATGTTGCCTGGATCCATGTTGAAGATGCATTGACAAACCGAATCGTAGTGTTGGTTCCAAGATGGAACAGGGCTGCAGTGTGAGGACCTGCATCATTGTCCAGCATCCAGTCAAAGGTGCTTGTGAAGTCGGGCGTCAAGAGAGCAGTGCGCAGACGGGGGCGATGCGTTGTTTCTGAAGAGCTGCGATGCGAAGTCTGTTGTTGAGTCTGCCATCGGCAAAGGATGCGCGGTCCTCTGTTGAGGATGCGTCATGCAGTTAGCAATTCTAAAGAGCTGCAAAGCAATGCAGGTCTTTGCAGTAGGTCCAATGCATGCAGCGGCAGGATTGTGCAGCACAGTAGAGGAGGTGTGCCATTTCTGTTGAATCCACAGGGACTGATAAAGCACCTTAAGCGCACTTACAAGGGTCCAGGACAGGGGTGGTACCACTTGGCAGGGGATACTTAAAAATGGCAGAGTCCAGGTGTAGATGCAAGGTGGTTTGAAGCCTGTTATGTCCCTTCGGCTTCAGATCAGGAGGCCAGACAACTAGCCCTTTAGTCACTCTGGAACCTGGGTTCAAGAGATGCAGTTCCAGTCGTTCTCCTCACACAGTCAAGAGGGCAGCAGCTCAGCACAACAGGGCAGCAGTTACTTCAGAGCAGCAGTTCAGCAGACTGTCAGTCCTTGGAGCAGCACACCAGTCCTTCTTGCTGGCAGAGTATCCACAGGTCTAGAAGTGTACTAAAGCTTTATTGTCTGAGGTCCAGTATTTACACCAAGTTGTGCCTTTTAAGTGGGGGAGAAGCTTCTTGAGGTTTCCCTTTGAAGTCCCTAGGCATCTTGCCTTCCATGCCCTCGCTACAGATTAACTACAGTGGGTATGCAGCCCTGTGTGTGGAGGCAGGACACAGCCTCTTCAGGTGTAATTGTGGCTGTGCCCAGCTCCTCCATCCTATTTGACCCAGGCATGCCTAAGTTCCATACTGTGTGTGGCTGTCGAGGCGGAATACTCAAAGCACAACTGTCAGCTACACCCAGTTATGTGACCAGGGACAGGCTACAACCACTAAATGGCTAAGGCAAGAAAATGCCAACTTTCGGAAAGTGGGATTTTCAGAATTGCGATTTAAAATTCAACTTCACCACAAGTAAGGATTTTACATTGTGATTCCAGAGACACCAAACATGAACTGGTTATTTCTTTCCATTTAGAAATTGTAATTATGAAATGTAGTAAGGCAACTCCAATGTTATTCAATGGGAGAGATTGGCTTTTCAGTAGTAAAAAACGAATGTAAGACTTTTTCACTACCAGGGCATGCAAAACTTAAACGTACATGTTGTACTTTTTGAATACCTTGCACCCTGCCCTCTGTGCTGACCAGGGCCTACCCTAGGGGTGACTTATATCTAATAAAAAAGATAGTTTGGGACCGGACAGGTTTGCGTGACAGGTCGAAATGGCAGTTTAAAACTCCATACACAGACTCTGCAGTGCGAGGCCCGAGACATATTTAAAGGGCTACCTAATTGTGTTGTACAATCAGTGCTGCAGGACCACTAGCAGCACTTAATTTACAGGCCCAGGGTACATGTGGTACCATTTGACTAGAGCATTATAAGTAAATTAAATATGCCCACTGGGGATAAGCCAATAGTACCGTTTTTAGATGAGAGAGTACAAGCACTTTAGCATTGGTTAGCAGTGGTAAAGTGCAGAGAGTCCTAAGGCCACCAAAAATGAGATCAGCATAAAAATGGAGAAGGTAGGCAAAAAGTTGTGGGATAGAGCACCCTAAGGCTGTCAGGTCTACCAAGTACCAACACAACTAACGATCACACTCTTACAAGCGTGTCACATCATACTTTCAATAAACATTAAAAATTACTATTGCCTGTTGCTTAGCTATTCGTATAGCTTTGGGTGGCAGGTATTAGTCATTTTAATGTATATTGAATTATTAAACAACTGTTGTTGTGCTCATCACAAAATTAGACAAACTGCACCACCAAGTGGCAGGCTGTCATAAGTGCCAGTTTTGACAGCACCGGAAACCACTGGCTCAAATTAAGTTCTGTTTAAAACCCTTTGGAGTCCTTCCCCTTGTGGAGGGTTTCCGAAATGTAAAACATTTTTCTTGTTTTTAATGCAGCCAGGTTTCCTTTAACGAACTTGGGCCACTTTGAAAAAACAAACTATTCGGTTTTTGAAAGCAGTCTCAGGGATGATGGTCTGCTGTCTCTTGGAGGCCACCATCTCTGTTAATGTAGTCAAAAACAAAGGTCACAAATTACGACCTGCATAATCAGACATAACATTCTGCAAACATGCGATTTGGTAGTTTGTGAACTAATCCTAACTTATTTGTGCATAGGTCGGTTCGCAATTTGAGATCATTTTTTGTGAATGTAATCTTTGTTCATCAGACACCATGATCTCTGTCTAAATGCTCCTAGATATCAACATAGTAGTTCAGCTGTACGCTTGTCAGTATTTCACCAAGAAGCTGCAGGTCCGTCATCGACGTAAAAGGTTTGTTATGGCTCTACATGTTACACACTAGGAGCCTTTTAAATAGTGCACCAGTGCACATTTATCAGCAAGAACCCCAGCAACTATAGAGGCACTTATAGCTGGTTACATTACCAGCTAGCCTTTCAGTATGTTCAGGAGTAAGGACTAGACTGCCAAAGTCCCATAACCGAAGATGGCCAATTTAGTGTTTTTATTGCAATTCAGTATATGACCATAACATGGCTGCTAATTGACCAATTTCTCCTGAACAAGTGAAAAATAAGTGGAAACATTGTGTGAGGTAGCTGGAATTACCATGGCACCACCAGTCTGGGGCTGGGAGATTGTCCCTGCCTTACTGATTTTAAGATGGTGGCTGTGGCAGGGAGCTGCCTCAGTAGTGCCAGACTTACTTGTGGGAGATGTGGTGCATATAAACCTGAGCCTGACCTTTCTGCTGGATCCAAATGATGATGAGGGGGATTCAGAAAGTCATGGACACATTGGATGCTGATCATTAGGTAATGTGGCTCCTATTTTTCTACTTCCATATAGCGAGAATGTGAACACTTTACGTGTAAACCAGATTTTATTATTTGACTATGATAAATATATATATATATATATTTATATATATGTGATATATATATATATATATATATATATATATATATATATATATATATATATATATATATATATATATATTGCCCAAGACGTCTCCTCCAACAGAAAGAAACAGGCAGCACACGAGGCTTTGTGGAACATCCGCCTTTAATTTTCTCATTAGACCATGGGCATGACGCGTTTCGGGGGTTTTTCCTTTCTCAAATGCCCCCCTGGTCGAGTTGTGTCTCTGCTTGCAGTTCCCAATTGTCAATTATTTATTGTCCATCCCATCTTCTAAAGTAGTGTGGGTTGCCTGACAAACACGGCATGGAATCGCCTCTGCCTTTAACAGTAAACTGCATTTCCCAGCATGCAGCATTCGTAAGCATACCGGCGGCGAAATCATTTACCGGCTAAATTTCTTGTGTTGTACAGCCGGTGTGTCATGTCGTCTGGCGGGAACTGTGGCGCTTGTTTGGGGTTCAGGTGATGACATCCACACTCCTCTCCCCCTTCCTCGCACTTCGGACTGTTCTGGAGAAGGAAACGCCTATGAAGTAGGGGCGTAGCTCCATGCAGGTATGGACTGTAGTTACAGCATTCTCCAATGCAGGCTTGATGCGGGGTAGTCCGAGGGTCTACCTTTTTGCGACCCCCTTTGGACACTTGTGGGGGGTGCACACCTTGCATGTGGTTCAGCACAACTGCCAAACACTTGCAACACGCTGAATATTGCCCAAGACGTCTATATATATAAATTCACTGAAAAAACCATAGGTTTCAGGCCTTATATAGTTAGTTATTAGCTTTTAAAAAACCTTTGAAATTCACTCAAAAAACTATAAGTTTTAGGGGTGTTATAGTTAGCTGGACATTTCACTCATACAAAACCATTAAAATTGCTCCTATATAGTTAGTTGTACTAACTATATTTCGCGCACCCGCAATCCACTGCTGATGATGTCACATATTAGATCATTCATGACATGGTCAGTGACATCACTGATGACATCTCAAATGACATCACTGATGACATCACTGATGACATCATCCAGTGAATGTGCTTTGCTTCGTTATTTAAATATGCATTATATATATAGCAATTTGCATTGAAGAATGAGTGGATATATATATATAAATATTTGGATGGAGGATTTAGTAGCAGTGTAACTGACTGTTTACTTGACCAATTTATAATGTCTCACTAAATATAGTGGATAGTGACTAAACTGTGAGAATATCTGTATCACTTTGTCAGTTGTTGTGTAAACTGATTCTACAGTTGGTTACTAGCTATGTGAAAGTCTATAGTAGTTATTGATTAGTTAACTGAGTATTTGTATGGGAGTGTGAACGTGTGTGTGGTTTGGTGGGGGGTGTGTGACTGTCCAAAGATGTGTGAATAGTTGATTCAGTAGATATATGAAGTTAAAACTACATGTTCTAACAGTTTGGGTGAGTGAATCTCTTTATGGGTGTGGTGATGAGCAAATATATTTCTCAATGGTACATGTCCAACAAACTAGAAAAATAAAAGACAGTGTATGTGTCAGTTGTTGTATATAAATAAGTATACATAAGACTCAATGATTGTGTGAGTGACTGTATGGATAACTATACTTGTAATAATGATATTATAATTCACTAAGTATGACTTACTATCTAAATGAATAGATGAAGTGGTGTTTGTATAAGTGTTTTGCTAAGTAAATATGTAAGTATGATCCATTGTTTGCATAAGTGAGTAGGATGACTTCATATGAGAATTGGATGTGTGCTGTTTAATGTCGATATAGGTGGATAAGTATTGCTGATAGTGTTCTATTGTTCATTGACAGCATGTATGAGTGAATCTACAGGTAAGTGATTAGATGTGTGTATACATCTATGAATCACTGAGTGGATTTTAAGATACTTGTATTGCTGTGACAATGGATTCAAATATGATACTCTGTATTTTACAAAGAGTGATGACAAATTTTAATAGTGTATGAAAAGGTGTATGTGATTGTCACGTGGATGATGTCATCAGTGATGTCATTTGAGATGTCATCAGTGATGTCACTGACCATGTCATGAATGATCTAATATGTGACATCATCAGCAGTGGATTGCGGGCGCGCGAAATATAGTTATTACAACTAACTATATAGGAGCAATTTCAATGGTTTTGTATGAGTGAAATGTCCAGCTAACTATAACACCCCTAAAACTTATAGTTTTCTGAGTGAATTTCAAAGGTTTTTTAAAAGCTAATTCCTAACTATATAAGGCCTGAAACCTATGGTTTTTTCAGTGAATTTCAAAGGTTTTTTAAATGCTAATTCCTAACTATATAAGGCCTGAAACCTATGTTTTTTTCATTGAATTTGCAAGGTTTTTTAAGTGCTAATTCCTAACTATATAAGGCCTGAAACCTATGGTTTTTTCAGTGAATTTGCAAGGTTTTTGAAATGCTAATTCCTAAATATATAAGGCCTGAAACCTATGGTTTTTTAAGTGAATTTGCAAGGTTTTTTTAAATGCTAATTCCTAACTATATAAGGCCTGAAACCTATGGTTTTTTCATTGAATTTCGAAGGTTTTTTAAATGTCAATTTTTAAATGTATTGTTATTTTTTTTTATACTGATTTACTACATTTTTGCAGGCAGGTGTTCAGAGGGCACGCCCCCTTTTTACAACGTTCTGCAGCGCAACCCCATGCGCGTTTGCAGAGGAGGAAATAATTCCCCGTGCATACTGGGGGTCCCTGGGGGGCAACTAGCCCACTTGGAGCCTCCAGTATAAGCCAGGGAGCTGCATTACAGAGAGGTGTAATGAGGCCACACCCTTTTTTACACCTCTCTGCAACGCAGCCCTCGGGCGTGTTTGCAGAGGGGGAACTAATTCCCCTTACATACTGCGGGTCCCTGGGGGCCAACTAGCCCACCTGGAACCTGCAGTATGCGCCAGGGGGCTGCATTGAAGAGAGGTGTAATGAGGCCACACCCTTTTTAAAACCTCTCTGCAGCGCCACCCCTGGCGTGTTTGCAGAATAGGAACTAATTCCCCTTGCATACTGGGGGTCCCTGGGGGCCAAGTAGCCCACCAGGAGCCTCCACTATGCGCCAAGGGGCTGCGTTGCTTTGCCCCGGGGGCGGCAGTCCCCGGGGCAGTGTGGGGGGGATTGTGGACCCCCCACACTTCTTTATCACTATGCCGCTGCGATTTGGTCCCCCAGGAGGGTAATTTTTAAAAAAACAGACCAGGGTTTTAAAAAAAAAAATGTGGGCCTTTTTTGTCCTTGTGGGACCACCTGGGCAGGCCTAGGGGGTCAGGGTGTATCTACCCTGCCCCCTTTTTGTGTTCTTCACGTTTGTATTTCTGCTTTCTTGTGCCTCGGTCTATCTACACGCACACATATACACATATATATATATGCATATATATATGCATTTATATATATGTATGTGTATATATATACATACATATATAAACTTATATAATCTGCATATCTATATAAATACAAATATAAATGCATGCATACATATACATATATGCATACATATGCATGTTATTTACATGAAAGTTTGAAAAACACTATTAAAAGCAAAGCTAAAAAGCCACCTCATTACAAACAGAATGGCTTTAACTTAAACGAGGGCGAGATCTATTGCATTTTCAATGCTTGATTACTTTGGTTCCATCAAGAAGGCATTCAGATGTGTCAAACATTTGCCATAAATTCTGAATGTTAGCACTCTAGTTGCTCATTATATCACTGTAGTAAAGCTACTGCTCACCAGGGAAGTCTGCCCTGGTATTCAAAGTGCATGTTTCAGTCTGCATGTCAGAATTGTTTTAATGAAATAGAAGAGGATTTGAGAAGTCACTCAAAATGTGCCCTAATTTTTCTTTCTGCAGCACTAATCATACTTTCTATGGCAAAATATACCCCCTCATTTTGTTCCTTTTTAAAAGAAATGTTTTAAGAGTTACCTCTTTATTACAATCAAAATGGCTTCAGGTGTGCCATACCTTTGTAATAAGTCGGCCTGTTAGCGCTCTGGGAAGCTGCAGTAGAACACAAAGGAATCAACTGACACTCTCTGTCCTTGAAGGATGTACATATAATACTGAGAATGTCAGACTTCATTCTCACATGACTGAGAAAGATAATGTGAATTTACAGAAAATATGCTTTCAGTTTAGCTTATAGATCCCCTTCCAAACCACTGTGGGTAAAGCATGAGATAATAGTTTTCTTTCAAACATGATTCATGATATCCCAGCAGAAGGCTATTTCACATGGTAAAATCACCTTAGACCACACCACATTCCCAAAATGAGTATGGTACCATCATCAAATGATTTATAATGTAACTAAAGTCCTAAAACCTTCTATTAACTGCAATGCTCTTTAATGAGGTGCTATCATGTATATGGTCCCAAGATGGCTGCCAACACTTCTTGGATGAAGAATTTGAATTTTGAAAACAATTTTTTTTTTGCCTTGGGGGTCCTTGTGGGACCCCCTGAGCAGGCCTAGGGGGTCAGGGTACTTCTACCCTGCCCCTTTTTGAGTTCTACATGTTTGTTTTTCAGCTTTCCTGTGCCTCAGTCTACTTAGGTACAAGATGGCTGCCAACAATTTCTGTTTTGGAGTGTTGACAGACATTGGCAGCCAATCAGAATGCAACTCATACTCGGGAAGGTACAGAGTACAGTAAGCTTACAGTAAGCTTATATAGATATATGCATTTGTTTAAAGTTAATTTTCGTAAAAACCACTGGAGCAATTTTTACCAAATATAGAAAAGGCACTTCTGCGTACCAGTCCATACAATTTTGCAAAGTTTGGTGTAATTCCATTCAGTCATTCGGGCTGTAGCCTTGTCTATTCGTCCTATGGAAATTAACATGGGGAAAACATGTTTTGGGACCCCCTTTTTTCTCGGCACCCGCATGACGAATCCCCCCGAAACTTCCAGGGAAGAAGCGGAGTGGAGCTGGCCTAAATTTTGGAAATTTACACGCAAATTCCTCAACCGGTGCCAAAGTTATTCCCAATAGTATGTTGCGGATTTCCTATGGTGGCTAGGTCCTAAATATATATATATATATATATATATATACCAACGCATTTTCCAATCCTTTGCTGCCACTGGAGACAGTGAGAATGTGGAAGGGCTAGGAGTGCCTGTAAATTTGTTTATTCAAAGTTGACTTTCAGGCCTGCCACATGATCAGCCTTTCTCCCTGATGTACGAGAAGGAAAACTTTATTTATTATGTCTATACAAAATCAAATTAAACTACACAATCCTTAGTAATACATTTTTTATAGTTATAAAGTAAAGTTATGATTTCTGCTCTGACCAAAACTTTCTATAACTCATGCACCTTCGTGTAGAGCGTTCTAATCTTGCTAGGCAGACTAAATCAACTACAACACGCCCAACTACCATGCATAGTGTTTTCATAAATAATGTAATTTCAGATTGCATGAGTGTTGTTATGAATACTAAGATTTAACCTGCTATAAGAAATATAATATGAATGGGCATAAGCAGTGAATGGTGAAGGCATGAGTTATGATTGAAATAGTCTAGATTACTGCTGTCCCTCCGGGCCCTTCTGTTTAAAAGCATGGTAAACAGTGTTTGTTTTTTTTAAATAGTGCTGCAGTTCCTCTGTTTATCCGTGGCTCTGATTAAAACAAAAAAAATAAGAGGGTCCCTGTGGCACACCCCCACCAAGATTAGGGGACAGGGTATCTGTATCCCTCCCCCTATATATTTTTTTAGTTTTTCTACGGGGCAGATTATTGAGTCCCCAAGTCCTATCATGGCTGCACAAATATCTTTGTTTATGTGGTGACAGTCAACCAGTTCTTATCTTATGATCTGTCTGTTGTTTTATTTTTTATTTTGCCAGTCCCGGGGTACTCCTGAGAGACTACTCAGAAACCACTCTGGCTCCTGTGGGAGTACTGCAGAACCATGATCAACCCAAACAAATGTTTTCTTTTTAATTTGGCCCCATAAGGGCTAAGGGGTCAGAGTATCCCTACATTGACTCATTATATTGTTTTTTACATCATTTTGTAAATCTCAGGGACCGAACCAATCAGAGCTCTCGTTCCCACGGGACCTATCTTGGTCCCATGGGTTCAGCCAATCAGAAGGCTCTATGTTGACTTCTGGTACTGTGGGACTCCCAAAAGAGTCTGACTTCACCTAATATCTCTATTTCTTTTAACCTTAATTTCTGTGATGGATTCAATGTTCATACTCATTACTGGTTCACTGTTTATATTGTTTTGCTTAACTATATACAAAATAATAAAACAAATTCTTTAACAAAAAACTAAAAACTTAATTCCTCAAAAATGGCTGAACAGGTTTACAATAAATCACACAAGCAGGCTTTCTGACTAAAGATCTAGCTTTCTGACTAAATTGGTGTAATTTTGTTCAGCTGTTTTTTCTATATCATTGTTAAAAATAATTCCCTCAGGAAAATGCATGGGGGAAAAAGTGTTTTGGGACCACTACAATTTATTCTCAGTCCTCACTTAACAGATCACCCCAAAACTTTTTAGGTGGGGCTGAGGTGGATGAAATTTGCTATTAGGAAGTGTCATCACAATTCATCAAACGGCACCAAAGTTATTAGCAAAACAAAAAATGCTCTTCCTATGGAAACTCTGATTAACGTATAACTACGCTGTGGCGACCATCAATGTCTAAGATTTATTTATATATCATAATCAGTTCTTACACTTACAATTATTTCACTGATACATCATGCAATCTCCTAGATAGCAAAAGCATACAGTGAAATTATAGTTAGTTAATTTGAGGTAAAATTATTTGACAAGGCATTTCTTTAATTCTGTCACAACAATCCTTAAACAAAGAGCATGCATGACAGATCATTCAATTGCTTCATCCAACCTGCAGCACAGTCATTAACTACGTAATATTCACAAGGAAAATCATGCACTTGACATAAACCAAAATATTATTTCTGCCACACTTGCTATTACAGTAATGACTGTAAAACATTTGTCATTCAGTTTCTAATTATAAGTACATGTCTATTGATACTTTGGGAATACATATCATTAAATAGGTTATAGTTGCTATTTTGATTAAAGTGCATTACAGGAATACTAATTAGCACTTAACAATCATTAAGAAAATTATACGACGTTAACATGCCTCTTATGAAAACTCAAAGATCCCTCTCATTTGAACGATTATGAAAACATTAATCATCTGACCGAGCTACTCCATGGTGGATTGGAAAGGATGATTTAGTAAACAACCACTAAGAGTGATCTATGCATTGTGTACAGCGAAAACAAACAACTGGGTAAACCCACAGTAATGCCTCACTCTTTAGATATGTTTTTAATGTGTATTCGGGTCTCCTGCAGTAGTTTTCTAATTCAATTGACCACTTTTGGAAACATGAGAATCTACAGTTCTTAGCGTTCCGGCTTTACAATTTATATCAATGTCTGAATTATGTGGAATCACAAAAATCCATGGTAGTATACAAAACAAAACTCAGCAAACCATGGATTTAACATACACGGTTAACAACCCTCAAGAATGACTGCAGCAAAGATGTTTATTAGCACAATATTTTTTTCCCCTTTTTTTTACAAATGGCAAACCTTTGCAAGCACCCCTAAACAAATGGGGAATTTTGTATATAGGTCAACGTTATTTACTCAGTTTAAACATGTGTGCATACCTTTTACTTGCCAGAGGCTTTCATAAGTAAATGTGATTAGAAACGTTGGACATTGGCATTCGGTATATATGGTGTGCAGCTCCAGGGTTTAGCCAAAGAAACTACTATTTTGTGAATTATTTACAAATTTAACCCGGCATTACACATTTTTCGCCATTACAAAATATTTCGGACCACACCTGGAGGAGCAGATGCATGAAAGTTTCCTTAACCCCTTCCAGGCTGATGACGAGCTCAGCTCGTCATGAGCGTAACCTGCCGTGCGCTCATGACGAGTTGAGCTCGTCATGAACCGCGGGGTTTTAAAATCGCCGAGCACAGCGGGAAAAGCCGCCGCAGCGATGCGGTTAAGGTTAGGGCTCATGATTTTCATAAATTGTCCGATTTTACTGTGACTCACAAAACTCACCAGGATCTCGCATACAAGTCTACATAAATCAGACATTTCAATACATTCTTTTTTCCCACACATACGCTCAAGTGTAGCACAAATATACATTAGCATATTGAACTTTTCTTTAGGTAGAGAACTCCCTTTCCATGCTTCAACAGAAAATATGGGGTTTTGGGGAATTTTTAGACCCATTTTCATATTTACATCCAATCTTTTTAAAAGTAAATGTATGAGTGGGAACAGGAGGAAACGTGTTTTAGAATGAATGTGATTACCTACCAAGTTACAATGTTGTGGGTGTTTTTAAACTACTTCGTGGCTGCCCCTGCCTCATCCTTGAGATCATCAATTATCCGATAACTAACACCAAACCCACTACTGTGGAAAATCCAACACAGCTGCAGATATGCCACTATACACTTCTAATTATATTTTGCTTTCAATGAAAAACTATAATATTTAACCTTTTTAAAGCTGAACAATAAAAGAAACTGACTGTTAGTGCTGGAAAGAGTACTGAATGGTTGTCATTATGAGCCACTCACACTAAAAAGACGTCTATTGAGCTGTTTTGGGAACTGCTTAAAATTGGTGACTAGACTTGGAACTGAAGTTTGACTCCTGATGCTGACATTCAAAAGGGATGGGCCAAGTGTTCATTGATTACCTAATTTCAGAGTTTCCTCGTTTTGTGTGTACTTACCACAAAGCATGTGTTTGCAGTCACATATAGTTAGGTTCCAAGCTTCCAAATTATATTTAGAACTTTCAGTCACTGGCCTTTGGTGAACAAAAGAAAAGTAAACATCTGTAAAAAAGCATTTTCAGGAGAAGCAATTTTTACAGAAGTTGATACAGTAGACTGATTGCCGGGTAAATAAAAGTTCATAATGTTTATCTTTTGCAGTGTTTTGCTCCTCTTAGGCTCCTCCCTACAGGGCTCGTCACACAGCTCACAATATGGCCGTTACCGAAACCCTTACCAAAATAGCTACACATTGGTAATACACTCCTGTCAGACTACACAGAATCAAGCCCACACAAAGTGCAGAGTTCTGGTAGGGCTGTGGGGGGAGGGGACTTTGATACACTTGGGATTGTCCTCAGCTTCAACAATATTGGTCACAGGTAATAGACGACATAGACAGCCACCTGGGTACCCAACTTCCACACTTCCTTGCTTATGCATTGCTTGGTCTTCCAAACCCACTCACATTTCCCCTAAAATCTAGACACGGTCACCAGATAGGCATGGCACTGGGGGCTGCCACTCAAAACATTCTTAGTCATTTGAGCTCCCCACTCATCACTACCCACACAAACTTGTTACACAGGCTGTTGCACATTTTAGGAATGGAGAAGATAACTATGTCCAGCCGCGGTCGGTAATGGGTGTACCTGCAGGGCGGTGACGTGGGGAGGGGCAGGGTGGGGGGTAGTAATCTATGGATAACAGAAAGAAACATGCAGAGACATGGGTACGGAAATAGATTATGATAAAAATCCTCAAGAAACAATGTTCATTGTATGTGTAAAAATAAATAAAAGTAAAGACGAAAACAGAGGCATGGCATTCTCGGCTGGTTAAATTACTGAAGAAAGCAGGGTCAGAAATCAAATAGGTAAAGTATCCAGGAAACAGAAGTCATTCAAACTCTAGAATTGCTAGGCGTTGCTACGAGTTAGTGTAACAAAATAACTTTCTATAACTCATCGGATATCTTTTTTTAACCATAACATTAGAAACAATAAAAGTAAAATTCCAAGTCCAGCAGCTTAAGACAAAATACTTAGATTGAGACAATGTTAGATACCTTGAGGGCTTCCCTTTGGGTAGTATTAATAGAGAGAGGCGGTTTGAGTTTTCTCACCTAAACATCTGATCCTCGAAAGCTGAAGCATCCTGCTTCTGGCCATGGAAATAATTACTAACAAACAGCAAAACGTACAAAAATAGCCTTATTTACTGCAAGAGTATTTGACATAAATGGTTTTCAGTTCTATTACTGATAATTGCGAAGAATACAGCAACAGTGGAGGTATTTGGGGCGGCTTCGCCTGGACGACTAAGCTCTAGGAACTGAATTACAGGTAGACATTGGTTTAATGGCCTCAATGTTTTCATTTTAGATTCTACTGGTGGAGCTGAGGATGTACACTAAGTGCATGGTGGTCCCAATGCAATAAATACTAGTATGTTTGGAATTACCTTCAAGTAAGAGCTTTGGAGTTCAGGGAGCATATATGTGTAAACCCGCAGACTGCAGATATTGATTACAGCATACTCCATCTTAACTTTTGGCTTATTGTGAGAATTAAGGGGCATATTACCAACAAGTAGTGATATTTATTGCTAAATAGGCTTAGCGACGATTTTTTTATCGCTGAGCATCGCCGGAATTTATCGCTGAGATAACGTGCTATTAGTAACGTTTATCTCCAAAGCGATACATTTTCCGGCGATAGCGGCGAAATGCGTGAATATCGCTGAGAATACAGCGATATTCACGCATTAGCGACGAAATGCTCTTAGCCATGTTATCCACCTCCCATTGGATAACATGGCTAAGAACTGGTCTGGGCAGGTGTTAGTATTTGGAGATATTCACGCTTAGCACGAATATTTCCATCGCTACGCCTGCCTTGCTAATAAGCGATAGTGATTTTAGCGACTGTTGTCAGTCGCTAACAGTTTGGGTACGCTTACTTTGCATGTCATTAGCGAGAAATATCGCTAACATGCAAAGCGGGCCCCAAACCGCTCGCTATCACCTAAAAGCTGTCGCTAACTGCTGTTAGCGACAGCTTGCTAATAGGGCGATAGAATTATCGCCGCTTAGCGGCTGAAAACAGCCGCTAAAGCAGCGAAAATTCCCAATCGCCACCCTTGATAATATGCCCCTAAATTCTCTACTGTGATCCCACGTACCCTAAGAAAGGGGCTACTAGGCAGTTAGCGTTGGCTCAGTGTTATAGAAACGTATTTTTAATTAGATTTCGTTCATAGCATCCCTCTTTCAGGGAAGTGCTTAATTTGAGCCGGTGGTTTGTGGTGCTCGGAACTCACTTACATTTCGACACTGGCACTCTTGACAGTTTTCCATATGGTGGCGCTATTTTTCTAATTTAGAGATGAGCACAATGACAGCTGTCATTAATTCAATATATACATTACAAAATATTGATACCTGGCAATCGTACCATTCTCATAGTTTTGGGGGCCTGGAAAAGTTGAAACTATCAAACCTGTAGGAGTGTGGTAGTTAGTAGTTGTGTTGCACTATCATTGGTAGCGCTAGGAGGGGGAATGGGTGGTGCAAGCTGCAGTGGCCTCCTGAAAAGGGCCCTGCCACAAATGTTTACAAATTATGCAATGTTCCAGGATAGATATCTCTGTGTCACCAAACCAATAACAGAAAGGCATCCCATTATATTGATCCTAATTGAGAGTCAAGTTCAAGAACTTCTGTAGTTCCTGCTTGACGAGCAGGCAATTAGAATGCCAGGAGCCCAGACCTCAGCTCCCCAAAATGCTTTCCGCAGTGGTGAGGACACATTTCAAGATGCTGGGGATGGAGGTTGCCAGGCTTTATTCAAAGGGAATAGATTATTTTGATCATGGTAGACAATCCTATTGGTGCCAAGGAGAATGCCAAAAGTGCTTAGGTAAAATTTTCATTCTTTCTAAAATCACAAAAAAAACTGTTTTCAGATTAAATTGATGCCCTTTAACTTGTAAAATGTCCTTTTAGATGCTAGTCAATGGGGGTCATCAATGCCCTTTAGGTTGCTAAAGATCCTTTAGAGGCTAATCAATGAGCTCGTGACTTGGCTACAGAGCATCAGTGCCAGTGTTCTAGCTAGAGTAATGTAGAGCTTTCAAACTGAAAATCCAAGCTGGCATGACTTAGGAACCTTCTAAGACCAGACTCAGGGGAGGTCCTTCTTATCCCTTACCAATATCACAGAGGAAACTTATAAGACTCTGCCGGATGGGATGAAGTTAAACAGCATAGGACACTCAAGGCACAAATGCAGTCTGGCCTTTCCACTTTCTGCAAAGTGCGCCATTTTAATATGAGAGTGCTGTTGGGCCAAATAGAAACACAGGTGAAAATGGCACGCTATAGGCTGGTCTTAACATGGGAGGTGGTTTGGCAGGGTACTGCAGGTCTGCCCATCCCTACTCCTGAGGCAGGAGGTTTGATGGTCAGGGCCGGATTTAGGGCAGTGCAAATGCTGCAGAATTTAGTAGGGGAGCGCTGTGTTTAAAAGATAACTCTGATCGTATTTTGTCTATTGGCAGTTTTCACTTATCATAAAGTAGTGCGTGTGGTTAGTGTGCCTGCTGCAAAGAATGTGCGCCATGCAGATTACTGAACTGAGTCTGAGTGAACTATGAGTAGATGTATTAAAAACATGAAATGTATATCAGATAGAGGTTATGGAGAGGCGAGGGGCACTGTTGAAGAATGGTAGTGAGGGACTATATGGAGGAGGTCTTGGGGTGGGGGGGCGCCAAAAAAGACTAAAGCCATCCCTGTTGATGGTTCCACCCTTTGCTGTGGATAGGCTCCAAAAGATCCATGCATGGGGCATATAAAATGCCCCTCTCTACTCAGCAATGTTTTGTGGCACCCTGCTGAGGACCTGGGTAACATTACCAGAGTAATTGAAGAGCATGACAGTCTGTCAGTTTTGTTCTCCGAACAGGCACACTGTGGGCTTGTTTCTTAATCCCACTATATCTGCCTTTACTTCATAAGTTTAACCATTCTTGCATGCACGGATATTGAGTAATGTGGGCCAATATGTTTGAAAACCTGGAACCCACTAATCTATAGCTGATGGTACACAGCATAGGCCTACAATTTATCAAGATAAACGTCCAGTGCCAAATGCTTGATGGAAGTTGCCTTATTGTACCATTCAATATGTCTGCTCTTCTGTTCCCAATCAGTTCTCGAAAGGCGAGCTGCGGCGGGTCATTGTCCACAATGTGAGAGCATGAAATGTGGCATACAAAATGCCTTTTTTTTATGTGCCCCCTTCAGTTCATGCGATTAAGGTATCTATCCCAACTGAATATACTAATACCAAGAACTCAAAAGAAAAAAGTCCTTTTTCTGAAAAAACGCACTATCCCAGAACATCCCAAACCAGAGCAGATGTGATAGGTTCTATCATCAGACACCTGCATGAACAACTAAAGCCATAAAAAATAACAAATAACGTGATGCACCCATTGAGTGGTATGAGTTTATACCCAGATTTAAATACACTTTTCAGTGTCAAACTCATCTGACACAGAAGCCAAAGGGATCAACGGGAAATTGGCGCGGTCTGACCTACTGAAAGAATGGTTCAATATGTATTGAATGTTTCTCCTAATGGAAAACAGAGCAGTCAGCGAAACGGATATTCAGACGAAAGTATGAAGAATATCTCTGGAGAAAAAAGGCAAGCAAGCCTGCACATTGAAGCAGCTAGCAAAACACCACATCAGGCAGCCCCCCAAAAAAAGAACCCGCTGCACGTATCATGAAGGGGCTCATTAGCAGTGCCCTGGATCTGGACTGGTAATCTGCCCTGTTTGGAATGTCTGATATCGGTGGCATCAGTGGGAAATTACTGTCAATCATAACAGTTCCTTCGGGAATGGGGAATAACTGGGAAAATTGGTAATGCACTATGGTGGTTGTATGTCACATTACTGAGTGACAAGATGTTGTCTTGTCAGAAAATCAGAAGTAGCATTTCTATTAAAGTAATATTTGGGCGGTAAGTATGTACTGTTTTTAACTCCTCGTCTACATACGTTGAAAACACACACACACTTAAGTACCATATTTATATATATATATATATATATATATCCGTTCCAAACTCCTACTGATCGGCTCTTGATACCGACCCAACACACGCAGGTACAGACCACATAACAGCGCTGAAGGTATTTTCAAAGGTGGTTTATTGCTCCCTTTTTGATAAAAATTTATAATGCGCATAAACAATAACCCGCAGGTATCAAGGCGCCTAACAATACGATCAAATTGAAACAGATGTCCTTACACATAGGCTTCTCGAAAGAGGTGAGTTTTTAAAACATTGCGGAAATTCTGTAGAGATGGAAGAGATCTCAAATCAAGCGGAAGGTCATTCCACCATTTGGGGGCTAGCGTCGAAAAAGCCCTGCCACCCCATTTGGCTCTTCGTACACGCGGGGCTTTAAGGAGCAATTTCCCGGAGGAACGCAGGCTCCTACCAGGGGTATAGTGGGAAATGATAGAGCCGAGACCTGTGTCGCTATTTTTTGCGATGGCTCTGTAGGTCATACATAGCACTTTGAACCGGATTCGAGATTCCACCGGTAACCAATGCAGCGATTTCCTGGCCGCAGTGGCTGAGGAGCGCCTGGGAATGTCCAGAACAAATCTGGCTATAGCGTTTTGGACCACCTGCAAGCGCTGTAAGTGGCTCCGGTTAAGCCCAGCATACAGCGCATTGCAGTAATCCAAACGAGAGCCAATCAATGCAACAGCAATTTGCTTTCTTGCCTGCAGGGAAAGATATTTCCTGATCCTTCGCAGGGTGTGGATCAGGCCCCAGCAGGTAGAGACAGTTCTGCTCACCTGAGCGCCCATGTCAAGGGCTGGATCTAACATCACCCCAAGGTTCTTAGCAGACGTGGTGGGGGAGGGACATATTCCTAGTGAGTCAGGCCACCAAAGGGCTGACCAGATGTTTTCTTTTCCCCCAAACACCAATATCTCAGTCTTCTCCCCATTCAGTTTAAGAGAGTTCTGAATCATCCAGTGGCCAACCGCCTCCATACAGGATCTAAACTTGGAGGCGGTAAGCACATCAGAATGGGGGAGAGAGACGAGTATTTGGGTGTCGTCTGCATAAGAGACTACCTCCATCCCGAAAGATCTTATTAATCTGGCTAGTGGGGTCACATAGATGTTAAAAAGGGTCGGACTAAGCGCCGACCCTTGAGGGACCCCACACTGCACTGGTCGGGATGGAGATAGGAACTCTCCCAGCTTGACTCTTTGTTCTCTCCCAGTAAGGAAGGAGGTCAAGAGATCCAAGGCTGCCCCCCTCACCCCCACCTCCTTCAGGCGAGATGTAAGCACTGAGGGGGAGAGGGTGTCGAAGGCCGCTGTTAGATCTAGCAGGACCAGGAGGGAGGTCTGGCCCCCATCTACTGTCGTGCGGATCTTATCAAGCACGATGGTGAGGGCTGACTCGGTGCTGTGTTCCCTCCTGAATCCATGCTGGGAGGAGTCCAAGCATCCCGAGCTTTCCACAAAGATAGCGAGATGCTTGTTAAGATGTGCCTCAAGCATCTTCGCTGGAGCAGGAAGCAACGAGATGGGACGGAAGTTTTTTAGGACCTCCGGATCAAGGGATGCCTTCTTTAGCAGAGGTTTGACTACCGCCTTCTTCCACTCCATAGGGAAGATACCATCTCTGATAGCTAGATTCATAATGTCTAGCAGCGGTGGTAAGAGAGTCTCCCTACACTGCTTGATGATTTTCAGTGGGCAGGTATCCAGAGGGGATCCTGATTTGATCTTATTGATCAGGATCTCCAGATCTTGTAGGGCCAGCGAAGGAAAGGAGTCCAGGGTGCACAATGGGGAGATGTCTGTAGTATTCATATTCATCTCAACCCAAGTGACAGATGCACTAACACAGACTCTTTGTTCCTCGAGGGCCAGATGGATATCCTGTATTTTGGTGTGGAAAAAGGAGGCAATCCTGTCACACAGATCCTGCGAAGGAATGACAGGGTCAGGGGCTTGCAGGTTGACTAGAGAGTCAACAGTTTTAAAGAGCTCCTTCGGCGAGGAGAGCGAGGTGGTCAGGGTTACAAAGTAATCTTGTTTGGCCCGGATAATCTCAGCTTTATATTTCCTAACAAGGAGTTTATGAGCTTCCTTGTTCTTAAAGTCCCAGCTGGCGTGCCAGAGCCTCTCCTTTCGTCTCACTTCTTGCCTAAGAAGTCTGAGGGAATCGGAGAACCAGGGGGCGGATGGTCTCTTTCTGGCTCGGCGACGGAGCTGTACTGGGGCCAGTTTGTTCAAGGCTTCAGTAGTGACCTGCTCAAAATGGCCAACTGCAGTCTCTACGCTGTCCAGGCTAGTGACAGAGAGACTTGCGGCCCAGGGCACAAAAGAATCACTGCTAAGGTTCCTAAAATTTCTAGCAGTTTCCAAAACATGATTCCCTCTTTTACAAGAGTCCAACCTATGGTATTCCAAAATAAAAGGAACTGCTAGATGGTCAGACCAGGATAGGTGCATCGAATCCTTAATAGTAAGCCGAGGGTCATTAGAGAAGAGGCCATCCAAAGTGTGGCCAGCACGATGGGTCGCTCCTCTGACTCGTTGCTTGAGTCCACAGGACTCCAGGGCCTCGATAAGGCATGATGTATCCGGTAAGTCATGTCGTTCTAAGTGATAATTAAAATCACCTAGGATTGAGAAGTTATGTTGGCCAAAATAGGGTTCCAGAGCCTGGAGAAGGTTGTAAGTGAAATGAGTTCTCGAGCCAGGTGGTCGATATACTAAGATACCATTAAAAAAAGGACATTGCCCTTCCTTTATTGTAAAATGAAGTGCTTGAGAACTATCAGGGAAGTCGAGTAGAGGTACAAAGTGGCATTGCAAGTGGTCTTTGTAAAGGATCGCTAAGCCCCCTCCTACTCGACCCTGTCTATCGGATCTGACAAGACAGTACCCATCTGGGACCGCCTCAATTAGATCAGGGTCAGAGGAGTCCTTAGCCCATGTTTCTGTGATAAATACTATGGTAGGTGTTTTCTCTAGTACCAGCTCTTTGAACATTATTTTATTCTTAACAAGAGAGCGAGCATTAAGCAAAATGCACTCTACTCTTGCTATCTTATGGCTGGAGGTGGCGGGACAGTCGGAGGGTGGATTTCTAGGGGCTAAGAGAGGAAGCCTACACATAGAAGAACAACCGCAGAGGAGGGGGAGGAGAAGATCATCCGGCTCATATGAGTGCGAACATCGCAGTCGAAGCGGTTTAAGACCCAGCAGTTGCTGGTAAGAATACCTATAGAGGGCGGGAGAAGAATCGTCGGAGTCCAGAGGCCAGTCGTCCAGCGCATCCTCAGCGCGGACGGGCGCAGACGGGCTGGACTCTGGCGTGACTCCGGCGGGCATCCGGCGCACACGCTGCGCGTATACGCTGCGCGTCATACCCTGCTGTCTATATAGGGCTCTAGTTAGACCACGTGTCTACTTCAGCCAATGGCTGAATAGCGCTAGTGACCCACCCCAGATGGCGTCCCAGACAGTCAAAGCGCGAGGACCGGGCCGCCCGAATGGCGGTGAATGCAGATCAATTAAGTGCAGCAGTGCGATCCGTGTCTAAGGGCACAGGTAGGGACCTGGTGATTCTACACAATATCCTAACAGTATTAAAAACGGGGGGAAAAACGAACGTGAGTCAAAAGTAAATACTAAACGGGGTGTTTTAAAATTACAGCTACAGGCTTCTAGAGCAAGCGCTATATGTAAATACAAAGCGGGGAGTTTAAAAGTTACAGCTACAAGCTTCTAGCGCGAGCGCTATATGCAGGACAAGAATCAAACAAGAATGAGGGGCTCGCCTACCTGATTTAAATACCGTAGCCAATAACAGCCTCTAGTTAGACCACGTCACCCTTGTCACCAGCATGACGTGTTTCGGCTACGTCACGGTAGCCTTGATCACATGACCGTAGGAACCAATAAATGTGCTTTAAATACTGTGCATCGTCAGATTGAAGGGGCGTCAACAATAAATAGACATAAAAAACATACTTAAAATCACTATCCGAGGATACAGTTATTCATATAAACCAGGTATATTCGATAAATTTAAAATATTAAAATTTATGGACAATCAATCTAAATTCAATATAAATGTCCTATCCTGGCTGATCCATCGGAAGAAATATTTACAACTTATGTAAGTTAATATGACAATGTCTATATACATATTGCTGATCCAAAAATAAGTTGATACATCAATCCGAATAAGAAAGTGCAAGTGCATAACAATCGTGAAGTGCAAAACAGTGCAATTGTGCAAAAATGTATTCAATCTTAAAAGGGATTTAACTTCATAATAATGGAAATGCGATTGGAACGGCACGTTAAAACCCATGTTTATGGAGGGTTACATGACGCCAAAAATCAGATGCTAGTCTGAATAGCATACAACTACTAACACCAGGTATAGACAAGCTTAACTGCCGAAATGGAAACATTATGGCATACTGCCCTAATCCCATTGGAGAAGTTTGTTTACAGAGACCAGTAACCAACCTTTTACCAGCAAAACTATAATGAAAGCCGGCTGCAATAAAGTTGGGACAGGTGATAAAAATCCCTGGTTGGTTTGAAATCAAGGTACAGGGGGCCTCGGGAACCCTACAAAATTGACAACTAGTTACCATCATAGAACTAATTAGGGTAAATGGAACGCCTCAGGAAATCCAAATAAGGAACTAACTAAAAACAGTGGGTAAATAACTCATAGATTATAAACATGGGGGAGCTTCAACACTACTGATGTTAAACAGAATCATAAAAAAACAGTGCATATCTTCCCCTGTGTTCATTCCATTTGGAATCCTGGTGTCTAAAAGTAAAATGTATTTACTCTCTAATTGTCTTAGGGTTTTCTCCCTGTTGCCTCCCCTGATGTTCTTGGGTACAGCATCAATGATAAAGTACTTAAGGTCATTCAAGTTCTTTTTATGGACCAATTCAAAGTGCCGTGCTACAGGGTAGTTTACATCCAAATTAACAATGGCTCTGAGGTGTTGCAGGATACGGTTAAAGGCCTGCAATTTCGTGCTTCCAATATACTTGAGTCCGCAAGTACACTGGAGCACGTAAACCGCAAAATCCGTGAGACAGGTGAAATGGCTCCTGATCTTAATGGGGTTAGGATCAAATGCAGAATGGTATTCACTAGTGTTAATACCAAACATGCAAGCTCTGCAAGAGATGCATTTAAAAAAAAAACATTTCTCTGATAACCAGTGAGATTTTATTACTACCTCAGGGCTAGATCTGACCAGGGCATCCCTCATAGAAGGTGCTCTTCTAAAAACAATGGAGTGTTCATCTGGTATTAGGGGAGCTAAACTGATGTCGGTCTTGAGTAGCGGCCAATGTTTTCTCAATATCCCGCTCACCTTCCTCTCTTCACCATTGAAAGTCGTTATCAGGCTGATATTATTACTGAATACCTCTTCCTCATTATTCAATGGTTTGTGGGTAGAATTCACTTTGACTGTGATGAGATATTCCTCTCTATTGGACTGATTAGCCCTATCTTTGGCTTCTTGTAACAAAGAGGTGTCATAACCCCGGGCACAAAATCTTATGAAAGCCTCATTTTGACACTTCTCCAAATCATATATATCCAAGTTCACATCCTCCGCATCCCGCCGGGACACCGAGACAGCGGTGGATCACAGGGGCCGAGGTAACCCTGTGAAGGTGTCCCTTCCTGCATATAAACATTCATTACATAATGACGACCGTCGACTATGCAACACACATAGAAGTAGCAAATAGCCATTATCGAAGGGACACCTTCCTGCACATAAACAATAATTTCTGCAATGCATGCACCCTTGCACTATGGTGCAAGAGTTCCTGCATTGGTGCAAGGCAGCTAGTTTTAGCACCAGAGCCTGGGAAAATACTGGGGTGTGCAGAATTGTAGTAAATACGGCACATCCCTGCATTTTGAGAATGTCGAAGCGCGGTGCTGCCACATTTGGTGCCGCTCTGTACTCCAACATTTCATGGTAAATATGCCCCTACGTTTGGTAAAACTGACTGGGGAAAGTACTTTTACCACTCTTTACGGTATTTACCTCAGAAGGTTTTACTATGCGTATCAGAAGGAGGCATAGCCTGCCGTTTTGATGTAATCGAAACTACAGGTCATCCCCCGTTCAAATTTGTTTTCTGTTTTCAAATGCCTTCAGGTAATACCTGAAGGAATGTCAAGGTTAAAATACTGGATTCAAATACAATCTGCACCCGATTGGGAATGTAAAATCAGCTGAAAGAGCATTTGACATCTTGTGTTGGTCTCAGGATGAGCCCATTAATCAGTGCAAATTTAAAAAAAGAAATAAGTGCCAGAACCCTTGTCAGGAGGTTATTGCAGCTTGCACCAACCATTGCCCCTGCCAGAACTGCCAGAGGCAGTACCAACACAACTACCAACCATCACACTCCTACATGTGTGACAATTCAGACTTTTAATATACAATAAACTTGACTAATACCTGCCGCCCAAGCAATTCTTGTAGCTTTGAGTGGCATGTGTTAGTCATTTTAAATGTATGTGGAATTGTTGAAAAACTGTTGTGCTCATCACAAAATTTGATAAATAGCGCCGCCATGTGGTGAACTGTCATAAGTGTCAGTGTTAACAATTAAGTGCTGCTGCTCTGCATCAGATGTCATCGGCTCAAATTAAGTGCAGCCATTAATGGTTCTTCAAAGGTTTGACAGAGGAAAAATTAAAATGATGGTGCTCTCCAGCTTAACGTATGAAGTGTGTAGTATAGCGAAAAAGCTACTTTTAAGAGAAGAAGAATCTTTAAGCCTACAGTGCAGACCATACAATGGCGGTTCCAGTAAAGGCTCAGTAAATACAGAGCAGCCACAAACTTCTTTTGGCCTCTCTTAGCATTTCTATTTCACACAAAAAAAACAAAGAAGTGCTGAATAGCCCTGGTTTTCTCCCTGCTTCGGGCTATTATGCCTCACCTGGTATTCCTGGGCAATTAGTCCAAGGATGGCCATTCATTTCTAACTTGACCTACATCCACCAAATTCTGAGTGATCATAATAATCTCCAGCACATAGAGATGAACTAAAAGGCAGCTCAGAGGACATTTAAAATAATGCACATTTATCAAGGATAAGAGTGTAGTAGGGAGGGAAGTATATTAAATGTAAAATATTTTTCATATGTTTTTAAAAACGTATTTTTTTGTATAACACAGTAGTAAATTTGAAATGTAGTTTTACTTGCTTTAAATTTCATGAATAAACATATTCTTTAAATATGTTTGAAATGCTTTTGGTCTATATTTAAGTTCTTTATTTAGAATCTTTTACGACTGGGAAGTGTTTATCTGATCCTCCAAAGACCAATATTTCCCCACTGCTGCTTAGTTTGGGGAGGGAATAGTAAATATGATCCATTCAAAGTCAGAATTTTCCAACTTTTGCATAAATTGGGTGGGATTAGTAAATTTGACCACTCCAAAGTCCAACTCATTTCCTTCTGTTGCTCAAATGAAAACAGTAATTCTGAGCACTCCAAAGTCCAACCGCACTCCCTTCTTTTGATTGGGAATAATAAATCTTGCGCCTCCAAAGTGCAGCACTTTTCCTACTGTTGTTAGATTAGAGTTGGAATAGTACATCTGCCCTCTCCAAAGTCCATTACTTTCCCTACTTTTGCTTACATTGGAGTAGGAGAATTAATTATAGCCCCCTACAAAATCCATAACTTTCCTTACTGTTGTTCAAATCCGATCGAGAATAGCAAATCTTACCATTCCAAAGTTTAACTGTTTTTTACATTGAAGAGGAAATAGTAAATCTTACCCCTACGAAGTCCAACACAATCCCTACTTTTACTTAGATTGTAGCGTGTATTCTAAATGTGACAAACCTAAAATCCAAGACTTTCCCTACCCTAGTTTAAGTTGGAGTGCGATTAATAAATTTGAACCCTTCAAAGTCTAACACTTTGCGCACTATTAATTAGATTGGGGGGCATAGGAAGGCTGCCGCTCCAAAGTCCAAAACTTTTCTTGCTGATATTGGAGTGAAAGGATTAAATATAACACCTTCCACTGTCCAACATGCTCTCTAATGTTGCTAAAATTGGAGTGGGAATAGGAAATATGAGCACTTCAAAGTCCAACACTTTCCTTACTGGTGCTCATATTGGAGGGGGAATAGTAAATCTGAGGCCTCCAAAGTGCAGCACTTTCATCACTATTGGTTAGATTTGAGTGTGAATAGTAAATGTCACCCCATAAAATGGAACGATTGCCATACTTTGGCTGATATTGGAGTGGGGATAGTAGATCTGAACCCTCCAAAGTCCAACACCTTCCTTAATTTTGCTTATATTGGAGTGAGAATGGTAAATCTTACTCTTCGGAAGTGCAACACTTTCTCTACTGTTGTTCGGATTGGAGTTGGATCAATGAGTTTTACCTCTACAAGTCTAAGGTTTTGAACTGATGTTTATAAGTAATTTTAATAAATTTTCTTGTTTTAATTTTTCAAGTTTGTTCAATGTATTTTTTTATTATATTTTGTTATGTAATTGTTTATGTTGGTATCATATCAATGTATTATTTTAAAAAAATTCATAGTGCTTGATAATACACTTACTTTTCATGAGTAAATGTGTATTATTTATGTTTAATTGATATGTTTTTAAAATGAGTTATTTTTTTACAGCTTAAATTAAAAACACCTACATATTTAATACACTCACATTTTGGAGTAAGCTTGTCCATAAATTCTTGCTGTCATATGTCTTATTTATAGACAGATCCATGCTGTGTTTTGGTTTAGTCCAGATTTGTGTGAACTCTCTGTTTTATATAAAGTGCGATTCTTTGTGGTTCATAAAATAAATAATAAATTACTTCACCAACGTAAATTCATTTAGTGTGGACTTCTATGTTTGTGGACTTCTATGTTTCCTTGCTTGAATATGTTTTTGTGCTTGTCATTTTAATGGACATCATTTAGGGGTCGCCAGGGTTCACAGCTACAACCCCTAGACAGCAGCTGGTAGGCTGCTTGCCATCCCTAGTGAGAGAGGAACCTTGTTTGGTGTCCTCAATCAGGATGCTATAGCTGTCAAACTTTGAAGGTGCAACTGAGTGTTTTTTAAGTATGCTTTCCTGTGTGTTTCAAGAATGTGTTGGTTGTACCTATGTTAGAATGTATTTCTGGGTACATGTGTTTCACTAATGTGTGCCAGCTTGTATGCTTTAGGAATATGTGAATAGCTGTGACTCTGATAGACACTCATTTCTAACATTGTCACAGTCATATGCACGTTCTTGAAACACACAACCTGCCTCATAATCCTAAAACATATACACACAGAAATATATTCTAACATAGGTAGAACCAACACACATTCCTTAAACAAGCAGCAAAGCACACTTTAAAATAACACTCAGTTGTATCTTCAATGTTCGACAGATATACTATTCGGAGTAAGAAATAAAAACAAGGTCACTCTCTCCAGAGGAGTTGCAAGCAACCTGCCAGCGGCCGCAAGATGCAGTCTAGGTGCTAGCAGAATAGGTGTAAAATGTGAGTGGGGGTGAGTGCCCAAAGTTGGGAAAGTATTGCAGGGCACAGATTAGAGGATGCTCTGCGCCAACCTATTAATGAGCATTAGGTGCATAATTGTGACTGAGGGGCTGTGTTCCTGCGTGTGAGAGGTGGCCTGGAACACCTAGTCAGGGGCCTGATACGCAAACAGATGAGGGGTTATATGTTGGAGTGTTAGATGCAAATTGGTCGGAGAAAGATTGGTCCACATAAGTTATACAGCTCCACGAACACAGATAAGAATGGTTATAAGCCAACATATGAGAGGGGGGTTATGTGCACAGAAATGAAAGGGAACTAACTACAGGCATGCAGACATACCCCAGAAATCTCAAGCTGTCCAGTTTAAGTCTGAGTAGCTGGGGTGGTTCTGTTGAAAGGCATGGTGCACACAGCTGAAAACGATACTGGTGCACAAAAATGAGATGCCCGTGACTGCACACAGATAATGGTTACTATGTGGATGCAGGTAATATGAATGAACAGGTTAAAGGGGTGAGGTGTCCCTCAAGCTGACCATTTCAAGCTATTACTAAGAGATTGATGGCTGTTCTCCTGGTCTTTGATGGTTATTCTCCTGGTCAGTGATATATGTTCTCCTAGTCTATGCTGCTGGCTTTTTTGGGAGAGCCCCTAGAACATCATCACACCAGCCTAATGAATTTTGCTGATAACTACAGCACAATTGTATCTACGTAAATATACTCTTGTTGTTTTTTAATATCACATATTGTAGGCTTTATTTTAATCACTTTCTGTGATGTCACTTTTGTTAATGACATCAAGGTCAGGCCACTAGGGTCAAAGCACATATATGATATCACTTACACTACCCCTGGCATTTGGTGAATTGCTGTCCATGGTCATTTTGTCTTAGCATAATATTTTTGTGACAAAGATCCATGAAAAATAACATTTGAGTTAAATTGCAGGAGATTGCTTAATAAGTCGGATTAACCAAGCGTGATGTAGGTGACCCGGTATTCACCAGTGGCTAAAGGTAATCTAATGGATGCGCATTAAGGCAGTAGCATAGCAAGGATGCCAGGGGCCCTTGTGCACACAAAAAGGCCTATTTGATTGCTGTTGGGGTAGTAAAGAACTGCAATTATCATGAATTATTGAGTCCCAGTGCCAATGCACCTGCTGCACCAATTGTAGTGACACCCACCCTCCCCCAGGCCTAAGCGGAAGAAACTGTCAAGAGATCTGAAAACATTTTGATTGCATGCAATCTAATGAAGAATTTCTGCATTAAAAAAAGAGCACTTGGTGGAGAAATCTACCAATTACTGGATGATGTGGTAAAGCAACCATCAGCAGAATTATGTTTACCCTGTTGCAGTATGATTGTAGTAATTCTATCATCATGATCCCATTGTTTAGAAGGGATTTGACAGATTTTAAATTACTGCACACTGCCAAGTCTGGTGTTGATTTTAAAATAGCCTCTTGAGACTATTGTTATATCTATAGATGCAATCAACTAAAGGGGTCATTCAGAAAGTGCAAGCATAGGACATTTGCAAAAATGGGTGAGATTCCAATGGTTACTCCACCATTGGAAACTCCTTCACCATGGCCCATCCATCCACAACCGTCAACTTTGCAGTGTCAGGTGAACCGCTGTATTAAGGGGAAGTCTTGTGATGTTGTTTGCTGTTCACATCTGGTGCTGCATGCAAGGTGGTGACCAATGGGAAAAATTGCAATGACCCCCACACTCTTGGAGAAAACTCCCAGTGCAACTAAGGGATTATTACATTTATTTTGGGGAAACAATCCCCCCTTAGGCATTTTGCTTCAGAAAGCCACAAACAATGGAGTCAGGCCATCAGGACCTAGTGACTCTCCGCAGGCAGTGGCATCTTTAGTGACACATTCCCACCGACTCAGCAGATGTGTAAATGATGTGGATGGTCCTTGGCTGGGGAGGCAAATGATGTACCTTCTCTCATGCAGCACAAGGCTGACAACCGCACAGAGCTCTTAATGAGCTTCTAAATGAGTTTATTTGATCTTCAAATAAATTATGTTTCATCATATCTGATACATGAGTTGTCTGGCATGTTTTGGTATGACAATGCTGCTTAAATGACAAGTACCATCACTATAGTTCTAGAAGAACTGCACTTCTATTGACAGGGCTGAATATAGGCTAAGGCAATAGCAGGCTGTCAATTGGCGGCACCAGCAGGATCTGCTAGTGGGGGTAATAACTGATAATTCTGCTACTACTAATAGGAAGGATACTAATAATAATATATTATGTGTAGTCCGTCAGATGTATAAGTGCTGTAGGTTATAGATATGACTAGTGCAAACGTAAAGACACACGATTTGCCAACTTTGGGAGGATTGAAGGCTGAGGTGGCATTGCCAGGATTCAAACTTGTGACCTGCAGATCATAATAGGTGCCCCAGATGATTGTTCGACCCTTACTGTAAAACTGATAGTGCTGGCACACGTAGCGCTATCAAGAGAGAGCGTTACCTCATTTGCATTGGGGTGTGACCCACACAGTATTAATGACGTGGGCAGAGAGGCAAACATGCCATTTGGAGGCACATTGAAAGTGCACCAACAAAAGGTGGCACATTGTCAGTGCACCCCCTGAGGACAGCCCTCTTGAGGGGTGAAATGGGATCACATGGATTCCCGAGACACCCTCCTGCAGGCGGGTGAAGTCACTCACTGAGACCACCTGCAGGGGAATCTCGAATTACCTTTTGAAAGCACAGACAAGTTGCTGCCTTGTGAGTAATGGAGCCGGATTTGAAGTAGCTGTTCCGTATTTTACTTGAATGCATTGAAACCAGGGCAGTGCAAGTTTGTAGCCCTTCAGCATAATGGGGCACACTCTCCCTGTTTGCGCCTAGTGCACCTTTTGAAAGGTGCACCCTGGCGCAAATGGGGAAAGTGCGCCCTGTGACTAATACGGCTCCAGATGTCAGGCGCTAACTCTTTAACCCCTTCCGTGCGGGGCTGTTTCCCCCCGCTGTGCTGGGGGGCGGGGGGCGCACGGCGCCCCGGTGCTCATGACGAGCTCAGCTCGTCATAAGTCACGGTGCGCCGGTTCTCATGGCGAGCTGAGCTCGTCATGACCACACCCGTTCCAATGGAACGTTCAGCACAGCAGGGGAATCAGCCCAGCATGTGAGCGTTCCATTTAACGGGCGCTGTCATGACGAGCTCAGCTCGTCATGAGTGCCGTAGCTCATGACGAGCTCAGCTCGTCACAAGCACTCAAGGGGTTAACCTATCTATTCACTCTTGTCACGTCAACAAAGAAATGTCGACAGCACACTAAGGATGAGAGGTGGGGCTAGCTGAAAGGCATGTATCTCATTGAAGCAGTCATCTTTGCCCTTTACCTGTCAATGACTGTTGCGAGCCGATATAGGGAGGTGTCCAGGGCATTTCAGGGTATCAGAAAGCACAAATGGCATGAGCTTCTAAAGCAGAGAACTCCTATTTTAGTACTTTATTATTATTATTCTCAAGTAGGTGGACCTATTAATGCTACATTGCGTGTGTGTGTTATTAATTTCACAGCTCATTGAGTATTTATTTACTTCCTGATTAAATGTTCCTACAAGGCGCAGGAGGCTTAGAAAGAAACATCAAACTGCTGATCAAAAAAGTAATAATTTGACAAGGAAATTATCAGCACCAGCTATGCATATAAATAGGTACAATGACATGAACAGCAAAGTCAGACAGCAGTAAAATACAACAGTAAAATGTCATGTGAAGATGAAAAGCCTCTTACAACACTTTCAATTTCAATGGATTTTCGAAAGGTCAAGAAGTTTCCAAAAGTATGTAGTTAAAATGACTGATCTGAAAAGAAAGAAGTAGAACGAGTCCGAGCATTGGTATCATGAGAAGCATTACTGAGCAAGCACAGCTTATGAGATGGGCTCTGCCATAATAGTTATCAATTAGATAAGTTAGATTTGTATGTGAAATTGTTGTTAGAATAGTGAAAGAAATACAAATGCTCATGTTCAAATTAGAGGGCCAAATTGATTTCAAGACAGTGGGCACTTTCAGATTTTTAAATGCCATCTGTCAGTCTTATGACGTTTCAGAGTAAAGCCCAGATTCAATCAGTTTTTCGATGCAAAACAAGTTGCTGCACAGCCTGGTGAAGTGGGGGAAACCGCACTGAGCAATTTCTATTAAGATTGGCCAACTGCCATACCCTGCGCTGGTGCTCCTAAAGGCTCACTTATGTGACATATAGCCTGACAGAGAGGAGTATGCTCTGTCTATCAAATGATCTGTAGTGGTATCAAACCCTTCCAGCATAACACAGAAGGATCCCACGCACAGTATCTGCTATGTGTGTTTTTTTTTTTTTAAATGAAAACATTTCTTCTTGTTAGCACCTGCTTCAAAGAGGCATTCATTTTTTACGATTAGCCTAGTCTGATATCTTAGGAGTTATGGCTTTGCATCAAAACCTTTGGGCATTTGCATTGATCCACAACAATAATACCTCAATAGCACACCCTTAGATGCAAATCAGTGCAACGGAGGCTTTACACTGAAACAGTTCACCCAAACCACATTTTCAGCTTGATCGTAAAGACCCCTGTAAGACTTTGAGTCACTCTGAGTCGATTTGCTCAGTTTCTGCCAGTGCACTGCTTTAGTAATTCTAGGTCTGGATGCAATGCGTGCATCTTTTGAAAAATGGAAAACATTTCTTATCAGTGCCTTCTCCAAAGAGGCATTCGTTTTTGATGCAAAATCCAGCCTGTCAATCTTAGTTGATTGGGCAGTGCTTAATTTGAGCTGTTGTTTGTCAGTGAGTGATACTTTCACTCATTTATGAGGACTGGCATTTATTTTTCCTCTTCAAGTTTTCCTGAGAGGAAGAGAGGGAACACATACAAAGGGGAAAGGAGGAGGAAAAGAAATACAGAAAAACCGTCACAAAGGGAGGAAACATGAACCTGAATAGTCACATAAAGAGGCTGGGAGTTTCTGGTAGTGGATTAAAGAGGCCTGGGGTAAATTCAAGAATATGCAGCCTCGGTATTTGGTGAGCTGTATAGTTATTGGCTTCTGAACAGCTCTTTAGACATCAATACTCATTATGTTAGAAATTAACCACTGAGGTTGGGTTTTGTTTTGATCTGTCCCGGTAACACCCCTATGATGTAAAGCAATGCAGAGAAGCACAAAGGCATTTTTCTGCTTAGTAAAAGGCACCTTTCCAGCATAAAACAACATTTGTGCTGTTACTGTTGCAACATTTTCTGTTGTTTTGCATTGATTTGCATCACTTTGCGCTGGTGCAGAGCTGTAATAAATCTGTACCTAAATGGAGGCATTGAAGGTCAAGACTGGAAATGCATTAATAAGAGTGACCTGCAGAATTCAAATGATACAAACTGACAGCTGGAGTAGCAATGGTAACATAATGTTTAAGTAGCAATGACCTAGTCGTGTTCCTCAATTTTTACTTATCAAAACCACAACCCAAGTGGACACTTAAAAAGGTAACAGTCAAAGATCACACTAAGAGTTATAATACATTAGTTGAGGCGGTAATAAATAAGTGTACATTTGGCAAAATATATTTTGGTTTATAGTAAACTTTCTTGGTGTGGCTAAAATTGACTCAGTTTGCTCTCCAATTCATGGTAGTTTCTCAGAAACATACAAGTTAATGCAACCTCAATAAATGAAATTGACAAGATAGTGCAACCTCGACAATTAAAGGAGCATTGGCGTCTTTATCACCAGGCAGGGCCTACTGCTGCATTACTTTAATCTTGTCAGTAAGGAGTTGATGTTCCTGTTGCAGAAACTCCCTTGTCAGCTGGAGTCTCCACCACTTATTGCCAGTCAGCACCATATTTAAATAACACAGCAATGGCACAATCAACTCACCACTACAGTGATGAATACTAATTTCATACTATGGAGCCAGTGCTCTGAGAGCGACCACCATGCACATGTTGACCAGCGTTCTGAATTTTGAATGTATGATTTTGAAAACAGTGGTTGGTGTCAGAGTGGCCCCATCCACTTTTGATGAAGGTTAACATTGTGGTGTTTACAATGGGGAGCAATGTGCACAAATACGTTTGAAATCTATTTTCTCACATGAGAACCCCAAATGTTCACCCATTCCTAGTGACTGCGTCTTAATCACTCCTTGTTCTTGTATACTTTGTTTAACTAAAGCTTAGGTGACACATGACCCTACATGTGCTTGAAATATATCAGTGTGAATCCCACAAGAATCAAAGGCCAATAGTAGCTCACGATAAGCATTATGTGAATTGTCACATTAGGAAATAATTTACATAGTCTCCAAGTGTTATCTTATTCCTGTTTATACCAACCTATTCATGAAAAGGCTCGTTTGATATTTTTAAGTAGAGGAGCAATAATAAAGTGAACAAAGGAAATAAGAGAGCTTGCGCACATTAACCCTTCCAATCTACTGTCAAGAGAATTCAAACCGCATTCTCACACAAACACAGAGAGGCAACGGTAATGAACATGGGTCTCTCTGGAAATAGTGCTTCAATTGATGGAAAGCAGGGAAATATTTCAACTGTGGGGAGTTGAACTACCAAAGATCTGCCTGTCTCGTTACCCAGGCCCATTGCTTCTGCATACGTGAAAGATACTAACTGACAGACCACTCACCACAGCTGGAAGTCTTTTGGTCTTGAGGAGCGGCGTTGGGCGCTAATCCGGTTCCGATTGAAAGTATCACAATAATGCAAGATCAAGGTGCCAGCCACTACAGACAGGATCTGCAACACTACCAACGCCCCATAGTGGAAACAAATCAGGCTGGTTCAAGGCCCCTCGCCATCAAGGTATCAACTGGTATTGACGCAAACATCTCAGCGACAAAACCGGACATTATTAATATCTGCACCTGCATACCCACTACTACGAGAACCTGTTGCATGATGGAGATGAATTGTTGGTTACGTGGAACATTATACCCCAGCTGAGAAGTTCTACAACCACGGGAACCCCAAGGAGAGGGCCTGTCCATGTATTTCTCAACTGGATGCAAGAAAAGATCAATTGTGGAATAAACTGGATATAAGTAATAAGGTTAAATAATAAAAGAAGCAGGCCCCTGCAAAGTCACTTCTTATTATAAATATCTACATTCAACCATGCATGATGAAGACAGAGGGAAAAATGTCAATCTTCTTCAATCTATTAAAGACCTTACGGAGTTTATAGCGGCAATCAATCATTATCATCTCTGGGGATTTTAATACAAACCTAAATCAGATCAGTAAAATTCGTGGTAACCAATTTTGTTGCACCAGGCTACAAAAGCAGTTTGGGAAAAGTGGGCCTAAAAATCTTGAATGGTAATACCAAGGGCAACTCCTTGGCATCCATTACCTTCCTTAGTGGAAGAGTAAGATCTACTATTAACTATTGAATAATAAGCAAGGAAGCTGTGCCGCTGGTGAGTCAATTCCTAATCAGAACCCACATGGAGAGTGATCATTTCCCACAAATCCTAAGGCTAGACTGCAAGAACCACTAGCTGAGTCCAACACATGATCTAATATCTACTCCAGTCACCTACAACCTAAAAAGATTAAAATGGGACAGACCAGGGACAGAGAAGACAATGTCCGAAGTATATCGTTGTGCAGGAACTCTAGAGGAGGTAAAGAGAGTAACAGGAAATCTGGTCAAAGCAATATCTGCAGCAAGGCAATGCAAATATGCCTGACCAACATTAATTTCTACTCATTATAGACTGGATCCCAATCACAAAAAAACAAAGAATGTATGAACAGAAGAGGGGAAATAGGAAGGCTAAGCTGATACACTAATGGGTTATGTAGTTAAAGATGCAGATATCAGAAGCAGTTAGAGAACTAACAGCAGATAGAAAGAGAGGGAAGAAGGTCGAAACATCCTGACTGTGAATCCTGGGACCATAATAAATGCTGGACAGCAAAAAGGAAATATCAAGATGAAATCTGAAATAAGCTTTTATGGACCAGCAAACAACTAAACAGTAAGGAAGTTTGGCAAGTGATCAATGGGCTGGTAACAGGAAAGGCACAACACCAAAATGTGGGGGTATCGGAGGAAGCGTTGGAAGTCTATAACTGAAGAAAAGTATTCCTTGCCAGCCACTCATGGGAAGGCCAAAGTTTGCCAAAATAATGCAGTTCGGGCCCTATCTGGTGAAAAAGAAACCTGAATGAATGGAGGGCAGAACAGGCAACTTATGGCAACCAACTGAACCCTGCAGAAACTAAGATCTCATGGAGAAACAGCAAGAGCAATGTGACTTCGATAGTAAACATAAAAAAACTAGAAAACATCTTAAAGAAATTGAAGCCAGAAGGGGCAGCGGGCTTGAATGGTTTCCCCAATGCACATTTTAAGCAGGACATGCTATTTAGCTCACATCTTTGAGCTAATTGTTCACACCAATATCATCTCAGGATCATGGAAAGGTAAGATCTTCCATCCCATCTACAAAAATGGGTGTCTAAGTTCACCAAGTAACTACAAGCTACTAGCCCTTATAGACATTGAAGCAAAACTATATGCAAATGGTTTACTTCAAAATTTACAAGCATGGGTCAATGAAAACAATATGATACCACGAAGAACAGGTATGGGGACTCTTACAAATCTAACAGCACTCACCATCCTGGCAGAAACAGCAAAACGGCATAAAACTCGTCTGTTCGCATGTTTTGTGAATCTTAAATCAACTTTCAACTGGGTCCCAAATGGCCGCCTGTGGGCAAATCTTGATGAATGGGCTATCCCAAGAGGGATGATAAAGGCAATAATAGTGCTGCACACAGAAACCTGTGCCCAGGTTCGAATAGGAGACAGGACTAGACTCACGAAAAGAATGGCCTCAACAGGGCTGTGTGTTAGCCCTGATTCTCTTCAACTGATACTTAGCAGACCTTGTACGTTGTCTACCCCAAGAAGAAAGCCATCCTCCAGTTTTGGCAAGGGACAAAATAGGATGCTTGCAGTTAGTGGACAACATTGTTTTCTTGAGCCAAACACCAACAGGTCTTCAACGCAGCATGTATGCTTTAAAAATCTATATGGACCAGCAAGGCTTAGGCCTAAACCTAAACATAACCAAAGAGCTGAGACTGGTTGACACTAAGTATACGTCATTCACCTGGTTCACAGAGGATAAAAAGTTTGAGGTGACCAACACATATAACATTCTAGGCACTAACGTGGAACATCAAATGGCTTCAAACACCATCTCGCAGCCATACAGGCAAAAGCACACTCATTAATCTCTGGATTCAAACAGCTAAAAAAGAAAATTTACAGCACCCGCCTCGTGCCACATATAAACTCTTCTATGAAAATTGTTAACAGTTCTGGTGGGTTTCTGCACCCTTGGAGTGTGTGTGTGTGTATCTGGGTTTTTGTGTGTGTGCGTACATGCTAGATTAATAGACATAATTCCTTTGCACACTTAGGCTCCTATTCTTCACACCTGGACAACAAGCACTCCATGATTGATTAAAAATTATACCCAGTGCATTTTTTTTCTGCCTTATGAAGTCTTTTTTTCAGAATTCATGGGAACTTCGAATTCTCTTGGGGTTTTCTCAGCAGAGAAATATTTTTTCTGCTTATTATCTGAAACCTCATCACCATGTGTAAAACAGGTACATAGGGCCTGATTCACACAAGTAATCTAAGACAAAATCCTAACTTTACAACTTTTGGTATTCACAGAGGGCATTTAGGAGTAGTAAAGTTAGGATTTTGTCTCAGTTAAACTTAAGTTTTACTTAAGTTAAACCTGCAACCAAAACTTAAGTTTAACGGAGTCAAAATCCTAACTTTACTACACCTAAATGCCCTTTGTGGATACCGAAAGTCGTAAAATTAGGATTTTGTCGTAGTTAAACTTGGAAGTTTAACTGGGACAAAATCCTAACTTTACTACTCCTAAATGCACTTTGTGAATACCAAACGTCGTAAAGTTAGGATTTGGTCTCAGATTACTTTGGTGAATCTGCCCCATATTGTTTGACTTAAAAGTAATTCAATGGTGCTTGTAAATCTTTCTTGGCTAGAAGGAATTTAAATACAAATACAATGCATGCAAACAGTGAGTCCAATGAAAAAGGTCTTGTTTATAGAGCTGTCTCTTAATGGTTCAGCTAGTGGAAAAAGTATGTCGGCCAATGCCATATTGATAAAAACTTTTAGGGGTTGATGTTAAGACTTGCTCTGCTTCTGAAATGTAACACTTCTGTCTTCACGCTGTGCTTAATGGCTCAACTATATTTTTAGTAGCTGTAATGCCTAAACAGAAGACAGGCAGTGCTACATTTCCAAGCATAGTGCTGCACCATCTTCTGCTGGGGTAATAGTCCCTAATAATGGGGTCGTTTGGCACTCAATTAATGATTGCATGTTATTTAAGAATCAGACTGTGGCATTAAATATGGAACAAGATTTCTTTGTAAATAGCAGATCTTAGTAACCCTGGGCGTAGCATTTCGCTACGCCCACGGAGTGGGCGTAGTGTTGCCTACTTCGCCATTTGCGAAGTAGGCGTAGCAGGCAACATTACGCCCACCCCGCGGGCGTAGCGAAGTTGCCCGCCAGTTGCCCACCACCCGCCTCCCTCCCGCCCTCCCTAAATACTTAAATTACATTTTAGAAATTATTAAAAACCACTTACCTTGTCCGCCGCGTCCCCCGGGCTCCCTCTCGTCATCGTGCGATTAGCGCCGCCGTCTTGGATAGTAATGCGCATGTGCGGCCGCCCGCGCATGCGCATTACTATCGAAGATGGCAGCGCGAATCGCACGATGACGAGAGGGAGCCCCGGGGACGCGGCGGACAAGGTAAGTGGTTTTTAATCATTTCTAAAATGTAATTTAAGTATTTAGGGAGGGCGGGAGGGAGACGGGTGGCATGTAATGAGGCTACGCGAAGTGCGTAGGTGGACGTAGGGTCTCGCCCACTTCGCATAGCTTTACGAAGCCCCACTACGCCCATTACGCCCACCGTTAGATCTTAGTACATTTCATATTTATACTATAGACTGCAGGTGTTGCTTTCACAGGCTAGCCATTTCTTTAAAATACGTGTCTTTCAATTTGGGGCACAAAGGCGGGTGTTGTAATCTGGAACTAAAAATGTCCTGAATCAGATGGAAAATTTAGACACGTTTGGGAATTCCAAATTGACTGGTGAAGAACTGGGAAGACTTGATGGACCTCTTGTGTTGAGCCTCCTGTATGTTTTCCAGCTGGCTTTATGCTCACTGGAATCAGCTCTGGGGGGACCTGCACAAGAATCTAAATGTATAAACAAATGTTGCCCTGGAAATTCACTTTCTTAGTACGAGTTGCATTTTTTCATTAGCTTCTTTTTACTTTTAACTGATTTGCAAATATTAGAACACTGAGAGTTCAAAGGTAATCTGTCTCATTTAATACAACAATAACATCATCCCACTCTAAGCTTTTTAATTTCCGCAAAAATGTATTAAATGGCATAGGAGTCTGACTTCGAGCCTATCTTGCAAAGATACAGTCTGCCAGCTTGTCCCAGTGAGTCAAATTATATCCCACAAATGTGTCAAAATCCTAATGTAAAAAATTGACCCAGTCTTATGTCCTTTTATGAGTCTGAAGGTCCATGGACTGGCAGACTCGCAGGGGCGTGGCGTTGGCAGTCCAGCCACTGCCGCACCGGTGGTCCGACCACTGTATCATAACTTTGGTGGTTGGACAACAATTAGACCACTGCACCCAGGAGGAAACCACATTCCCTGGTGGTGGCATGGCAGTCAGGGGCTCAGAATACGCTGGTTGTGCTGCTGCAGCACCGCCATGCATATTTTGAGTTTCACAACAACCAGCCTTACATGCCGAACAGCGCCGCCATGGAAAAGCTGGTGGTGGGGAAACAAAGGGGTCCCGGCAGGGCCCTCCTTGCCCCATGCAGGTAGGTGCATGCAGGGGTGCACTTGTTGTGCCCCCTGTGTGCAAGCAACTCCCCAGTTCCCGCATGGCATGGACTTTGCAGTCCATGCCATGCTGGAATGTGCTGTGGTCGTCCCACGGCGAGGCAGTATTAAAGGCTCATTGAGCCTTATTACTGCACTGCAGCGGGCCCGCCAGTTCCTATCAAAATCTGGTGGGCGGGCAGCATTCGGTTTTGGTGGTGCGGGAGTGGGGTGTTGGTGAACCGCCCTGCTCCTGCACTGCCAAACTCGTAATGAGGCCCTTAACATATATACTCAGGGCAAAGCATGTCTTCAGGCTTCAATTTGCTCTTTAGATCTCTTTCGGTCTTCCATCAAGTCAACATTTAGATATTCTTTAAATTCCCAAAGCTCCTTATTCCTTATTTCAAATTATGTTTTTTCATACAAATTAATGTTTTATCTTTTTATCTTAAAATTGTTTCAACATATAAAGCCTTTATTTATTTATTGTTTGTTGAATTACAAAGCCCAATACACACATTTCTCAGAAGGATTGTCTTGTTGCTTATACAAGGATGCATTCTGGAATACTCCATTTGCCTTTAAAGTTTTTCCATTTCAGAAGTGGGGGGTCAATCCCAGTTCAGATCAAATCTATGGTCTCTTTTTTCTGTAGACTAACAGTCAGATTCCCAAACCTACTACTGCTGAAAATCCAACATACTAATTGGTTTAATAATTAAGTCACATTTCACTGACTCTTTGTTGCGCAAGTCAGGAGAACATAAAGTGAGGAAAAATGTGGGTTATCCTTGAGGGGACTTGTGTTTTTTTTTCGGGGAACTCAGTTACAATTCACATCGTCTGTAGGCTCTATGTTTCACTGCCAGTCAGTATGCTTACACTTACTAATGATGAAAATCCATTGCATGTACAAACGTTTCATTATGCAAAGTTCTTTCTGAGGGTTTAATTTTCTTCTGACCCTATTATGCCACCTGCAATTACAGATAAATATGTGCTTAACAATTTTGACAGAAAGTTGCAAAATATATTTGCAATCAAATCAATGATGATGCGGATGAGATACTAAAGCAAATCCAAGGACAAAGCTGATATAATCTACTTAAGATACAACATTTGTATTCAAAGTACTTAATTAAAAGGGGTGTGGGAAAGTAATACGTTATGAAGAAAAATGTCTAATAAAAACATTGGAATAAAATTGCACTTTCCTAGCATAATTTAATTTAATGTAATTTACTTTGCCTTTGCTTGTCTACAACAGTTCACTGACTTCATTTATAAGGATCTTTTTCTTCATTAGAATTGTGTGAAATAAAACAAAGCAAGAATTGCCATGTAAAATAATGAACAGGATTCTAACTGGTTGCCACCAGGCTGGAATCTTTGCTTTCTGGAAAATGAGATAAAATGTGAAATTATGTATATGATTAGTGAATGATATTAAACCTCGGTCACTTAAAATAAAAGATATTGAGTTTGTTTCTCGTTATCGACTTTTTATCAGGTGTTATATTATTACATTTGTTGACAACATTTTAGAAAAATTATGTTTAAACTCACAAAACAGTTGCAATATTTCTGGAAATCTGAATGTATACAAACAGCAGAAAAGAGTAGGATGTTGAAATGATCATATGAATGAGAACATATATTAAAAATGATAGAGATGTAAGCTATAGGTTTCATAAAGCATAGTGTATTTGCCAACACCAACTCCATCTTTTCGAATGGTTCTCCAGATCCTCAGAGGTAATCTCACCTTTTTCAAGTGAGTATGGCTTCCTTTTGTGGCTCTGAGTGCTTCCACTTCTCCATGAAATGAACTTGTACTTGTATAGCGCACTTATACCCTGAGGTGTCTTGGCGCTGTACGCATATCGCTGTGGAACCCTTCCTGGCTTTTCCCTGTGAAATGCCCACTCCTGGGCACCCCAAAGGTGAAGCCAGGCGTCCCAGCGCTGTTGGGGCCGTTGTGGAGATTAAGCAAGCTATTGCCTAGAGTTGCAGAGTGAGACCCATGATTAGAATAGTCACCAAGGCGAGAATGATCAGGTCCAAGGAAATTGAGCCCAAGACCTGCCGAGGCGCGAATTGAACCCTGGTCCCGGGCCAGACTTCTGTATCAGGGTCTGCCGCTCTAACCATTAAGCCACACTTCTCCACCGAACTGAGATGCAATATCTGTATTGGGAGGATCCAGTTCACAGAGAAAATTAGGCCCTGATGAAATTTTTATTATGCAGATGTAGGGATAGATTGGATGAAGACAAATGGTAAAATGAGTTACTCTGGGCTGTAGGGAACACATTCTCAAACAATACCCTAGACTCACAGAGTCACTTTCCTATGAACCCAAATGTAAATTTGTGTACAGCTTGCCCTTACATGGATCTTAAGTTTAGTCTTTAACCCTCTGGTTGATCCATATTCTGTGATGATATTCAACATACAACATACATAACATTTGAAGCACACAATGCCTCTGCACCTTTGCCCTGGCAGCATATTCAAGCAGTGATTGATTATGCACATCTATAGATACCATTAAGACCTACATGCGTACCCACCTGTGGAAGTGGAGAAGGATCCACTACAAGCAATTTCTGTGGCACTAGAAACCATTAAATGAATCAACTAGTAGAACTTCCTCAACTCATTCCATTACCACCCTTCACACCTTGAATGTACAATCAAATGTCCTCTCTCTTTTGCATGTATCACTGCCCATCAATATCAAATCCTCAGTAACCGTTAACAATCTCCCTGTGTAATTCATGTTAAAGATCACAGAGATCATTACTTCCAACCTCTTGGGTGTAAATTCACATGTTCTATTCCAACTCACTGAATGTTTCTACCACTTTCTTCTCCATGGTTTCTACCCATCCTACTTTTAGTCTTCTAAAGTCCCCACCCTAACCAGCCCAAAGGCTACCCTCCATTTCATGCCAACAATGATACTCTCTCTCCACTCTGAGAATTTACTAAATCTCTTTTGACCTGGGTTCTATGCACACCACTGCAGTGGGGCTGTGATAACTCATGTCACCAACTTCCAAACCTGATCCAGCTACAGTCACCTCTGTTTTATTCTGATTCTCCTTGATCCAGCAGTTTCATTTCCTATGCTTGCTATCATCTCCTTCCCAGCATTATTGGTCCCACACATGAATGGTTCTCATCCTTCATCGTATCTTGGTGCTCAGCTCAATCTCTAAATAACTCTTACTGTGGACATCCCCCAAGCAAGACACTATTCACTCTGTACAGGTATAAATCATCTCCTCTCTTGCCTTTTTCCATTACCTCTTTGTAGACAAGACCCAACTTTTCTCCTATTTCTCTATTTGCATGCTACCAACTTTTGTCTCAAGTGTTGGATTTTGTCACTATCAGCGAACTCTGAATGGTTAACCTTCCCTAAAATTGAGTTTATAAACCTACCTGTCTAAACCTTCATCTCCATTAGCAAGACTCTGCCCATTTTTTAGCTATTAAAATCTACGGACGGCACCCTTACTTTACCTGCCAGACAGTGGTCGCATGAACATGCCCAGCAAGCCCGGTGGTGAAGCTCAACTTCTTTGCAGCTTCCGGCACCTGTCTCCTTGTCTCCGTGGATAATCACTCACTCTGGTCTTGTTCCTGTTTTGCTCCGTCCAGTCCGGGTTTTGCAGCTGGAGCAACAGACTTCGCGAACGCCGAGCCGAAGCTGCTCCTCCAGCTCCCCTGTCCCCTCCTGGTTCCTGCTCCTGCTGGCCCCCCTGCTGGTCCCGGACGGGCTCAGAGGCACCGGGATCGGCAGATTGAAGTGCCCGCAAAAAGGCTGTGATCCGTGGTTAGCTGTCCACGGCTCTCCAGGCAGCAGCGGGAGTCCTGAGCTGCCTGAGATAGACCAGCCTGAAACTTCGCGCCCACGGGTGAGCTGATGACTGCGTCTGCATCTTCTGGCTCCGCTGTTTCCACCCAGTGCACGGCATCCTGCTGAACGGGGCAGGCAGGGGCTTGACGGAACAGGTGAGGCGAGATTGCATGTTCATACAGCGACAATACAGGCAATACAGACAAGCTGCAAGCGGCACTTCCAGCGGTGGTGAGAGGCGGGGGCTTGGACAGACTTGGCCAGGCATGGAGCGGTGGGCCACTGGAGACAGATAGAAGATTTGGAGGGGCCAGTAACAGGCAACAGGCAACGGGCCTATAGTGCCTACAGTACTACACAGCGCTACATAGCACCACATAGCGGGTCGAGCCTGGGGACAGGAGGAGGGGGGCCACTCCCCACTAAGCTCCCAGTCCTGCTCCCTGCTAATCACTGGTCGCTTGCCGCTTTCTTTGGGTTTATTTCCCTATTTCCTTGACACCAGACCAGTCTCAGTTTCTTTTACCCCCTCCCATCTTTAAGCATTTGCACCGGCCTCCCCGAACTAGCCCCCCACACTAGGAATACCAGGGATACTTCGGATCTTTACCTTTAACGGGAAGCAAAGAGCACAGAGCGGGCATTAGTTCTAAAATCCTCACCGCAGGGCCCTTTTAGCGACCTCTTCACTTTCTTTTTGCCTCCTCGACCGGAGTCAACCAGGCACATCGACAGTGGCAGCAACTCCACTTCATCGCCACTTTATTAGAAAACAAGTACCTGCAACAAATAGCACAAAGCGAATTGGTATAATTAATCTGCAAAAAGAATAGCTAAAAAGAGCTAAGGCTATAAAGACAACAAAGACTGCAAAACAACAACAAATACCAAAGACACCAAAGATATCAAAGACTGCTCAAGCCCGGCCCAGTCCTGTGCTACCAGGAGACCTGGTGCCCATCGACAGTGGCAGCAACTCCACTTCATCGCCACTTTATTAGAAAACAAGTACCTGCACCAAATAGCACAAAGCGAATTGGTAATATTAATCTGCAAAAAGATTAGCTAAAGAGAGCTAAGGCTATAAAGACAACAAAACAACAAAAAATACCAAAGACACCAAAGATATCAAAGACTGGTCAAGCCCGGCTCAGTCCTGTGCTAGCAGGAGACCTGAAAGACCGGTGTGACCCCGCAAGCTGATGAGCAGCAAGTAGTAGCACAGGAGATAACTTCCCAAAGCAGCCAGTGATTCGCGACCCGCTGCACATGCCAGGCCAAAATGCGGTTCGGCAGAACAAGAGAAACCCTGCCATCCAAATCAAAGGGCAGAAAAGGTAAGAAAAAAAATCACAGGGATGCGCAAAGTGCAGAACCATCACTAGTTTTGCTGGACCACCAACAGCATGAGACTGTAATACGGCCAGAACACAGCAGGGCTATAATCTCCAGTCAAACCAAGATCTACACGAAATTCTATTTTCTTAGGGAACCAGGATCAGCCCTCTTCTCAAACATCGCAACCCTAAACGGTCTGCAATCGCCACGGCTACCCTTGCAGCCCCAATCCTCCACTCAAAGCCCAGCTCTCAAAGAACAAAGCAAAGCAGAAGGGGCCCTTGACCAACCAACACACCAAATCCGAATCACGCCTCGGCCCCAACGGTCGCAAGAGCCTGAAATTGCCCCTCTGGCAGGCGCACCCGAGGGTTTAGGATCTTCCCCAACAAAAATTAGCCATCAGACCAGCCCCCAAGAGGTCCCCATTGTGGAACTAAAGCTTTATGCGACCCCAACATGTCTACCAAAACTAGATGCTAGGGAAGAGGACGGGGGTTCTAATGAAAAAAAGGCTGAGAGTTACACTAAAGGAGCAACGAGAGGAGTGCATTCCGAGCAAGTCAAAGCATCCAACGATACTCCAAGAAACAATATTGCGTCCAGCATTCACAGTACTCCCATCAAAAGAATGGACTCCTCAAGCACAAAATTAAAATTAAAACTAAAATCAATCCCAACTATGCCACCCCTTGACCAAGGATGCTCACCTGAAAAATTTGGAGGAACAGAAGTGGGAGCATGGCCACAGGATCTAAACCAGATAGAAGATGGGAGGGTGTCAATGTCCTATCTGACCACGCAAGAATGGGAAGACCTGCTTGCAACCTACTCACTGAAGCATGGAAAAGATAAGGCTCAGGAACAGGAAAAAAGTGTGGTTACTACCACAAAACCCTTTGAGAATAAACCCCCCACAGACCAACCTAAAATGGGAGCAGAAAAGCCTGCGCAAACTAACAATCCAAACACCGGGGTTTGGGCGTCACTGCTAAATACAATTCAACTGGCCGTCGACACACTACAATTTCAATCTGAGAAAATGGAAATCCGATTAACCTTATTGAATACACTGGCAGTTTTTACTGCCGGCATCGATGAAAAATTGGGGAACTTGAATGGACTAATAATAAGAGCACAATCCAATTCCCAACTCAGATGCAATTGCGATCAGGTCATTGATACATTATCAACTTTGCCCTCAATTTTAAGCAGCCTGGTCAAGGATATCCAAAGTGTAACAGCAGGGAAAACAAAAAAATGCGAGGGTGACCCCAGCACCCCAGAGGGACCATCCAATGTCTATCCAACTAGCAATATGCACAGCGGAAATACCAAGGTGGGCACTGAGGGAAAGGGTAGCACCAGCCATGGTGGCTCTTTTAAACCAAATGCAAAGCAACGCCGCCAACTGAGAAGGAAGGGGCGGAACCAAAAACCGTCCCAAGTGCAACACCTTATTTCCCCATATTCTCGGACCAAACCGACAAACGCGGGAGTAACACACCTGATGTAAGCATAGCTGAACAATCCCAACTGGATATAAACACTCCCAATCACTGCAGAAACCAAGAAAAAGTCGCACTCCAGGCATGTGTACCTGGGGCACATGGAGAAATGTGAGAAGCCAATGGCCAAGTTCCACACATAGGGCTTGCAAGGAACAAACAGAAGAAGGAAAACAAATTTCCACCATCATTCATCACCCAACAACTATGGACTGCGGCCACAACAAACAGCAATCACAATCCCAAGACTCGAGTGGAGAATTAAGGGCTCAACACATAAACTTAGTGCCCTCTTTTGAACCCAGAGAAGAAGTGTGTATTGCAAAACCTCAAAAGATTTCTAACGCTAACCACAAAAACATCAAGACCAAACTGACCTCAAACAATGGGCTTACTCAAGATGCCTGGGGGCTGTCAGTCAGGCCAGAAGGGCCAAACCTAGAGCCACATCTAGAAGAACCCAAAGGGCCTTTTATACAGCCCAATGGAAGATCCACCTGGAGGTTTCAGGTCAGAGAGGCACAGCAGGAAGGACAAGCCACAAAACAATCTTCCCCATCACCAAGTAAAGATAAGCATACCCCTAGAATCCCCCGGGAAGAACCACCAAGTATCAAATTGGTAACACAGTCTAAACAAACCACTGCCAGTACACATGAATTAGCAAATTTATTGCCGCCAGCAAATTCAAGAAAACACCAGGCAGCCGAGGTTTTGGTATTTTACCCTCTTTATACCTCCAAGGGCCCTCAGGACATACTGAACCGAGGCAATATCCTGAGACTAACAGGGTCAATACCAAATCTTACTGGCATAAGGTCAACAGATCTACTCTCTATAGAATTCATACACTCTACTAACCCTCTGTGTCTAGAGGCTACAAAAACAATGTGGACTAAAAGCTTAACATCAGAGGCAATCTTAGCGGAACTGGGCATATTTCAGAACTGGGGCATAGAAATTGTTCCTTTCCTACAACAAGCCTACCCATCGCCACTACTAAGCAACGGAAGCCCAGCATCAAATACTCACCAAGTACACTTAAACTGTGAACTCAGAGGAGCACGGGGCAGATCCGCCATCTGAGCACCAATATGGACGGGAATCACCAAAAAACTGCACCACAGGCACATGCTCTGATAGCCCAAGGTTTGTCTAAGGAATTAATAACGAGAACCATCACTCTTTGCTCAGAGGAGCACTGACGCGTTGAGTTTGACCAAAACCAATGTAGAACAAAGGAACCCCTTCTTAGATTATGCTCATGGAATATAAACGGCTTAGCATCAAAAATTGAGGATCCAGACTTCCGGCAATACATCACAAATTTTTATATAATTTTCCTACAGGAAACTTGGCTTTTGGTTCCCCAGCACATCGAAGGCTACATTTGCTTTGCGAGTCCAGCAAAAAGGATGGGCAGATTTGGCCACTGCTCAGGCGGGCTGGCAATTTATGTCTCCTCAACAAGTATCCCCTCATCTACTCTCATTGAGTCAGTGTCAAATGTTATATTGGCAGTTACAATATCAATCCTTACAGAGGTCAAAAAATTGCAAGTGTGTCTGATCAACTCATACGTCCACCCCAAACAGAAAGTCAAAGAATCTATTGAACTCGCAAATCAAGTAGCAAAGCTCGCTGCAGTGATGGAAAATCTGCACTTAATTCTGACAGGGGACCAAAACCAGTACCTTATAGGTTCATCTCAAGGCGAGGAAGTAGCTATACAAAATGGAATTCATAACATCACCGCACAAAGTTATCCACCGAAGAGAAAGAAGAAGCACTGCAACAGTTGCCTACTTGCAGAACTAGAACATCTAAATTTACAAGCTTTCAATGGCAGATTCGCAGATGATATACCACCAGTGGACTCCTACTACTCTCTCACAACAAACTCCATACTGGACTATACCTTTGTAAGCCTTGCTCTCTTCCCACATATTCTTGGGTACAGAGTAGGGGACAAGGGAGATAGCGACCACCGCCCACAAGAATTTCAAATAACAGCGAGCGCAGCAAGTCCCATCAGCACAGATGTAATTCTGGGGCGCATCTCCATGTCCAACCTAAGAAGGATAAAATGTACATCAAACAACACAAACTCTCAGGCCGAAGCAGCAAACTGTTTAATTTGCCAATATCAGCCAAGAAGACAAAATCGTCCTTTGGGAACAGTTCACGGCCAAGCTTTTAGAGCATCACGCAGAAACAATAAACAGCTCCCGGAAAGTATGGGAGAAGAACAAAATCTCGAATGCCCAGAGACAGCAAATGAAACACGAAAAAAATCAATAAACGCAACACTCCGCAGACTGAGAGGATCTCCAGAGAATGCCACTGTACGAGCATCCTTGAACAAGCATAGGGCAAAATTAAAAAGTGTGAAATGGAACATAAACAGCAACTTTGAGAACATCTTTTGGGCTAGACTGTTACACAACACAAATAGCAACAACAGTGCCCGCTTCTGGAAGACGGTGAATAGGATCACTCATCCACACCATATGGGTATTGGATCACATATTTCGGAAGCAAACTGGGTAAACTTCCTCACCATTCACTTCAATAATCAGACCGTTAGAGCTGGAACTCTAACGGCAGAGAGCAGGACAGCAGGAGACCAAGATGGAGCAGGTACAGCAGGGATGAGGGACCAGGAGCAGTTGCTCAAAGTAAATAGCCCTCTCATCTTGGACAATAGCTCTCAGCCCTTCGCAATCAAGAAGCTGATAGCCAAAGGGAGGAAGGAAGTGGCCCCGGGTCCGAACGGAATTCCTGCAGCCCTGTTTAAACCTAAGAGCGAGGATTGAGCGGATATCCTGTATCCTTTATTCGCGGAAGTCAGGAGATTAAATAGAATACCGGAATCATGGAAAGGTTCAACCATAGTCACAATCCACAAAAAAGGTGATAAAGCTGAGGCCAATAACTATCGCCTGATAGCTCTAATAGACAACGAAGCCAAATACTTCTCTGGCACTGTATTAGAGGAGCTGATAAACTGGGCGGACACGAATTCAATAATACCGATGAACCAGACCGGTTCTGCAAAATGGCAAGCACATCCACAAATATCCTCACAATCTCGCTAATAATCGATGCAGCCAAAACTTCAAAAATACCTCTTCATTTATGCTATATTGACTTTAGCGCTTCCTTTGATGATGTCGATAGGGGCAGATTGTGGGGAAAATTGGCACAATGGGGCATACCTCAGCACATTTTAAGCATGCTGAAACTTCTGCACACGGATACCTGGGTTCAGGTGAAATTAGGTGGTGGCACACAAATTTCAGCAAAGGTGCCCACAACAAAGGGTCTGAAACAGGGCTGCGTGCTTGCCCCAACCCTGTTTAACCTGTTTATGGCTGACCTTCCAAAAGCACTCAATGCCTGCAATTCCCACTCTCCAAGGATTGGAGGGCAAACACTGTCCAATCTCATGTATGCTGATGACGTAGTTTTGCTCAGTCATACGTACGTTGGTCTTCAGCATCTACTGATGGCGATGCAGAACTATGCCTCAGTAAACAACCTAAAAATAAACTTGAGCAAGACACGGACAATGTCAATAAACCATAAAAAGAACCTCCAAAATAGCTGGTTTCTCGGTGGCACAAAACTTACTTCAGTTCATGATTATAAGTATCTCGAAGTGACATTCGACAAAGATGGGACATTCAGGCGTCAGAAAGAGGAAGCTAGAAGGAAAGGTCTGCTGATTGCCTTAACAATGAAAAATCTGGCAAGCAAACTGATGGGGCCTACCCTGACTCCGCTTTTGAAAGTTGTCCGGGCCAAATTACTCCCCTCAATTGCCTATGGTAGCGAGGCAATGCAGGGAAGAGATGCAAAAGAATTGGAAAGCACACAGTTCAAGGCCTACAGAATCTTGTTCAGCCTTCCATCCTACACATCACCTCCCCAAATAAGGCTGGAGTTTGGTCTCTTACGGCAAGAACTAGCCAGGCATGGCGCATACATTATCTGCATGCACAGGATTAGAAGTGCCACTACGAATACGCTAAATTATCTGATCTGGCAGGACACAAAACACAGAGAGCTTTCCCAAGCCAGAAGCTACTTACACCTAGCCCTAGAATCCACCCAACTCACAGAACTTTGGAACGCACAAATCGGCCATTCTAATTTCAAGAAACTGGTCTGGAAATCCCTAAAACAAATTTCATTGGTGGAAGACAAAGCAACCTTCTCTAACAGATTGCATGCCTGGATGACCCTTAACTCCTATAAAACTCTGGCTCCACAACTGTATTTTAACCAGGGTTATTCGAAGTCAATAAAAATTAACTTTTTGAGGCATAGGATGGGAATCCTTCCATGTGGTCAGCACCTTCCACCGTGTCAAAGGCAGCTAGCACATGATTCGTGCAGGTTGTGCAACATCGAACGAGGGGACATACTATACCAAATCTGCCTATGCAAGGACCTGCAACAAGCACGTAATCAGCTTCTTAAAGAACCCTTCAGACAGGAAGGCATCAGGACAAGGAGACAAGCGGTGTTAGCATGTTTTAATCCAGGTAATACGCAACTAAATTGCAGACTGGTCAAATTCCTTATGCTGACCGAACAAAGAACGCCAAAGCTAGCGGAAACTGAATAACGCTCGGGCCGACAATGCTAAAAAGGACACACCGTTAATCAGATAAAAATATGATTACACTACTTGAAGCTAAGGGCCAACCTTCACAACAAGCGAAGATAATTGTCCCAAAACAATTACGAGGATCTGCAAAGAACTCCATGCGGGACTAAAACATGTAACGGTACTTATAGCAGAAGACACTTAAAGCTCCACATAACTCCTACAATTAATTTTGACCTTATATCGGTAAAGAAGTTCCCAACTAGGGGTTTTGAAAAAATTTATTTTTACAGGACACAAACATTGATGGATTTGTTAAACTTATTTTAGGATTTTATGTAATGTATTGCAATGGTTTTAAGTAACTATGCAGGAAATAAAGAATCTGAATCTGAAACCTGCCAGACAGCTGGAATATAGCAGCTACATCTTCAGAGGCCTCCTACGAAATTCATTGTCCTTATTTACAAAATTAGAAATTTTGCAACAGGAACTATTTCAGTGTACAGCCTTCGAACTGGGTACTCTATACACTCTTTCTGTTATTCAATATAATCCATAGCCTCCGCTAACTTCCTCACAATCTTAACCATAACTCTCCCACCAAGGCATTGCACTCTACCACCCACCATCTCATAACTAATACTAAATGGTCGTAGGACACATACCTTTTTTGAAAATGTGCACTTTTTGGCTTCACTAAACACCGCACCAGCAGAAATGTGTGCTATTGGATGTTTTTGAAAGTTGTACTGAAACTGTGCTGCAGGGTCGGACTGGGACAGGAAATAGGCAAGGACACCAAAATTAAAGTGGCCCCATTAGCAATTCAGATAGCTAAATATGTGACCAACAGTTGTAAATTGTGGCCATTTTGAACTTGCAAAGTCAGGGGAAAACATGCATTTGTGCTTGCTGGAGACAATGTTTGTGGTGAGATCAAGACACAACACTAAAGACTAGCCCAAAAGACAATAAAACAGGCACACAAACAGCCAAAAACAAACCCTCACACTGCCCTTTCAGACCAGCTCTTTGGGGTCTGCCGGGTTGTTCTATATGCCAGTCAGACCCTCCTGTTCTCAATACACCCATTAGAATACCAGTAAAAGCATTTCATTGAAGCAAGACAAACATACGATTTGATACAGTGGTGAACATTAAAAATAATCTGCAACATTCTTAAAAAAGGTAAAAGAGGAAGTGGCAGTCACCAGTTTCCTTTACAAACCTATCATATGCACATAACTGTGTGACATTAAGCTATTATCTATAGTATATTATAAAATGAAGTGAGTTAAAAAAAAGCACATGGAAGTGAAGATGATTTTAGTTACCTGGAAGAAGTCAGCTAGTACGATCTGGTGCAAATACTTGAATTTCTTACATCAGTCTCTGGCTTTAAGCCCAAATCAGGATTAAAAAACGAACTATTTTTTATAGTTGATGTTTTTGTGAAGTCTGCATAATGCTGTATGCTGCCCCAGACTACTTGTGACCGTAACACAGGTTGGTAATAAAGAGAGTAAAGCAGGAAGAATCGTCCATAGTCCATTCTCTAGGTTTGCAATAATGGTAAAGTGTGGTGGACAGCAGCAGTCCTCAAACTCTGTTTTTATTTCACTTAAGACAAAAGTTGGCCTTGTACAACACAATTTCGCTTGCTTTTTGCTTGAGAAGAAAATGATTATCTCCTGTAGAAGAAGCGCTTCTCTCCTTGCAGTCAATCTGCGACTTTTCATCTGAAGTGGATGTTTAAATGCCACTGAGGTTCCAGATACCTAATTAGAAAAACTGCACTATTCGAGAGATGCCAAAAAAGGGAAAAAAGCACTTTGCGAGAGAGGAGGAGGGATACTAAAGAGCTGCAATCAATAAGAGGTGGAAAAGGCAGTAGAGGTTGGTGAACCTTATGTAATGCCCTAACTTCAAACTTCGTTAATGGAAATGGTTCTCTGAGTGAATAGGGAGTCAGCTATTGCACACATGGATGTACTCTACTTGCAACATTGTATTTAAATAAGCTTTAATACAATATATTTCACCAAGTTTAGATTCTATGTAAAGAGCAAGGACACAGGAGTCTAATTAATGCTAATGCTTAATGATGATATGTTGTGGGTTAGATCTGATGTAATGGTGAGTAATGTTCATATTATGTAGAGTGTTTGTGTTGCCTTATTGGCACATTATAATACAAATACAATTAAACTGAAACATAGATAAGCTTGTAGTAAAAAGTGCTCCTGCCAGCAGCCATTGCTGCTGTTTTTGAAAGAGAACGCACTGTCATTTGTTCATCAATCTACTGTGTTTTTTTAAATATCACTTTGTCAAACACTTCTTACCACTGACAGATTTCCGCCGCGTGGTCCAAATCCAGACAATGTCCAGAACAGATTAAGGCAATGCTTCTCTTATAGGAGTTACCATTTTATCACTTTCACGGCTACCCTTCATTCAGCAACTCTTCTCTGGCCCTCAAAATTTGATTACTTGCCCCAGTATGAAGAGAACTGCATTGATTCCTTCATAAACGTTAGACACATATTGAGCTGCATAACTTTCATGGTCATTTTGACTGCCAAGACAAATCACCTACGATCCACCCAATAAACTTCAGGGGGAAACCAACTTCTCAGAAGCACATACATTCTAAGGTTAGAATCCAAAAACCTAAAAACTCATGCTGCAAGTTCGCATTAATCCGCTGGACCAGCAGCATCCCTCTGGAACTCATGTCCACCAAACATAAAATGCCAAGAAGATACCTGACATTTCAGAAGAAACTATTCATTTTTATAGTCAATTGCTATTTGAAATGGTTGGTACTCTGAAATCATTTTGCCGCCTTTGATCTTTCCACCACAAACACCCTTCTTGCATCTCCTCTGCATAGCAGTCATTCCTCTCTTCTCTAAATGCCCTCTTCTTTTTTCCTACTTCTTTAACTGCTCTCACGATTCACCCTATTCCTCTTCCTCTCATCCCCTTCCTCCTTTTCTCTTTCCATACCCTTCCTCAACTCTTTTTTTCTACCAGTCTTTCTAATTGAAAAATGTGAAATGCCAATTTTGTGTTTTGTTGTAGTCCTGCTCTGGTTCAATATAATTTGAAACTCTTGCCTTCCTAGTTATGTTACACAGTAAAGAACACCTCCACCTCTGGGTAGAGAGACACTTCAAAACACGGTGGCACAAACTAAATACAATAATTGGTAATAGTGGGAAGGCGGAGAATATTTGAAAAACACGTTTCAGATATTAAATGGAAAGAGAAGAGGCAAGATAGAAAGGCGGTATGAGAAAAACGGAATGAGGTAAGTGATAGATTAGGGAAGGAGGCATCATGCAATATTGGGAACATGTAGTGGTATGGTGAGAAGAGGAGACATGTGAGAGAGGGAAGAAGATACAATGATTAGGGAAGTGAGGAAAAATTAACATAAACTAAATATAACAAAACGCAATAGAAAATCATCAGTAGCTGTTAGTCATTTGAAGACACTTATACATAGAAATGGAAGAGGTGGTAGAAACTTTATGTGCTGCACCTAAGCATCCACACAATTACATTCTGTTATTAACACATAAATGTAAATAAAGGTTCCCTGCTCTGGTCTTGACTTTCCGTTTGTTAGTTTTGAGTCGACTAAGGTCGATCCTTTACATAGGAAGAGGTATTGGTGTTTACAACAAGCCCAAGATAAAACCATACAGACATCAACACGTTAGGAGCCAACTAAAGTGATACAGAAGCATAGTGAACACTTACTATCTATGTACTACCAAAGGCTGTGCGTGAAAATAGTGCAAATTTGTAGGGACCTACTAAAGTTCATAGTGATAGTAAATTGCTCTCAAAATTATCATCAGGTGTCCATTTATTTTTTTAGGAAATAATATAAAGGAAGAAGCCTGGCATCATGTGGGGCAGACGCAGAAGGTTAAACCAACCCGAGAAAGTCTTCTTGCACTTGAAAGATTTTCTGGGACTCAATTATCTCAAGATTGATCAGCAAACCACAGTCGTGGGTCAGCTTTGTGGTAGGTCAGGATGGTAGAAGATGATGTTAAAAGTGGAGGCAGATGCCGGGATCTTAGATTGTAATGGTGCTCTCTCCTGCAGTTAGTCTAATTATAATCTTTGCAAGTAATAATTATTTCACCAGTTGTTAATTGTCTATAGATTTGTGGGGTGATAGTGCACTCACTCACTGTGATGGGAGCCCTCAGTAAAGAAATAGAAAAGAAAGGTTTTTCAACATAAGTCTTCCTTTAGGTGACAGACACACTGAAGTATTTCTTCGGCGAACCCTAAATTTCCTCAGAAAAACACTGCCAAATGTTAAATCCCTCCATAGTGCCTGAACTAGAGCATTTATGATTGATGGTTTCTTGGTGTTGCTTTTGTGTTTTTGCTCAAGTGCCTTGAGACAACAGCTCAGGCTTTTTAATCTGTTTTAAATACCTTCATCATAAACCTCAGAGAATGAGTGGATATAATCTTTCTTTCCTCGTCATTTGATGGACGGGAGGAGCCAAAATCAGGTGATATTGAACATATTCTTGTATGTATAGTATGTATAGGCATTTATATAGCGCACTACTTACCCGTAGGGTCCCAAGGCGCTTCGACCGCTGCGAAACCCTTCCTGGCTTCCCTGAGAGATGGTCCCTTAATGGGTATCTCCAGGGTGAGACCAGGCATCCCCGGCGGTCTGGTGGGGCCGTTAGTGAAGATGAGGCAAGCTAATGCCCAGAGTTGCCGAGTGTGAACGCTGATCAGAGTGGGCACCGAGGCGAGAGAATTATCGAGTCCGCTGACCCTGGTCCAGAAACCTGCCGCGCCGGGAATCGAACCCTGGTCCCGGGCCGTCCTCTGCTCTCGGGTCTGCCGCCTCTAACCAGTGAGCCACACTACTTCACTTGCACTTGACAACTATGAAACAGGTCAATCCATGACTACAGCAATGGGATAAAAGCATCACGCTAGATCCTGAGATCAGTGAGGGTGCAGGAAAACCTTTTGTAGAAGTTCCTTTTCAGCACTGGCAAATAGGTTAAAACCAGTGTTAAATTGGTGGTAAAGTATTACTGTTTTGCTACCTGAATTCAGTCGGAAAACAGTAATACACACCATGCTGATTCGGTATTAGGAAGCGGAGCCCTACACAATGATTTGGTAGCATGTTACTGAATAGGAATTTGGGATTGATACTGTTAGAACTGGGGGTCTCTAGTTGGCAGAGGTAGGTACCTTTGACCAAATAGGTTCCTTGTTTCTGCTCCGGGTAAGGGGGATACACACTTTAGATAACCCCTGCTCACCCCCTTGGTAGCTTGGCACGAGCAGACAGGCTTTTCCCAAAGGCAATGTGTAAAGTATTTGTACCAACACTCACAGTAACACAGTGAAAACACCACAAATGGACACCAAACCAGTTTAGAAAAATAAAATATCTTTATCTAAACTAAACAAGACCAAAACAACAAAAATGCAACATACAGATACTCAGTAGAATGTCTTTAAAAGGGGTTGTTGCGAAAATAAACTTGTAGAGGGTAAATGCAACACTTTTCTCTCAAAGTATCTTAGATGCGTAACGCAGAACAAACTAAAGGCTTGCAGAGAAGGTGATTCGTCAACTCTCCCCGCGCTCCGGTTGCAATTTGACAAGATGGCGCCTCGATGAATTGCGACGATCTGGTGTGAAGTGATAAAATAGCATCTCTGATGCGATGCGACAACGTGGATGCCATGCGTGCACACCCGACGGCCGTGCGGCGAAATTGGTAGTTTCTTGAGCTGCGACAGGCCCTGCGACACGCACCTCCAGGGATGCGATGGCGATCAGCGGCAGCGGCGACATGCTTCCTCTGCCATGCAATGGCGGCTGCTGCGGCAGCGTCGCGTTTTTTCCTTGTTGTTCGAGCTCCCAGCAGCAAGGGCCTCACACACAGTTACAGGCACCTCAGGGCAGGTCAGAACGTCCATCAGGGAAGGCAAGGGACCCAAACCTATTGAGGCAACTTCAAAATTACCTATCACAAAACTACCTGGTTTTGCAAGGGGGTCCCATGAGTCTCTGGCCCCACGCTTGGCGGCCATCTAGTGAAACCTACCAAACCCACACATTTCTGAAAACTAGGCACCCTAGGGAGTCCAGCAAGGTTACAGCTTATGTGGTCACCCAACATTTGCCTACCGAGAATCCCCTACAATCCTCAACTTGAGCTGAAAAAAATCCCTTTTTTCTCAAATTTCCGTGTGGGAAAGATTTGGAATCTGTGTGGATCCACAAATTTCCTTCTACACAGCAGGTCTCCCAATAGAAATCGTACCTCGATTGCGTGAGTGGGTCAGGTACTGATAATGACCTAACACAAAACAACCTGGTTTTGCGAGGGGGTCCCATGAGTTTTTGGCCCCTTGCTCGGCAGCCACCTATGGAAACCTACCAAACCAAAAAATTTGAGGTTTGCAGGGGATTCTGGGTAGGGAAATGTTGGGGGACCGATGCATGCCATACCTTGCTGAACTCCCCCGGGTGTCTAATTTTCAGAAATTAGTGGGTTTGGTAGGTTTCCCTAGGTGGCCGCCGAGCCCGGGGCCAAAAACCCATGGGACCCCCCTTGCAAAACCAGGTTGTTTTGGGCTAGGTCATTTTGATGTCTCCACAATACGTTTTGGACCCTTGCCTGTCGCGGGTACTTGGCCCACCCATGCGAGTGTGGTACCATTTTTATCAGGAGACCTAGGGGAATGCTGTCTAGAAGGAAATTTGTGGATCCACGCAGATTCGAGAACTTTCCCGCAAATTTGAGAAAAAAGTGATTTTTTCAGCAAAATTTGAGGTTTGCTGGGGATTCTCTGCAAGGATATTTTGGGGGACCCACGGTGTCTAGTTTTTAGAAATGTGTGGATTTGTTAGGTTTCCCTAGATGGCCACCGAGCCTGGGGCCAAAAACTCATGGGACCCCCCCTTGCAAAACCAGGTTGCTTTGTGATAGGTAATTTTGAAGTCGCCTCAATAGGTTTTGGGCCCTTGCCTGTCGCAGGTACTTGACCCACCCACACAAGTGAGATATCATTTTTCTCTGAAGACTTTGGGGAATGCGAGCTAGGTGGAATTTTGTGGGTCCACACAGATTCCAGAACTTTCCACCACAGAATTGTGAGGAAAATATGTTTCTTTTTTCCAAAGTTTACAAGGGATTCTGGGTAACAGAACCTGGTGAAAGCCAGACAAGTCACCCCATACTAGATTCCCCGGGGTGTTTAGTTTAAAAAAATGTATAGATTTGCTAGGTTTACCTAGGTGCCGGCGGAGATAGGGTTCAAAATCTACAGCTGGGCACTTTGCAAAAAAAGGGTCCGTTTTCACTGTGAAAATGTGGTGTCCACGTTGCGTTTTAAGCCGTTTCCTGTTGTGGGCACTAGGCCTACCCACACAAGGGACATGCCATTTTTCTTTGAAGACTTTGTGCAATGCAGCCTATGTAGAATTTTATGGATCCAGGCAGATTCCAGAACTTTCCACCACAATAATGTGAGGAAAATGTGTTTTTATTTACAAAGTTTAAGGTTTGCAATGGATTCTAGGTAACAGAACCTGGCGAGAGCCAGACAAGTCACCTCATCCTGAATTCCCCTGGGTGTCTAGTTTTAAAAAAATGTATAGGTTTGCTTGGTTTTCCTAGGTGCTGGCAGAGCTAGGGTTCAAAATCTGCAGCTAGGCACTATGCAACAAAGGGTCAGTTTTCATTGAGAAAAAGTGGTGTGTCCACCTTACGTTTTGGGCTGTTTCCTGTCATGGGCACTAGGCCTACCCTCACAAGTGATGAACCATTCTTCCCGGCAGACTTTGGGGAATGCGTGATGGGTGAAATTTTGTGGATGTACGCAGATTCCAGAGCTTTCCACCACAGAAATGTGTGTTTTTTCACATATTTTGAGGTTCCCAAGGGATTCTGGGTAACAGAACCTGGTGAGAGCCAGACAAGTCACCCCAGTCTGGATTTCCCTGGGTGTATAGTTTAAAAAAATGTATAGGTTTGCTAGGTTTCCCTAGTTGCCGGCAGAGCTAGGGTTCAAAATCTACAGTAAGACACTTTGCAAAAAAGGGTCAGTTTTCAATGTGAAAATGTGATGTGACCATGTTGTGTTTTGGGCCTATTCCTGTTGTGGGCACTAGGGCTACCCACACAAGTGAGGTACTATTTCTATTGGAAGACTTTGAGGAAGGTGCGGTGGGTGGAATTTTGTGGATCCACGCAGTCGCAGATCCCAAAATTTTCCATCCCAGAAATTTGAGAAAAATGTGTTTTTTTAATCTAAGTTTGAGGTTTGCAAGGGATTCTGGGTAACAGAACCTGGAGAGAGGTACACAAGTCACCCTATCCTGGATTCCCCTGGATGTCTAGTTCTTAAAAATGTACAGGTTTGCTAGGTTTCCTTATGTGTCGACTGCGCTAGAGCCCAAAATCTATAGGTAGGCACATTACTAAAAACAAGGCTGTGTCTAGTGAGCTTTCTGCCGCCCTGCGGGGGAAATCGGGGGCGGTTGCCCTGATATGCCCCAAGGAGGGCAGAAAGACTGTGGCTATTAGTTTGGGGGGGGGGGTGGGGGCATTGTTATGCCCATTCTACGCATAAAAAAGCCAGCGTAAAAGCATAAAAAAGTGTGCTCTCTGATGCCCCCTTGGGGGCAGATCAGGGGCTACTGCCCAAATCTGTCTCCTAGGCTAGGGGGAAGCAAGACACTGGAATTTATCGGGGCATGATGGGGGCATTGGCATGCCCATTATGGGCAGACCACACCCCTGAATTAAAAAATATATATATTCCCTGATGCCTATTGGTATTTCTGCCCCCCCCCCCCGGAGGCAGATAAGGGGCTTTTGCCCCTAGCTGACTCCGGGGTGGGGAAGAAAGACTGTGGCATTTTTTTGGGGGGGTGGGGTGGCTGCATTGGCATGCCCATTCTGGGCAGCCCCACAACGAACTTTGAACAAAGGAAAATCCCTGGTGCCTAGTGGGCTTTAAGGGGCTATTGCCCCATCTGTCTTCCAGGTGAGACAGAAAGACTGTACCATTTGGGTGGGGGCACAGGCATGCCCATTCTTGGCAGCCCCCACCGCAACGTACATTTTTTAATTAAAGCCCTGGGGCCTAGTGAGCTTTCTGCACCCCCAGGGGGCAGATTAGGGCTATTGCCCCATCTGCATTCTGGGGGGGGAAGTATATCCTGTGCCCTGTTTGGGGGGTTAGGATGGGGGCATTGGCATGCCCATTCTGGGCAGCCCACACCCCTAGCATATAAATAGAGTATCCCTGGTGCCTAGGGTGCTTTCTGCCCCCTTGGGGGGCAGATTGGGGACCGCTGCCCCTATCTGCCCCCTGGGGGCAGAAAGGCTGTATTGCATAATTGCATACGGGGAGAAAAGGCCCTTGCCCAAGGGGCCGTTCCCCCTCCCTGGTGGCTAGTGGGTGAATCCCTGTTTGGGGATCGCCCTCCTGGGGTTATCCCAAAGCAGGGATCCACTAGGGAAGGGTGCCATTGGAAAGAGGAGATTCTTTCCTTTCTAACAATACATCTCCCATGTTTTTCGGTGCTCGGGCGGCTGAGATAGCCCCACAAGCACCGAAACTATAAAACTGAAACTAAGTTTCAGTTTTGTTTGCATTGTAAAGACGACAGCGCTCCATGCGCGCGATCGTCATTACAATTAAAACACCTAGGGCCAGATGTAGATAATCAGCATTTACCGATTCTAAAATACTGAATTATACCGATTCGGTATTTTAGAATCGGTAAATGCTATGTAGGTATCCAATCGGTAAATTTTCCCGAATCTGTAAAATTCGGTAAATACCGAATCGGTATTTACCGATTCGGTATTCTCCATTCATTCCTATGGGCCTTAAGGCCCATAGGAATGAATGGGAATTACCGAATCGGTAAATACCGATTCGGTAAAAGGGGGGAACATTGAAGGGTGGCAGGGTGTCACTTTGACATCCTGTTGCACCCCTGAATTGTGTATGGGTGCACATGTAGCACACATACATGCCCTAAGGGCATGTATGTCTGCCACATGGCACTGTTATTATTTGCATAAATTTGCACTTGTCAGGGTTTTCCAAATTTACCACCAACTTGTAGTTGGTGGTAAATAACGAATCCTAAAATGGGAAAATCAGTCATTTGAGTGCTCCGTACATATCAGGATTCGGTAATTTACCGAATCAGTATTTATTAATTCAGTAATTTACCGATTCCTTAAATTACTGATTTGGTAAATTACCGAATCCTTAATTTAGGCCCCTACATATGAAAAGCCTAATTCCGGTCGGTAACGGCCGAAATTCGGTAATTTCTGCCTTTACCGACCGGAATTAGGCTTCCTATATCTGGCCCCTAGTATGCTTTGGGAGGTTAGGGAAGCTCTTCCCCACCTCCCAAAGCAAAAAGAAATGGGAAATCCCTCTGCTGTTACAGCACAGGGACATTTTTAATATGTGCTAATGACGAAATGGTTCCGTCATGAGCACACTGGCACTTATGCTCATGACGGAACTATTCCGTCATGAGCATAGAAGGGGTTAAAAAGGGTTGTTGCAAAAATAAACTTGTAGATGGTAAATGCAACACTTTTCTCTCAAAGTACCTTAGATGCTTCACGCAGACATAAAAAAGGGTCGCAGAGAAGGCGAAGCATCGACTCTTCCTGCGCTCCGATTGCAATGTGACAAGATGGCACCTCGATGTGTTGAGATGATCTGGTGTGATGTGATAAAATGGCGTCTCTAATGCGATGCAACAACGTGGATGCAATGCGTGCACGCCCAACGGCCATGCAGTGAAATCGGTGGTTTCTTGAGCCACGAGAGGACCTGTGACATGCTTCTCAGGTGATGCACTGGCAATCAGCTGCAACGGCGACACGCTTCTTTAGTGATGCGACTGTTTGGCGACACGCTTCTCAAGTGATGCGACGACGAACAGCGGCAGCAGCGACTCGATTTTCTTTATTGTTTCTTTATTGTTTATTGTAAGCCTATGTCACAAAAATAAAAATAATAATTTATGTTGCCACCTACACATTAGCCATAGACTGGTGAGACTCAAAGGCGTGACTAAAAATACGTTTCAGCCCATTGGCTGTTAATAATAACTATGCCTCAGAAACTGCATGATTTGTAATAATGTACTGTGGAGTTTTTGTTTCTCAAATTATCGAACAATTAATGAAATCAACTTTTAAGAAAACAATTCTAAAGATAATAATTATGCTTACTATATTTAGTATCGACATTTATGCAGATTTGCTTATGTTTGTGACACGGTAAACACGGCAAAGGTCTTTAGAAATAGGTACATCCCTAGTGGTTTCTTGGATCTGTTTAATATGCATTTCCTATGGAAATTTTCAATCTCAGATTATTCAAGAGTAGACACCAAGAAGATTCAGCTCAATATCCCTCACAGCAAATGTTTGAATATATAAGTGCTGTGCTGGCTGCAGTCATGTTTGTGCATGCTGGAGTATACTTATGTAAATTGTTATTTTGTGTCCCAGCGGACAAACAGAACAGTACTGAGTGAGTTTGTGATGAATGTAACCATGTTGTCAGGATGAATTCAAATAAGAATATGGGAAACATGAGTGTTTTATATTCTCTTTACAGTGAGAAAAACAAATCATCAGTAATTTTTTTTTTGCTTTGGACCATGAAATTTTAATGTAGTTTTAATGATGTTTTGGCAATAGAAAGCTTTACTTAGAGAGTAGGACAAATAAAAAATGTCTCTGGTATTCACTGTAACAAATAAAATGCAGATTCAAAAAGTTGTTCCACTATTAAACCAACATTGCTTGTACATATTTCTCTGCAACCATAATAGTTAGGTTCTCAGAGAGAAAGTACTTGAATCAATTTAAAAGTATTTTCCAAATGTGTGTGTCACTTTCAAAATCAGAATGTAATGTTCTTTCACAAAGTACTCAAACATGCACGTTTAACTGGGAAGTTCATAACAGATGCACGTGTTGACTTAATGATGATTCACAAAGGTAGACAATTTTAGGGTATATAAACCGAGGTGTCATCTGCATATGTACAATTTACAGAAAATATGCAAAATTCGGCACTATTACATTTTATTTAGCAGTTAGCATTCCCAGTGAATACCAGAGAAGAGGTCAGGAAAATGTAGTGGAAAGAGGTAAGTCCTAAAGTCAAAATGTTTCCATAGTCATAGACCTTTGCCACAGGAATTTACACACAATAAATGAAATTTACCTTTGAATGAGCCTAGTGTTTGTGCTGCAGAAGGTGCGCAAAAGAGAAGCATTATTCCTTATTTTTAACTGTGGCCCAGAGACAGCTATAGCCATCTCATTTAATTCATGTAATTTAAAATAAATAAAAGACATACATATACTAATATATAGAGGGTCTTTGGGTCAGTTTTCTTAATCTAATGGCCCATCCAACTTTCAGTCACAATTTCCTTCTGGCCACCAAACCAAACAGCATGGGTCAATGTGTTGTTCCTATTCAGTGATTGACTCTCTTGAACTGTGAGTGATGCCATTTGTTCCTCAGAGCATGTGTACATCAGCCTAAAAAGCAGTGCATGCTACTGCCAGGGCTGACTGGCCAATATTATGCCAATGCCTTTTCCTTTCCATTCTTTATCCATTCAACTTTTTTTGCATATTTGTGTTTTCAAACTAGGGCCTATTTATAAAGGCATTTTGGAGTATGTAAAGTATTACTCTTTTAGTACTAGTTTACGTATTCTATGTGCCTTTTGTGAATTAGCCTCAAAACATATAAAATGGAAATATTAAGAGAATATTCATATACAATTAGTACAACGAGAAATTAGTGTGTCCTCTTTGCAAATATACTAATAGGAAAGTGGACACTTCAAGCCAATTTATAAGGCCATGCAAGAGTCCTTAAACGAGTAATTATACATGGTTTTAAATGTTTTTATTTATAGTGTATAGCCACCATCCCAAGGAGTGAGGAGACATATTTCTTTGCCAATGCTTGTTATAGGTTGTGTGCTGGTAAAAAAGGCATTTGAAAGTAAATAAGCAATTTGTTGGAAGGCATGAATTCCACCATTTTCATATCTATTTGTAATCAAGGCCTGGGTGAAATTGCATCTATACTTTTTGGCCGCAGTCATTGTAATACCTACCTTGATAAAACTCAGTCATTATTGCTCCTCATTGTCCCAAAAGCTCATTTGATAACTTATGCTCTGGAAACTTTAGTGTGTTTATTAGTTGTATTGTGGCTCCTGACTAGGTGCCTACATTGTTATGCCTCAGTGATAGAATACAAATTAGGTCTTATTGGCTCAATACATTAACACTATGCAAATATGTGATCAGGATCGTTAGTTTTGGGTAAGGTTGCTGTACTTGAGGGCAATGCAATGGTACATTTCACTTAAACCTTACATAGAGTATGTAGTGGTTGGCTATCAAATAATGGTGATGTAGCGGTAGGGTGTCATAATGGTGGGCAATATTGTAGCATATAACCCTTTAAAGGCAATCTTTCACCCCTGAGTCTTGACTTTTTCCTCATCTGTCTGACATACATTGACAAAACTATACACATAGTGGTAGTTAATATTATAGTAGAATGAGTGAAACATAAACCCAAAGAATGATAGTGACTGGAGCAGAAGGGAGGGAGTTCATTAGTAGTTTTGAACATAGAGAGGCCATTACCTAAGTGGCAAGAGAAGACCAGGCTCTAACAAATCCTCCAACACAGTATTGCATGAAGCTGGTTTGGTCACTTTGGGCCTAATGATTCATGATGTCCGTGGCACTGGGGTCATCCTTTTACAAAGTACAGAAGCAAAGCACATTATGAGAATGGTCGTATTTCCTATCCCCTCGGGTGGTTCTCCTGTCCTCAGAAAATTCTGGAGAAGGCCTGCAGAGCAATAAAAACCAAAAGGGCATCATTTTGACCTCGCCCAATGTGAAGGATATTTTTTATTCTGTGGGCTAAAAAACATTGGCAATCAAATTCAAGTGTACTTTGCTGTTTAAATCTAGAAATATAATACCTTTGAAAGCTGTATTTCTGAGCTACATGAGGTTCAAAGCCTCAGAAGGGCAAGTGGGGCACCTGTCATCAGTCCTGCATAGCTCATAGTAACAGTTTGCCACACGAGTATTCTACATAGAAAATGAAAGACAGTGGCCTATGATTCTGATGTGCCCCATCACACAGGTTGAGAAGTATGAGTAAGAGCTGTTCAGAAATTGGTCATTGGCATATCAGCTGATCAGGTGTTCATCAGTGACTGATAATGTGCTGGCTGAAATTTAGCAACACTATCAACATAAACAAAATGCACTTTATGTCCTGTGAGACCTTCAATGCTATTTACAAAAAATGCTAGGTTTTCTGAGGCTTCTCAAAGATTACATCAATGTATAGGCCTGCTAGATATTTGCTGGTCGAATGCCACTAGCAGTAACTATGTTTGGTCATTGTTGGTCCTTGATAGCCTTTTTTGCAACAATCAAATGCAGTAATTCTCAACCAGGATACAATAATTAAAGAGTTCAAATGTAACTACTACATTTACAATCAAGTTTACATTCTTGGGCAGTACAGTTAATCCTACTTGGGTGTGGGGAGGAAAGCAATAGAAATCCTAGGCCCGCAACCATGGGGGGGGGGGCTTTAAAGCAATAGAAGTGTTGCCTGTGATGCTAGGGCTTTCAGCAGTACTCATTCACTACATCTATAAAACAGAGGTGTGAGACTGTGCCTCGTGGAAATGGTCTGCCGTCTGCAGTGCCTAAGTGGTAGAAAAAACTATTCTGCTTCAGAGAGATGTTCTGGAAGGTGGTGTCTTTTTTGTAAAATTTCTGAAAAATGATTCTTAACATATCTGGAACAGCATGTATAGACTTTATTATGTAAATACTAAGGGTTTGATTACTTGAGGATTCTATGTACCACTTGCAGGGAGGCGATTGAAGGAACTCTCTTCAGTGTATGATTCAAATCAAAGTGAAATGTAAATATGCAGCGGCAGCTCCTCCGCTAAGGCGGAGGCATGTCGCCCCACTGCTTCAGCTCTAAGCTCAATATAGAAAATAAAATGATAATAACGTTCAGTTATTATTATTTTCTTTTTTGTATTGAGTTTTCCGTTAAAGTTGTGGGGATGGGCTCCCTGAGTCACAGGAGTGGTGGCTGCACCTTAAGTCTGCGCCTGGTGGTTTTGCCGGACAAACCGGCATGCGCACTTTACAGCTTGGGTGGAGAACATGCCCAGGCTCCCATTCCCCTTCTGAGCGCCAACCCACTGCCCTCAGACCAATCACAAAGCTGCATTGCAGCATTGTGATTGGCTGGGAGCCTAGGTGCTTGCTTCCTGTGTGGAGGAGAGACAGCAGCTGGCGAACGAAACGACCAGAAAGTACGTTTCTTTTTTCTTTTCTTTTTTTTATCCCCCGTTGCCCCCGCCACCGTTCCCTACCAGCCGCCCCTGTAAATATGTGAAAGCAGGAGGCATGAACGTCTGCTGAGCTCACTTTACGAACAAAGTCTTACACAGGTGCACTTGGCGAAATGAAGATTAATCTCACTATGATGCTCATTATCATTCTCTGTTATGTTTTATATTTCTCTCGTACCTACAGGAAAAAAATACAACCTCCAAGAAGTGATTTGAATAACAAGGTAGTAGGTACAATAGTGGGTTTTAAAAGAGCCATCTGCAAAGTAGAGGACATTAGAGAAAAAGCTCTTTCATACACTTGTCAAAAGAAGAAGGGATTCCAGTCTTTTACAGGATTTCTAGAATTTGTGTGAAAGTGGCGAGGCAGTGGGAACAACCTGGAGAGCAAGGCTTGTTTTGAAAGGAGGGACCTCCAACCAAGCAGGTGCCAGCGCGTCAGGAGCAACAAAAGACAGCATTGGTAGTTCCAACTTACATGGATGGCCTGACGGTATTGAAGCAGGACCTTCGAGCAGCAGTGAATAGTGTGACCTTTCCCTGCCTTGCACAGGAGACGCAGCGTTTGAACTTCACGCGCTGCTGGACTGCTCGATGCTTTCGTGGGAAATTCTCAATCGACATTATTCCAGTCAATCCGGTTTGGTGCGACAGAAAGTGCGATGTGGTGGTGTGTCAGTAGGGGAAAAGCACCATTGAGCGTTGAAGGTGGAATAAGTCATTATTGATTATTGACAGCTTGGAGGTGCAAGCGGTAAAATGCAAAATTCAATAAAAATGCATTTGAAAGTACTGAAAAATACCTCTGAAGATAAGATGTGTTCCTCACTTTAATCTTGATTTGTTTTCAAATTTGAAATAAAAGTCCATTGAATAGTTCAGGAGACACAAGAAATGGGTTTGATTTCGACATAACTGGAGGTTGCAGTTTCGACATCGATGCTGCTGCTCGCAACCCATGTAACTTTCTTGAAATCAATTTGCTTTTCACATTCTGGCTTCTGATTTTTCCACATTGGCATACATGTATAGTTTGCTACATTTAGTGTGTGGTGGCCTAAGTTTCGTATCATCATTTTACTGATACTTGATGGTATTACCACCGTCATTACATTAATTTCGTAGCGTGCCCTGCATCGATTTTGCGATGCAGGGCGCGCAACGAATTTCGGGGCATATTACCAAGCAATAGCGATAATTATCGCTATTGCTTGGTTAGAGAGAAAATTTTACCGCTAAGCTGCGGCGATTTTTACCGCAGATAAACCTTGGTATTACCAAGGTTTATCGCAAAAGCGATAAAAAACAGCCGCAATGCATGAATATCGCTGAAAAGTCAGCGATATTCATGCATTATCGAGCTAATGCGCTTAGCCATGTTATCCACCTCCCATTGGATAACATGGCTAAGAACTGCTCAGGGGCAGGTGTTAGCTTTTGGAGATATTCGCGCTTAGCGCGAATATCTCCAAAAGTTGGTAATAGGAGATAGTGATGTTAGCGACTGTTTCCAGTGGCTAACATCTTGGCACGCCCACTTTGCATGTCATTAGTGATAAATATCACTGACATGCAAAGTGGGGCCCAAGATGGTCGCTATCTCCTACTAGCTGTCGCTAACTGGTGTTAGCGACAGCTAGGTAATAGGGAGATAATTTTATCTCCGCTTTCTTGGCTTTTAAAGCCAAAAAAGCGGAGATAAACCCCCTTGATAATATGCCCCTAAGTTTTTTGAATTTAATTGTTTACTTACCTGCAATCATCCGTATTCCGGTGTTTACCACCATCCACCCTGCCACTCCCCCGCACCGCCTGCCTGCCCCACGGAACTCCCTCCATGGGCCGCGGCTGGGGACAGAGGAGATCTCCCAATGAAGGGGTTTGAATGAGAGGAGATCATAGGCAATAATAAGATGGGATGGGAGGGGTGGATTCATGCTGCTGGGGGAGACGTCAAAACCGCAGGGATGGTAAAGAGGCTCTCCTTGAATATAAGGACATTAAGTGCCTTTCTGAACTTTCTAATCCTCGGAGACTAGAGATATTGCTGGTTTCAGAAAATGGAGATCTGCCATCCCCTTGTGCTACTTTGACACAACTAGGGGGAGGGGGGCGTTTTTTAGCCAGCTATGATGGTGCACAGATAATGCTGCAGATGTTGAAGTGATTCACATTTGGATGGGCAACTTGTGCATATCCTTTAGCATTGATATGCTGTAGTGACATTTTCACTCCTTTGATGAAATGGGTAGCAGCGTGGAGTACACTTTTCAGGGGGGATAGGGATGCCAGTCAAGAAGGACATTGCCAAAATATAAGAAGGACGTTGCTATAACTCAAGAAGGACATTGCAATAATAAAAGAAGGGCATTTAATAAAAGAAGGACATTGCTACAACACAAGATGGGTATTGCCTTAGTATAAGGAGGACATTACCATAGTACAAGAAGGGCATTTAATCCAAGAACATTCGCATAATACAAGAAGGATATTGCCATGATGCAGGAAGGTCATTGCTATTACACAAATAGAACATTGCCATAATACAAGAAGGACATTGCCATAATTTAATTGCATTTTTATTTAAATACCTGTCTGCATTGTTTCAAGTCCTGCCTACTTCAAGATATCCCTGATTTACCCGTACCAAGGTGATATCCAGAGGTTCCCAGACCGAGAACATGTTTAAAATATGTCAGTTGTCTTCCCCAATGTATTCCTCAATAGTTTGCCCAGTGTTTTAATGGATGAATGGTATTGAATATTATTTCTTATTCTCATAGCGGACATTAGTATTCATCTGCTATTGCATGCAGGTAGTGGGGCTTCACAAAGTAGTAACCCTTGGAGTGAATTTTTCCAGTGTTTATTTAATGTATTCTTGAAATAGAATGGTGTTATAATTGCATTCATTCCAGTCCACACCTTCAGAACCTCATCATCCCATGAATTATAACATTGCAATCAGTTCCTTCACATCCTAAAAGAAACACCCAGGCTTCAGTCTGTTGCAGAAATTAGGTAGTCAGATGGTTTCTTTGAGGTGCAATTGTCTCCAGCACAGCACACAGCTGGAGGTGCGATTATTGGACTGATTCTCTTTTCCAGGTATTGCTGTGAAATGTCTCAAATTGTGCATTGTTCCTGGTAATTACAGGTTTCACGACAAGCAGTGGGTTCATAGTGAAATGTGCTGCAAATTGTTTTTCGGCTATCAGCTATCCCAGTCTCTTTCTTCTCATCAAGGAAGAGCCACCCCGGTGCATGGCCTTACATGATGCAAACAATTAACTGATAGCCAGGGTTCCTCAGCAGTGTGGTTTCCCTTTGCTAGTTGCAAAATTATATTTCTTCCTTCTTTCTGTTTGCAAATGAACTCATGGTGGTAGACCGGTGCCATCATTCACTAGTACCAGGACATTGATTAGAGCATACACCAGGGCCATTTCCCTGCACAAACAGCTACACTCTTTGTTTAATATTCTTTGCAACAGCCTTCTCTCTTAGTTTGCACACTGTTAATTTTTTATGTTTTTTTAAAAGTTGTTTTGGCTTAGAGAGTCAACATTGACATATTTGCATATGAAGAAACATTTGCTTTTATCAGCTGTTGAATGCTGGTCTTTATTTTCCCTAAATAGTGCCCTGGATATCTAAAGTTTCATGGAATGTACGTCACATGCACCTAGCTTGCTGTCTGGTAATGAGAGGCGCTATGGCTTGAAGCAGCTCCCTGAGTATCAGCTCCAAACACACCCTGTGTGCTTGCAGATGCAAACTGTCTATGCATGCACTTGTCCTCACCTGTAGTGCCATTCTCAAGTAGCATCATTGGTCACTGCTTTTAGAATGTGTACTAGTTGATTCCACAGTGCCTTCGCTTGAGCTGCAGTGGATTCTCAAGAGAAAGAGTGCTGTCAAAGACTTGACTTTCCATGCAGTGGTTCTCTGCCCATATCACGGGTTGTTGCCCAACACAAAAATGTAGACACATAAATCAGGGGTCTAGGTTATTACTGTAAGTGTCAATGCTGATGACTCCTGTCTGTACCCAGTGAGGATCCAGGGGCTCAATTGAGGAGGTTGAGCCATTTGCCAGCAAGATCCATCTGCATTTGGATAGTCCCTAGCTTGAGGTTCATCTCCAAAGTCCCTTGTCTGCCGCTGCTCCTTTCTCAGAGGCCTGTTTTGGACCTACACATTGTAGACCACTTGATCTTGTGAGCTTCTCCAATGGATCTTTGCTCTCCAAATCAGATTAATAATTACCAGGAGTTCCCCTTGTCTGATCACATCATGGTGATCTTCCCATTCTGGCATAACATAATAAAAATTCTGGCACCAAAATTACCATTGTAAGAAGTAACTGGTCGTTCAACTATACTGATTCCGTTTTCCCAACTTTCTTGGCAATAGGGGAAAGAATGCTGGGACATAATATCAAGAATTGTGATACAATTATCGCTGCTTTAGCGGAAGAAAACTGTCGGTAAAGAGGCGACAATGGGCTTGATAATATGACCTTGTGAATTCCCATAGCAGCCCAGGTTAAAACCAGAACCTGGGCTGCTATGGGAATTCACAAGGACATATTATCAAGCCCATTATCGCCGCTTTAGCTGCAGTTTCCTGACGATGAAGCTGTGATAATTTTATCGCCTGTTCTTGATAATATGCCCCGCTGCACTCTTAGTTTTAAATCATGGCCCATTAGGAGAGTAAGGAGGTATTTACAGTTGGGTTGATGTCAAGATTTCCTATTTAGAGTGTATACATGGTTATACACTCTAAATGGGGCAAACAGGAAATCTGCCAAGATTTTATGGGCATCTGATTTGCCCCCATCTATGTAAAATTTGACATGTGCTGGTGGGAAAAGCAAGTGGTCTTGGTACAGGACATTGAGAAATGTAGCCAACATATTCTCTTTTGAATCAGAAACAGTATTGATTTCTTTCCCATATGGGATGGGGACACTAAGTGATTGGTGGCATTAATTAACGCATTGAATGAAAATGCTTAAATCTTGAAATTACACACAAGATCAGTGGTAGTGAGTAGGCAAAAAATTTAAATTACACTAGCATAATAAGCATAATTTCAAAGTATGCTTGTTTCACCAAATTCCTGAAACTACACCATTAAATCACATGGTGTACTTATGGGCCATTCACAGTACACATTTACAGCAAATCTTCTGTGAACACACTTTAAAAATTGAATCTGAGAGGCTGTTGATTGTGATGCTTTCGTTTTTTGCACTATTGTTTAGTGCAAAATGTATCTTCATATCAAAAATTAATGTGAAGGCACATTTCACACTTAGTTAGATTGTTAAATGATGGATTTACATAAAAAAACATGTGCAATTAAAACAAAATATATTAATCTTGTGAATTTCGCACACCTCTAGTAGTGAGATTGATTTTTGGGATGTCAAGATAAGTGTTAAGGATGGGGAAATAACAACCAATCTTTTTAGGAAAGTAATGGCAAGCAACATTTCCCCAGCCACCACCCTACCAATATAGAGCCTAGTATACCATAAGGAGAGGTAATGCTTGTCAAACTTAAGTGCAGTTCTTAGGCACAATACCAGAGAAAAAAAGCTAACATTTCACATAGATTCAGGGCAAGGGTTTATTTTGAGAAACCCTTAGTATAGCTGCTAAGAAAGTGGATGAAAAGACAGGAACATAACACTTATTTCCCAAATAGACTGCTATAAATCCAAATACAGAGAGTGCTTGAATTGTAATTGCCACTAAAGAGGCAAATAAAATAAAATCCCTCCTTCATAATTATGATAAAAAGCCTAGAATTTACAGTCTCTTTAGAGATAAATTGGAGAGCAGATCCTTGTTCGGTTAGAGAAAAACGCCTCTGTTAGGGTAGTCTAGTACACAGTTATTTTAGCAGATTAGGAAATGGATTACATGTGACTCAGCCTACTCTCTTGAATACTTGGAAGGTACCTGATAACTAACGTATGTGGGGAGCACTATTTTCCCTTTTGAAAATAAGGTATTACTGCATTTATTAGCCATCATGAATAATGATATATCATATCCAGTGGCGCAACACTTTGATGTTAAAACAGCTGGGTGAGACAGACTGTATGTTGAAGAGATCGGGAGAAGAGACTCTGATGCCTGGAATCAAAATACATCTTGGAACTGAATATCAATCAGCTAGCTGGCCTTGACATTGATGAGTAATTAGCCACTCATTTAGGATGAACTCATGGGCGCTATAATCATGAATGTATTTATATTTGGAGATTGATGTTTTAACATGGGTGACTTCTAAGTAAAGTTTATTTTTTTGTGGTATATTTTTGTCTCATGAATGAATTGAATGTACATCTGTTTACTGACTTTTAAGGGTGTGTGGTACCTCCACCACTTTGTGTGTTTACCTAAATAATTACCCATTAGATTAGGACATTAATATCAGAAGGTATACAATTCTGGTTCCATGCCCCTGTTGGCCTCTATTTTCTCTACACATGCAATTTATCTACTTGGGCCAGATATAGTACCACCCAAAAATTGTGGTTATCGAACATGCATTTGTACTATTCATAGCAAAAGTAATTGAGGATATTTTACCATCAGAAACTATAGTAAGCTTCTTATGATAAATAAGGTCCTGATTTAATTGTTGTGAGAGAGAGCAATCTCTGTTGGCCTGATGGAGAACGTACCATTTTCTAGGCTGAGATTACTCAAGTCTACTCAATGACGACTCAGTGACCAATATGGTGGTCATTTTTAAAGCATTTGCAAGATCCGCCATCATGGCATTTTCTATCAATGCTGATCAATCAACATGACAGAGACCTGCACCAAATTGTTTTCATTTTTATTTTCAATCCCAAAGTGGGATTTGCTTTTTGCAAATAAGAAGACAAATGCTCACCTCACCATGGGAGTACTCTACAATGGTGAAGTAAGCACTAATCAGTTTTCACTTCCCCATACTGCCAAGGTTTTCCTGGCAGTGAAAGGCATTAAAATCTGACCTCTATTTCCACCTATCTAAATTAGGTGGGTAAAATTAGAGGTCTGCCTCCAATGGCCCTTTCCTACAGGGCCATCGGAGGGGTTTACTCATGGTTGAGATGGAGTAGTCGCCCGTATCTAAATTTGGCCGGCGGACAATTCTTTTGGCAGTATAGATACTCCATCGCTGCTGCGAAAAAATCTATCTGCAAATATATAAATTTGCCTCTGAGTCTTGGACTTGCACTGCTTTTGTTTGATTTTTAGAAGTGTACTGACATGAAAGGTGTGAGAAATCGGGTTGCTGGTTGACTGGGGTGTGAGCACTGATCAAGCAGCAACCACAATCCTGGTCAAGGTTAGGTACAAGCCAACCCTAAATGAACCTGTGCTCAACCCTCTGGTTGCTTGGCACAGATCAGTCAGGCTTAAATTAGAGACAATGTGTAAAGTATTTCTACAAAAAATTAAATAGTAATAAAGTTAAAAACACCACACAAAAAGGGGTTTACACCAAGGTAGGAAAATTGTGTTATTTTTAATAAACCAAACAAGACGAAAACTACAAAAATCAAATCAGTAGAGCCAGAGACTTGCATGTATTAAGATTTCAGTGAAAATAGTGTTAAAAACCACAAAGCCCCAACTGTTGATATCTGGTTGTGTTGGACTAGGACAAAGTCAGAAATTCAGGCCGACTGCGATGGAGCATGGGGCGTCTTCAGGGACTCAGTTAGGCCTGCTGACCAAAGTACCATAAATCCTGGTTTGCAGAGATTTGCAGCGATCTGTGTTGAAGATGCGTTCCTGCTTAGCACATTGCTGTTGGGTGAACATGACACAAATACGTTTTCATTCAGGAATACTTCTGTATTAAGGCATTGATTCACACTTGTGGTTTACTCTACCACCGTATTGAAAAAGGTTGTCAATAGAAGCTGCCCTAAAATTGATTGTATCATTATATGGGTGTATATTTGGTTTACCCCAAACAGGCACTCATTGTGTTGAAAAAGCCTGTTATTTGCTTAATTAGTGATTATTGAAAAATAAGGTGCTTCATGTAATATATCAATTGATACCATGCCAGGCAACTGATCCTCAGTCCTGATCATGAGCCCATATTTTTACAGGATTGACATACACTCTGTCCCATTACACTACGCTTTGTAGTATTTTGTTTTGGATGCAGTTGTGCTTGCTTTTAATTAGAAGTGACCAAAAGATGTTATAAAAATGCGGGTCACTGTTTGCTTGCCTGAATTCGTCTATATGTTTTTGTTGTCAGTTTTTAACATCTGGTTTTCTGTGCATTATTTTTTTTTATCGTTGTTTATTTCAGTTCTTTGCATGTTTGCTCTCTTTATCTTTGTTTTTTTTAAATTTTACTGGCTGGGGTAATTCAAATTTTTGTTCGAATTGTAGTAATAAAATTGAAAATTCTGAATCTGTTTATGGAACTGATTTATGTATCCAGAACGACTGTATTTTATTTTTTGTTAAGAGGCAGTTGTCTCTAGAATTACGCAAGTACCCATGGTCCCTTATGATCTTTAGGTTTCACTTGTGTACATATACCGCGAAGATGCATCATGCAGCCAAAGCCATGCATCAGCTCCAAGTTGCAGCGAGGCAGTGATATGAGGCCCTGCGTCATCGTTGAGGTTCCTGTTAATGGCGGCTTGTGATGTGAAGTCCAGTGTTGAGGATGCGGGTCTACGATGAGGAGTCTGGCATCGTAATTGAGGCTGTTATCGATTAGGGATATGAGAGCCTGTGCCAAGGATGTATCATGCAGTGGTGGTACCAATTGGGTGACAGGCTGTTATGCGATGCAGGTCTTTGGCGTGGGTCTGAACCACTCATCAGGTTTGATTCTTTGGTTCTGCTAGGAGTTGGACTGAGCAACAGAGGAGATTTGTTGGTTCCGATGCTTTTACAGAGGCTGGTAGAGCACCTTAGGCCCACTTCCAAGGTCCATGACTGGGGTAGCACCACTTGGGAAAGTAGACTCATAGATGGCAAAGTCCAGGTACTGTGGCCAAGGTTATGGGTACCTTCTGTCACTTAGGCTCAAGTCAGAAAACCAGACAACTAGCCCTTGGGGTCACTCTGGTGGTCCAGGGTTCAACAAATGCAGGGCCAGTCCTTCTCACCCAGGCAAGAGGGCAGCAGGTCAGCCTTTCAGGGCAGCAGACCTTCAGAGCAGCAGTCCAGCAGAGTGACAATGCCTCAGAAGCACAGCAGTCCTTTGTTCCTGCCAGAGTATCCACAGGCCCAGAAGTGTACTGAAGTGTTGGTGTCTGAAGTCCAACATTTATACCTGGTGCCCTTCCTCTGGAAGGCAGGGGAAGCTTTTTGCAATTACAAATTCTCTTAGAAATTCACAGGCTTCCTATGTTCCCTGCTGCGGCTCCAGACTCACTACAGGGGGTATGCAACCCTTTGTGTGGAGGCAGGATACAGCTTTTTCAAGTGTAAATAATTATGTGCCCAGCTCCGTCCTCTCATCCTAGTAATGGCCTATCCAGGCCTGTGTATTGTGAGTGCTATCTAGGAGAAAAACACAATGCCCCACTGTCCTCTACACCCGCAATGTTACCCAGAGACACACCACAGGCACTAAATGGCTAAGGCAGGAAATAACTTCCTAAAAGTGGCATTTTCAAAATTATAATGCAAAATCCAACTTCGCCATGAGAGAAGATTTTTCATTACAACTCTAAAGATACCAATCATGAACTTGCTACCTGCTTTCATTTGGATATCATAGCTTAATAAATATAATAAGGTAACTCCAATGTTGTGCTATGAGAGAGGTAAGCCTTGCAGGAGTGAAAAACGACTTTAGGAGTGTTCCACTACCTGTACATAAAAAACCTAAAAGTACATGTCCAACTTTTTAAATTCAAATATTCCCCGTCCTGTGGGCTGTTTTAGGGCCTACCCTAGAGGTGACATATGTTTTAAATAGTAAAGATTGGGCCTGGAAAAAGGCTTATTTTGCCTGGTCAAATGGCAGTTTTTTTACCTCACACACAAGCTGCAATAGCCTGCCTCAGAGATGTTGAAAGTGCTACTTAAGTGAGAATCACAATGATTGCTGCATGTCCACTAAAAGCATTTAATTTACATGCCCTGGGCACAAGTAGAGCCACTTTAGTAAGGACTGACAAGTAAATTAAATATGCCAATTGGGTGTGAGACAATTGTACTGTGTTTAAAGGAGAGAGCACAGGCCCTTTAGCACTTGGTAGCAGTGCAACAGCGTACAGAGTCTAAAAAGCTAACAAAAGATGGTTCAGAAAACAGGAGGATTAAGGTAAAAAGTCTAGGAATGATCTTGCAGAAAAGGCCTAGACCACGAGTACTCATAGTACGGCCCGCGGGCCGCCAGTGGCCCGGCAAGCCTTCCCTGGCAGCCCGGGGACCTTGAGACATCTTAACCGAGTTTAAAAAATAAAAAATAAACAGTGTCTGCAAACACTGCGCGGGACTCTGACAGACTCTGCTGCTCTGTGGGGGACCGACATTCCAGAGATAGTCAGAGTGGAGCTGCAGGGGGCTAAGAGGAGGTGAAATACAAAAGCCTAATTAACATACAAATGGTCTATTAAAGACCCGTGAAGTGCTTGGGTGCAGCTGTGTGTGTGTGTGTGTTCCCGGAAGCTGTTTCAGCCCGGACACACACAGGCAGAGTGAGATGACAGAGGGAGGCAGAGGGAGGGAGGGAAAGGGAGGCAGACAGAGGCAGACAGAGGGAGAGTGAGGGAGGGAGTGAAAGGGAGGGAGAGCGCAGGAGGTAGGGAAAGGGAGGAAGAGGGAGGGAGAGCAAGGGAGGGTGGGAAAGGGAGGCAGGCAGAGGGAGAGGGAGGGAAAGGAGGGAGGAAAAGGGAGGCAGACAGGGACAGCGAGGGAGGGAGGTAGAGGGAGGGAGACAGAGACAGAGGGATAGGGAGGGGGAGGGAGAGCAAGGGAGGGAGAGGGAGGGAGAGCGAGGGAGAGCGAGGGAGGGAGGGAGTGAAAGGGAGGCAGGCAGAGGGAGGGCGAGGGAGGGAGGGAAAGGAGGGAGGGAAAGGGAGGCAGACAGAGGGAGAGCGAGTGAGGGACTGAAAGGGAGGGAGAGGGAGGGAAAGGGAGGCAGACAGAGGCAGATAGAGGGAGAGCGAGGGAGGGAGTGAAAGGGCAGGAGAGCGAAGGAGGTAGGGAAAGGGAGGAAGAGGGAGGGAGAGCGAGGGAGGGAGGGAGGGAAACGGAGGCAGACAGGGAGAGCGAGGGAGGGAGGTAGAGGGAGGGAGACAGACAGAGGGAAAGGGAGGGGGAGGGAGAGCAAGGGAGGGAGAGGGAGGGAGAGGGAGGGAGAGCGAGGGAGGGAGGGAGAGAAAGGGAGGCAGACAGAGGGAGAGCAATGGAGGGAGGGAAAGGGAGGCAGACAGAGAGAGAGCGAGTGAGGGATGAAAAGGGAGGGAGAGGGAGGGAGGGAAAGGGAGGCAGACAGAGGGAGAGCAATGGAGGGAGGGAAAGGGAGGCAGACAGAGGGAGAGCGAGTGAGGGATGAAAAGGGAGGGAGAGGGAGGGAGGGAAAGGGAGGTAGACAGAGGGAGAGCGAGGGAGGGAGTGAAAGGGCGGGAGAGCGAAGGAGGTAGGGAAAGGAAGGCAGACAGAGGGAGAGCAAGGGAGGGAGGGAAAGGAGGGAGGGAAAGGGAGGCAGACAGGGAGAGAAAGGGAGGGAGGTAGAGGGAGGTAGACAGAGACAGAGGGAAAGGGAAGGGGAGGGAGAGCAAGGGAGGGAGAGGGAGGGAGGGAAAGGGAGGCAGACAGAGGGAGAGCGAGTGAGGGAGGGAAAGGGAGGCAGACAAGGAGAGCAAGGGAGGGAGGGAAAGGAGGGAGGCAGACAGGGAGAGAAAGGGAGGGAGGTAGAGGGAGGGAGACAGAGGGAAAGGGAGGGGGAGGGAGTGCAAGGGAGGTGGAGGGAGGGAGAGAAAGGGAGGCAGACAGAGGGAGAGCGAGGGAGGGAGGGAAAGGGAGGCAGATAGAGGGAGAGCGAGGGAGGGAGAGGGAGGGAGGGAGAGCGAGGGAGGGAAAGGGATGCAGACAGAGGGTGAGCGAGGGAGGTAGAGGGAGGGAGACAGAGAGAGAGGGAAAGGGAGGGGGAGGGAGAGCACAGGAGGGAGAGGGAGGGAGAGCGAGGGAGGGAGGAAAAGAGAGGGAGGGAGAGCAAGGGAGGGTGGGAAAGGGAGGCAGACAAAGGGAGAGCGAGGGAGGGAAGGAAAGGGAGGGGGAGGGAAAGGGAGACAGAGAGAGGAGAGCGAGGGAGGGAGGTAAAGGGAGTGAGACAGGGAGGGAGGGAAAAGGAGGGGGAGGGAGAGCGAGGGAGGGAAAGGATCGGAGAGGGAGGGTGAGGGAGGGAGTGCGAGGGAGGGAAAGGTAGGCAGACAGAGGCAGAGCGAGGGAGGCAAAGGGAGGGAGAGAGAGGGAGGGAAAGGGAGGGAGAGCGAGGGAGGGAGGGAAAGGGAGACACAGAGAGGGAGACAGAGAAAGGGAGAAGGAGGGAGACAGAGAAATGGAGAGGAAGGGAGACAAGGAGAGGGAGGGAGACAGAGAAAGGGAGAGAGAGGGAGACAGAGAAAGGGAGAGAGAGGGAGACAGAGGGTGGAAGACAGAGGGAGGGAGGAGGGAGGGAGGAGGGAGGGAGGAGGGGGGCAGAGGGTGACAGACCGAGGGAGGGAGGAGGGAGACAGAGGGTGACAGACAGAGGGAGGGAGGAGGGTGACAGACAGAGGGTGACAGACAGAGGGAGGGATTAAGGAGGGAGGGAGAAGGGTGACAGACAGAGGGAGGGATGAGGGAGGGAGGAGGGTGACAGACAGAGGGAGGAGGGAGGGAAGAGGGCGACAGAGGGAGGAGGGCGACAGAGGGAGGAGAGCGACAGAGGGAGGAGGGCGACAGAGTGAGGAGGGTGACAGAGAGGGAGAGGGAAGGGGAAAGAGGGAGACAGAGAGAGAGGGAGACAGACAGAGTGAGGGAGACAGACAGAGAGAGGAAGTGAGACAGTCTGAGTGAGACAGAGGGAGAAACAGGGAGAGAGTTAGGGAGAGAGAGGTTGAGAGAGGGAGGTTGAGAGAGGGAGAGAGAGGGAGAGAGGGAAGAGGGAAGTTGAGAGAGGGAGAGAGAGGTTGAGAGGTTGAGAGAGAGGGAGAGAGAGAGGAGAGAGAGATAGAGAGAGAGAGAGAGAGAGAGAGAGAGAGAGAGAGAGAGAGAGAGAGAGAGAGAGAGAGAGAGATGTGTGTATGCCAGGTCTGGTGGCTCAGTGGACGAAGGCGCCTGCTGCAGGGACCTGTGTTCAACCTCATGGTCACAGTTGTTTTTTGTTGCTCTAGCCCCGCCCCCCCCCACTGACCCCGCCCCCACCTATGCGGCCCTCGGACACAAACTACACTGTAAATTTGGCCCCCGAGAGAAGGGTTGAGAGTACCCATGGCCTAGACCAACAGTAGGGTGTACTCTTACATACAATCTATTGTTATTGTTGTTCAGAAATGAAATAATGACTTGATTGCTCTTTTTTTCATTTGTTTCTTGATACCACCAGAGAATATGCTGCCAAATTTGCATTTTTTACCACATCAATTATATAACTTTTCCGAAGTTATACTTAGGAGAAAATGACAGTTAAAACATTATATTTAAACTTAAAAGCACTGAGAATCATCGGTTAAGTGAAGTAACTATAACTCATGACCCCGCCATGAACATGAACATTCCATCAATGAGATAATTTCAGATGTTGCATTAATGCTATAAATGATGTCATAGAACATGTCATGAATAATGTAAGCTGTGAGATAATAAGCAGGGCATTTTGAGTTTGCTAGATAAAATTACTCCAGTTAACACATTAACATAGATCCAAAAACAAAGGTTAAAGTGGCTATAGATATAAAAAACTATTTGTAGGAAGTGCTAGAGTCACATTGATGTAACATGTAAGTCTATTTGTTAAAATAGAGACCGCGTTGGAGGAGCATCCTATACTGGCAACAGCTCACAGACAATTGCTGCAGTCAATCGTGACTCCTCACATTCTATTCCGGAACATCATGACAGCATGACATCATGGACCTGAAATACTACACCATCCTTCCTCTCAATAAAGTCAGACAATAACATGGTACAATCAGTGACTACATTCAATATAGAAAGGAGTAAAGAAAAGGAAATCATTATAAACACTTCATTGAAAAATATGTTTGAGAAACTTAGATTGTTGAACTACAACAATATGTTGAACTACAACAATAATTGATAGGCAACTTCTGTTGTCGAATTCTTCTGCAAACAACCACATTACTATCAAAAGACGTTTTTGAGTCAGTCATAAGATTCTTAGTGCAAACTACACTAGTATCTTTGACCTTTACCACTTTCCCAACATTCCATTAATTTGGCTTGTTGACTCTAACTGCATTACCACACACTTTATCAATAACCAATAGGTCAGTATCTTTAATCTCCCCTTATTTGTAATGAACAGGAACCTTGACCCATATTACATCACCCACTTCCAACTGAGGTGCAAGTACTCTCTTGAGTTGAGAGATGAGTTTCCAGCCCCTCAATAACTCAAATGGTGAACCTCTGGTAGATGAATGCGGAGTGATACGACAGAACCATAGCATGGACCATACAGCATTTTGTACTACACATTTATTTCTCTAAAGATCTACATTACTTGAAGCTGAATTTTCATATAGTTTGAGCGGCATTGTAAGTGGGCAGTGATTTTGAAACTGATATTTTTACCAAATACGTTTTTAACTGCACTCTTTGCACTTTATTTTTCTGTCTCATCTGTCAGAGTGAGCGAATCGCTGGTCGCCATTTTTTTTACAGAGTTTTGTATAGCGCGAACTTGACCCGAATCGGTTATCAGAGCGCTTTACATAGCACCAGTTGTATTACAGGAGGATACATTCATTTTTGTTAGGCACGGGGAGATTAAGTGATTTGGACAGAATCACAGGATGTTCAGCTGTCATTGCCGAGACTCGAACCCAATTCCCCAGATTCAAGGGGATTTTCGTTGCTGGTCTAGTCTTTTTCGGCACAGAGACTACAAAAGATTAATGCTGGCGTGACCATGCAGAATTATCTAAAGACCTGTATTACTTGAAGCTGTGTTTTCACATTGTTTGGAGAGCATTGTAGTTAGGGACAGATTTTAAACTTATTTTTTTAACTTGATATGTTTTCTAATTGAGTACTTACATTTTGAGTCATTCTTGCAAATTGCATACTTTTGATTACTGTATGTTGGTCTTTTGTCATTTTGGGTCTTATTTGCACAGATAAATATTGGTTATTTTTCTAAAATTGGTGAGGTGCCCTTTTATAATGTTTTTATTGTACTACTGTATGTTTTGTGCAAATGCTTCACCCACTGCATCTGAGGAAACCTGACTGCTTGTGCCAAACTACCAAGGGGGTGAACAGGGGTCATTTCAGTGGTGTATCCCCCTTATCCTGACAAGGAAGAAGGGTCCCTACTTGGACAGGGTAACAACCTGCCAACTAGAGACCACTCATTTCGACCACCCATTGAGAGTAGTTTCCACATACTGGCAAATGTATTGATCCCTGACTAGTTATTAATTAAATACTTCAATTTGGCATTCTGCAAATAGCATTCTTAGTACTGAAATGTGCACGTCAACTTTTTCACCACTCCTTTCTTCTCTTTCAAAAAACAGGTGTCTGATTAGAACCAAACTGGGTTGAATGTCAAACCTGAGTTCCATTTTCTTGACAGTTTCCATACATTTGTCAACTTCCTCACCCTCAATAATTGCAAGTGGTGGCAAATGTTTATATACAGGCCTGCCATCAAACCCCAACAAATGAAAGGAGCAGAGTTTATTTTCTTTCAGGGTGATGACATGAGAATCCAATCGCTCCTAAGTACATTACAAAACAATCACACCAGTTTTTCCACGAAATTGTCAGTACTTCCAAAAATGAAGATGGTGTTGTAGCTGATTACATTCCACAGGTGGCTTGATTGTGTTATTGACTAGATAGTCACCTTAAAAGATATAAATATATTGTGGATTGAAGTATTCCCGCTATGTGCCTCACAACGTTCAAAAATGAAACAATACCTATGTTTTAAAATGCCAGAATTAAAATTTCAAGTCACTGTATTTTACACTACTAAAGAATTAAACAGGTGTGTACTTCAACACAACTAGTAAACTATCAAAGGCAATTTAGATGCTTTTCTCCTTATTAACAGATGTGCGCACACCGTAACACGCAACTATTCTAAAATAGTGGAGACAACATATACACCACTTAAATGGAATGTTACCATAACATCAACAAAGTGCCTGGGTTGGCATGAAGTACTTCAGTCGCAGTACTTGTCAGGTGTGCGCATCACAGTTATGCACACAAAGACTGCGACACGCTTTGTGAACTACGCAACTGTGAAAGTAAGTTATTCCCATCTGCACTCTAATGTAATGGAGCAAGTCAACGAGGATACCATGCTAAGTAAATGATGTTCAGCTGCATGCTGTGTTGTTGCTGCACTGCTCTTGAAATAATTGCAAAATGGTAGTATATCAATGCCTGCGGCACCATGTACCACATTTCAATTGAACTTGCCTGTCGCTACCGAAGTGCTTTAACTTTGACAACACTACAAGCTTCCTCAACTGCGCAAAGAGAAGCCTTGCACATGTGCACCAACCCCTTTGCCCCTTTTCTTTCTCTTTGGCAAAATTGCTTATATAATCTCTCAGCTGGCTGCCAATGCTGACAACTTCCTATGCAATTCCATATCAGGAGGTTTCAAACTTGGAGGTTGAGAGCACTCAAACGAGATTGGCCAGTAATGACGTTCACACTCTCGATGCATCCGATATGGGTTTTGCAGTCTCTGACAGCAACTCACCAACAATCATGTTGTTGAAAGTTCTAGAGTCACATTGATGTGACAGGTAATTATATTTGTTAAAATAGAGACCTCGCTGTAGGAACATCCTGTACTGGCAACAGTTCATGGACAGCTGCCGTTACTCAGTCAAATGACCCCTCAAATTCTATTCCAGAACATCATGACAGAATGCACCTGGAACACTACACTATTGTTCTAAAACAAAACACTGATATCCACCAATTAGAGTTCAGTGAACTAACTATAACTTGTGCCCTCCACCATGCACTGTCTATGACCTCACAAATTACTTCACTCATTATATTTTTAATTACATCATTGATGACATCACTGTTGATGTCTTAAATGACATCATTGATGACATCAGGGATGGCATCACTTATGACTCCATCAAATGAATGTGACATTTTGGTATACAATTATCATACCAGAAGGTATTCAACAAGCTACATCTGGATCTAATTTTCTATAGCCTCTTTACTGATGATGAGTATAGGCCTTTGCAACATGCTTGACCTCCTAATGGGTCTTGGTTGTGTGAAAAGAGTGAGTTCTCCATGAATGGTTGTGCATAGGATGAACATCATGTGCGGTAGAGACTTGCCGACTCATCACTCTTTGATTTCCCACATTAGGTTGGCTATCTATAAATATTTTGCTATAGGGAAAAGGTTGTACATAGTAGGCGCTTACCCTCCTAAAGGGCTGTGATTGTCTGTAGGAAGTTGGCTTTGCATGAGAAGTACTGCATTGGAGTAAAGATTGTAAGCATCAGGTACTTACCCATTCATGTGTGCTTGATTGCCCACAAGACATCAGCTATCTGCAGAGTATTCAGTACAGGGTTAAGGCTGTGCGTAGTAGGGCCTTGACCACTAAAGGTGCCCTGGGTGTCTACAGGGAGTGGGCTCTCCAAGGAGGAGTTCTGCACAAGTCAAAGACTGTTCGCAGTAGGTTTTTTTCTACCCATGTCTAGTAAAGCACCTTCGAGAGGTTCGGGCAGTTCAGTACAGGGCAAAGGCTGTGTGTAATATTGGCTTAGCTACCTAATGTGGTTTGGATGACTAGAGGGGGTGGGTTACCCATGAAGAACTGTTCACTGTGTGCAGCATGGGTTTGCCCACCTGTGTCTGGTTGATTGTACACATGGGTTTGGCTATCCACAAAAGGGTTTGGTACCGTGTGAAGCTCTGTGTAGGAGGAGCTTGGTTCACCTAAGTGGGCATGTGTGTCTGAAGAGTAATTCATGCTTTACCTGATTCTACACCATTTAGAAATTACTTTCATACCTGAAATTCTTTACTGGTTTATAGAGTAATATGAGCATTAGTAGGTTGGATGACGCCATCAATGATGTTGTCACTTTAGTTTCCAGACCATGCGTTCATCTCCTTGAGAGAGGCCAACCCCTGCCATACACAGCCCCTTTGGCCATGAACCACATTAGACAGGCCCTGTGCCCAACCTCCTGCAGGCAGCTGACCTCGATCATTCAGACAAAACTCCCCCTTGGACCCACCCCATAAGTTATGTTATTTTTTTAATTTGCTTCGGCTGTATTCCTGCAAGACTACGGCAGGTCCTGCAGCAGTGCTGTGGGACCACACAGGGGTCTATGTTGGATTCCATGAGAGTCTTGTGGTACTGCATGACCTGCAGCCCAAAAACAACATTATTTTGAGGGACGGATCCCTACAAGAATTCCTCACAAAGGGATGGGTTTCAAGTGCCCCTACCCTGTCCCTGACACAACATTTCTGTTGATGTTGCTGCCAGTAAATCCGATTGCTTCGTCACGCAGGACCGGGACTGGTACATGGGACTGAAACACCAAAGAGGAAAAACAGCCCCTCTTCACCAATCAGAACACTTTTTATATTGCGATCCATCAGGGGTCCCACTGGACTCCCATGGGACCAACTGTCAATATATCCCTTACTTTTGAACCTTAATGTCTCAAAAGGATCGAACATATTTACATCAGATCACAAACAGCATAATTTCCAGGTAAGGATTTAGCATTTCTGCCAAATTTGGTGGAATTCTGTTCATATACATTAACAACAAGAGAGAGAGGGAAACAAATGGAGCCACTCTTGGTAATTCTGTTCAGCCATTTTTTTCTGTATGATTGCTTAAAATTCTTACGGGAGATTGTCTGGGGAAAGCAAGTTTTTGGACCCCACCCCCTATTCCCAGTCCTTGCTTGATGGATCACCCTGAAACCTTCTACCAAGGTGCTGAGGTGGATAAACGTTTTGGGAAAGTTTCATGAAGATTAGTTGAATTGCGCTGAAGTTATTAGCAAATCAAAAAATGCTCTTTCTACTGAAAATCTGACCTAACTATAACTAAACAGTGGTGTCTGACACTGTGTGATATGTGGATATATGTATATATATATATAATGCATCTAAAGATTCAGGTGTTTGTTCCGTAGGCATTTTTATCTCAAAGATCCCCTTGTATTGATGTATCACATACCTAACTACCTAGAACGTTTCAGAGATGAAGCAGAACGGTGATACAAAACATATTTCCTAATGAACTGTGAGAATTATCCCAACTGATGCATTTTAAGGCATCATCTGAATCATTACTTTCCTGATTTATGATGCACTCGTATTTAGCCTGGTATTAATCTCCAACATGCCATTATCAATTATACAGATATGCAAGTACTTAGGATAAACTGTTCTAAAAAATAAAAATATAGTTGTATTTTCAATGTGAGCATGTAATATTATGATCCTTTGTAGGCTTTCCTTTCATGTGGTTAGCTTCCCTTAGGCTGCAACATTATTATTATTCAACTAAATGCATAGAGAAGTGTGGCTCAATGGTTAGAGCGGCAGACCCTGATGCAGTAGTCTGGCCGGGACCAAGGTTCAATTCCCGCCTCGGCCAATCTCGGGCTCAATTTCCTGGGACCTGATAATTCTTGCCTCGGTGCCTATTCTAATCATGAGTCCCACTTTGCACCTCTGGGCAATAGCTTGCTTAATCTCTACAACAGCCCCAACAACGCTGAGGATGCCTGACTTCACCTTGGGGGTGCCCAGGAGTGGGCTCCTCACAGGGAAAGGCCAGGAAGGGTTCCTCGGTGGTATTCGTACAAGCGCCGAGATGCCTACGGGTAGTCGTGCGCTATACAAGTGCTTCATCATCATCTCTACTTTTAGCACAGGGCTAAGCCCTCAGTGAAGAGCATTTGTCTCTACACACCATGGATCCCTTCTTTTCCATTATGTTTATTGTAACACAGGAGAAGGCCACAGCTTCCCTCAGAGTTCTAGGTTTAAGTGGACTGAGCACCAAAATGAAGACACACAACCATACATGTTAATTCACATTTATACTCTTCTCATAGTGTCTGCACTTGAATATATGTTTTTACTAAGCATGCTTTACATCGCATGCCATTACAACGTGGTTGTTACAACGACCGCGTTGTTACATCGCAAACCATTACTTCGCAAGTCGCTACAACGCCTTGCTGTAGGGGGCACACTGGACTTAGGAATAGTATAATTTACTATTCCTACTCCAGTTTGTGCAACAGCAGGGAAGGTGTTGGATTGTAAATCCAACACTTTCTGCCCCCTACAGCAGGTCGTTGTAACGACTTGCGATGTAATGGTTAGTGGTGTAACAACGTGGTCGTTGTAATGACCGCATAGTAATGGCATGCAATGTAAAGCATGCGATGTAAATGCTGTTTCCCTCTGCACTTCAGCGTTAATTCGTTTACATTGAGGGCTGCAGTTCTCAAAACAATATACACTCTCATAAATATTACTACTTCAAAATGTGAGTTGTGTGTAACCATTCTGTAACTTTCATTTAAATTATACTCCATTTAACTTTTTTATGATTTGTACATCATCTGTACTACGATCGTTCCAAATGAATTTCTCATAAAATATGAATCAGCACATAGTGTATTTCAACATTTAGTGGATTTCTTTACAAAAAGATCCACTTCTAACCTGTAAGTGGTTCTTTGGTACTTCAGAGAACTGTGAATTATTAAACAAGTAATTTGTTCTTGGTATAATTCCCTTCCTAATTCATACACCGTAACTGATGTACCTTTTAGTCAAGTAAAAGTTCCATAAATTACACCATCAGAATATACAATTCCCTTTGTTTTCAGACAACTCCCCCTAACATTTTTTGCACCTCATGGGTACACTGATCGGCATTTCTTTGGATACCTGAACCTTTCACAGCTTGATTCAAATTTGTTAGAATTTGCATAATCCATTTGTGGTGATGTACTTGGTGAGCCACACCATTCAATAAATCTCCCCTCATTAATGTGGTCAGCATGTTGAAGTATCATACATCCTCATTGCTTGATCCTTAATGAGTTTTACCTTTAAGGATGACCACCTTCTTTATTATGTCTGTGAAGGCATATACAAAATATCAAAATCACTGAATTTAATGGTTTTACGAAACTTGAATGTAATGGTTTTACTAAACTCTCCCTTTTTCAAATTGTGGATGTCCAAAGCTCTAGCACTGCATTTTTGTGACATGGTATTCAACTTCCTAGAAACTCCTGACAAGAATAACTCATTAACCTGTATTTAGGAGAGGGGTGCCTCTCTCACCCATTCACACTGACAGCCTCCTGACCTACAAGAGTTCTCTCCACTGTGGCAATATTTCAATGTTGTTAGTTAACACAGCTTTGCCTAATTGGATCATTGGACCTGCATACTCTTTACTTGTGTGAGCATCGGCCTGTCACACAGCCTCAGTAATGGCAAGGTCAAAGGCCCCATCACTCAAGGGCGTTTGATCAAATAAGCCATGCCATGCTATTTGAGGAAGGGGGTCAACCCCAATTTGAAAATCTGATCATCAGTTACACTTGGAATTCAATTCCACAAAGCCTGAACTTTGGAAATGCACAGACTATCTCCTCGTTTCTTTTTCTGACTCTCTGTCACTCTCATTTCAACTCTGATTAAAAAAGTCCTGCAATCCATAACATTCTAAATTGGTGCTGATCAGCAACCTCGTCAGAACTCAGCTATTCTGAACAATAGAACAGCAGTACCCTATATTCAAAGCACTATATTTGTGGTAGCTTAAACAAGAAGTATTTTAAGCTCACACTACTGTAGCTCATAGGAGGAATACTGTTTTCTCAGGTAACATCCACTGACTGCTGTATCTACCGGAGGTTCAAGGGTGACGTTAGCATAAAAATTAAAGCTAAGACTTTAAATTTTCTCCACTTGATAAGGAGACAATTTTAACATTTGGAAAGCTGAGGACATTCAAGTTTTCCGCTCTTTTGGAAATGTACAGTCCGGTCTGCCTGTCTTACACCTGAAATGCCTTAGTTTCACCTGTGGACCATTAAAAAAAAAATGGAACCATGCTATCCTTTGCCTCGACTTTGAGGACCACTAATTGTCCATCTTTTTGTCTGGTTATTTCTTTTTGTAGATCGGCTTTTTTATAATTTGTTTTTTAAATAGTTTCAGATTTTTGGTGCAAGTTGGTGGTTTTGTCCTTAGTCATCCAGACTAGTGAAATTCCAAGAAACATTCAGCCTTTTCTAACCTCAGCAGGCATGCAAAAACAAGCATTTACAATGCAATAGGTCTCGCAGCATTAAAGTTTGAGTTATTGGCATTGTGTATGACAATGCCAATAGTTATAACTTTTGCAAATGTGACACCTATAGCATTTGTAATGCAATATGTGTTGTACTTATGTGACTTAGATTTATTGATATTAACAATAATAATGGCTGTTAATATTTTTAATAATTAATACTTAAATAAAAGTTATTGCAATTGAGTCGGTGGAAAGGTGAAGTGGGTCGTGTCCCCGAGAGATGTTGTGGTGTAAATGACAATGCCTTAACAATGTCTTCACTGGGGCTTAATGCAGCGTGCTTTCACAAATAAGAGGCAGTATTTGGTTTTTCAGTAATGAACCATTACCTCAGAAGCTACTGCGGTTTCTGTGCACCCCTTAGGGACAGCGAGCTCGAACCAGGGCCTACTGCAGCTTACCCAACTCCTGACAATGGCCCAGACACCCCTCCCTCTGCACTTCCTCATTCCCCTGCAGCCACGAACTTCACTGCCAATTGGGGGACACCAGAGTCGCCGTTCTTTGGCTTTCTGTTTTCAAAGTAGTCAGACAGACTGTCATCACCAGTCCTGGTGTACTATCGGCTGCTCTGCCCACCCCGCTCCTTTGGTACTCTGCCCGGTCACTCCCGGTATATTAGTGCCCGCTCTGACCGCACTGTGCCGTCCGTGTCCCCAAGTAGCCCGGCTACCTGTCTTGACAACTTGCACCCACTAACCCGGCGTCATGGCGTAGTTGAAACATTTCCCAGAGCAACCGGCTCATGCCAGGGAGCAACTGCTGCCTTTAACCACGTGATGCGCGTGCACTGACTAAAACGAAACCAGTGGTGGCGGGGCGGGCCATAGCAAAGCAACTTCCACGCACAGCAGAGAGCCCGAGGGAACACAAACCCAAAACACACAGCATTAGTTTCAAATTGCAGGGTCGGAGGGGTGGTCGCTAAGCATGGGCCTAGCTAGAGCTTGTGGTACTCGGGCTATCCCTCAGATTGCCGCCCCTTGGGGGGGGGGGGGGGGAGGTCCTGGGGGAAAAGGAAGGTGAGCACTTGAAAGATGTCCAAGAGACAGGTGTTCCCTACCACTTACGGGTGGTTTACCACCCAGGCATTCATTTACATTTGATGATGTCAAATGCAAGAGGGAGTGCGTTCCCACTTCGCTACATTATATGCATTGGAATACTCAATGTCACCCATGACGGTCATACATTTTCCAGAGTACTGCAGGCAACACTTATGAATCCCTAAAAGGTCGTATATAAGATCCAAATGCGCCAGCACATTTCTGACCTTTAGTTCCAAGATGATGGATCAGAGGTCCTCTGCATGGCTTGAAAAAGCTGGGCAATGCTTCCCTCTTTACTCAATCTGGCCAGCCATATGTTTTCCTACAGTGAACTAAAAAATCTGTAAAACAACTGAACGTGGTCAGGATTTACTGTGCTGTTTAGCAGCAGAGCTAAACTTTGCTGATTTCAATAAACTCAAACGTTCATCTCAATCTGACTGAGGACAACCCCAGCCTCCTATTCCCAGGTTAAGAGGTGAATGACAGGAGTCATTCAAACCACTGTCATTTTGCAATGTCAATGTTGGATTGTATCGTCATGCCAATGCTAATGTTGTCACTTTGTCAAAATTAATAAAGATCATATAAAAAAAAAGAGGTGAATGACAGGAGTGGTAGCAATTATAGTGTATATAGGTTCAGGCATTTTTACATAAACAATGCCTAAAAGGACCTCTCCTGAACATGCCCATCTAGTCCAACAGAACTCACTCATCTATATTTGTGTGTAAAATGTGTAGGTAAGATTTGTGGTGCACTTTTTTGTACTTCACTGTATTGAGTAAATGGATAGTATCTATTCTATTTGTGGCACCATATGCATGGCTGCACAACACTATTGCCTTTCAGAAACATGCACTGGTCTCCAGGCAAGCTTCAAGGTTGCTTTTTTTCATACAACGTACAACAGGCAGGGCACAGCCACTACTGCAATTGCCTCAATTCAAAGACTGCTGTCACATTCTGTTCCTTCACATTATATCCCCTTATTACCTCACACCTCCACCAGAATAGCCAACCTACTTTTCCCTTTACAAAACCATAAAGAAAAGAAAACAGAAACCAAAAACAAAAAAAATAATCATTGATATTAACTTATATTAATCATTTACCACACTTAAATGTTTGCGTCAACAGCAAGCTGACACATGTGCAGTGATTTTCAAACAAGTGTAAACTGTACCAGCAGGGGATGAAAAGCCCATTAACTTTTACTGCCATGTGAAATACGATGGGGGTGCTGATCGATCGCACATTGGCAAAATATGGTAATGTAGATGGGGAACAAAAGAACTCCGACGTGACAGCCACATGTATTGCTACAAAATAAGGAAAACAAAAAAACATGTTTCCATTCGTTTTAACATGACTTTTTTTGCCCCTCACACAACCTGAGGAACATTAGCGATAGAAACATATTGTACACTTATAAACTAGAAATGCCCATTCAGAAGCAATGTGTCGTTTGAAAGCACAGAATAAATACAGTGTACACGTGATGCGGCACCAAAACGTAAACAAACCAAAACCAAGAAAAATTCCATGTGTTTGCAAAACACAAATCCCACAAGATAAGCACGTTGTTGTTGATAAGCCAAAAATGATTAAAGTCCTAGAACACGATCGGTGAAACTAAAGCAAAGAAAACATACCATGTGTTCATAAAATATAAATGTCACCACAAAGCGAGACAGCCCCCCAAAAAAAGCAAATACAATGTACATAAGCCAAGGACGAAAACAATAGAAACATCTGCGTGTTTGTAAAGTGCAAATGCCACAATATAAGCAGGTTGTAGTTGTAAAGCAGGAAATTATATTACATTTTAAAAACAGTCCCAAAACATTTGCCAAGGAATGCAAACGAATGTCTGTTTAGAAAGATTAATACAGTGTATACAACCCGAATCCCCAGATCGAAAGAAACATACAGTGTGATTACGAAGTACAAATACCACAAAATAAGGGAGTTGTTCTCCGAAAGCATAAATCAAATAAAGTCTTAAATCATGACACAGGCAAAGAAAATAAATGAAACATACCATCTGTTTCTAAACTATCAATGCCTCCATACTAGCGCAAAAGTCCAAAATAAATACAATGTGCACGAGCCGAGGAATGCAAACCTACAGAAACACACCGTCTGTTTATAAAGTGAAAATGCCACCAAAATACAATCCATGAAACAATAAAACAAGGCGGATGCATTGAACAGTATTACACTAGAGAACATTAAGATGTTTTTAACAGCGCTTAGAAGCTGCATAACTAGGGTCTGAAGAGCTATGCAATAAACACGTTATCAGCGATAGCCCATACTGTCCTCAGTGGAGGGCATTGAAGTATACGGAATAGTTAATTATTCCTAAAATTGTCATTGGCGGAAGATATTCACCAGCACATCATGACAGTCCTTTATATTTAAATGCACTACGCGCAGGGTCAGAGACATGCTTTCTGTAAATTGTTAACTCCGAAGGCACACACCAGGTCTTTGTCCACAAACAGCCAAATATGTAATTTATATGGATTAACATTTCACCAAAATGACAATAACACACAGCTACCATTTGTGATTCTGTTCTCTCCCTCTAATTACATTTCTTACTGTTTCGTGACGACGTCACACGGTGTTATCTCAATGTTTAGATGAATAGACTGGATTATTTTTCATATATGTAAACAGCAAAGAAATGGTGACTGCTCCTTTAAAACAAGCCGTGAGCGTGCACTCTCCCGAACTTCCGGTCTTGGGATGTGCACGCTCACGGCAGTCGTGGGGCGGGACTTCCGACTTTGCGAGAAGCCCGCGCCCACAGAGTGGATGGCAGCAGAAGTCAGGAGAGACGCCTGAGGCGGTAAGTGGGGCTTGGCACCTGTGTGTGAGCGTGTGTGTTTGCAGTGTGTGTGTGTGCGATGGCGGCGGCGGCGGGGGGGAGGGGGGGTCTTTGTATGTGTGTGTGCGTGCGTGAGTGTAGGTGCGCTGGTGTGTGTGGGGGGTCTCTGCGTGTGCGTGTAGGTGCGCTAGTGTGTGTGTAGGTGCGGCGAGGGGGGGGTGTGTGTGTGTGCGTCTGGCTGTGTATGCGTGTGGCTGTGATGTGCGCATGCGTGAGTGTGGGTGCGCGTGCACGCAGTGAAATCCAGCCGGAGAACGCGTGGCACTTTCTTGTCCTTCATTCCCCCGAGTCAGCTAGCTATAGTTCTCCACCTGGACCGCATCCTTCGGATGCGTGTATTCCAGGCTTGACCTAAAAAGACTAGAGTCTGCCTACACAATCTTAGGGCTACTCTTTGGAAACTTTTTCTGGTGACAGTGTAGGCAATATACCTGCAACCACCTCGCGCTCCTCTACCATTTACAGTCAATATTCTTTAGTGCGACACAGGGCTGGAGAGAAGGCAAGGCGCCCGGTGTCAGATTGTAGCTTGATGGTTACTTAGACTCTGTTGCTTTACAACATCTACCAGACCTCTCATCATGTTCTGTGCGTCACAGAACTTAAAATAGAAATGTGTTTTTCCATTCCTTACTTCGGACAATAACTGCAGAGCGCTTTGACATTCAAGGGGGAGTGCCACAACTGTGAAGTCTGATGATTTAAAATAATTTAGTTCTCACATATCTTAAAGAAATCCACTCAGTAAGGTAGTGTTTTTTCCGGTTTCACATTTTTTATATATTGCTCTCACGACAGCATGATGTGAGACATCAAACGCTTTCCAGCTGAGTTTTGACGAACTTTGCATGTGTTCTTTTTTTCTGTGAAATGTACAGCTAACTGTTCTTATTTCGAAGCCGATTACCATGCAATGTGTACATTTCAATTAGACTGGCAGCAAAACCCTTCAGCAGTTTAAACACTGATGCAATGCTTCTTTTCTGCTTGCTGTCCCTTTTTGAATATGGAATTTATATAGTGTACAACTGGCCAAAAAAATGGAGGCACTTGTGGCAACGAGTGTACAGTTTGCAACAATGCGTCTAAATTGTAACTTCAGCAACGGTGTTTCAGTATGACAATGATGGAAATGGAAAAGGTGACTTTTATTTACATTTTTACCAGAGGTGATAAGTCGATAGTTGTGGGCATGTCCCTTTTTTCTCCTACATTGTACTTTAACAATCAGCCAGGAAGAGGTTTTAACTGCATGCTGGTTTACTTCATCTGTTGCAGGCCATCTGGAGCAAGCCAGCTTTCTCGCCTCTACACATTTTGACATTGTTTCCTGAATCTATGAAGCTGATATCGGGTGCTGGAAGGTTGATATATGGTCGCTGTTTCTCCAAAAGATGCTGTGGTGCAAAATACGATGTTTAAAGGTTGGGATTTAAAGGGTTATTAATGGGGAGATGTAAAATATATAATTTGGGGATTTTATTGATACATCTTTGCTTTGCAGCTACAATTGATTATTAGCAATTCCTAGGTCCAGCCCCTTTATGTAGAAAGAGTTGGATGGTAGTTTAGAGGTCAATATTATGAGGTTCATTGATCACAAACCCATCAGATCTGTAAACCGTGATAAAGATGATATCTGGATTTAACTGGGATTATATGGCCATGGTAAATCCTTCAAGCATCAATATTTAAAAAGGAGAAATTAAGTAAAATAGGGTAAACAGGAGGATATTAAAAACTTCTCTAAGAGTAGGAAACAATCAGCAGGATTTCAATATAGGATGTTATTCTCTACTAGGGACAGTTTCTTTCTGTCCAAATCTTTCAGCCAGCAAGGGAGTTCATTTATAATCTGGCTTCTAGGTGTAGCTGTGTGCTCCCTACTGTGTTATCCCTTAGCCTGTAGTAACATTCACGCACGCATACATTGACCCTAGATCAATGGTAAATGATCTGAAAGCAGAAACATGAACAGTTGGATTATCATTATTATTATTATTGTTGGTGTTATCATTATTGTTCTTCGTCTTGTTATTATTAAATCATCTTTATCATGATTACATGTTTATGTAACTTCTCTCGACGCTACCTAAGCTATGTCAATAACTATAAAACCTATGTAATGATACCCTGTTTACCATATTCTGTATGTTTTCTTGGCGTTGGCAAGAAAGAATGCAAGTGGATGAACAGTTTCAATTAAAATATGTATTCTAAGAACAATATTAGGCAAGAAACCAAGCTCAATCAGTTATACATAAGTAAAATGTATACAATTCTACTCTCTTCAACATTGAAAACTAAAAAGCACCAATCACCAATGGCCAGATTTCCTCAGGACTTGCGTTGCCCTAGCATGATGCAAGTCGCCGCAAGGCAGCACAAGACCTTTGTGTGATTTACTAAGGCACCTTGTGTGGAACTGTATGGTTTACTAAAACCAAAGTAACAGCTGTATTGCATTACCTTGCAGTAGAAGTAAGAAAGTGCCCTCTTTTTGCATAGTCACTCCCACTTTTTGCCAAACTGTTTATGTACTTTCACTGAGTGTTCCCTGGGATCCTGCCAACCAGGTACCTAGGGCCTATGTTCTTTCCCTAAAATGAATTAAAACAAAACCTAATTGGCATTTTTTGGCCACATGTCAGTCCCTTGTAACTGGTACCAGAGGTACCAAGGGCACTGAGCCTCTAAGGGCTGCACCACTTATTGAGCCACCCTTGGAGGCCCTGTACCTTTACACACACACATTACCCTTGCAGGCTGCATGTTTTGGTGCAGAACAATGTGAAGAGTCGACATGGCACAAATCCATGTGTGCCATGCCTATAACCCACTGCCCTGGCACAGGTAAGCCACCCCTCTAGCTGGGTGCACTAAACCAGTGGTGAGGGTACAGGGTGCATGAGCCCTGTACCCCCACAGTGTCTAAGCCAATTCTTAGACATTGGAAGTGCAGTAATTGCATTAGCAGTATATGGTGTTGGGAGTTTGCAATTTTGAACTCCACAGCACCATAATGGCTTTAGTGAAAACTGGGACGTTTGGTATCAAACTTCTCAGCACATTAAACCCACACTGATGCCAGTGTGGGATTTAATAAAAAATGCACTCAGAGGGCATCTTAGAGATGCCTCCTGAAAAACGACCTAACTCTAGTGTACTGGCTGAGTGGCAGCTCGCCAGCTACCATCACTAGACATGTTTCTGGACCCCTGGGACGAGAGCCTGCTGCTCCTGGGGGTCTGGAACAATGCACATCCTGGGACGAGGTGCCAAGCCTCCTCCACCAGGATGGACAGGGTCCACAAAGGGGAAGCTTCAAAGGCTGGTCGCCTTTGTGACCTACCCCAGCCATTTGCTTCTTCTAGCAACTGGCCCCTACCGGTTCTGACCCCACTTTGGTCAGGAGAATCAGCTGGGAAATCAAGTGAGGAAGGGAGGTGTGCCCACCTTTGCCAACCCCACCTCTCAGGTGGGGGAGGTGAGGTGAAGCACAACTCTCAGTCCCCACCATCTTTCAGATGGGGGGAACACAGTCAACCAGAGAGAGGCAAATGCCCCCTCCCACTGGAGGGTGGTATAATAGGGGGTGCACCCACCCCAAGGAAGGGAGCCATTGGTCCCTGCCTCTACCTACCTGTAATGCCCCTAAACCTAGTATTTAGGGGCAACCCTGAACCTTGCCTCGGCAGACAAGAACCAACCAGAAGAAGAGAAGAAGAAGGTCTGAAGAAGCCGTGCTGAACTAAGAAGAGGAGGACGCCCACTGACTTGCCCTACTGGCCTGTCCACACCTCGAACCTGCTCCAGCGAAATACCGTGCATTGCAGCCAGAAGCCCTGAAGAACCCAAAGGTCCTGTCCTGCCTTCCAAAATCAAGACTTTGACTCCTGTGAGCTCCGTATTTGCTCGACAACAGACTCTGGCCAAATCAGCGAGTCTGCACCACTCAGCACCTGACGCCCACGGCCTGAGTTCGAGTGGCCCAGCCCCACGAGGTCTCCCCTGTGATCCTGACCTAAGATCTGGTGATCCTTTACCTGCCTCGAATCTCCGATCAACACCTGCAGCCCCTTTCTGGAGGATCCCCGACTAGAGCTGGTAGGACAACCCAATGCCTAAAGACACCCCTGCACTTGATGTCCCATGGCCTTGGGTGGCCCAACCAATGGTGTCCCAGCATCCCCAGGCATCCCAACTTACCTCTTCAACTGGAGGTCACCTCCAGAATATCTTTGTCTCCGAGCATGCAGAGTTTGTTGCAACCGGAGAATCATCATTGAAATCAACAGGGCACTCGATTCCAAGACAGCACCCTGCACCCAGCTACCCCTGTGCCTCTGCGGGCGTACTTTTCAAGCTACCTCAGATCCCCCTTTGCCCTGAGACTAACACCAGGATCTTTGCTCCTACAACCTTGTGGTCTGCTCGTGAGCAGCCACCAACCAGAGGCCCCCTATCCCCCAATGGATAACATTGGGCCTCACCACTCTGCACCTCGCTGCCCTAATGCTTCTGAGGGTGTTCTAAGAGTGCATCCTCGACCCTGGGGGAACCCTGGTTTTAACCCCAGAATACCAAATTTCACAAATAGGTACTTACCTGATTGCATTGACTGCTTTTCTTAAAAATGTGTGGAGTTGGTTTGTATGGAAACTTGAAAAACTGCAAAAGAACTAAACGTGAATTACTTACCTTTTGTCTAGTAAATGTCTCAGTGTGGTTTCTAGGCATATCACACTGATTAGCAAAAAGTAATCTAAAAAGTAACGTGCCCAGTAATCTGTAAAGTAACTGAAAAGTAATTTCGAACTGTTGACACATCTGTAATTCAACAACTACATTTGAACCTGCATTTAACTGTAAATCACTGCATAAGATTTTGCAAAGTATTATTTCACTTACCTGCACCAGGCAGGGCTTGGTTCTAGAAATAAAATAAATAAACAATATGTTTTAAACAAACAAATTGGTCTGAGTTCAGTCTTTGAGTGAGTGACATAATTTGCTGCCTGAGTGTGTACAACCAATGCTTAACACCACCCTCTGGTTAAACCTTACTGCTCGCCCACACTACCATAAAGAGAGAGTAAGGTGCTACTTTTACCACTGCCTACCTTTGGGGTTGCACTGGACTCTGTGCACACTATGCCTCATTTTGGTATAGTATATACAGAGCAAGCTTCCTACATATGGGTGTTTCCACACATCCACCCATGGATTTTGGCGCATTCCCAGATTTATAAAGAGTTGCAAACCTGGAAATGTGTAAAAAAATACGCTTCCCAAGCCCTGGCGTAAGGTGGAGAAATATCTTTAGTTCTTCCTGTTACTTCCTTTTTCTATGTGTAAGGCATTCCACAACACACAGAGAAAAAGCAAAATACCTTCAAGGAATGTTATTGTTGAGGAAGGCGCGTAGTGCAAGGAGGCAGCCAAAATGCTCCATATCTTTGTAAATGTGGCACATTTCTGATATCTCCTTTTCAACCAATGCATATTAGTAAATCTGGCCCCTAGTCACTTGTTTATATTTGCATCACTATGATACATTTTCTGCCTTCAGTGTGCACAAAAGTTCGTTTGGAATCGAGTTCTTCTAGCAAACATCTATGTTCATGTTGATAAAACAACATGTTCTCACTAGACAGAACAAAAATAAGCCATGTTCTGTCCACATGTTTCCATTTAATTTGCCAGAATCATACATAAAGGCCTTGTTAATTAACTTGGATACTGAACCTTGTTCATCTGAAAATAAACAGTACGGTGAGTTGCATGCATCTGCTTTCAAAACATGATTTCTTGTGTAATATTGAATAATTGTAGGAATAGCTGAACATATGTTTACATTTTTCCTTGGATCAGTGAACTGACAACACGTTTTAGTTTTATATTAACTGCAACGTATTTATTTGAATTAGAAATTGAAATGATTTATATCAAGAGAAACCTCTGCCTTATCTATCCTTTGTTGCAACATGTTAAAAACAATGATTTTAATATAGAGCTGAATTTGAAACTTTTCAAATTTTAAACAAACTTCTGAAGCGTTCATGTGCGTGACTTTTTAACAGCTGTATTTACGCGATTGAAATTGAAGTGCTGATACAGGGATGCAATTTGTCTTATAATAGAAGGTCAATACTTCTGTCTAACATTTAAGACTTCCGGTTTGCATTCCTGCCATATTAAGCCTGACTCCCCCCCCACCCACCCACATAAGCCCCCCACCACCTCAAGTCCCCTGTTTGTTTGGAGGAAATAATTTGTTTTCTTCAAGGCATTCCTCGAATGCCAATGGGACTTTTAGTGGGTTGAATATACCTCCATAATTACTCTATAAGAAGGATACTTATTGTAGGATCAATAAAATATGTATGTTGGACGGCAGCCATTTGAAATTTAACCCTTAATTATCCTTCCTAAGTGAGCTAAAGATTGCCTTATTACTAAGTGGGTATACATTGCAACCTATAGTTGGAGGTGAGGTAGGGATAATATATTAACTGTGTTACTTCACTGGGAGATTTTGGGGAATTAGGCTTTTCAGGTCTGGCCATAGACAACTCTGTCTCTGAGCACTTCAAACATTGGTTGTTTTCTAGCAATCCCATACAACATTTACATCCACAACAAGCATTGACAATGTCGATAGGTCTGGCTCTGTAAGAATATTGTATAGTAATGTGAAGCATTATAAGTGACTTGCATGGTAATGAATATGTATTTGTGTGAAAGCAAAGAACTGTACAATCATATTGATGTGGGTTAAAAGGTCACGTAACAGTTGCACTGTCAAGCTAGACCTAAAACCATGTAGCTTAATGACTGCTCTCCTCCCATCTGTGCTGCTGCCAGAGAAAAATAACATAAATTATCTGGTTATCTAAGACAGTTTAATAGCATTACAAGTCTTGTATGCCCCTCAAAGTTCAAACTCAGGCAGCTGGATAAAGAAACAAAATGATCACAGCTGTGTGGAGGGCAAACACTTTTTTATGGAAGAACACGACTATTGCCCAATCAAATCCTGTAGCCCTGGTTCCCAACATGTTGTCGAAGCCAAACCCCTCTCTAGTGATGCTCACGTAATTGTATGGCGACAGCTGCCTTGTCAAGTCACACCACAAAAACTGGAACCAATCTCCATGAAAGGGAAGGACAAAATGATGGTGAGTGAATATCAGAATCTCTTACAGCAACGTTATCAGAGCCCCAAATGCAGAACATTTGAATATGGTACTAATAACTCATAAGAACACATCTTTTTAGACTGATCAAACAATGTAGATTTGTTAAGCTCCACAAGTATCATGACTGGGCAGATAAAACAATACATTTTAAATAATCCTCTACTATAAACAAGCAAACTGTTTGAAGCCTCAGAAGTGAATAATGCCCTATTTTTCATCTTTCCTCTCTCATGACTCGGCCCTTTACATCGTATGGGGTGCGCCAAAGATTGACTCGCAATCAAGGAAGATGCCATTTTACTAATCACCCCCAAGGCACTCTAGGATTGAAACTGAGGGGAGCTAGGGATCTGTTAAGGGGGATTTCAAAACATGTACCAGTGGCTTAAGAATGTGTACTTACTAAAAACTCAAAAGGTTGAGTCCTATTATTTATCATGTGCAATACAATGGTACAAAGAACATTTTTGGCTCTCTTTTTTGTATGTTCAAAATGTTTTGAGTGTCTTGAGCGTTCACAGTATTCCACAATGTCTAGTTTCAACTTCAAGTCCGTAAAGAAACCAGTTAGTTTCTTATTGTTTCTTGTATGGGCACGGGTGGCATAAGAGAACATTTCATGTGTCCATTTGCAGTATTGAATGGGCCTACTGTGACCTTGAAACAGCAACATTTCTAATCTGCTGGCGTGAAAAATGTGCAATTCAATGCCTCATTGTTTTGATGCCAGTTGCTTGCTGAAAAGAAATTGGTGATATACAATTGAAGGGTTTAGAAATCCTTTAAATATACAAATCTTACATAACCAGGACTAATATATTTCACATCGATTCTATTGCCTGGGGGTGTTCTGTTTTGCAAATAGACCCTTGCAGTGTGGCTTGTGTTTACACAAATGATAGAGCATCCTGCACGCTGCTTAGTGATGCAGGCAGGCCCAAATATCAGGACTGATGGCAAATGAACAGTCATCAGAAAATTAATGTTGTAATTTATGATTCTGTTGGTTATCTATGAAATGTATAGACATATAATGTCCATGACCGTAATATATGTGGCTACGGTATCTTTCTGTGTTTCTGCAGCCTTCAATATATGATTATTGATGGTACAAGAATAAAGGGATTATCTGTGAACTTTTTCTCCAATGAATGTTACTTTTACCTTTGCTAACTAAGTATGACATGCGGGTTCCTTCAAGTTGGTGGCTAAAGTGGGATCATCAAAATGTTGGTTATCACTGGAATTTGCTTCATTTACCTCAAATGTGATATGCATTTTAGGGCTTTGTTTATTTGATTATGAGTGCTATTTAATTGGCTAAACAGAATTACCCAAAAAGGTGAATTCTTTCCTCTGTTTAGCCATTGTGATATTTCACTCTGTTTACTAACCTGAGGGGTATGAAATAGTGAACTGGCCTTGCCAGGGATTCAAACTCTGTAACAGTAGAACTGATCAAGCTCCAGTGGTAATCATTTTAAACACTGAAGATTTAAATTGGACTATCAGTTGCAAATGCAAAATTGACAGCAAATGCATCTAGTCTTGTCAGGAGGTCCAAAAACAGCCAGATTACAAAAACAAAAAAAATTTGCCCTGACGTGCAGACTTTTTTCTCCCTGAGGCTAGCGTAATAGATTCCCTGCCCGTGACTGCCATGTCTCGAATTTAAGAATCCAATGCACCACTGTACTGTCCTTATGAGCCTTTAGAATGATCGATACCTAGAACTTTATAACAGAAAAGGTGCTGTTGCAATAATATTTGACATATTTATTTTTTAGACTCTTATTAGTAGACATTACTAGCAAGAATGGCAAATGAAGGGAGAGTAACCAATAAGCCCTGGGCTGAGTTACTATTTTCTTAAAGATTAAAGGCGAAAAGTGAAATCTTTTAAAGAGTTCTTATCTCCAGCCCTAAGAAAGTTTGAAGTCAGATATGTAGCTTCGTTTTTCATAAATTTATCAGACATAGAGTGAAGCTGATTCATGTATTCAGACTTCAATTTAATGTGTAACCAGAAAAGCTATTGAAATTGGAAAAGTTAATTAAGTAGAGGTAAAAACAACACAGCACAGTACACCACAAATCTAAAATTGCATGAATTCATCTGGTTTTACCTGGAAGGATTTAAATTGGAAATAGCTCCTTAAAGACCAATCCTTAGGAAGAGAGCACTTGGCTACCTGCCCACCTTACTTGGGAATAAGGGAACACCATCCAGGACCTGTGAATAATATGTGCTAAGACTTGTCATCCCAGCCTGACATGAAACATTAAGCATGTACCAACCTAGAAAGGTCGTAAGAAAGACCACAATAATAGAATTTGATATGAGCATGCTGTCTACACTTTGGTAAATACTGAAGTTTTTAGGATCACATCTGACCAGTCTTGCAGTTCTTCCTGGACTGCAGGTCAGTAAATAAACAAACTGCAATGGATCTCCAATTGGCACACCCCTTCCTCGCACAAGATCCAAAACAATCAGTGGGTGGCATATCTAGCTTTATGAAAGACCCCAAACATAAACTTACAACTGCTGTTTCAAGAGAAACAGCTTGAGCAAGTTATTAAATAAAATGTGGTGCAAGAGCGACGCAACTCAGAAATTAGATTTATGAAGCTGCTCAAGGCCACCTTGAGTGGCCTTAAGAGACTTCATAAATCCCAAGTGAAGCAACCCAGAGCAAATCTCTGCATTGTCTTACTTTGTACAAGGGAGGCATTCCATGGATGTTGCCTGGGTGTTCCCACACAACATCCATGGATTTTGACACATTGCCAGATTTAAAAGAAGTGGTAGACCTGGTGATGAGCCAAAAACCTATGCCTTCCCAGGTGAGGTGTAATGAGGAGAAATATCTTTATTACTCCTCATTACTACCTCTTTCTATTAGTGTTGCACTCTACAGCACACATAGAAGAGGAAAAGGACTCAGCTGATAGTTTTTTTGTGTGGATGAAGGTGTACAAAACAATCCACGTTACAATGCATGCACCCTTGTACCATGGTGCAGGAGTGCCTGCATTGGTGCTAGGCAGACAAAATGGCACCAGTGCAGTGGAAAAGGCAGGAATGTGCTGTATTCTTTTAAATAGAATGCATTAATGCCCTTTCCCTGTCATGCGCTGCACTTCATGACAATCTCATAAATCTGGCCCTTAGTGATCAACTGTGGGCCATATACACAACAGTATATGAAATGAATGTTAACAACTAAATTTACCTCAAAGAGTCATACAAACACAGAGAATCCTGGCAGACATAAATGCATTTACTACTGAGGATATCTCTGCCATGAATACAGAGACCCCACGATAGTAAATCCCACTCAAGTGGTGGAAACTTGGCCTTTCAAAGTGTGATTTGACTTGGAAATTTGGGGTCACCCACAAACGTGTACATTTCTGGGCATTTCCAAATTCCCATGGAACCCTTTGTACCTGGAAATTTACTCTGCCCAAGTACTGGGATAATTTCCTTCCCTGAAAAGAAATAGTGACTGTGAGTGTAGGGTAATGGCTTTCTTTACAACCAAATATATTTTCCATGTGAAATTTAAAAAATTTAAGATTCCTTTTTTTCTACTGTGGCGTTCACTCCAAAGTAGAGAACCTTGCACAAGGCCTTTAGGAAAAGTCACATGACATTCCAGGAAGTACACCTGGGGCCGTATTATACAAGTCCCCCGGGGGAGCAATGGGTTTTTGCGCCTGCTTTGCTCACGGGGCACTTTGGTATTACAGAAGGGGCTGCAGACACTTGTGCAGCCCCCTCTCTAATACCGATAGCGCTGGTGCACATAAAGCACCAGCGCTGTTATCAGAGGGCGTTTCCTCATTTGCATGGAGGCTTGCCCCATGCAAATGAGGGAATCTCTTTTTTTCTCTGTGCCCGAACCGTATTACAGACGTGGGCCCAGAGGCACAGAAGCTTTCAGGTGGCACACTGACATTGCGCCATCCTAAGGGTAGCACATGGTCAGTGTGCCCCCTGATGGCAGCCCTCTGCAGGGATTAAAAGGGGTCCTAATTACCCCACAGACATCGCCTTGTAGGCGTCTGCAGTCACTCACTGCTCCTGCCCGCAAAGGCATTTCAATTCCTCCTTCAAAGTGCAGGCAGGTTGCCTCCTGCACTGTGAAAACACAGAGCAGCTTTAAAGCAGCCACTCCGTGTTTCAACCAAATGCGCTGCCCTCAGGGCAGCAGGAGATCGCAGCAGTCATGGGGCAGCACATTCATCATAATACTGGGCATTTTTATTGTTTGTGCTGGGTGCACCTTTTAATGACTCACTGATTATCACCAAAAAATAATCATTATGCTCTACAGGAAGGCCTTGATAGAATATGAAATATGACTAGTGAGGCTAATTTTCTAGTGTCCACCAGCTCAGCAATTGAATATTGACTACCCTTTTGTTGTTCTCAAGTTTCTCTAACCTGTCTCCAACATTGATGGTGGTAGTGATAGCTCAGTGATAAAATGTTATGGCAAATGCATTGGTAACCTGTTTGTTAGCAGAAAAGGTTTCAAAATGCATGTCATTTTCAAATTCGATTCAAATTCAGTTGAGGCTCACGTGTACATGGCTTCCAACCTGTCCTTAAACCAGTTACCCTGAACTTAAGCCCATTGACCTATTTTACAGAGGATCTCCAGAAAATCATCAACACTTTCTCACTCTTGGGGTAATCAACAGTATAGCCACCTGTGATTTCCTCTATTACAAGTACCACAGTTAGAATTGGGTTTATGGAAAAAATATACTGCCCTTATGAATTAAGTATTCACCTACTTTGCTCATCATGTCTCCTCTCTATTTGTTGGTAACTCTTGTTTTATTTGCCCATATATGTTTCATCAATTAGTGAGGAAGTGTGGTAATTGGTTGTTCTGATCTTCTCTTTGCTTTCACAAAGTAATGTCCACTATATGAAACCAGATATCTACCATCCAAAGACTACCCACGCTAAAGGGGTAGGTGAAGCTGTAAGTCCTCAGGCATGCAGCAGTTCCAGGGAGTTACCCACAATAGCAGAAAGTCTGACCCTGCAAAGCATCGTCCTTGCGGAATCAATGCTGCACCTACTTGTTCACATGCAGAAGATCCTGTAAAATGCAATTTAATTGAAGGCAATCTGGAAGTACCAGGAGGACTGGTATGACATGTCTGTTTGAGGGCCTGTTTTTTCACTGTTTGTGGGTCTAGTTTATGGTCTGGTGGGATGATTTTCATTGTTGAGTTCACTGATGCTACCACAAATATTGGAGTAGCAATTATGAATGCATGAAGTCGCGCATGAATCACAAAAAACCTATGGTGTGTCTTCACCACAAGTTCAAAATTGCCCTGATTTGCACAATAGTGACTATTTTTGTGGCCAATGCCTATTTTACCTGCTAGTCCAACCCTGGCTACTGCTACTAGTGCTTCTTTGTTACATGTGCTAGCCATTGCATGCCATCATCTTGGAATTTAATATTGTGCCATGGGTTAATATACATTTGATTTCCCATGTTGAGCAACCCGTGGCAATTTCAGATCCTTGCATCAGTAGCATCTCTAAGTGTCCCTCTAATAAGACTTCTTGGAACATAGGAACTTCCTCCTTAGGGATGGGGAAAATTGGCAACACTTTGACTCTACAACATTGAGTGCGTGGAGAGATTTCTTCCTATGGCTCACATGACAATGTTCTTCCGGTATGAGTTCTTAAAATAATTAGTCTGGCATGTCATTGGTACACCAACAACCAGTTTGAATATTAACCTCATAGCTGCTTCGAATGTTCTGCGCCAGTGCGGAACATTTGAAGAAACGGGCGGGGCCGCGTCAGCCTTTGGCCGTTCTCAACACTAGCCAGGTTGTGCTTGCGACGGCCAACAGCTGACGGGAGCACTTAAGGGGTTATATGAGACACATAATGGATTTCTGATGGGCGTTTCTTAAAAACAAACTACTGATATGGCTGAACTAAATCATTAATGTACAAAAAACACAGGGAAATTGGAACATACCTCATTCCAACTTTTCCAAGAGTGATTCCATATAAAATCACCAATTAAATTGAAGCTAAATGCATTTCATCTCAAAACAGAAATGTTAGATTTCTTTGAAACCTAGGTTGACAAAGCTGTCAAAGATAAGAAGGAATGGCAATTTGGAATCTTAAATTCTTGATACGTCTGAAACAATCTCTAGTGTTTTACATGTAACTTCTTATATCTGGTTCTTTATCGAAATTTGAAAAATTATTTTTGGTAGCTTGGTCTTCACTTCCTTGATGTAAATTATATATTCCATTTGTGTATTTTGTATATTCAATATTTTGTTATGTGGATCTTCATCGGAGTTCCGAATCATAACAAATAACTTGAATTGAATTCAACCAATCAATCAATCAGGGACTTGTAAAGAGCAGCAACTCACCTGTGAGGGTCTAGAGGCTCTGGGGGAGGAAGGGCTGCTGGTCGGACTTGGTGGAAGATCATTCGATTAGCCAGGTCTTGAGGTCTTTCCTGAATTGGGTCAGCGAAGCAGATTGCCTGAGGTGTAGTGGCAGGGTGTTCCAGGTCTTGGTGGTGAGGTAGGAGAACAACTTTGCTCCGGTTCTGGTCTTGTGCATCCTGGGGACGGAGGTGAGGGCGAGTTGGGAGGATCAGAGATGTCTGGTGGGTATGTGGAATGTGAGGTTGCGGTTCAGGTTTGATGGTCCTTCCTCGAGCTTAGTAGTCCCTCCCACATTTAGTACTACATATAGTGTACATGTGCGTATATCTCTGCTTTAGGGGTGGAGATCTAAGAACAGGAAAGATAGGAGCGACGGAGGAGCAGAACTCTGCACTTAGGTTTGTGAATAGCATTTGGTGGTGGATGAATAGGACTATTGTATTACTACTTAACTTGCTACAAAGTGGAGGTTGTGAATAGGTCCATAGTGTTTGAAGCATCACCATCCAACATCATAAAGGCACAAATGCGAGGATGTAGGAGATAAAAACTATTACTCTTGAACAATCTACATATAAACATAAGATCACTAGACTTTACTGTTATCTGTTCTCATAAATAGTTGCTCATGACTATGGCTTATTTTCACATTCTATAAATGATTTCTGTTATTGTCGCATTATGCCTATCAAAGATCATACATAAACTACAGCAGTTATTAACTATCTCATTGCAGATTACAGCTTTGCTCATATGCTTGATAATGTACCACCATTTAAACAAAATGATCCAATAAGGATATCATGCACGGAATGAATTATGGCTAATAAAAGTACAACTTTTTGGGTGATGTTACAGGGACCACCTGATGACTCCAAGCCAATGCTAGTGACATTTCAATGTTAAATGTATAAAACAAAAAAAAACAATAAACTGATCTTTATTCCACATTATCTGAGAATTGAAAGAAGCCATCCAAGATAAAGATTAATTCACAAATAGGACACTTGAAAAACAAAACATATCATAAAAGCTGTAATACTACCATATAGTAAGTCATTTTTATATCATTGTATTACTTTTATGGAGTTCATATTGTCCTGTTCAGAAAAAATGTCAGGTTCCATCAATATAGTTCTCCAGGTACAATAATATCTCTGATTCTCCAAAGAAATGCTGAAATGCAGTTAGGAAAGGCTTGCGTCAGAAATATGAAATCTCATGTTGGGCCTGAACAAAAGCTTTACTTGGTAAGATGCACTCCTGGTATAATTATCTGCTCACACTGATGTACTAAAATGTATGCAGCCAGGGGTGCCAGAAAATTAGCTACTGCTATTTTAAACATCAGAGCATTTCACTTCTTGCCAAGTCTTCGCTTGCCTGTATAAAAAATAAGAAGTAAAATAAAACCAACTATTTATAAATGCTTTGATGCCGTTATTGTAGGGAAGTGCATTATTATTTGGGGTGGGGGACTGCCCATCTCAAGGAATAATAATGGTCCTTGTTTGAGTGAGCTCTCAAAGTCACTAAAACAAACTGAGCTCAACCTCTGGGTTAACTATTTCACAGAGCAGACAGGCTTAACTTAGAGCAATGTGTAAAGTGTTTTACAGCATCAAAACAGTACTAAAGTCAAACCACCATACAATAAAAATACCAGCTTGAATTAGACAAATAGTGTTAACCTTCATAAACAAATTGGCACCAAAAGTGATAAAATAGGAACAGGAACTGGACAAACGAATGTTTAAAGTTTTGAGATAAAAAAAGCCTCAAGTTGCCACAAAGCACAATTGATAGTCTATGGAACGCTAGACCTTGACCTAGGTGCGATTTCAAACCACTGCAAGGGAGCCCAGGTTGGATACACAAAGTGGATTGGTCCCAGAGAAAGTATGGGAATCAAAAAGTTCAAAAAGGTTTCTAAGGTCCATTTAGAAAGGAACTTTGTCATTTTTTTGAAGAAGAATATTGAAATGACTTTTTAAGGAAAATAAAAGTCCTCCCGAGTGGGACCACGCTGAAACTGTATCCAGCACCTTGCAACCAAAGGCTAGATATCTCGAGCTTTGGGGGTTTCATGGTCAAACTTTTCTAGGTCCCAATATAAATTGGGACTTTGTCACTTTTCAGAGGTGAAGGGATCTTTGAGTGGGACAAAGTGACATCCAATCCAATGCTGTGGAGGTGCCAGTTTGAGCATTTTTCCATCTGGATCTCTGAAGATTCATACCTTTCCTCTGGTGCCCAAACGAGTGCACCTCATAGGCCTCTAGGACCTCAGGGGAAGATACTTAAAGACTCACAGAGTTTCGGACAGAGATTGACAGCAAATCCCAGTCTAAGTCCAGTTGTCACTGATCAGCTACAGGTAAATGGCCTCCAGGCATGCAGGACGTGAGCCAACTGAGCTTTGGAGTATACTTCTTAGTCCTGGGTGCATAAGGGAGCAGTTCCAGTCCTTCAGCGGCCCTCTCAGGTCACTGACAACAGGTTCAGTACTCTTCTGCGGGTCTAGACACCTAGCCAAGCCGCAGTAGACAGAGCTTCTATCACATGGTTATAGTCTTTTTGGCCAGGATGAGGACAGGATCTAAAAAGTGTGCTGCAATTTTATATGTGCATGATCTATTGAAAATGCTCAGGCCCTCCACTTCCCAGGAATCTAAGCCCACTATGGCTGTGACCCACTCCAGCCTCATCAATACTCTTCCCTAGTAAGGCCAGAGTTGAGGTTATTCCCACAGTTTATCCTTCAGGGCCACCTCCGAAGTGCTGCACTGGCACACGAGTCCGAGGTCTGGGTAAAATCTGGGTGCATCTCTAGAGGAAGTGATAGGCCCTTTGTAAAATATAGAACTGGATACATTTTACGTGGCATTCTATGAAACCCCTCTCTGAGACGCCAGCACCCTTGCCTATTGCTTGTTATGAAGTGGTCTGCAAAACCCAGTCCCCAATGTATTTCTCAGGAACTGCAGTGAGGTTTGCTTTTGATCAACTAGGGAATCAGTGAGTAAGTTGATCAGTTTGTGGCCACCTCCCATTGTATGTAAAGTTTACCTGAGTTGGTGCACGGTCAGGTATGTGTTCTTGGCTTTCTAGTTGCCCCTAATGACCCATTTCTAGGAGGTGAGTAAGTCTCCCATTGTGGCAAGCCTAGCCTGGTCATCAGCTTGCAATTTTTGCCCAGTAACATGGCCTCTATGAGTCTGGGATGATAAGTGATTAGTGAGTCTTAATGCCTTTGTGAGGTAAGCAAGGGCCACCCAGAGAAGGAAGGGGGTCTTGTTTGGGTCAAGCCTCGAGGTCAGAAGCCTCAGGAAATCCCCCACTGGAGAGTGGAAGGTTTTGTAAGCCCCATCATGGATCCCGCCAGATGGATTCAGAGGGCCATGCATAGGGGGCTGGGTCTGATTGCCTCCCCACTGGTGAGATACTATAGGGTATGACAGCACAAATAGCCTGCATGCACCAGGACCCTGGCCCTTCCTTTTGTAAAGCCTGGATGTGCACTGAGCTGGTGTCCACTGCGGAGGGCATCATAGGTCTGGCCAGATGCCCTGTGCATCTACCTTGGGTAGGCCACGATTCATAGGGGTGCCTGAGAGGGATCCAGTCTGTGACAGAAGATAGCAAAGGGGGTTGTTGCCATCTCCATTAGTCTGCAGAGGGCAGGGTCACCCAACATAGTTAGGGGAGGGCCAGCAGGAATAGTGAACCACATCCACCACCTCAGGTGCTTCCCCGATGGTTTCATGGCTCTTCTCAATCAATCCCCAGAGGTGAGGTAGCCTGATTTAGGATTATGAAGGCGTTTGCTGAGCTATGAGCTGGAAGCACTCGATTTAAGTGAATGCTATGTTGGTAATCCAGACCATACCTCCCTAACTGGCACCTTAATGACACATAAAATGAGTGGTTACTTTCTAAATTCACAAATTTACCCAAACATAAACTGTCATTAACATTCCTCAGCTCCTTAGAAGCCCTCATATAACAGTCATTCACTGACAGACACTTTCTATTGCATTTATATCTCCAGGTTGCAGCTTCTTTTCCTTTCATCGTTTTTTCAACTGCATGACAACAATGTGCCCACTCTTGAAAGCATTTTTCTCAGGGACTTTGAACTCCTTATGAATCCCACTTATAACAATTCTAAAGGAGACTTGTTGATGTCCTCAACCTGATGGAGATATCAAAAACATAACCTGCTTCACACACATCAAGGGCCTGATTTATAACTTGGCAGGCGGGGTTAACTCTGTCAGGGCAGCGTAGTATATTACTCCCTTGGCCTGACAGAGTCCCCGCCCACAAATTTTTAGAAATGACCTCCAAGTCAGCTGTCATTTCTAAAGCATTGGCAAGAACAGCTGTCACTGCAAATCCTTTCAATGCTTTTTAAGCTTGATGCACGACTCTACATGACATAGCCATTCGTCAAGCTTTTTTAATTTTATTTATGAAATGAAAATCCTGCTTCTGATTTTCTTTTTGGAAATAAAAAAATGCTGCCCTCACTATGAGCATTATCTTTCATAGCAAGGAAGACTGTGATGATTTGGGTTATTGGTTTAGGAGGTTGTGAGCCCTTCTCAAACAACTACCACAATCCTTGTCAGTAGATTAACCTTTGCTAAACCCTCTGGTAGCATTACACAAAAGCAGTCATGCTTCACTTAGAGGCAAAGTGTAAAGTATTAATGCAGCACACAAAAACATGAAAAAATCCCACAACAATTTAGAAAAATAGAGTAAAAGTTAATACATTATTTGACACCAAAACTACACAAATCTAATCAGTAGAACCCAATATATGCAACTTCAAGATTTAAGAGTAAGTATAGTGCCAAAAATCATAAGGCTCCACCTGTGGTCATCTGGTTGCGCTTGACTATGAGAAAGTCACAAGTTCAGACTGGCCACGATAAAGTGTGGGCCTATTACAAGTACCAGTTTAATCCCACTGAGATTGGTACCTTTATGTCCTTGATGCGGGGTGTGAAGTTGCGCTGTGTCTGTTCCAATGAGGGGCTACGAGGGCCATGATTTGAGGTCCTGCATCAAGTTGAGTCACTCTGTGTTGATTTGTGTTGAACTGCGTAGGTTCTGATGGAACCCAAAATTGGGCCCGGAGGATTGCACTCTGGGGGCAGCCAACAGTCGAGGACCTGAGGGCACCTCTTGGGGATCAGGACTCACTCCAACAGAGGCCAGCAGTAGAGTGAGTCTCGGCAGCTGAGCAGATGCTGGAGAGGTATTTGGAGCATGTTGTGTCCCTGTAGCTCAGAAAAAGAGGCTACTCAGGTAGCCCTTGGAGTCTCTCTGGCAGTTCTAGGTTCAAGGAGCAGGGCAGTCTTCCTTCCTTAGGCAGCAGGGAGTCCTTCTTGAACCAGGGAAGCAGTGCAGCAGGGCTATCCTTTCAACAGCAGGGCAGCAGAGTAAACATTCCTCTAAGTGTTCCACAGGTCCAAGGCTCATCTGAAGGGTTGGTTTGAGCATTTCATTTTTATACCCGGTGCTAGCTATGAAATGGGAGAAGCTTCTGCAGGTTTCCTCCGATAAAAGTGTTTGGAATTTCCTGCCTCCCTTTCCTGGTCCCAACCTGTCTTCTGTCACAATAAGATATGTGAAATTCTTTGTGCATGAGCTGAGGCAGTGTCTTTGAAGTGCAAGTGTTACTGGTGAAAGCTCCGCTCCCTCATTGTGTCAGGATGGCCATCCTGCCAATGCCCAGACCCTCTATTTGGTGGATGTCCAGGAGGAATACACAAGGGCCAACTGCCAACTACACCTGGCCATGTGACCCAGGAAACAGGCTGTGGCCTTCAAATGTTTAGGACTAGAAGGTGCCAACTTTTTAAAGTGACATTTTCAGAATTGCGACTTAGAATCTGGCTTTACCATTTAAAGAGAGTTTTCAATTACAATTCCTTGGACACCAAACATGATATTTCTACTTGCTCCCAAACAAAAATTATCATTTATTAAATGTAATAGGGTATCCCAATGTTATTGTATGGAAGAGTTAGACCTCATAGTAGAGTAAAAAATATTTGTACGTTGTTCTCTACCGAGATATATAAAAATTAAAAGCACATATACAACTTTTGAAATACAATGCACTCTGCCATAAGGGCTGTTTCGGCCTATCTAGCTGTGACTTATATGTATCAAAAAAAGAGCTTTAGGCTTGGCAAAAGGTTGATTTTTTCAAGTCGAATTGGCAGTTTAAAACTGCATATAGGCTGAAATTGAAGACCTGAGAAATGTTTATAAAGGCTACTGAAGTAGGTGGCACAATAAGTACAGCAGGCCACTAGTTGCATTTAATTATCAAGCGCTGGGTACATGTTGTACTACTTTTTTAGGAACTTATAAGTAAATCAAATGTGCCAATTGGGTGTAGGGGGGGACTTGCTGAAATCACTGCTTTGCTGTGGGGGACATTGCTACACCGCCTACCTGGCTTGAAGAACACAGCTGCACTTGGGACCCCACGCTGCCGGTCTCCCCTACCCCCGCTGCTTGTTCCACCGCGCGGCCGCCGAGGGGGGACACTACAGCTCCCAAGTAGCAGTGAGGTAGCACCGCCCACTTCCGCCCACTATCGCGCCCGGAGGCGTTCAAAGGGCAGAGGCTCCCTCGGTGGAGCGGGGGACTTGCTGAAATCACTGCTTTGCTGTGGGGGACATTGCTACACCGCCTACCTGGCTTGAAGAACACAGCTGCACTTGGGACCCCACGCTGCCGGTCTTCCCTGCCGCCGCTGCCTGTTCCACCGCGCGGCCGCCGAGGGGGGAGACTACAGCTCCCAGGTAGCAGTGCGGTAGCACCGCCCACTTCCACCCACTATCGCGCCCGGAGGCGTTCAGAGGGCAGAGGCTCCCTCGGTGGAGGGGGGACTTGCTGAAATCACTGCTTTGCTGTGGGGGACATTGCTACACCGCCTACCTGGCTTGAAGAACACAGCTGCACTTGGGACCCCACGCTGCCGGTCTCCCCTGCCGCCGCTGCCTGTTCCACCGTTCGGCCGCCGAGGGGGGAGACTACAGCTCCCAGGTAGCAGTGCGGTAGCACCGCCCACTTCCACCCACTATCGCGCCCGGAGGCGTTCAAAGGGCAGAGGCTCCCTCCGCGTCGTGGGACGCGCACGGGTGACGCCGGGCTGAGCCCGGGCAGAGGGCGGGCCCTCTGTGGCCATCAGGGGCCAGAAGAAGCCGGGCAGGGCCACCCCCATTAACCGTACTAATGGGTAAGCGTAAGCATTTGGGGACTGAGGGACAAGGGGCTAAAGATGCTAAGGTACCCCGTAAAGCTGACACTATAATCTCATATCTTACATCAGCAGTTGGCGCCATTAACCAGCAAATAGCCAACGCTGAAAAGGAATTGGAACTGTTAAAGTCCACTGACTCATCTAACACTGACCCCTCACATCCCAGTGAGGCAACCCCTGAATGTTTTTTGGTTGAGGCATTACCTGCTAGTGAATCAGAGACTAATGATTCTCCGGAACAGTGTATAGAGAGCCAGGGCTTGGGCCAAAATGTGTCACTAAACAAGGCTAAACAGAAGTCTAAGAATAGTGGGGGGAAAGGTATTCCTGCCTCCCTTCACCAGGACCTTGTTCGTGACTTTTGCTTACTCATGGAGGATAAACTGGAAGAACTAATTAATGCCCGACTAGAACCAATACTGGAAGAAATTGGTAAAGACATTGTTGACTGCCTGAACACCTGTTTGGCAGGGCTGCTAAAGAGGTGCGAGAAAAGTGACTTATTTATTAATGATTTTCGCGCCAGAGAGCAACTGTCTGCAAACGATAATAAGACTAATGAGACTCATAACTTGGAGCCCATGGAATGCACAGTGATAAAAGCCAGCTCTGTGAATGCACCCCCGCCACCCACACATGTCCCATCAACCCAACCATTAACCTTACCTCACAAGGTGGTCAGGTCTGGTATTAGTAAGTCATTGCCACAACATAACCCCATCCCAGCCATGCAAGAGAATATCGTAGCACGTTCTAATACCCCCCACAATTCACCTAACCTTAGTTCTCCTAGCACTCCCAGGCTACATCTACCACCTTAGGCGGCCCCCTTTGTGGCAGTAATAACTGGGGTCCCATTTTTACACCAAAATGATAAAGAGTCCACCAGGGATTTACTAGATAAATCTAGGGAATGGTGTAAACAATACTCTAGTGGTGAATATGGTATAACCCGTTCCATCATTATGGCTAGAAGGGTGGGGTGGGTAGGACATGGGGAGAAGAATATCATGGGAGATTGTATTGTCATTAATTTCTCTGAGAAAGAAGTTGCAGAAAAACTGTTCTGGGATTTGTCTCCTATTACAAATAATGCAATTAGACCGCTCCCTTTGGGGTACTTTTACCCCCCGCGGGGGAGCATGAAGGCTCATTCGTACTCGCAGAAGGTAGTTGGGAACAGAGTTACACCTACTCTAGGGCCATGCCACTTTGCCATGCAACACAAGAGCGGGGTTCCAGTTCTTGCTCCTCAGCACTTACCATCAATCACGATACCTACATCGACTTTGAATGGTAAACAGACTGAGGGTGTCCCCCTATCCAACCGTTTTGCACCATTGTCATTCCCAGATAACTCGGACTGACTACACAAGACTAAAGACACCAATCAGATCTCCCCTTTGACACGCAAGGAGATGTGTAGGATTCTTAGTTGGAACATCGCAGGCTTAAGATCTAAGATCGAAGATGAGAATTGGCTGAGTTTTATCTCATCTTTCGACATTATATCTTTCCAGGAAACGTGGGATATAGTCAATAGATTTGACCTAGATGGGTTTGTTCATTTTAGTATTCCTGCTATACCAAGTGTGTCGGGCATAGCAAAAGGCGGCCTATCTATACTATTCTCACTTAACCTGAAAGGGAAAGCCATACAGTTAGAGACTTGTACCCCTTACTTTTTAGTAGTAGAACTGTCAGTGACAAACTCACTAACTATTCTACTCATCAATTTTTATAATTCCCCAGAATTTGTCAGTACAAACCAACTTATAGCATCACTTGAGGAATTTTTGGAAAGTTATAAATTAATTAAAAGTAGTTTTGAGGTTATCCTTATGGGTGACTTCAACATTCATCCTTGCCGCATCGACTGCATCATGGAAGATAAAGGGGGCCCACCTTTTTCGCTCCTCACACATTTTGAGCACACTAAACATGGGGAAGCTTTGGAGAATTTCTTGGCCTCCTTTAATCTTTACGAATCAGGTTGCTGTCCAATAGGCCCTAGATCCCTAACGTTTAAAGGGAAAGACACAGGCTCGGTCATAGACTACATTTTTATATCATGCTTTATTTTGGCTTCTATCCTAAGTTATAGGGTAGTAGACTCTATTTTTAGTGACCATAATCCTGTGGTATTAGAGGTCACACAGGGGGGGTTATTAGATTTTAAAGATCCTAAAGAATCTGTCACGTGCTGTGTGACTGATTTGAGAATCAAAGACCAGGGCAGAAGGTTGAAATGGTCTTATGTGACCCCGATTACCTTCTTAAAAGAGGTATTAGGAAAGATCGAAGAGGAGGTTGGCATTTGTTTAGACCCTCTTGCCTCTAATAATAGCACAGTAGAGGCTGTTAACTTAATATGCCAGCAAGTAAACAACGACCTAACGCTTAAACCTAAACCTGGGGGGCGGAGAGGTAAACGGTGGTTCGACACCAACTGCTCCAGGGCTCATTCCGCCCTCTTAAAGGGACTAAAAGAGACACCAAGAAATAAAATAAATATAGTCCACCTTAGGAAGGCATACAAACAGGCCATTTATGCCCGGAAGAAGCAGATTAAAGAACAAGCATGGAATGATCTCCAATCAGCTGAGGTCCTCCGGGATAGCTCCAAATTCTGGGAGGTGATTAATCACCCCTATTTTTCAGGGGCGGAGAATCACGCCGCGAAATGTGTTATACCCGATGAGCAGTGGCTATCCCATTTTGGCAGTATCTATAGTCAGCCTACATCTGGCCACACGCAGAATTGCCCTACCCATTCTCACACAGAGCTAATTCAAGCGTTCGACTCTGAGGATGTAGAAAAAGCCATAAATTATACACTTAAGAACAAGGCACCGGGCCCTGATGGGGTCCCCGCGGACCTATATAAAGCGGCACCCAAATTTTGGGCCAAGATTTTGACAAATGTGTTTAACTGTGCAAGGGAAAATAAGTTTCCTCAATCTTGGGCAAGATCAATAATTATACCGATCTTTAAAAAGGGCCTAAAGAGCGATCCTGCTTTCTATAGACCTATTTCCCTAATAGACTCTGCCGTTAAGATCTTGGGCAGAGTCATTTAAGGTAGGATAACATCTTGGCTAGAAGGTAGGGGAATTCTATCAAAAATGCCCAATACGGATTTAGGCCCAAAAGAAGCACACTAGATCCGTGCCTAAATCTGCATCTGATCATTAGTAAATACACTACAGTGAAAGAAGGGGCTCTGTATATGGCATTTATGGATCTCTCCTCAGCCTTTGACCTGGTTAACAGGTCAAGGCTGTGGGGAGTCCTCTTGGAAATGGGCATGGAGAGACCACTGGTGGGACTTTTAGTAGACCTTCACCAAGGACTAGAGGCCTCTGTCAGAGTCACTCAAGATGGAAGATGCACCAGACTTTTTAAATCACAGAGAGGGGTGAGGCAGGGATGTATCCTTGCCCCTCTCCTTTTCACCTTATATGTAAATGCACTTGAGCCAGTGCTCTCCACCTTGGGGGCCGACGTCCCGTGTGCAAGAGAGATTAACATCCCGGTCCTCCTGTACGCGGATGACGCAGTCCTATTGGCCCGAATGGGCGTGGCCCTTAATAAGTTATTGGCTTCCTTTGGTGATTTTATGACTTCGCTAGATCTGAAAATAAACACACAAAAATCCCACGTCATGATCACGGGACTCAAGGGCAGGAAAAAGAAATCCATAACTTTTAGTTGCACAGGAAAGGAAGTACAAAGGGTTTCTTCCTTTACCTACCTGGGTGTGATCTTTGATGATAAAGGAACCTGGGGTGCTCAACACAAGTCCAAATCAAATGCAGTTACCAGATCCGCTGCAGCCCTTTTGAATTTTGCTAAAAGAATGGGGTCACGCCCAATGGAAGCCATTCTTAAGGTATATAAAGCCAAATGCTTAGCAATCGCTACCTATGGAGCCTCAATATGGGGATATACAAACCCAGTTAATATTCAGAGGGCGGAAAATAGATTTTTTAGATCACTACTTTCCGTCCCCCAGTCCTTTTACCATCCACTCAGAGTTAGGCACTGGCTTTGTCTCAGACCAGATAAAATCTGCCCCTGTCATCTCCTGGCTAAAAACTTGGCTAAATGAGGAAATCTCCCTAAACCATCAAATCCTCAAAGATTGCTTGGCCATGGATGGAGCCCTAAAGATCCCATGGCTGACCTATGTAAAAACTATGTTATCTCATGTGGGACGCATTGATCTCTTCAACTCCCCCGATGGCATTCAAAAGGAAGACGTCATGATGATAAAAACATCATTGATAAACTCCTTTATAGTAGAGCGGGAAGAAACAGAGCTTAAAAAAACGACTGTTAGAAGAAATTATGCCCTCATTACTGTCCCAGGCCCAGAACCCTACCTGGTCTTTGTTAATAAACCATTCCACCGTTTTCTTTTAACTAGATTTCGTTTAAATGTGATACACTTTTTGTTAGGCACCTATACTAGATGAGATACACCTGATAACGCAAGTCCCTGCGACTGTGATCACTTTTCATCTCAGGACACTTTACATTTCATTATGTTCTGCGATCATTACGCACAAATCAGGAGAAAATATCTTTTACCAATTATCCGAGAGGCTGGCTTTTTACAGGTCGGGCCAGCACTCTTATTTTTGCAACTTTTGCACAATGCACGAATAACTTTTCATGTTGCAAACTTTCTAGTAGCAGGAGTCCGTATAAACAAAAGGCGTAACAAAGGAAGACAAGGACAAATCCTAAACAAAATATTTTAACATATTTTAACATATTTTAACAAATTGTGATGTTTTAAATTTTCTACGTGAATTGACCTTTTTTTCAGGCTAATTTAGTATGATGTATAACTTGTGTATATATATATATTTTTTTATGAACTAATTAAATCTGTTGGTCTGATGTATGATATATTATGTAGATATTTTTACTGTTGTACTTTATTGTCTATTTCATGATCTGTATCCTGTGTCCTTTTGTGATTTTTTAAAATCGAAAAAAAGTGATTGGTTGATTGACTGACTGACTGGGTGTAGACCAATTTTACCATGTTTAGAGGAGACAGCATGAGCACTTTAGCACTGGTTAGCAGTGGTAAACTGCACAGAGTCCTAAAAACCAACAGAAAATAGGAGGGGCGAAGGCAAAATGTTTGTTGCTGACCCTGAATAGAGAGGCCTAGGTCCAACAGGGTTTTTCTGATGGTGATAGGCAGTAGAGAAAGGCTATATGTCCACCCATCTAAATAAGGTAGGTAGACATATAGCCAAGTCTCCAAAATCCATCAGGTATTCTGAGAATTTTGGCCACAGCAGAGACCGAGTAGTCTTTGTTGTGGCCAAACTATGGTTTGCACGATGTTTAAGTCCATTGCAATGAAGTATCCTTATCGCCAAGATATACATCAGGCCCTAAGTCATCGATCTGATCAGTTTTCTCCACAGCTTCCAATTCCACACTCTAAAAACTTTTGAAAGGGGAGATAATCTTGCCATCTATTTCGCATTCCATTCTACACATCAGCCATCCAAAACACACCAGGCATCTCCCTTGGTTTCTCAAGTACTTTTCTCTTAAGCCACATCACCAAGCCCCTATGACCAGTGCAACTGCTGCACCTCACACGTGACAGATTGGTTCCTTGCTAGAAACACTCAATCTCATCCTCAAAAGAAACAAAAAATCTAAAGCTATCAGGCCCAAAGACTTCACATAACGGTACAGACACACGAATATTGAAAGTAAAAGAACCTGTTGGCAGTAAACAAAATACTTTGAAGTAAAATACATTCTGATATGTACAAATGCAACTAAAAAAACAATAGCACCAGAAAAAAGAAAAAATATTCAAAACGATACAATGCTAAACCCCAGCACAGACTCGATGAGATTAGAGCCTTTCTCATAGCTTTTTAAAAAAATTTTAAAATCTGCTGTTTACCAAATTCCTTCAAATGTTTCATATGCAAACTACAAAACTTTCATTGATAAAAACAACAAACCTCGACTACACATTGATTTGTAAACTAAGCGTACCTGTGTCTTCCATTACTTCTGGATTCATGAATACCTAGAACATCACATTATTTTAAAATTAAACAAATTCCAGGTTCTCACATTTAAGGTCCATGTTATTATTAATTTAATTACTGTCGCAATGAAACGTCTATTTCTGGTTCCTAGTCTCCACTTGGACAACATGAAATTTAGAAATTGGCAAATAATGGGACAAAGGATCCTTTATGCTTGTTGCAAAGGCTGTTTGTGAAATGCTTATTGAGCCCAAGGTCATCCAGAACTGATTAAATCAATGTGAGTCACTGTCTAATTTACATAAAATGCCTGCCAAGCTTCTAAGATGGTCTGGTGTGATGGCTGTGAGTTGCACCAAATAGCTGCCTATATACATATGTTTGTTAGTTGCGATAGGCTCTGTGGTTTAGGGACCAAATATTGATATGTATGGGTAAAGCGCTATGCAGAACTATTGCAATGGATACTTAAATCATAATGCTAAATGTCTCCAATAGGGTTGTATGTAAGTAGATACCAGTTAAAATATGGTCACGCTAAGAATATAGTTAGTGTTCCTAGCTTCTTGTTCACTTTCCTAGACACTTACCTAAATATACAATGTTATTTAGTAAGCTCAACATAGTTGAAGAAATATTTTAGTAGGGCAATATTTCGAATGAAATATAGTTGTAGAACACCCTCTAATAGTCTGTGACAAAGCTTCTCCTTTGTTTGAAATTTCATTCATTCTCTTAAATGGAAATATAAAAAATCCCCCTACTTATTTTGAGAGGTAGAAATAAAGATTGTTTTTATTTTGAGAGAATAAAAACCGAGATTCATTCTTGGTTCCAGAAGCCCTCTCTTGTATGGAGAAATTCCTCCCATGCTCTAAATCATAGCTCATGAATGGTTTTCAAGCCGTGCTTGATCTCCTCCTTTTTAGGTTGAGCTTACAGCGCTGGTGCTGCCGGATGATCTGTTGTATGTACTTTGTGGGCTCTGGAGTATTGGTGCAGGACTAGTCTGCTTCAGCTTTTTACTTAGGGACTTTTTTTACACAGCATCCTTCCCATGCTCTTCGTTGTGTTACATTATGTTTTTTCACAGCTCCTGGTAAATAGCTGTTCGGTTTTCCTCGATTTCCTTGTGCAGTGCTGCCAAGTGCCTTGGACACAGCGCACTTAAATTTTCGCTATGGCGATCCTCAGACATGCCTTTTGACGTTTACCTTGCTCTGGATGACGCAAGCATGACTTAGTGCCCCCAGGGCACAAGCAGGTACCCATTTGAGTGTTTTATTTAGCTTAGTTTACACCTTCTTTCAGACTCTTGCATGTGCTGATGCTGAGCCTCAAACCTGGTTCACCAGTTCCAAAGTGAGCAGCTCTGGAGGTTACGCCACAGCCTTACTACTCCAGGGCACCGGCGTCAGTGTGTTTGGCTGCGACTTTCATAATTTATTTTTTACTTGTTGAAAGAGCTGTTATTGATGTTATCATTTCCGTAATTTTGCCCCGGAAGTGGAATATGGACTACATGACAACCAGCTTTCTGCTTTGCATAACCATGGCGGGCATTTAGTAGGTTGTAGCGGACTGTGTGAAGTTAGGACGGCTCAATATAGTCTAGGCAGCTGGATGTCTGTTTATTATCAAAAACAGTCCTCAAGTTTTTTTGGAGATGGCGCAACTATGCATGTGCTGTGTGGATGTTACAGTGATTCGCCTCTGAGTCACAGTGGGGCTCAGTGATATCACGATAGTAGGGGTGCCCATTTTATGAATGGCTTCTACTGGGGCAATGGCTGATGGGAACCAAGGCAGGATAAGTACAGCAGAGCGACAGGCAGGGCAAGGCATGCTGCTTGCCGAGGCTCCCAGAAGGGGTCACTAGAGAAGTCAGCACTCTAGTGTCGCCTGGGCAGCCGACACCTCCCGCCCCCTTCAGGGGCAGAGACTCTGATTGGAGTCCCCTCCACTCCTGCCTTGTGGTAGCGGGGCACGAGGGGCGTCACTTCCTAAGTGCCCAGGACTTGGGGGAGAGTATATATCCCTTCCCCACTATTTTGGCGACCTCTTTTGATCGCCGCACACGGCGTCTTCGCTTCGATACCGCTGCCTGGCTCTCCATCCCACGTGACCTCTGGAGCTGCCTATTTGCCACGTGAGTCCCGACCTACCCCCCTCCCCCGTTTCTTCTCCAGGCTGGGCCACTACTCCGTGCCTTTGCTGTGGCGGCAGCCTGCCTTTGGGAGGGGGAGGAAGGCAGCTCCTAGCCCTGATTGCGGAGGTCGAGGCATTCATAATGACCCTTAGCGGAGCTCATGGGGACATGGCCAGTCTCTGCCCCACGGGTTAGGCAGAAATCATTTGGGGCTTGGCCAGTGGGTGTTCGGGGCTTCTGGGGAGGGGTTTTACAGGAATCTGCTCGGTTCTGCTCTCCCCAGGGTGTCCTGCGGTGGTGGGGGGGCGTGCTCCCCCATGCCTTCTCGCTTTTTGGGTGTGCTGCCCGTCTCGCACTGACGGCCGGCAGGGCGAGGCACGGCGCGTCATCCGTCTTCCACCGCTCCTCTGCCATGGCGGGGTTGCCTTGAACTCGCATCTTTGAGGGCCCGGCCAGGAGCCAGCGAGGCTCCCCGCAGGCCGGGGGGGTCATGGACATATTGGTGGCATGTTTGAATTTTGAATTTGAAAAAGAACTTGATTAAGCGCACTGCGGCCAAGCGGCTTCCTGGCGCTGGGGAGATGGACCAGACTCATGAGGGGGGCACGGTAGCACTAGCAGGGGAATGCCGGGGGTTGAGGGCGGCTGTCACCGTGTGTTTCCCTAGCCGTAGCTGAGCAGTTGTCCCGGCTACCTTGTCTTGCGGGGGGAGGTTGCTGCAGGTCACTTGTGTGGCAGTAGGGTGGGAGGTATTGTCAACACGTCGGGCAGCCGGGGCTTTTGGGGTTGAAGCTCGGTTTATGCCTTCTTGCAGCTTTTGCCCTTTCCTTTTGCTCTCTGAACGGATCCTGTCACCCCCTATTGTGAACTGAAGGGACTCTTGTCGGGCCGCACGTCGCTGCAGTGGAGCATATATTTTGGGGGGTGGCGGTTGGAGTGTTTTCTATCTGTGAGCCCTTGTCTCCCTCTGTTGTGTTTTCTTCCTTGGGATACACAGAGGCAAGTGTAATTTTCAGCGCATCACTTCAGGCAGCCGCCTGCTTCAATCGATAAGGTTCTGTCTCTGTGGGGCTCCAATTCTAATCACATGGCGGGTGAACTTACCTTCGGGGTTCGGCCCTGTGAGCTTGACGAGAGCCTGCCCAGTGCCCTCTTCTTCAGAGGCCCTTGCTGCATCCAGCTGAGTGTGAGGAGGGCTTGCCTGTCCCTGGTGGGGACATAGATCTCTTCATGGAGGTGCACTGGCTATTTCACCTGATTGTTTGACGCGCACTGCGGGTGCTGGGAGGACATCATTTCTGTAGTGAATGACACTTGCCCAGTACAGGAACATTAGCCTTGTTGACACCCACAATTGCTGTGAAGCAGCAGCCGAGGGATTAATGGACACATGCATCCCGGAGGCCCATCCAGGGCTGTGAAATGGCAGAATGAGACGCACCCATACAGGGAAGAGACAAAGACTTTAAGTCCCACAGAGCAGTGCGTTCAACTCATATGAGTTTGCCCATCTGAGGGTGGTTAATTGTTTAAACAGTGGGAGTGTCAGAGCGTCAAAGAAACTCAAGTCGAGCCTCTGAAGACGAGCAAAGGCTCAGAAACGCGTCAGGCTTTATATCGAGACATGAGATATGCAGACCGGCATGCAGTGATGTCTTTTACCCGTTTGAAATTGCAGTGCTGCTGGATGAGTGCTACCTTGCCTGTGGGCACCTTGGAGCTTCCATTTACACGCGGCAGCCCAGCCGCGAAGGTCTGCACCCCCTGACAATACAGGAGGTCACGGGGGTCGGAAGTTGCCGAGCCTCGGTAGTGAAGCAGCAGCCGAGGGATTAATGGACACATGCATCCCGGGGCCCATCCAGGGCTGTGAAATGGCAGAATGAGACACATCCATACAGAGAAGAGACACAGACTATAAGTCCCACTAAGCAGTGCGTTCTACTCATAGGAGTTTGCCCATCTGAGGGCGGTTAATTGTTTAAATAGTGCGAGTGTCAAAGCGCCAAAGAAACTGAAGTCGACTTTATATCGAGACATGAGATATGCAGACCGGCATGCAGTGATGTCTTTTACCCGTTTGAAATTGTAGTGCTGCTGGATGAGTGCTACCTTGCCTGTGGGCACCTTGGAGCTTTTATGTATATATATATATATATATATATATATATATATATATATATATATATATATATATATATATATTCACTGAAAAAACCATAGGTTAGAGACCATATATAGTTAGCTGGACATTTTATTGACATACAACCAATGAAATTCCATATATAGTTAGTTGCACTAACTATATATCGCGCACCCGCAATCCACTGCTGATGATGTCACATATTACATCATTCATGACATGGTCAGTGACATCACTGATGACATCACTGATGACATCTCAAATGACATCACTGATGACATCACTGATGACATCTCAAATGACATCACTGATGACATCATCTAGTGTCTGTGTGTTTTTGTAAAGTTTAAATATGTTTTACATATTGAAGAATGAGTGGATGTATGGAAGACTGAGTGTGTGTGTGGCTGGCTGGGAGGTGTGTGACTCTGTGCATATCAATGTGTACTTGTATCAGTGATTGTATAAGAGAGTAAGTATGTGTTAGTATATGTGTGAAAAGTATGGTGTTCTGTGTTTAACTGTATAGATGAGGAAATCGAAGTGTGATTGATTCTTCACAGGACTGACTAGGTGTATGAGTGCATATGATAGTGTTGTAATAATGAGTGACTGTATGTATGAGTGATTGTATGGGTGAATGAGTGAATGTGTGTGTAGACTTAGGAATCAGTGAGTGCGTATGTAGTAACTGGTATTGGTGTGTCATGATGTCATCAGTGATGTCATTTGAGATGTCATCAGTGATGTCATTTGAGATGTCATCAGTGATGTCATCAGTGATGTCACTGAAGTATGGTGTTCTGTGTTTAACTGTATAGATGAGGAAATGGAAGTGTGATTGATTCTTTACAGGACTGACTAGGTGTGTGAGTGACTCCATGGATGAGTGGCAGTGTGTGAGTGTCTGCATAGGTGTATGAGTGCATATGATAGTGTTGTAATAATGAGTGACTGTATGTATGAGTGATTGTATGGGTGAATGAGTGAATGTGTGTGTAGACGTAGGAATCAGTGAGTGCGTATGTAGTAACTGGTATTGGTGTGTCATGATGTCATCAGTGATGTCATTTGAGATGTCATCAGTGATGTCATCAGTGATGTCATTTGAGATGTCATCAGTGATGTCATCAGTGATGTCACTGACCATGTCATGAATGATGTAATATGTGACATCATCAGCAGTGGATTGCGGGTGCGCGATATATAGTTAGTGCAACTAACTATATATGGAATTTCATTGGTTTTATGTCAATAAAATGTCCAGCTAACTATATATGGTCTCTAACCTCTGGTTTTTTCAGTGAATTTTCAAGGTTTTGTAAATGCAAATTCCTAACTATATATGGTCTATAACCTATGGTTTTTTCAGTGAATTTCATTGGTTTTTTAAAAGCTAATATCTATAGCTGTAAAATATATTCTTTATTACGTGACGCATCACGTAGCCACGTAAGACGCCTCATGACGCGTCGCATAACCGTGACGTATCGGCTCTGCAGCGCAAACAAAACCCGTAACGTAAGCGTGCCGGAGCACGCTTACAGATATATATATTTTTTTTAACCTTAATTAGACAAAATCCACACGTGCACATATCTTGAGGCCTTGCAAAGGCACATCAAATAAACAGTCCCTACAATTTTGCCAAGTTTGCTGGAAATCTATTCCCATCATTTTTTTTTTACTGTTTCTCTTGGTTTTTCCCTTGTTACGCTTACCGGGACGCTACCCGGTACGCGAACCGGACGCTCCAAAAACACAAGATGGCGGACTCCCGTTACGCTGCCGGTTAGCTGCCCGGTTCGCGTACCGGGAAGCGCCTCTACCGCGAAAAATCGCGGGGCACTTTAATATCCCCCTCATCAATCCTAGGGGGTCAGGAGTGGTCTACCTTGCCCCCTTTCCTTCATTTCCCCCTTCGTTTTTCACCACATCTTGTCTCTCGATCGTACCGAGAGACAAGATGGCGGCCGCTCCGGACTGTTTAGAATGTTGACAGACACCGGAGAGCCAATCAGCTTCGCTTCGCGAAGTTCCGTTACGCGTCAGGTACGCGAACCGGGGCGCTAACCGGAGCACTGTCACAGATATATATATTTTTTTAAACGTTAATTTCTCAAAATCCACTGGAGCACATATATTGAGACATAGCAAAGGCACGTCGGGCAAACTATATCTACAATTTTGCCAAGTTTCATGTAAATCTATTCAGCCGTTCGAGCTAAAAGTGAGTCCAACCGCCCTATGGAAAAATGAATGGGAAAAACGCGTTTTGGGACCCCCCTTTTTTCTCGGCCCCCCCTTGACGAAACCCCCCCAAATTTTCAGGGGCTGCTCAGAAACAAAATGTGCCATTTTTCCAGCCAATTCCGTCCACAAACGCCAAAGTTATTAGACATAGAATTTTCAGAAATCCCATAGAGAAAAAATCCTAACTATATATACCCACTGGCTATCGCCAGTAGGTTATATATATATATATATATATATATATATATATATATATATATATATATATATATATATATATATATATATATATATATATATATATATATATATACATATATATATATGTACTGTTGCAAAATTATATTTATTTATAGTAAAGTTGTAAAATGTATCCCTTTATCTCCCACATTAGTGGAAAAATCTTCCACTTCAGTGGAACCATGAGATTCTCATTGGGCATGTCTGATATCTTCATCCTGAAACACTGTGCAACAATCAACTGATACCATACTCTTATCTACTCTCTGGTATCTACTCTGCACTCTTGATAATGTTATTCAGTGGAATAAACCCACCCTGCATATCTCCTACAAAGGAATTATTTCTCAAGAAAAAGGAATTTAAGTTGTTTACCTACTCAGGCTCAAAAGAGATTGAGGAAAAGAGAGAGCAACCATATTTTTCCTTACCCTTAATTTGTAGAGGAGCTGGCCTCCTTCCCCTATTTTGTCAGTAGGAAACCTGAAACAGGTTTCATTTCTGTCAACACTATCAACCCCTATTAGTAGAAACTGGGCATGAACAAACTCTGAGGAAGTAAATAGCATATTTAAGCGATTTAAACTTGAATATGCAACCAGCAATTTCCTTAGCATGAGTGCCTATAGTGCTTGCTTTTTCCCAAAAAAAGTAAGCAAACTTCTCCTTCTCTCCCTCTTTCAAAAAGTTTCAGAGGTCAAAATGTCAAAGGCAACCTTTGCTGTGAGCCCTGGTAGGCTTCTAAATGTGGAACTCGACCTTTTAAGCCATTAGCAGCTGTTCCATCTTGTGTGCAAAGCTTTCCATGCCATGTGGCCACCACAGTTCAAGAAACTCTCGAGAAGCATGGCTGAATAAATATTGCTGCTCCATGCCTGTGTGCCTATATTCGAAAGGTATTGTGCACTTTTAATATTTATTTATTTCTTGTGCACTGTGCATGCTAGCACCTAAAAATTGGCTCAAAACTTCAGCCTTCTGAATGCCATAGTGCGCCCAGAATTCTTGTGCATAGAAGTAAAAGATTGCGTAAAGTCTTGCAATGTAATTCTCCTGTCTGTATAGCAACTTATTGCATAACTTTGTAAGTACCCTAATATTCAGTAATACTGTGATTGCTAAATAAACTTAATATTCACCCTTTTAATTTGGTGTAAGCACAAAAGCTTTACTGAAACATAGAAATTTTCTTTCACCCTTTAGAAATAAGTAATTATTTACTATGAGATCCACAAATATCGAAAGGAGGATAGGAAGTCCTGACTTGTATTCTTTCTGTTTTATCCAAAAGAATCAACTTCTATTTTAAAACTTTCACAAGTGCTGCAACATTTTGAATCTATTTTTAATATTTGTAATATCCTAGTTTTGTAAAAAACACACAAATTTGTTTTTTTCTCTGTGAGGCCTACTTTTTTCTATGTAGTGCCTTTTCCTAGGAACAGTCATTAACATTTATCATGTAACAATTAGTTTTTCTCTACCAAACCACTCCCCCGCACTCTTACAAATCTATTTCTGCTGACCTTTTCTGCCCTTTTTTGACACGTCCTGGGTTAACAGCTGCTGCCAAAAAGCCTCTTATTCTACTGAAGGTGGTTCCAGTATACATTTGTACACACGTTTTAAAGTTTATTACTATGAGGCTATGTATAATGATCCCAGAATGCTCTCTTATTATATTCAAATATTTGCAGATGCTTGAAAGCAAGTGTGATTATTATTTGCTTTCAAAATAAAACATTCGCAGAAAATGCAAGCAGAAAAACATTTCGCTAAACTACTGTAATATTTTAGGTACTATATCTTTGCAGCATTATTTAGTAACATGGTGGTGTATGCTATTATTTCCCTAAATATTCATACTGGAAAATCGGTTTAACCATTTTAAATACATTTTTAGAAAACAAAAGTAAATAAGCATTGCCAAAGCCATTAGGTCTGAAATTGGAGGTCAGTCTTTTGATTTTTTTTTTCAATGCATGCATTTTTCTAAGCATAGTTTTTCTAAACCCCTATCAGTGTTGGAGCTACTGGGCCCTCACTGTTCTAACAAGCATTTGAAAAAGCAAAAATCGTTTTTGGTCTCAAAAAGTACACATTGCCACAGGAATTCTGTGCACTGTACAAAACTACTTTGTGGGTCAATATGCTCCTTGTGAAAGAGCAGAATACAGTCACACACAGTGATGCCAGCTGATAGAGAGAGAGAGTGACAGGCATGCTTTTAATATACACAAAAGGTCATGGCTAAAGCCAGGCCTAATTAGAAGCCCACTTATTTTCCCAACCCTGGAAGAAGTGTTATGTCTGCCACTGTTAAAAGTAAATTTCCAACCCTTCTGATTATGAGAATATTTGAAAAGAATTGGTGAAAAACCCTTAAACATGCAAGTCAGTAGGTTTGCACAGACTCAAAAGGGCATTCCAACCCTGGAACTATTGCTTACCACTAATTTCAGCCCCAGTATGTAGACCTACAGAAACATGGCAACATAAGGGAATTACTAGTATTCAAACCCTACTATGGTATGAGCCCTGGCATAATCAGAGATGCTATAACAAAACTTTTATATAATGAGATTGCTGCCATAATTTGTTGCAGCATTGCATGGCATAAAAGGGACAAGTAGAATATAGGACAATGTATGCAATACCAGTCTCCTCTTATATGCTATACCTTGTACCTGCTTCACTATCCATAGTACTTAACATATTTTCTATACTTCATATTCTTACCTTCATTTGAATTGTTCTCTCCTGACGTTTTTTTTAAACAGCTTTCTAGTGCGCTTACCATGATTTTCATCTGAGACCCTGTCTTGTGATGTCTGCTTTGTACTTACAAGGTGCACGTACACCCTGAAAGATAAATTCAAAAAGTCTCCTGCAAGGGAAAAGTGTTAGGTCAATGTCCTTCTCTCATGCACTAATGCGCCTAATTTTTTATATAAATCATGAAACATAGAGGTTCAGTACTGAAGATTAATAACCTATTCAAATGCAGTAATTCATCCATGACATAACTACGCATATTTCAAAATTATTCCCTGTGTTCCGGTGCAACCAGCAAATCAGAAGCTCCACTTACTATATTCTGAGAGGGTTTCTTTTTGTGGGTGAAATCAATACCCCCTCCTAGCATAGCGTCTCCTGAAATGGATTTTATAAACCCCCGAAAGGGTCTAGCCATTTGTCAATATTTATTGACAGAAAGTAACTTAGTTACTTATCAGTCACCTGTTTCACTACTTCTTATATGTGTAGGTACACATAAATTATTCTCTAACCTAGGCTCTCCTGCAGTGTATGCTACATATCAATTGGTATATTGATACAGAGAATATTTTTTAAAACATTCTCTACAGTCCCCTGTATTTTTTAAATGTCAGTCAATGCCTCGTTTATTAATACTATGTGTTAAATACATATTTGAATGACTGAAAGGTCACTCTCATCATCATCATCGTTTTATTGTGTGATTAATTAAAATCATTACAATATTTACAAGAAATAAAAACAATGCAACAACAAATACAAAAGGCTTGTAAAGTTGAAGTGGAATCAGAGTGATCTGTTTCAGAAAATTTTCTTTCAGTGGTCGTGTGTCTTGGTAAAAAACGTCCAAAGTCTTGTCTGTGTCACCTTTGTCAACTGGTGTTCTGTCCCTGTTCTTTTTTTTTCTCCGGGGTGGCAAAATACCTTATGTCTCATCCTTTTCTTGTAACAGCTTTGTTGCCTTCGCCATAAATTTGAAAGGTCACTTGAAGCAAGGCAAGTTAGTTATTTAGCTTACATCTCACTTACCAACTGGTGACATCACAGTCCTCCAATATGTCCCACATTCTGACACGATTCTGATGGGGAAATACTGGCACACTCCCAGGAGCATATGAATGAAACTCACCAGACATAGCAGGTTTGCTCAGAAACAGTGACATTTATTTAATGGCACCAAAAGCATGAATCATTGCTAATTAGCAAGGAAGAACTCAGATCTGCCACCTTAGGGGCTCTCTGACCGCTTCTTCCCAGAGTGACAGATTTCTAGGTGTTATATACCTTGAGTACTGCCATGTCAGTGGAACTAGAATTAGGCACCAAACCAAATATGGCTGACATGGATGTGCAATGTCTGCACCATGCAAAATAGCCAGATATGGGCAGACCAGAAAGACAGGCTCTGCACTGTGTAACACTTGCATATCATGTAGTCAAAGACAAGCAAGGTGACCTGTAAGGGGGCATAGAATAGCTTGTTGAAGCTTGTCCAGTCAAGGTCAGATAGGAAACCCTTTTGAGCTCCAGGCCTCATGTTAATGTGATCTTATATAAGCATGAAATCTTTGGAAGTACATGCAAATTAATTTATATGGATATTCATATATATTTTGTAACAGTAGTTGTCACAACAGTGTGCAACGGTGCAAAAAAGTTTTGTAAACACTGCGTTAGAGCAATATGGTGACATGGTATTATAGACCATGTGGTATTCACAATATCCAGGAAAGGTAAGGCATTTGCACATAATGTTCCCCTCTGGTTCCCACAGACTTGTCGGCCCCCGGGTTATCCTTATATGGGCTTGAACCAGAGACGGGAAGGGTCATCTTCTGCAACCTGTGTCCCTAGCACGTTCATAGTCAACGCTGGGGTAGATGTACCATAAAGGGCATGGTTACAACTTAGGTTGTCTCAAAGTTTTGGGTCAAACTGGGTTTGAGCAGCAAGTCTACAGTCCTTAGGTAGCATCCAGCAATCCTTCAATCCAAGTAAGGGCAGTTAGCAATAGAAAAGTATCAGCGAATGGGTAACATACATTGGCCATGCAGCGAACACACGCCCCGGGGGGCATGCACGCTTCACAAATACACAGAGCTGCAACCAGAAGGGTGCAAAGTGGAAAAAACCAGTAAGGAGGTTTAAGATATGTGTGTCTTTGGTGTTACAACTGGGTGGAGCCAGTCCCATTTAGAGGTACATCTAGGAGTCAATGGTGTGCTCCTTAAGCTTCCCATGATCTATGCAGTGTGTGGCATCTCCCACAACAAATGTTAGGAACCATATTACAGACAGAGCACCCTTTATCGAATCAGTCAGATTCTCTAAGCGGGTATGCCTAGGGGGCTTCACCACAGGGAGCTGACCGGTGAAATTCCCATAAGGAATAAGGGATGCAGGGCAAATGCTGGAGGGCAGCCTTGCTCATTGTTTCATACGCCTAGTTATGGACATTCCGGTGTGCCATAATTTAGCAAATAAAAGGCACTGCACCAAGCTTAAGTATAATCGTTCTCACCCTATTAGCCTAAGCAGGCAAGCGGGGGTAGGAGCGGTCTATCAAATAGTGAGCTGCTGTCCCAGAGATGGGAGACGCATGTGTCCAGACACACACAGTGCTAGAAGGGCGGTAGCTAGTGTGATCAGTAAATAGATGGGGCATTGTAAGCCAGGGATTCTGAAACTGTCCCGCCCAGAGTTGGCGTGGGGCAGGATCATGTGACACAACTTCACAGGCCAAAAGGGCCTGGTGTTTCATCAGACACTAGCTGATCCAAGCTAACATCAAGGGTGCACTGCTTAATCAGACAGATTCTCTAGGATGGTATGCCGAGGGGGTTCTACCACAGAGGGAACTGAACGGGCAAAAGTCCCATAAGGATTAAGGGATACATGGCAAGGGCTGGAGGGCCCCTTGCCCATTGACACACACTTCTAGCTATGAACACTCCTGTGCGTCATGATTTAGCAAGCAAAGGGCCTGTTTAAAGGTTAAGTATAATCCTTCTCGCTATAATAGCCAAAGTAGGCAGGCGGGTGGGGGCGTGGTCACCTAGCAAGTGGGCTGCTGTCCCATAGATGGGCACGCAGGTGTTCAGGCACACACAGTGCTAGAAGGACGGCAGTCAGGTGAGATCAGCAAATAGATGGGGCAATGTGAGCCATGCATTCGTTCTGCTCATAGATGGCACGGGGCTGAGGCATGTGGTGCAGTGGAACTTTTCTGCATGAGGGTGAATAGTTCTTGGCACAACTTCACAGGCCAAAAGGCCTTTAATTTCACCAGACACTAGCTGACCCTGGCTAACGTCAAGGGCTATTGGAATATAGATGGGGTTATCTATAACCAGTAGGGATGGTTCTCTTTCATCTAGATTTGCAGGAGGCTCTAGACATGAGAGGTTGCAGGTAAGACTATAGCTGTTTTGGTGGGGGGCTCTGGCAGCACCGGTGGCCGCCTCCAGAGCTGTGGCGGAGTTACAGGGCGATCTGGAAGCAAATGGGTACAGAAGGGTACCTCTGCGCGGCACCATAGGGAGTGCCAGAGTCAAGGCCTGGAGAACCGTGTCGCGCCCCGTTAGTCCGTCGGGCCGTTGTGGGCCTGAACAACCGGGGATTTGCTATGCTACGGTCCGCCCTGTAAGGGGCATGAGTAAGAAGAAATGGTTCGTGATCCGGGAAGAGGATCACCACAAGTGGCAGCACAGATGGGGTTCGCCTCAGTGCTGCTTGGCTCATCAGGCGGGCAGGCGGCCCAGTCAGTCTCCTGCCCTTGGATCACCCGTAAGATAACCCACCATATTACATAATGGTGTATGTAATAAACCTGCAGCAACTTTACCCAAACAAAAAATTGTGTTGTGTGTTTATTTATATGAAATTTATATTATGTTGGAGGGGTGGAAAAGGATGCCAATGACAATACTAGGTCAACGTAGAGGGTGGCAACCGCATGAACTATAGAGCAGTCTTCACCCTCTCTATGGTTTAGTTGCTGTGAGAGGATACCCTGAAGGAAGAGTACTGCAGCAACTCTTGTACCCACGTGTTGTATGTCTTTTTATCCTGCATGGAATGCCTAACAAGGGCAGGAGTTTGCTGCTGAACAGGGAACTTGGATTAGACAGTCAAAGATTTACATTGTCACACCCCTTTTATTCCCTTGCTCATGATGATCAAACAGTGGGAGAGCGCTATAAGAACCTTGTGTCACTTTTAAGAGCGGCTGAAGCCTGCCCTTCTGACACCAGGCTTTGGATGACTTACTAACCGGGAACTCGCCAGCAGTGCATGACTGGCACTGTGGTAGCTTGGACTCCAGGAGAGGTGTGCATGTCCATTTGAAGTCAGATGAGAAATTCCTTTATCACTATGCGACGCCTCCCTTATTGCCCACAATTTGAAACTGAATAGAAGGCCTAATGTTACTTACTGTTGACAAAAGCCCACATTATTTGACTTTATAAGCATGTATTAAGGTTTGAAATACAATTTTCAAGAGACAGCAACCCATCTCTATGTCCTATGTTAGAACACGGAAATGTAAAGTGATCTCATGATACCTGCAATACCCTATTTTTAGCAGGCTACTTGACCATGGGCATTCTGCGTATGTGGGCTTTGTATTTAATTTTTTTAATAACCATAAGTTAACGAGTCCCAGAATGCAATATGTTTCAAGTTTGGAAAAAAGTGAAGAATAAAGACTTCTTTTTTTTACAATTTACTGCTGGCTGGCAACCTTGAATATAATAGGTCTCCCCACAAAACTGCCCCATCACTGATTACACTTCTGATGTACTAGCAAGCTGCAGAGATTACCTTGATGTCACCAGCAATGCTGACTGAGATTCGTCGAGGAGTCCCAACATCAAAGTAATTTAGGAGTTGGCAACTAATGGAAGATATGTGACAAATGAGGTTGTCATGGTTGATGTGTGTATGTCACAGGGTCCTCTTGTTTTCAGAAGTGATCTAAAGTATTGGGGTTTAATTTTTGGTTTCTGCTTCTCGCACTGTGAGAAAGCAGTGGAGCAAAGATCCTCCGCCCACATGGAGGAGCCGCCCCTGCCTAGCATCTAAACCTCATCAATGCTGCTGTGCCCTACCTGCTATGGTTTCAACAGTACTGGTGCCTAGGGCACTGGGACCCCTCATAGCTCCCTTGTTGATCTGTATGAGCCTGAGTCTGCCTGGTGAAGTGTGTACTGAGGTACTCTGACAATAACTACACTGCCAACAGGTAAAATAAATATTTAAAGATTTACAAATGATATCATGAGCATTTCTTTACAGTTACAGAGTGCATACAAAAATAGCTTCGTATTATATTAACTCAAGGAACTTGCTGCATTGTTTTCAACTGCGCTATATAAGTCGAAGTCGAAATACATAATTACCTCTGACTGGGGAGATAACTCAGAAAAAAGTGATGTAGCCGTTGAAGGCTCAATGTGTAAAAGGCTGTTCGATAGAAAGTACAAAGCTGCTGCAAAAGTGTCTCAAGAAAGATCCTCCGGATAACCTGCACAAAAGAGATTTACATCTCTAAGGGAGCAGGGAGCTTAAATGCTCACCCTGCCAGACAGACAGGCAGATTTCCCAAATTAGAGTTAAATCTATCAGAAAGAAAAATAACCTCAGTTTCACAGAGTGCAAAAACCACTCTTTGCAGTAGAGAACACTAGGTTTTGGCCAGAGAAAACTGGCCATGTTTTCATAGACGTAAAGTTAAAAATTGATTTCATGTTGCTTGTGCATTGTACTTATGCTGCTAGTGTGGCATCTTGTATTGTGTCTCATGAGACTTGGGTTGATTTGTACCAGCCCACGCCTGATCAGTGACAGTGATATAAGAAATGATTTCCACTCAAAAGTGTCTTTACAGAGCTCCCATTGCAACACTTTTGTTTTGGGTTCGAATACTCTAGGGCACCAATCATTATAACATTTTGAAAATGCATGACTCAGCACGACTCCGCACCACCTCAGTATCACTCAGCATCTCCTGAGTACTACCACACTACCACCTCAGCACAGGGCCTTTTCGGCATTACCACAGCACCACCTTGTCATCAGTGCACCATCACCAGTGCAGCACTAACTCAGCATCAGAGCCGCACCACCTCACCCCCAGTGCAGCACCAGCGCAGAACCACCTCAACATCAGCACAGCACCATCTCAGCATCAGTACAGTGCCACCTCCACATCAGTGCACCACCACTAGCGCAGCCCCACCTCAGCAACAGCACAGCCCCTGCTAAGCATCAGCGCAGCCCCACTTCAGCAGCAGTTCAGCACCAATGCAGTATCACTTTAGCATCATGCAGCACCATCTCAGCACCAGTGCAACATCACCTCAGCACAGCACCAACTGAACATCACTCAGCACCACCTGATCACCTGCTCAGCACCACCTAAGGGCCAGTGCAGCACCACCACCTTAGTAAGACTCAGCACCACAGCATCACTCAGCACCACCTCATCATCACTCAGCACCACCACAGTATCACTCAGCATCACCTGGCATCCCCTCCGCACAAGCACACCACTCCTTCAGCATCACTCAGCGCTACCTCAGTCTGCCCTTGGAACATGGTATCTGTTGATTCTCCCCTGGTGTCCGTCCACTGCTCAAATTGTATTTGTGGTACAATTTCCCAACCTTCACGCTCCTGTTGTATTCTTGGCTAAATATAAGGTAACAAAAATACTTGTAACTTTTCAACATACTGCACAGCAACCACAATCCTCTACAACATAGCTTAAAGACATTGGAAAAGTCAATAGCTCTGGCTAGACTCTTAGATCCCAAAGGCGGATCCATTGGCTATGCCAGTGCTTGTTTATTTCTTCATTTTGAGACAGACTTTGAACAAAATCTTGCATTGCGGAATATGATGCAGGACATAGTTCGGGGTGGGGACTACCTAACTGCAAAACTGTAGTCACAAAACGTCCTTTATCACACGCAGTCAAAAGAGGCAAAATCAAGATACGGTGTGTATGCTAGTTTTCAGAAGTAGCGAAAAGTATAGTAGAGTGAACTTCCAACTCATAACAGCCCTGGCTACAATCCCCTTGCCATACTTTGCTTTATGGTAGAGACTCACAGGTCACTGAACACAACTTCAGGTAAGGAGCCTATGACCGTTCTGGGAGGGTATAGCTCTTTAATGTATACTGGTTGTGCTCTGGTCCTTATGCAATATCTTCTGCTCTTACCACTGCTCTCCAAGTGTCAGGGAGTAGTAACTTTGATGATGAGTAACAGTAATCATGTTCTACCAATCAAATGAGAAAGGCTGAGAAAGGCTGAGTTAAATGCACCAGGGTATCTGAGTGTGTACAACGTATATTTTATACTAAGGTAGAAGGGTTGTGTTTGTTTGAAGGGTGGGGCCACCAGGGACTCTGATTTTAAAAGGCTAAACAGCATATACTATGGATAATTTGTTGGTGTCTCTAGCAATAAAATAGAACTGTATGGATCTTCTGTGTTTGTTGGGATAAGTGATTCTGATCTTCATGTTTTGCTATATGTGGGTGCTTGTAAAATAAGCACCCAAAGATTTTAGGGACTGCTCTGTTTATTAAATGATGAGCCTCAAAGGTGACAACAGTCACAGTCTCATTCATTTACTCAACATGTAAAATGACCATTCTAAGTCAACCTTGCAATGACATGTGGACACAAGCAAACTCCAGTGCTGTTGATGCTGGTTAGAAAAATAATAGAGCCAAATGAATATGACACTGAGTGCATGGACATATTCTAAGGCACCTACCAAACAGGTCAATTGACCTTAATAAGGGCATACACATATCAGAAAGTTCCAGTCTCAACAAAGTCTCTCCCAAACATGTCATCCAGTAGAGACATGTTAACACCATCACATCCAATGCTAATTTGCTGTGTAGTTCTTGATTTCAAAGCAAACTAGAAAACACATATTAACACTTACCCAACATGATTGTGCAGCTAAAAGCACTATACGCCCAATTTAGATATGTGAATCAAGTGCAGAAATCTGTGCATATGTAGATTTACTTCTACGCCTGGGTGTGAATCTCCACCAACTTTCAGTTTGGCAACTCTGGATGGGTATTTATACCTAAGAATATGTGTCCCCACCACCTTACTTCAGGGGCAGGGCCAATCCATGAAACTCAAAGTTAGACAGTAAAGTTACTTCTTCTAACCTTATGGGCATATACTTGGCATGAACCAGTCAGCCAATACTACAAAGTGTAGGCAGGGATCTTCACCTATACTCTGTAATGTATTGTATTTGCATTTATGTTGCATATAATTCCAAACAAAAAGAATATGGAAACAGGCATCACACAAGGAAAATAATAAATGTTTGCCATTCCTCTGAGGGGAATGCTACAAAAACACTGGGTTTTACCCAAATTACCCTCCTATGCCTTGGTAGGAAACTACATACAATACAGAAAATGTGGCATGGAGGAACTAATATCTCTTGTTACTTATTCATAAGGGAGTCAACTTTCCCTATCAATAATCCTAAATCCTATTACAGTATATGAAGAACTCATTTACCCAATACACATACCACGGAGACAATCTTTGAAATATTTCAATCATTTTTTGTTTATGTTTGTGACATAAAATACATACAAATATACATAGACAATTGCAACACAAACACTTACACAATAAAAACTCAAGTAACCAAACCTGTGTTACCATTAATCTGAGGTACCATCACCCAAATTTCTACTCATAGTCAGTGTTCACACATTCAATCTAGGCAATACACTGAGAGGTAGTCCTCTATGCACCCAAGGTTCTAACACCTCTACATTCATCTATCAAGTGCGCCTTCACCAAATACAATAATAATTTTTGTGTTCAACACGGACTCCTCCTGTCAAAACTGACGACGTAGATGCGTTTCAGTCCCCAATTTCTTCCAGGCCTCCTCAGGACGAGGGTAAGGAAACCAACCTAAGTTAATCCGAAAAAATATATATACACATATTGGTACATACACTTTAAAAGCTGTCCTCTAAATCACACTGGGCATGCTGGGTCAAGGCCTTGCAGTGGCACCAAATAAGCAAAGTGAAAGATAAACCCGTGTTGTGACTGCAAAACTGCAATAGGTGAGGTAACACCCCACCGTGGTGGTTGGAAATCCTACTACGATTTAAAATAAAATGGTTGTAGTGAACCAAAATGCTCGCAAGTACTCCCTAAAGCTAAATGAAAAAATAATAAAGTGCAGAGATAATTAAAAAAAAGTGCATAAAGCTGAATCTTACATCATGTGAAAAAGTACTCACGTTACATCAACCGAATAATGATTATCAGGCGTGCTCTAGGCCAGCAGGGTCTCTCGGTAAGCGGATTTAAGTGCACCGTAAGGCAGGATACCTGTAAGTGATAGTTTGTGTGCTCAGGTCGTAATGGAACAAGACTGTGTTTGTTATCACTAAACTAGAGATAATAATAATAACGGCACACGGGGAATATATCTCCCTTACATACCTCTCAGGACCCCAGAGAGATCTCTATTACATGTTCCGATCCTGGCGGGTATTGTTTACTGAATCGAGCCCATCTTAGCTGTGGGGTGAGACAAGAGCCTATTGTAACAAGGCTATCTAAAAGAAAGTAGTCAACGCAGCGGCTCCCAGTATGCTGCCATTCTTACCTTCCATTCCCTTCGCCAGCCGTAAACATTACAAGCAGCAAAAAATCTAAACTTCTAAAACAGGTCAATCCTAGCTGTGGGGTGAGACGACAGCCTTTGTCACAAAGCTTATTTGGAATGAAGTAGTCAACGCAACGGCTCCCAGCACCCTGCATTTTTATCTTACACTCCCTTCAAAGGCTTACAACCACGAGCGATAAAAGTCCAAACTTCAACGAGTTTCCCACACCGTGGGACCGCAGTAATGATTACTCCAACTGGTTCCTCGTACCGGCTCTTGCCTCTCAGGAAATTCACACCAACCTGGGATTTCCTGTTTACGTAAGCGTGTATTGGCTACATAACAAAACTACAAACAGGGAAAACGAACTATCCGCAATGTGTATGCCTGTTGTCAAGGGTACTCGGACCCACACAAATTGGCGAATGCAGCTGAAAATCTTGCTATTGGTAATCTAAATGTCAGTTGTTGCCAGGGCCTAACCCCACTCAATAGTGGGAAGACAAATTATATAATGGGGACACTAAAACAAAAGGGAGTACAAAATAAAACCAAAACTATGTTTTATATTATATACGGAGGGGGTCAGAATAACCCACATCCCAAGCAATCAATATACAGCCTGTCCAATGAGCTTCTCCAGCATGATCAATGTGATCTGGACTTACAATCTTTTTTATGTCAGTGTACAAAACAAAACATAAAACATACACCCTAGTATTTCAAATACCAAACAACCTAGAAACCAATGTGTGTCACAGTTAGCAAATGTTACATACCTATGTCCAGTCACCCCGATTTCTCCCTACAATAGGTATAGGAAAACCTCCATTTTCTGTGTTCAAGTGACCAAGTATTTAGGAGAAAGCTCTTTAAATTATATCAACACCCAGATCTTGTCACGGTCATTAAGACCATTCATCACTGTCTGGTATTTTTCTGTGATTCGAGCTTCGAGTCAATTCAGGTTTGTTTGTAAGCTTGCTATATTTTGTGATTTCACCATCAGTAGCACTGACCAGCTCATGTCATTTTCATTATGAAAACCTTCTACAAAGTGTTGGACTAGAGGTGCTCCCTGTGTCTTGCAGCGTATTCTGGATTTATGTTGCAGCACCCGCATTTTTACTGCCTGTGTGGTCTGCCCAATGTAGAACTTGCCACACGGGCATGTGAGAGAGTACACAACATTTTTAGGTCGAGGGACATTTAAGCTGCGCAAAGCGCAGCTTCCGGTCCGGAGATTTAATGTTACTTAGTAGGGCTTTAGAACCCGCCTCCCTGCCCTGTCTCTCCTCCATTGGCTGGCTTCCTAAACGGAGGCCAGCCATTGGAGGAGAGAGCCGTCCCTCCAAAGAAGCTCTGTCTTTTTCGGATTTGGGGGCGTAAGTTTTGCTGTTCTTTAGACAGTGACGTTGTCAGTCACTCAAAACAGCAAAACACGCCCCCGAATCCGAAAAATGTTGGAAGCTTGAGGCCGCCATTTTGTTTCCTTCGCAGTGAAGGTGAGCCGTTCCTCACTGTCCTCTTGCCTTCTTCCCCCTGATTGCACTCGTGTTTTTCTTGTCTTGCCTTCTGCCCCGCTGTCCGTGTATGTTTCCCGCCCCCCTCCCGCTGTCCGTGTCTTTTTCCCGCACCCTCCCGCTGATGAGGTCGCCAGGGCTGAGAGCCCGGGCTGCTGGTAAGCGAGACGGGCCGTGGGGAGCCATGAACTGTCCGTGTATGTTTCCCGCCCTGGTTCGGCGCTAGGTGCCTGCTCCCAATGTCTCTTACTATGCAACTGCATGTACTGTACTGAAATGGCCTGGCAGCTCCATAAGCAGCTTTAACTCTGATGGATGGTGCAGTGACATTATGATGGTTTATAAGCGGAGCTGGTGAAAATAATCAAGCTTTCATTTTTTCTTTTTCTCTGAGCGATTTGGATTAAAGATCTGTGTTGGTTAATCCCGGTGCCATCTCTTCCTCGTATGGGTATTTTAATTCTCCTTCATAGACAGAAGCAGAGATTTAATTCCCTCCGCTCAGCACTGTGGGTATTCTTTTGTTAATTTAGATATAAAAATAAGCTTTTCAAAGGACCCCTCCCAATTTATTGGACATTTTTTTAAAGGACATTTCGAGAAGGATTCGTAATTTGCTTTTTTATTAATAAAAAAAATAAGTCCTGCAGGAAAGCGCTGGCATCGGAGTTTGTAGCTCCTTCGTGTTATGTGAAATATTCGGCTTCCGGTGACGTGGTGGGAGCGGTCACCTCTTCACATGGAGAGCAGGCTCGGCACAGGTAAACCGGACTCTGCAAGAATGCCGAGCATTTCTGCGCTCACCCACTGCTGCCGCTGTAAAACAGGGTGTTTGTTTACCTTAGACCTGTGGTGTTGTGGTTCGTGGCGACCACTTTGCGGGCATTGCGCCATGTGGCGCTTACAGCTAGTGTTGTGCCAAACTATGGCTCTTTTGACATTTTCTAAAATAAGAGGGGTGGAGAGGGGGCGTGTCTGTATATATGTGCATTTCTTTTCCTTTGCTATCGCTCGGGCAGTGATTGGTGCGTGTTTTATAAGCTAAAGAGCAAAGAATGTGTCAGAATGTGCATCGCGCCTGTATAAACAGACTGAGGTAAAAAAAAATCCCCTTCTTGTTTACTTGAACTAAATCCAGCGATTCCAGCATGCTTTCATTCCGCCCGCAAGCAATAAAGGGTGTTAAAAGCAACTCCCCACATTAAACAGTTCAGCCTTGTTGCGTCCAAGTCCTTGGGCTATGTGTATTCAATTAAGGGGGAGAGGGGCATGAAACATCCTATTAAGAATATCCATTTCTCTTCAGCTGAGAGAGCAATGCTGGTCTCTCTCGGCCCAGCAGCTGATCTGCAGCTGAGAGTACACGTAAGCCGGAAGTATGCAGGAGCCAGATACATAAGCAGATTTTATTCAGTTCAAGCTGGCATCCGCAGCTTTTCATCATGTGTATTGGCCATTGAAGAGGAATACAATTCATTTATACCACACTTACAAATAAATACACAGTTTAAATATTATTCCCAGATTTTCCTTAATTGTAATATATGTTTAGTATAGTGTGGCCTGCAACACCCAGCACAATCGCAGGAGTCGGGTATGTGAATGGCTTGAACGGCTTTCTGGTGTAGCACACACACTGTCAGCCAATCACTCATGTTTTGACTAGTAATGGAGTCACAGGGCTATTAGATGATGTGCTAAGAATCACACAATTCACTCTAGCGAATGTGCTTGGATTCTGCAGTGCCTGCTGGGTGCGAAGCCTGCAACAAAGTTGTTGTCAGAGGGTACCTCCTTCTGGGTAGCGTGTGACCGAAATAAATGGCACTTTTTGGTACGCATTACTTTTTTTTTTATTGTTTAAGATTTTAGACAAGCTAATGTGGATGAGCATTTTATTGGCCAGCGATTTACATCAGTGAAGTAAACTGTGTACATTAGTAGATGGCAGATACACCCTGTAATTAAACAGGAGTCCAGGTGTCTGTACGTTTACACGCCTGGGGGGATTAGGGGTGGTTGAAGGGGGGCTTTCCCAATACTTGATGCCAGAAATGTTCGTGGGAACTGACTGCTCTGTAGGCAGTTTACATTTTCTGTATATACCTTCTTTGGAGACTTTACATTTGGCGACCATCTTTACTTTTAATTTTTGACCTTCCCAGAGGTCGTATGTCACCAACGGTGCTCAGATAAGAGTTTCCCACAGTGTGGCAATCACTGGTACAAACACAACGCTTAACAATTGTTGGTAATTGCACTGTATCCATGGCGAGGAATTCCAAGTAATTTTTTTAAAGATACCGGAAGTGACACATGGGCAAAGTGCACATGTAGCAATTTGTTACTTGTGCACAGGCAGCAATTTGTTACTTTCACTGTAACCAATATATGTTTTTTAATATAAACAAATAAAACGATGTGTTTAAAACTTTCTTCCAACTATCGAAGTGGTTTGAGACAAAGGCGAAGGTAGCGTGCAGTGGCATGTGGTGGTTATATAAGAGATATGGATTCGATCCTCACTTAAAAAAAGTCATTATGCAAACACACCCACATTTGTGCAATCAGGCTGCAGAATTATTTAACCTGTCAGCGCAGAGCTCCAGAACAGAAACAGGTGTCCACCCACTGGACTTGTGCAAAGTTGAAAATCAAGATGTGCTGGGATCGCGCTTTGTTCTTGAAGTAGTCAGAATATCTTTAAGCTGGCAGAGGAGCTAGGGGTCAAACAGTGAGCTGTAGAAAGCCCCTTTGCACGTAGGAACTTCAGAGACAGCACAGGAATTAAACACTTTTGGTGGAAGTGAAGTGTTTCAGCAGTCACCTTTGTTTGGGAACATTTTGGGATTTTGATTCTTCCGGTTTGGGCCTCCCACGTTCTATTTTATCTGTGGTATAAGTTTGTGTTCATTTGTCCTGACCTTTGACCTATGTTTTTACCCTTTAGGCTCCTACCTTTGAATTTGACTTTGAACTTGTGCTTCTAACCAACCAATGCCATTTGATTTCTGTTATCTGGTTCTGATTTGTGACAGGCGCCTGCATTGTCCTAGTCGCGACCGCTCTGTGTGTGTGGGGCCCTGTGTGTGTGTGTGGGGCCCTGTGTGTGTGTGTGGGGCTCCGTGTGTGTGTGTGGAGGGGCTCTGTGTGTGGGGCTCTGTGTGTGTGTGGGTGTGTGGGGGGAGGCTCTGTGTGTGTGTGTGGGGGGCTCTGTGTGTGTGTGTGGGGGGCTCTGTGTGTGTGTGTGGGGCTGTGTGTGTGTGTGTGTGTGTGTGTGTGGCTCTGTGTCCGCGAATACTCTCTACTACTCTCTAATGCTCACCTATTGCCATTGTAAATGACAATACCATTTATTTATGTTTAAAAAAAATTAAAATGAAAAAAAATGTCATGAGCAATGCCAATAGCTCTACCTTTAATAATGCCGAGACCATTGCATTGTAAATGCTTGTTAGTATTGTAATTCGAAAAGCAATATTGATGTGCCTCTTGTTGTTCAACATGACAAATCTGGAATCATTAGTCTGAGGAAATGCAGCGCAATTATTGCATCTGAAATTACCTATTAAGGGTGGTAAGCCCAACATACTTCTCAAGTCCTTCCTAGTCTGTTGTATGCGTGATACCTTCACTAGATATTGCCGTAAGTTTTATCGTCTTGGAATGAAAAAAGTGACTTTGGATTATTTAGATGCTCCACCAGCCTCCAATTTCGTAGAATGATTTGATTGACTTTGTTGGCTTTAGGATTATATGTAAGTACCCATGTCATTGGTTTGCAGTCATTAGTGGCCTTCGTAGTCAAAAGGACTTCTCGTGGCGTGAACCAGGCACATTGAAGTGCTGCTCGGACCAGTTTCTTGTATATATGCTCTGAGTGGAAGCACATAAAACATCCTACACACTGATATCCCCCTTCTTTCCTGCTATGCTGGAAAATTCTGTGAAGCCAGACAGCAGCTTTGGTTGTGCTTTGTGTATGTGCGTGAGTGTATGTGTAGGAAATCCACCTTTTTTGCATGGCCTGCTCAAAGTTTTATATTTTTTGGACCCTATTTTTGCTGGTCTTAGAACTCTGTGCACTTTACAGGTGCTAACCAGGAGTAAAGTAAATGTGTGCCTCCTTTAAACATGGATAAAGTAGCTTATTCCTAACTGACACATTTATCTTACCTACAAGTCCTTACTATATGGTGTGGGAAATACACCCAAGGCCTAGAAGTTAAATGCCACCTGTGGGCTGCAGCTCTTGTTGTGCCATTCATTTAGTGGGCATACCAAACATGGTGTCAGGCCTACCACTGTAGCCTGACTGCTACAGTGTAAAGACCTACAGTGCAACCTGTCAATATAATCATTTGTGACAGGTAAATTCCTCCTTTTTAATTATTAATCAGTAACTCATTTGAAAATGTGTTATATAGCACAAGGCAGGGAACATGGCATTTTAAATTGGGACATGTAGTAAATTAATGTCACAATGTCCCTACTGTGATGAGCTATCAAAAGCTACTTGAGCTATAGCAGGCTTGGCTGTGCTTTATAGAAAACTGGAGTACAGTTTAAAATATTAATATTACTCCCTTGGGTTTCGGTCCACCTAGAAAATAATAGAATTACTATTTTAATAGTTATAAAAATCCAATTCAATGGTGAAGTCAAATGTGCAATACATTTTAACTAGAGGGACTTTCAAAAGTTAGAATTTCCTTGCGTGAAGCTTTTGGAGCCTAATCTGCATTACCTCCCCAGAAACTGTTAATCAAGTGCTTGACCGTAATGATGTGTGACCAATAAATAACCTGATTGTAGGAAGGTGTTTTTCTTCCCCTAGCAGGAAGACCAGTTGTCGTTAGCCCAGGAACTTAATTATCTTTAAAGAAGCTATCACTGTCATATGTAAATATCAGAAGACACCTGGAAAGGCCATTGTTTCCCTAATCAGTCTGGCACCAGGCCCATTGGCCTTAAAGCTACCCCTAGAGCTGATTTTGAGTGATTACAGAAAAGGGGACTGCTCATTAACCTGGCTACACTGGGCTAGGCACACAGGCTTTGCACAATCGGCAGTGTCTGGCTTCAGATATTAATACTATCAAATTAAGCAGTTAAAGTTTTTGGATACATTCCACTAATTGAACAGAAACATATAAAGGTCTTTGGGAGACTGGTATCACAGCATACTGACTGATCAAGTGAGAGTTTCAGTTGAGAACTATTCTTATAATGTCTAGCTGAAAAATAATCTATAATCTAGTAATGCTCCCAGTGGGGTAAATTCACTAAAGGAAGTTTGTGATTTAGCATATGGATGTTTTTAATGTACACAACTGAGAAGATTGGAGAATGCATAAAACACCAAAGAGAATCTAGTTGTATGTCACTCCATGTGGCTCCATAGACAAGAGATTTATTTTAGTATACAAATCAGCTAACTTGCTACAGCCAGGCGATGGTATTATCATATTCAACTACCATTAGGTGAATAATACTGATCTGTAGAACTAAGCTTTTTTTGTCAGGTCAAAAGGTAATGATTCTGATGTAAAGGCATACACAAATTGGTTCTCCCCTCTGCACTGGAGACCCCATCCCTTGGGGCCCAAATCTAAGGGGAGTTGGGTGTGCGGCCCCCAAGCCTTAATATGCCACAGGGACCCCCATTCCCCAGGACTTCAAATAATTTTTTAAAAGGGAAGGGGGCTGTCTAGCCCCCTCCGTGAGCCTCATTATGCCTTGAAGACCCCATAATCAAAGGTCCCGGTGTCCACCGGGGGTACCCACCAATCAACACATTAAGGACTGCAGGTGAAGGCCCAGGGCCTCCCCGGTCCTCGTCATCTCCCTGCATGGCGCGGGAGTCGGCATTGCTCCAGCCCAGAGGTAGCAGCTGTATTCTGCTTGCTCCCTCTGGGTGGGACCAATATGTGTTTTGTTTCCCTACTCGCAGAGATGCAGTCAGGGAAAAATAACATAAACCTACTACCACCAGGTGGGAGCATTTTTTAGTCTCTCACCAGGTGGGAGCAGACTAGGGGGTCATTAGGATGGCTGGCGGACTTAGTCCGCCCGCCATCCTATCGGGTATTGGGACTGCCCGCCATAAGGGTGGGGGTCCCGTGGGGGATATTAGGATGCACCCGCCACTGTGGCGGGCGCATCCTGCATTTTTAGCATTGTGGCGGGCGGTGCTCTCAGCATCGCCTGCCACAATGCTAAAAATGCACGAATGTATTTGCATTAGCAAAGCGGCAGGCACCGCGCGGTGCCCGCCGCTTTGTTAATGCAAATGCATCCCCCACCTCTCCTTCACTCTGGGGGCCCGCAGGGATGGGGCTTACATTGCTGAAGATGTCGTTTTGACAACCTATGCCACAAAGTCCTCCTCCCTTTTTTTATTTCAAAAGTTTTTTATTGGTTGTTTCTAAATAAAGCAGTACATACAATACTTCAAATGAGGGACATATGGAATACACATGCGAAAATAAACAATAAGAATAAGACAATAACTAAATGACAAGCAGATGTCACTGGTAAACAGATTGATATGGCAATAAATCACAGTTTAAACACATGTAGTATTAGTGTAGAATCACATAGGCGATTGTACCGATTATTGATGACATGAGGAGTATCCAATGGTCAGCAGGGAGAACCCTAGTTCATAATTCAGAAAACTTAGGAAAATGTCTTAGCTAATGGGCACTAGAGCACTGGCACAAGTCTGGAGAAGCGAGCACTAGAGTAAGTAGACCGTGGGGGGGATTCGTTTATTACATTTGGTGTGGTTCATAGTGGTTTGCGTGAGCTAAAGTAGAGATCGAGAGTGTCCCACATATGTCTGGTAGAAGATTTACACAGCGAGTTCTGAAGAGTTACGTTATCAGCCCCTCTTAGGTTGGTGACCCAGTTTAACTAGCAATTAAAGGAAGCTTTGCGTGTGTCCTCCCAATTGCTGAATATAATCTTGATCGCTGCTATTAGAAGTAGGTTTAGGAGCGCTCTATCTTTTTCATTCAGTGACTCTGCTCTAAGGAAACCGAATGCTAGTGTTGCTAGATCCCTACTAGGGGAATATGAGAAGAGTTTAGATATGAATTCGAAGACCTTATCCCAGAAAGGTATCGCACTGGATTAATAAGTGTACTAGGTCACCTACTTTGTCATTGCAGTTCCAACAGACGGGATCCTCCCTGATTTTGTGGGAGTGGAGTCGGGCTGGTGTCCAAAAGGCCGTATGTAGTAACCAGAACTTCGTCTGTGAGAGTGATGGGCTGATCTTATTTCTCATGGTTTAGTTCCAAATTTTGGTCCAGTTCAACTCCGAGATCAGAGAAGAGGAGTGTGACTCCCAGAATGATGTAAGCTTCTTATTGAGAGCAGATTGTTGTGGGTGTATTAGCTTATAATTCCAGGAAACCTGGTGACCTAACTTATGTAGTTTTGATAGATATCCGGGGAGGGAAGGGAATAGGGGTGATAATTTCACTTTAGTTACTGCTGACTTAATTTTCAAGAAGTTATAGAATTCAAGTGAGTCCAGGTTGTATTTAGACTTTATTTCTTTGAAGGGAAGAGGGTAGGCACCGTTGAAGAGTTGCTGGGGTTAATAGATACCTTTGTTGACCCATGAGTCATTGTGTAGGGGTTTCCCTTTATAAAGTATTTTATGATTGTTCCAAAGGGATTCAAGATTAGATAATTTAATGCTAATGTCTAATAGTTTGTCTATCTTCAGTAGAGCAGATTTTGTGTTCTTTTATAGGGCCTTTGAGCAGGTGACCAGGGTGAGATTTGCGGTCAGAAGGGCCGCTGGGTTAAGATTCATAAGAAGTGATTTTTCAATGTCTAGCCATACAGGGGTGTAATTGTCTGCTGGCACAAGCCAGTATGAGCCTTGTTTTGCCAAAGATGCAGTCTGCTAGAGTTTAAAGTCAGCCAGGTTGACCCCTCCCAATTATTTATCTATCCAAGTTTTTTCAAGCAAATTCTTGCTTTTTTCCCGTTCCATAAAAATTTGAGAGTAGAATGTTCAGCTTATGGTGGAAGTCCTCAGAAAGCATGAGGGGAGCATAGTAATTGAATAGTTCACTAGGGGGGAGATCATCAACTTGATGGCCTCAATCCTACCCCACCATGTTATAAATCTTGGAGACCATGTGTCGAGAAGAGTTATAATTTTCTCTAGGGTGCTAGTTTCGTTACGCTGGAGTGTCTCTAATATTGTGCTGCCGAATTCAATCCCTAGGTACTTGATGTAACCTGGCTGTCATGCGAGGCCAGAGTCACTTAGCATTTCCAGAGTACAGAGAATATTCAGTGGCATGACTTCGGACTTATCACGGTTTAATTTGTATCCGGAGTGTCTAGAGTATCTTTCTATGGTGGTCATGAGTGCCTTGATGGAATCGCCTGGGTTGTCTGTAACCACAAGGATATCATCTGCGTATGCGGCTAGTTTCACTTGAGTTTCACCGAATTTTACTCCCATTATTTCGTCGTTGCGTTTGATATCCGTGATTAGTGGTTCTAAGGCCAAGAGAAACAGTGCAGGAGAGAGAGGGCAGCCCTGCCTGGTGACTTGTTCTAAATGGAAGGACTCCGACAGGGTTGCATTAATAGCAATTTGGGCAGTAGGGTCTGAATATAGTGCCAACACCATGTTGATATATGCATCACCAAGATTAAAAGATAACATGCATTGATTAAAGAATGACCATGATACCATGTTGAACGCTTTTTCTGCGTCCAGGGTAATGGCAATAGAGGGGACAGCCGTTATTTTAGCTTTCTCTAGAATATGACACAGTAATCTAGTGTTGTCATTAGACATGCGATATTTGAGGAACCCCACCTGCGAGTTACTGATCAATTTTGGAAGAATTGCATTTAGTCTATTGGCTAGAATTTTTGCATATATCTTGCAGTCCAAGTTGATGTGCGAGATTGGTCTATAGTTTTTAGTTAAGAGAGGGTCTTTCCCTTCTTTCGGAATGACAATAATATTGGCTTCTCCCATCAAATTGGAGACACAGCCCTCTTAACTAAGGAGTTTAATCATTTTTAGTAAGGTAGGTTTTAGCGACCTATCAAACTCCTTGTTAAAGGAGGCCGAGAAGCCTTCTGGGTCTGGGGCTTTATTGTTTTTGAGGGATTTGATGGAGATCGAGTGTTCCTTTTGAGAAATGGGGGTCCCTAGCGCTGATCTACCTGCTTCTATTAGTTTTGGTAGGTTCAGTGACTCTAGGTATGTAGTGCAGCCATCAGGATCCATTGTTTGTTTATTTTTATATTGCTCCTCGTAGAAGGCTTGGAATGCTCTTAGTATCTCATTTTGTTTGGTGAGGATGATATTCTTGGAGTCTTTAATGAAGAATATAGTCATTTGCCTCTGTTTGTGTTTGAGATATGATGCTAGTAATTTGCCTTCCTTGTTCCCCTCACATAACTTGAGTGCCTTGAATTTATTAGTCCACACTTCAGCGCGTTTGCTCACTATTTTATTGTATTCGTATTTCCTCTTACTCAGATGATCAAGGGCGTCTTTGTTATCTATATTCTCAGAGTGTGTTATTTCGAGTGATTTGATCTCTTTCTCTAGCGCTTCGAGTTCCAGATTTAGTTTTTTGTTGATCTGTGCTTTAATACCGATAATGACTCCTCTAATGGTGGCTTTAAGTGCATCCCATAAAGTGGAGGTGCTCATATCAGGGGGGTCATTTAGTGTAATGTATTCCTTGATTGCGGTTTCAATCTTCAATTTGTTTGCTGGATCAGAGAGTATGTCATCATTTAAGCTCCATCTTTTTGGGGGTAGGTTGGGATGGGTACCTGCGAGTTTGGTACTGATGCAGGAGTGATCGGAGACTAGTTTGGGAGCTATATCTGTTTCATCTATAAGATGTGTGAACGAACTTGAGAGTAGGATGTAGACTATACTAGAGTAGGAGTTATGTGGGGCTGAATAAAATGTGTAGTACCTCGTCTCTGGGTGTTGGAGGCACCATGAGTCCCTTAGATTAAACTTGGAGCAAATTCTTTTGAGGATCTCATGTGAACGGGAGGGTTGGTATTTGCATTTAGATTGACGGTTTATATGAGGATCCAAGGGTAAGTTGAAGTCTCTGCCAGCTATAATGAGATCTTCCTGAGGGAGGCTCTCGAGAGTATTTGAGATCTTCTCCCAGAAATCAGGTTCATCAGCGTTAGGGCCATAGATGTTGACTACATGAATGGGGTTGTCTCCACTCTGCAGGTGCGTGACTAAAAGTCTTCCATCATCATCGTGAGTGTGTGAGATAGTAGTGATGTTTGATTTTTTAGCAATGAGGGTAATCACACCTTTTTTCTTATGGTCTGCCGGGGAGCATAAAATATGAGAGATCCAGTTGTGTTTCATGAACAATACATCATCTTCTGAAAATTTTGTTTCCTGGAAAAGGATGATGTCTCCCTTTTTTTCTGCGCTTCACCGGGTGATTAAGGCCTTTAACATTCAAAGATACAATATTAAGGTTCTCTGCTAAGGCTTTATTCTGTGCCATCTAAGGCTCTGCTGTCCTTATAGGTGTGATGAGTCCTGCGGAAAATATATGCGTGGAAGTGTTGTCCCTGGTTAGTTTATGGTGGGTGAATCGTATATATTGGATCATGGCCTCCAGCATTAGAGAGACACTTCTTATGTTGGTGAACAAGTGGGTTCTGTCTCTGAGCAAATATACTATATAGAGCATACCTGATACTATAGCAAAATTTGAGTGGCAGAAAAGACATACATAGAATAAATTAACAAGAAGTGGGTGGTGCACAGCAAAATATAAGTCGATACTTAACAAAGTTCGTTGGTTATGGGTGCTCTCGTGGGTGGAGTTTCCGTCAGAAAACGCCAATGAAACATGAGCCAGGTCGTGTATGCATAAATATGCTAATACATCCCCATTAGAGGCACACCTTAAATGCTCACGAAATGAGTTCAAAGGTTGATAGTTCAAATTTATTTTATTCTTATTTTTGAAATCTTAACGTTGAATTGTATTCACAATGATATTAATGGCATATCATTCCATGGTGAGTTAATTCATTGATGGTAAATTAATGAACACAAACTTCTCCAATGCATTTCGGGCAGAGCCCTTTGTCAAGGAGCGCTGTAAGGAAGAGAGATCAGTGTGAGGGTCATGGTGGTGAACAGCGGGTTGCGCGCAGGGGGGAATCTGAAAGGGTACCGTGCCTATGGGACAACGTGATTCGGTCGGTGTGTTCAAAAATCTAAATAAGGTAACCGGTGAGGTGAAAGCGGGTGCAGTGACTCTCAAGAGTAGAGAAGAAGGTAACCGGGGGATACCATGGGGAGGTCGGGGATGATAAATGGAAATCTTACTTCATGTCGACGGTAGCGGGACTCGCTACTGCAGCGGTGTGACGAACAACCATCAGGTGGGTTATGGTGGTAATGAGGTAACTGTGGGAGGGTAGGCAAAACTAACGAAGGACTGTAGGGAAAGGAGCGCGGTGGCGGCCATGTTGAAGAGGGAAAAGATCAGGGATGGAGGTATGTGATGCATGGATAATAAAACATAAACGGTGCGCAGAATACATTACGAGGCAAGACAATGCATATTTACAAGTAACAACTGTACTCAATTTGGTCGTTAAGACTGTGTGGTTTAAGAGTCTGCAATAGATAAATCCATTCCAATTCTCGCTTCAACAGTAGTTTGTGGTTGTCAATTCCTTCTCTTTTAGTGATGATTTCTAGCACTAAAAATTGGAGTTGTGCGATGGTGTGGCGAGCTTCAGCAAAATGCATAGTAATGTTGGATTTTTCGAGTTTTAATCGTATGTTGGATTTATGTTCATTGAGCCGCGTCTTAATTTTGCGCTCGGTCTTGCCAACATATAATTTGCCGCAGGGGCATTTCAGGGCGTAAATAAGATTCTTGGAGTCACAGGTGGCATCTACGTGAACTTTGATAGTGTTGCCTTTCATGGGGTGTTTGATGTAATTGCCTTTGATTATGGAGTTGCAGTGATTGCAATTCCTGCATGGTAAAGTTCCATTGTGAGGTTTCGGTGTGAGGGTGGGTTGTGAGAGAATTTCCTTAAGATTCTTGCTTCTGGTGTAAGGGAATAGAGGAGGATTCTGAAAGATTCCCTGAAAGTCAGGTTCAAACTGTAGGATCGGCCAATGTTTCATTATGATGGTTTTGTATGTGGGGCTTACAGTTGAAAATTTGGAAACTAGTACAATGCGGTTTTCCGCCTCTTTGGGAATTTTAGATAAACTCTCCTTTCTGGTGATTTTGTCAACTCGGGTAATTGCTTGGTTAAGAACCTGTTCGGGGTAGCCTCTATCCAGGAAGCGGTTATGCATTTCTTTGATGCGTGTTTGATAGGTTTCTTCATCTGAAACTATGCGTTTAACACGCAACATCTGAGAGTACGGTAGGTGTTTCTTCAATGATGCTTGGTGAAAGCTGGCAAAGTGAAGAGTATTGGTCCTGTCAGTGTTTTTTCTGTGTAGGTCAGTTGTAAATCCACTTAGGGTTTGTTTGATCTTAACGTCCAGAAATGTAATTTCGGTGTCACTGATACTCCAAGACAGTTGTATACGTTGGTCTTTAGTATTGAGTTCATTGAGTGCTAGATTGAGAGACTCTTTGGTGTCTTTCCAGATAAGGAACAAGTCGTCGATGTATCTGACGTACATCTTAATTTTATTTTGAAAGGTGGGATTTTGATATATGTGTAGATTTTCGAAATTCGCCATGTAGATGTTCGCGTACGTAGGGGCGGCACAGTTTCCCATAGCCATTCCAGATAGTTGGAGGTACCATTGGTTGTCGTGTTGGAAATAGCTATGATATAAAGTGTAAATCATTAATTCCATGAGGAAGGATTGCCTTTGTTCATCAATGTCACTGTTCAAGAGCGCCAGTTTGATGGCTTCAATACCTCCTTGATGGGGTATGGAGGTATAAAGAGAGCTGACATCAGCAGTACATAGTATGAAGAAGTCATTCTCATTGGTAGTGATGCTGGATAGCTTATTTAGGAAGTCTGTTGTGTCTCTGATGTAGCTGGTGGTTCCGGTGACCAAGGGCTGTAAGTATTTATCTATGAACTTGCCTGTGGGTTCATGTATGGATCCCTTGGTTGACACGATGGGTCTGAAGGGAGGATCATAGAGATTTTTGTGTATTTTGGGGCACATATGTATAGTTGGGCTCCTGGGATGTTCTTGCAGTAAATACTTCTTAGTGCGTTCCTCGATTATCCCTGCTTGGTGTGCCGTGGTTACGACGTTGATCAAAATCTTTTGAAACTCCTTAGTTGGGTTGTTGTCAAGTAACATGTAGATGTTGCAATCCTGAATGTGTTCAAATAGTCGTTGCGTGTACATGGTAGTATTGAGGATTACTAAGGCCCCTCCTTTGTCTGCTTTGATGCAACGAATTCTGGGGTTGTTAGCCAATGCCTTGAGGGTGTCTCGATCTTTGGTGGTGAGATTCTGATATGTACGTTTGTTTTTTAAGTTAATTTTCGAAAGGTCGTTGCGTACCAAGTTTTCAAACAGATCAATACATTTGTGACTGCTTGGAGCCTGATATGTGCTAATGGGTCGAAGACCTCGAAGTTCATCGGGTTTGTATTTAGTGGACGGTGGTACAATGTTTTCAAGCGTCACTTTTTTGAAGTACGTTGATATTCCATTATCAATTTTTAGATTATGTTAGACTCATGCTTTGACATTATAATTGTCAAAATTTATATAAACTATTATGGCTGAGTGCCTTTTTTTATATGCAGGCGTCACACTATACAGTTAACCCATCACTGTGGCTATTTATTTGAAAATATTTTCTAATCTTTGCATCATATGTGTGTTATCAATACAGTCTCTAAGGGTGAGCAACAAGTGTTATTTTTACATATCTTTAGGTCATTTGTTATCATCAATAAGTCCAGCTATTCAGAAGGGTAGAAAAACATTTCATAGTATTACTCTTTATAAATGGACGTACATTTCCTCATCCCCGTTAAGACCCATCGGGTTCTGGTTTTAAACCTGATTATTAGTTTGGATTCAAGGCGTCTTAGTTTAGTAAGTCGATCACCTCCTCTTTCATTTTCCTGTATCATTGAAATGCCTGCGTATTTTATGTCCATCCATGTTTTTCCAGGATGAATTCTAAGATGTTTGGCAATGGCATAACTATAATCACAGTTGTTAATGGATCTTGTATGTTCCAAAATTCTTTTCTTATGGGGGCATGAGGTTGAGCCAATATATTTCATCCCACAGAAACATTGAAGTTGATAGACCACAAATTGTGACTCACAAGTTATTTTTCCTTTTATCTCAAAGTTTCGTCCTTTGGGATCTCTTAGCGTTTTTAGATTTTGACCTATTCTGCATGCCTTGCAGGATTGACATTTGGTAAAGCCGTATTGTCTTTTCTCCAGCCAAGTAATTGGTTTATTTATTCTGAAGTGACTATTGACTATAGTATCCTGTATCGATAGTGCTTTTAGATAAGTTATCAATGGTCTTTCTCCAATCAATGTCCCAATTTCAGTGTCTTTTCTTAGTACACTCCAGTATTTGGTCAATATTTGACGGATTTTGAAACTCTCCTTGGAGTATGTTAGAATCATTCTTGGTCTATCATCATCAGTTTTAAATTTTGTGTTTTTAGAGATGAGTGTTTCTGCTCTCGTTTTTTGTCTGGCTCTTTTCTCCCCTTTAACAATATCAGAATGTTTACAGGGCTTGACAAATCCACTCGCCCGCTCGCATTTGCGAGGGAGAATGGATGAGGACGAGCTATTTTTAGGTCCTACTCGCCCTTTCTGGCGAGTAGAACTCAAACTAACTTTTGTCCTCTGTCTTTGAAAACAGAGCAAAAGTGACAAGATAACACGATTTAAAGGCATTTTTATTGCTCACAAAGGGAATGAGCAATAAAGATGCCTTTAAATCTTATTATCTTGTCACTTTTGCTCCGTTTTCAGAGACAGAGGTCAAGTGGGTCGCAGTCAGGTCGAGGGGATTTTCCATGGTACTAGACCTGCAGGACTAGTACCATTTTTCGGATTTGTCGAGCCCTGGTTTATATCCACGGATGGTGAAGCGGTCCTTAGTTTCTTTAAACTTGTTTGCCATTTCTTCTTCCTCTGAACAGTTGCGTCGCATGCGCAAAAATTCGCCATATGGTATGCTTTGCTTTAATGATGTAGGATGAAAGCTGATACCATATAAAACACTGTTTGTTGATGTTTTTTTCTAAATACAGATGTTTCCAATTTGTTATTTTTGATATAGATCTTTGTGTCAAAGTCTATTTCTTTTTTCTGAATGTTGAATGTAAATTTAAGACCTACTTGATTTTCATTCAGAATCCCAATGTATACCAAAGACGTGGTATTATGGCTTAGGTTTATTGATGACCTGTTCCTCTTGTGGAAGGGTCCGATTCCCATTTCCTGTGTTCTAATTTTATTTGAGATTTGGCCATGCAATTGCTGTTCAATAAACACTCATCATAGAGCAGAACAGGAGCTGGCCCTACTTAACCCGGTGCCAGTGCATTTTATCCCCTCTTTCAAAAGACATGGATGCACATTAGGCAGCTCATAATGGCAATTTTGCAACTTTTAGCCATCTATCTAGTCCTGACTTGCCCTCGTTCCAATTCTTCATCCAATATGTTAGGAACACCTAAAAAACAGAAGCAACCAACATTATAACTATGCCAGAGGGATTCAGAATGTATGCAGTTCTATGATGGTATTATGTGCTTTGAATGGTAATTGTAATTATGTCACGGTAAGGGTCTTTAATGTAAACTCATCATGAAGCACAAATCTGTTAAGACAATTTAGTGTACCTTGACTCATTTAGAATGTCCCAGTAAACTTATAATGAACCACTATGCAAGAGATTAGAGATACCCTAGGTTAAAGTTCTTTCTGGGTTCATTGTTTATCTATCATTAGGAATCCTACAGGGCCGAATAGGGCTTACACAGTAACCTCATGGGCCCTACTCATAAAGGCATTTTGGAGTATGCAGAGTGGTACTCATTAATAATTTTTCACATACTATTACATGCCTTTGTGAAATGTCCCCAAAACATTTAAAATGGGAATACAATGGTTATAAAATGTGAATCTGAATATACAGTTATCACAAACAGAAGGAACTGTGCCTTCTTTGCACTTTTATTAATAGGAAAATGGACGTGCTGGACCAATTTACAAATCCATATAAGAGTATGCAAAAGAGTACTCATGTAGTATAACTTACTGTAGACATGAACGCTTTTGTAAATTTGCCTGCACCGCCCCAATGTATCTGCAGTTGCAAAACTGGACTATTGCATTTTTCCCAGCACACATTTCACCAGGTTTTTACAGGGCAAAATCTGCGCAAGGAAAGCAACCGGGTGTGTGCTGCAATCTTGCACCAGTTGTAATTCTGATTCAGACATAAAATTCTATTTGGTAATGGCTCTGATATTTTGAAATGATAAGCAATTCCAGATTTTAGCAAACTTTTAGTAGCCAGAATCTGGACCAATCTTCACATGGCCCTTTCATTATCTTTGATTTTTGACACTGTTCATTACCAAGCATTAAGCAGATAAGAAAGAATCCCATTGGCTTGGTACCTGCATTTAAAATGTTATGCTGCTAATACTTTGAGAGAGTGAAAGAGAAATACTAAACTTTGAGAGAAGATAGGGAAGAGAGACAGAGACGTGCAATATGTACTTTTTGACAGTTCACACATTAAAAAGTGTTAGTTTGATCGAACACATTTTGCTTTCTTTATATCTGTGAAATTGATGTTTGAGCTGAAATCTACCCAGGAAAGTCACAACGCACCTGCTAAGGTTTTGTTGTTCACTTCTGTGTGAAAATTGTGACTTTTGGCAAAATTCATGTTACTGATATATCCTTACTAACACACTCAAAATGATTCTAAACAAGTCATACTTCATAAAACACAGTATTTTTGCCCATGGGTCTCCTCAGAATCCCAAAGCAAGGAAAACCTTTCTTGCCAAAAGAAATGTATTCGCACCCCTAGCTATGGTGCAACCAATACATTTCTGTCGTGGAATGTAGACGCAGGATGTTTCTCTAGGGACAGCAAAACCTTGAACTAAGGTGAATAGTTCTGATTAAAGAGCCATAAACATGCACACCTTTTTAATGATGAATAATCCTGGTAGTGGATTCATAGCGCCCCGGGGAACCAGTAATGGCCCATCGGCTGAGCAATGATGTGGTCCCATCTGCTCGTGTCACAGTCTCAAACTAAAATAGCATTTCCAATAAATTAATGACTATAAGAATGCTCTTCGGGAAACTTAAAAAACCTCTTTCATTTAGATTAAAAATGTTGCAAACTAAAGACCTGCAAATGTTTTCATTCCTACAGAAATGCCCTAACACATACTCTCCTCGTTTGGTTACCTTTGCAAATTAAAGCCATCCGAACTATTACTCCATACAGGAATGATTAGGGACATAAATAACACTGTTTGTGGGCCAAACTAAACACGTTACCACTGTTTCCAAATACATACCTTTGGATCCTCTCTGTCACCTGGTAGAATATTTCTTCTATGTTACATTGACACCTCCAGTTGTTATGTGTCACCTATAGGTAGCTTTAGATGTACTGGCAATAATTCATGCCTCCATAGAACATTCACCGCACACACACACACATACAAAAACATACACACAAGCACGCACACACACGCAAGCACGCGGACACACATACAAAAACATACACATACACATACACACAAACACATTAAAATACACATATTATATACAAAATGATGGCAGTGGTTTCAGAGAGAACAGCCAGCACCTCTGTAGAGTTTGCAAACGTAAACACTCAATATGTCTTTTAGCGTGCTCAATGCAAGCACTGTGCCACCCATGTTCGACTTTTATTGTTCTTAACACATGGCCCATGCCTGTGAAATGTTACAGGGCTGCTCACTAACTATACTTTTACTGGCTCTAAACAATTTTGATACCATTCTGACTTGGCCTTTGATTATGTTTGGAAAGGTAAAGTGAAACAGCTACCAGAACATCATGAGGCCTGCATGTGCATGCATTATGGCACATACGCTGTGATGCAGGTGCATGCAAGTTGTACGTTGATGACCATATTGGAGTGGATGACTTAGAAACCATCATGAGACTACAGGGTCCATGGGGAGGGATCAAAAACCACCTGAAATGTCAGTTCTCCAGCATGGGTTGCCATTTTTCCTGCCTGGTTCGATCAGGGATGTGAGGAGAGGAGGGAAGGTCCCTCTTTATAAAAATGGTAGGGCATCCTGGGAACTACTTCTAGAACAACCAATAACAGGCCTGCAGAAAGCAAAGAGGTATGACATATGTCTAGTCCCTACAACTGGGTGCAAAAGAACAGCCCCATGGACCAGTTAGCCATGGAACCTTCCATATATAGAACTTTCTTACAAATTCTTGGTGGAGAAGCAGTTGGGCTGGAGGAAGAGTGTTACACCCCTCTTCTTGTTCATGTTCATAGTCAAGGAGAGGTAATTGGAGGCAGGGAATGGATATGTCAAAAGGAAAAAAGGTGGTAGACAGAGATTGGGGACCAAACAGGGAGGAAGAACCTCCAGTCCTGGGTGGGGGTGTGATATATTCCTTGTTCTTTTTCAGATGTCTAACTTGAAGGACAATGTAAGTCACAGATTGTGAATAGAGGAAAAGTCTGAAGAAATAAAGGAGAACCTGGAGAGATAACCGCCCCCATAGAGCTATAGAGCACCCATATTTACCATTCTGCAATATAAATAACAGGAGACAGTTATTAATGGATTAGCAAGAATAAAGAGCACATTAATCAAACTATCCAGTTAAAGGGGTATTGTTCCTTCAAACAACATTACACACAGGATTTTTAATTTCTGGTTTCCTAGAGCCTCTGTACTATGTATTCTCCAACTGGGGACCACGTCCCCTATTAAGCATTTGACAATCAGGTTAGCAAAGCAGAGCAATCCAAGGCTGCATCATGGAGGTCATCTCGCAGCTGAATATAATCAGGGGATACTCTTTATCCAGGGAAGCTGAGTGTTAGACCTGGCACCTTGGTGTGGGTTTCCTTCCATTTTTGCTGTTGCCTCATGTGTTTTAGCTGGTGTTAGATGCTTTGGGCACTGTGCAACTGCTGTCCAGTGCCACAGTGCAAGCGCTCCCTATTGTAAATTGATGTATAGATTAGTGATTCGATGATTGACTTAATTGGTTTACTGGTCAGACTCTAGTACAGTGTGTAGTGTAGTTCCTATATTCCCAATAGGCTCTGCGCATTGGAATAACATAAACGATAATTTAGATGTAGGACTGAGGTCGACTAGGTCTCTATTGAATATGTTAGACTTAATTATGAATGCCAGCTAGCTCAGAGGTCACTAGAAATGTTCTCGAGTAAACAAGAAGGTGTTAACTTTCCTGAATAGACAAGAAGGGATTAGTTTCTGACAACCGCATAAACATGACAACTTTGCTCCCTCCAGAATAAGGAGTATATCTCCCGAGTCGCGGAAACAATAGATAACTATTTTACTCAGTCAATCGTGCATGCTTAGTTTCACCAGAAGTGCAGAGAAACAGAGAGACGGGCGTTTTTAATAAAAGGGGTTATTTATTGACCAGTCTTCTTTCTCATGCAATAGAAGTGAGTTGCCACAATTGCAATACTTATCATAAAGTAAAGTGCGTACAGTAAAAGGAGTATTATGAAATAATACTGTAAAAGTAATGGTTTCTAAGCCATACGGTGTTTAAAATAGATAAATATACATATATAAAATCATTGACTAAACGTACTCAACTGGTGTTTCTAAGATACGCCTACCCCAGTGTACCTAACCTAAGCCTAGTACGTGGGAAGGAGTAATTGAGCTGCAGTTTAAGTTAAGATAGTGTTTGCCAAGAATCCGAATCAAGAATTCTCTAAGGGTCTAATCAGCTCCATACCTTGTTCATAGAATGAAGGAGGTCTTGTATCTCGTTCTCAGGACTCGATCTTCCAGCAACCCGCAAGGGTGCCTGGAAACACTGGAGCTGGATTTCTCGGCAGGAGAAAAGACAGAGTCTCTCTCAGTGAGTCAATGGGAGGGTCGGCTTCCTTCGGCACTTGCCACAGCTGGGCGTCGGGCAAGTAGATAGCTGATCTGCTCCAAACCACCGTGTGTCTGTTAAGGCAGATGCTGGTATATTTATACCTGGAAGGTGCAGAGTTTGACGAATTCTACCATTTTAAGTACAGTATTGTGGATTTTTGTCATTTGTGGTCTTGTGTTAAATCTTATTTTTAATAAACAACTTGTGTGGTGTCCATCTGTAGTGTTTTCACTTGATTACTGTATGTGTTCACAAATGCTTTACACACTGCCTCTGAGATAAGCCTGTCTGCTCGTGCCAAGCTATCAAGGGGGTGAACATGGTTTATTTTAGGAGTGTATCCCCTTACTCTGACTAGACGCAAGGGTCCCTATTTGTCACAGGTACCTACCTATGCCAACAAGAGACCCACAAATCTTACACTGAGGCTAAGACATAAATACTTAATATGTTAAAACCGACAAAAGGATATTGTTCTATTTCTTAGGAGTAGACATCCACATAAAACGTTCTGAGTTGGTCCAAAGTCTAACACAAAAAAGTAATGGTTTGAGTTGTGCTCCATGGATGACTTTAGTCATAATACATTTCACCTGCAGGACCAAAAATAGAGTTGAAGACGGAAGAAAGGGAAAATGTGTTGTTAACCAAACAAATACATCAACAAACAAAAATGTTAGATTTGGGAGACGTTAAATAATTTGCAGCCACACACATTTTCTGTGAGTTCAAAATACAGCATCATTGGCATACAATAGGAAAGAAACCAAATCCGCGTCTACCCTTGATACGCCACAATGTAACTCTTCAGGTTCACAGAACATTAAGAAGTAAGTTAAAAAGAAAAGGAGCAAGGGTACATCGTCAGCAGATGCTTAGGGCCCAATAAATATGTCGGGAAAGCAACACCGTGTCTTCTGGAACTGCTCGACCATAGGTCGGCAGGTTTGACATCCCAATTTGGATGAAACCGCACATAGAGTGGTCGGAAACATCGATTTTATTATTGCGGCATGTGCAGCAGGCAGAAAATGCCTTGCCACACACTGCAGTGATATTTAGGGGGGCACTAAGTTGCCCCACAGGACCCATAGCACAGGGCCAGGTGCAAGGGGGCCCTGCTAGGTCCCCAATGTCACTTTGCGACAGCCTAGGCTGACATGAAAGGATGTATGATGTTACAATGCATACATTCACAACGCATGCCATCACAAAGCAACTTTTACAACGCAAGTGCCATTACAACGCCTGCCATTACAACACATGCCATTACAATGCAGGCGCTATTACAACGCATGCCATTACAATGTAAGAATAGGTAAGTATTTAATGTTATTAATATTTTTTTAATTTTAATTAAATTACAAAAATTGTTTATTAAATTATTTTAATTAATATATTTTTTTTTTAATATGTTTAAATTTACAATTGTAACTCCTTGGGTGTGTAATAGTAGGGTAAATGTTGGATAGTGTAGGGGTTAAAATTACTATTCTAACTCCAGGGTGGTGTAATAGTAGGGTAAGTGTTGGATAGTGTAGGGGTTAAAATTACTATTCTAACTCCAGGGGGGTGTAATAGTAGGGTAAGTGTTGGATAGTGTAGGGGTTAAAATTACTATTCTAACTCCAGGGGGGTGTAAAAGTAGGGTAAGTGTTGGATAGTGTAGGGGTTAAAATTACTATTTTAACTCCAGGGGGGTGTAATAGTAGGGTAAGTGTTGGATAGTGTAGGGGTAAAAATTACTATTCTGAAATAAATGTAATAAAAAAATTAACAATTAATTAAATATTAAATGTATTTAAAATGTTATAATTATTTTAAATAAATTAATTTATAAAACAAATTAAATTAAAATTAAATTAATATTAATAAAATTAAATACTTGCCTATACTTACGCTGCAATGGCATGCGTTGTAATAGCACCTGCGTTGTAATGGCATGCGTTGTTATGGCACCTGCGTTGTAATGGTTGCGTTGTGATGGTACTGCGTCATAAAAGTTGTGTTGTTATAGTTGCTCCCCGACATGAAATGGCTTTCAGAAACTGACATCATAATCGCGATGGCGGACCAGCCGCCATTAAGGGATTATGCTGTCTTTGAAACTCACCAACGGAGTGCATTGGAAATGTTGCTGTGGTCCCTCCACCTGATGCTTCTGCCCGCTGCATCGTAATGCAGTGGGCGGACAACAGAGGCAGATGTCAGTGGGTCCAACACTGGCGGGATCTTCGGTGTTGGACCCACTGACATCATCATCGGCACTTAAATGCTCAGCTCTCTGGTTAAATTCCCATCAGTATCAAAATAAATACAAGCAGTTCAATGAGCCCTAGTTTGCAACACAGCACATCCAAAAGTGCCAGCAATTTAGTTTTGTCTACTTCATACACTGACATTTTAATTTTTCTTTTCTTTAAGTAATGATGTTTCATGATCATCATCTGAAAGTGAAAAAACTGATAAAATGTATGCACTTTTAGCAAACTATACAAAGATATACACCAGTAAAATGTCAGAAATACTGGCTTTGTCAAGGTGTTCATAATTATTAACTCAGACCTATAGCCATTGGCAATACATGTAGCACTCAATTCTGTAAGCCTACTGACTTAAAGATGAGAAGTACAACTATAATCATTACCTGTAAACTGGCTTAGTCACACCTTTTTATAAAAAATATGCTCTATTGCAAATTACTTACACAAGAATGCTATTCAGAATCCTCAAAAGAAAAGATGGAACAGCCCCCTTGGGCACACCAAATGGCTTAACCATAGAGGGCGATTGCTAATGAATCCAATTTCACATTGTGTCACTCATACTCACTATAGGAGACTTTGCATGTGGAAATTTCCCCCTTACACTGCACTGGGGCTTGAGGGGGTAACTACAGCTTCAGGAGGTCACACAACCGTTATACACTACTTGGTGGACACCTCTGTCATTCCAGCAACATCCACCAAAATATTCACTTTTTAAGAATTATTGCCTTATGTGACATGCCTTAGCATGAGTCACTTTTTCTTTAAGTACTGACAAGTTTCATTTTGATGCCTCTGCTCTTCTGTGGGTCATATGATACACTCCTGCACCTGATCATGTTTCAGACTCCTTGAGCCATATGGTTAGGCTATATTGTTTCACCTGTTTCCTCTTTCTCTAAATAAGCAAGTTGCTTTTGTTTGATATAGCAGGAAGCTGGGTGCAGAGAGAAGAGCGAGAACTTGGATTGTGCTGGCTTAGCAGGGAGGCTCCTATTTGAATGGAATATGCTTTACTGAATCTCTACCCCCTGCACCATACCCTGGTGCTCCTCTTGCATTTAGTGAAGATGGCCCCACTGCCTTGGATCCTCAAGGGGAAAGGTTGCTCTGTAATGCAGCAGAAAGTCTGTGAAAGTTTAAAGCAGATACAGGGTCATGCAAGGCCCATCCTCCTTTGGACCAGTCTGGGTGGTAAGCAATGCATTTAATAATTGGTAGTGCCAGTGTGTGCCCATTAACCTCAGGGCGCCAACTCAGAGAGGTACACAACCACACTTGTGTAGTGACCAAGAAGGAAGATATCAGACGCCCACTCCGCCAATTTGTGTGGAGTTCAAAGTGTTGTGTTACAGGTTGCGAGATCTAGCCACAGAGAGCAAAGAACCCCTCTCCTGAAACTTATAATTTTCTGCAATGGTTTTTTAGTTGCCTTCAACAGCCTCTGGCATTACTTCTTTCTCCTGATTAGCAGACGCTTGGCACAGGGGAACTAGACCTGTTCAACCCTGCTTGTGTCCTGACCTAGCGAATCCCAGGCAGCAGCTTCTGAAGGCCATCCACAGCAAACCTCCTTCCTGTGCCTCTGGTCTATAGTCAACCATGTCTTCTGACATTTGAAGCACATCTGTGTGCCCAGCATTGATTGTAGTGCCTGCTCCCGGTGTAGCCACAACAGGATCAGCCCACAAACAATTGGAGGACCGCTTCTTAAGGATCCCAAGCAAGATCACCCTCTACTGGCCTACTGGCCTTGAGCACGAATTAGGGAGCTGGTGCGCCGGTTTCTTGTTCGAGTTCTCAAAAGTCCAGAGTAAAAGCCAGGAGACTCTAAACTCATAACATGGGAACATCAGCCCAGGCTTTTACTTATTTCATCTTTTGCAGTTCTCAGCTCAGCTAGCTCTTGGAGGGTATGCAAGAATTTAAAAACATGAGACAGGGTTTTGTTTCATAGGCGGGACAATCACCTATCCCTATTGGGTATTGATTCACCAAATTACAGTGGTAGCAGAAGTGACATCACATACCATTTGACCATTTGACCTTTATGACATCACAGGAAGTGACAGCATATGACACGACCCTGATTTTTTTCCAGGAATGCATGTCACATGACCCTAACATCACAACAACTGTCAGTTGCTCAAGTTTCAAAATAACTGTATGATTGGTATTACAACATAACACAGATAAATATCTGTTTTACATACCATCTACATTGTGATACTGACTTGATCTTTTCAATTTCTATAGCATAATACTTGCCCTGGATTGAGTAAGCTAGACTTCTTTTAGGGGGTTTCTCTAAATTTGCAAAATACCATAGGTGCCTAAACCGCACTCATTAAATATTGAATTCCTTTCATGGTTTGCCTAATTAATGAACCCCAGGAGATCACCCCATTGTTTTCAAAATGTGCTATGAGTGGCCCAATATTTCAAATATTACCTCCATTGTTCGAAGGCTAGCATTTTGTCATGGGTGCTCCTTTATATCCAAAATGACATATAATATGCTAGTGCCAGAAATTAGTAATTTATACCATTATACCATAAAGGATTGTTATGTCAAAAATTACTTCTGTATTTCCCGGTGACCATTTTGTCATGGCTGCCACCCTCCCATATACCAGGTTGCCCAACTTTATGCCAAGAATACTTCCAGTATGGTAGTACCAGCATTTTCCACTGATGTCCACATGCCAAGAGTTACATGAAGTATGCCAGCATATTTTCCAAAGGCTCCCTATATGCCATGAACTACCTTTATTGTGCCACTGTACTCTTGTTTTCCTTTAGGCCACAAATTACCTGAGTATGCCAGTGCCAGTATTTTGCCCTGGGTGTCTCTATAAGACAACAAATACATTCAGCCTTCCAGGGCCAATGACAAAAACTCAAGCATCACATCACATTCTCACCAACAATCACTCATTGACACTTATTCTCTCATTTACACCCATTAATTCTCCCTCATACTCTCTTTCACCACTATAGACTCATTGTTAAGTCTCACTCTTGCATTCACTCTTAATTTCACTCACTCATACTTACTGCACTCTAACACAATCTTTCTCACTACCTGTCACTATCTCTTGCTCACTTTCACTTCTACAATGCTTAACATACATACACACATGTTCACACATACGCATGCTTTCTCACTCACAAACCGGCACACAACACACATTTAAAACCATTTTTACATACCACAGCTGCCACCAATAGTCCAGTATGCTTCATTGTTCTATTACTTTAATAGTGAGGAATAACCTATTATTCACTATTGCTATAGTGACAAAAGGGCAGTTAGTAAGGATTCTTACCAATGATTTGGCCACCTCTGAGGCCACAGCTAGTAATGGGCTAGTCAGTTGTCGTACCATATCATTTCTGCATGTCAGTCCTGTATTGCTGATGTCAATCACAGGACCCACCTTCTCCCTAAACAACACCTCTTTTACATTCTGTGAAGGTTTCAAAATTGAAACTTCTTTCAATGTTGAAGCACATATGCAAACACTGAGCGAAGGTCTGCTCACCCTCACCTAGTTTAGTTGTTGTAGTGAAATGTATTTAAGCTGTTGATTTTGTCATCTTCACTGTTCACTTTGAAGCTGATGTAGCGGAAATCACATTTATTTGTAGGGGTGCATTATAAACACACATGTAGAACGCATACACATATAATCCTTTGTTCTACTAAGAGCATTAGAATTTCGAAATGTTATAACATGAACGTGATGTGTTTAGGCCATTACATAATAACATGGAAGATTAACGTAGGATAGTAAATGTAACTAGCAGAAAATATTAACTTGAAGAGTTTGTGTTGTGGAATTAACATTCATTCATGTATTAAAATCATTATTAATTGTGTAATTTAATACGTAGGTAATGTAGTAATCGAGTGTGCCTTTTTTCTATTCAATTTCATGAAGCTCGTATGCCATTCTTCTTTTGTTAGCTCAATCTTGAATGCGTGAAATGCATTTCCCAGAAGGTTCTCGCTTTAGAATTAATAGCTGAATTACTATATGCTGTAGTTTTTGTTCTTTCTCACATTTTGTTTTGAAGGTGGAGGAAGCACCCTTGTTTGCTATAATAATGTCTTTATGTTATTAGTCAGGCAGGGATAGATGGAGATACATCATAAACAGAAGGTCAACGTATTGCAGGTCAGGAACACCGCTATCCTGTGGAAAACTACCTTTAAGATTGTGTTCAGAGCAGATGGCGTGACCTGCAAGGACCCTTGGGAAAAAAGCCTGTAATAATGCGATGTTAGAGTAGGGAAACTGCCCACTTCTCTGCCTTCGGAGAGAGAGCATCTCAGAACGAGCTCTGTTTCAGGAGCTTTACGCTTCATGACCCATTATTGTGGAGAGACTTCTTTGGGAGATTCCATGGACTGACATCTTTTATTTCTTGTCCCAGAAGATGCTTAAGTAGGGATGTCATTGTAGTGTTAGAGTAGGAATATATTAATGCTTTATATCCATCAACCATTGATGCAGGAAAACTTGGACTCATGCTTTCTGATCCTCTGCATTCTGTTTCTTGAATTAGTAGTTTTGGGGGGATAGAATTTGCTTTCTTTCACATAGTTAATGCTTTAAGTGGGTTTTCTGCATGTCTTTCAAGGCCATGCCATCCCTGTAAGCAAATAGGAGTTTGGAGACAAATATAATTTGTATTGAGCAATCCTCAGTACTCTATTGAGCGATCCTGGTTGAGGATGGTACTCTTGGAGTAACTGTGACACAAGGTTTGACAGTACATTATGAATTATGGAGAGAAGAAGGCACATGCTAATCACACAAGCATCTTGCATTGCACACACCTCAAATTTAGATTTACGAACAGGGGAGTGTGATGTGTTGTGCCAAGGCATATCTACTGTCTACAATCTCAAAGTGAGAGATTGGAACAATCCCCTGGTAAACTTAGTTTTCTTCCTCTTGTTACAACTTATTCCCATCAAAAACAAAATGTATTTTCTAATCTGCTTACTTTGTTTATTTTATTACTTTGCTGTGTTGTTGTACACCTGCTCCTGTTTTGACAGACTGTGCTATGCCTTGTCTCTTTTCTTTGGCCTGCATCTTGCCAGTCAGACATGTCCATGCAGAAAGAGTACGTCAGGGCCAGATCGTTAAGAATGTTCACCTCGTAAACAGGTATCCATGTACATAGATGGAAAAGAGGGAGATCTATTTTTCATAAAAAAATTGTCCCATCAACTGGGTAATATTTAGAGAACAAAGGGCCAGATGTCCAATGGTTTTTTACGGGCGCAAAAAGGGTAGTAGACTGGTTTACGCCCGCAAAACACATGTTGCCCATGTACTAATCCTATTTTGTGAGTCGCAAATTGATTAGCTACTCCCAAAATAGGACTCGCTATTAGGAAGGGGCATTCCAAGGACGTCCCTTCCTAATAGCGACTCCACAAGGTATGTATGAATGTTTTGCGAACGCAATTGTAGTTGCAAAACACTCACAGTTTACCACCCTTCTTAGAAGGGTAGTAAAGCACTCGCAAATGGGAAGGTGTCCCCAGGGGACTGCTTCCCCTTTGTGAATGCACGCGCAAATGTTTTTTACGGGCATGCAGTGGTCCCAGGCCTTATAAAATAAAACTGAAAAGTTTCATTTTTATTTTTTAAAGGCATCTCATTCTCCTTTAAGGAAAACCCGCTGAATTAAAAAAAAACTGCTTTATTTAAAAGCAGCCCCAGACATGGAGGTCTGCTGACTCCAGCAGACCACCATCCCTGGGAGTGCCAGCCTTTCCCAATTGGGTGCGAAATTGCGACAGCCTTATTAATATGCATGAGGCCTGCAATTTGCAACCACATTGGGAATCGCAAACAGTGTCTCAGACACTGTTGTGCACCCCAAATAGCGAGTTGCACATTGCGAGTCGCAAATGCAACGCAATTTGCGACTCGCTAATTGGCAGGTCGTGCATCTGGTCCAAAGGCCCTTAAGCATCAACACAATATGAAAAGTAAACCTTAACTGCAAGAATTTCTTGTCACAAGGCATTTTTCCGAGTACACTGACATGGGGTTTATGTTGGCCACCCACGCTCTTCCTACCCTCCATGAATCCATGTCACAAAGCGTGCAAGCTGATTATACAGGAGAAGTATTCAATTTACAACCTACACATAGTCTGAGAGAATCGCCTCCACCGGACTCGCTTGTAAAATGCATGACAATAATGAGAGTTATGAAAGAACTATGAAAGCTTCAACATCTGCAGCTGTGACATTATGATTTCTGCTTTGATTGAAATGATTGCTCAGGCGCTAGAACATGCTGCAAACCAACAGGCCAGATGACATGTTGCAATAAAACAGTAGGCCAGTGCTTATTTTGGAACAAATATAAGTGCCAGGTCTCTTCTCAGGAGGCCACTGTAGCTTTCACCACCCATTGTCCCTGCCAGCACTGCCAATGGCAGTTCCAACACAACTACTAACCATCACAGTCCAACAAATGTGTCAATTCAGAATATTTCAGGCCTTAAAGCTTTAAAAATGGCTTGGGTGGCAGGTATTAGTCATCTTTAATGAGTACTGAAAAAACAACTGCTGTTTTGCTCTTCTCTAAATTAGACAGACGCTGTCACCATGTGGCAGATTGTCATAAGTGTCGGTGTTGATAATTAAGTGCTGGTGCCGAGCACCGGAGCCACCGGTTTAAATTAGGTACTGCAGCAGCCCTGGCATTCAGGGACCGATTCACAGAACTAACTTAAGACAAAATCATAAACTTACTACTTTTGGTATTCACAGAAGGCATTTAGTAGTCTTAAGTTAGGATTCTGTCTTAAGTTACAATTTTGTCTTAAATTAGGATTTTGTCTTAAATTAGGACTTTGTCTTAAATTAGGATTGTGTGTTAAATTAGGATTTTGTCTTAAATTACAATTTTGTCTTAAGTTAAATTAAGTTTAACTTAAGTTTGTCTTAAGTTTAACTTAAGACAAAATCGTAATTTAAGACAAAACCCTAATTTAAGATAAAATCCTAACTTAAGACAAAACCGTAACTTAAGACAAAATCCTAACTACTAAATGCCTTCTGTGAATACCAAAAGTAGTAAGTTTATGATTTTGTCTTATGTTAGTTCTGTGAATCGGCCCCTCAGTGCGCAAAGCGGCTGAGAAAATAATTCTGCACTCCTCTTAACTGCCATCCTGTATTAATGCAAGGAATGCTGTGCTACTGAGGTCAAGGGATTTTCCCCCACATGCATCATTGTAGGATTTTGCATTTCCTAAATTGCGAAAATTAAGGAATCGCAATTTAGGAATTGCAAAATCCTATGCATCAAGAAATCCTAATTTTTTTTAGGATTTCTTAATTTTCGGAATTTGCGATTCCTTAATTGCGAATCGTAATTAAGGAATGGCATTACATTGATTCCTATGGGCCTAGAGGCCCATAGGAATCAATGCCGTTATGCATTTTTTTTTTTGAACTCGCAATTTGTTGATGCATTGCAAGGGTGCAGGGGGGGGGTCCAAAGGACCCCCCCCGCACCCCTGAAATTTATTTTAAAGTGCATGTTTCACACACACATGTCCTAAGGACATGTGTGTCTGTAACATGAAAGTTTAAAAAATGCATTTTTTTGCTTTTTTAAAGATTTTCGCAAATTAACACTAGGGTCAACCTCGTGTTAATTTGCACTTCCTATTTCAAAATTCGCATTTTTTTTTAAATTGATGCATTGCATTTAAGGAATCGCACAAATGCGATTCCTTAAATGCATTCGCATTTTTAAAAAATGCAAAAAAATGCGAATTTTGAAACATTGTTTCATGCATCCCAAAAACGTATTTAGGAAGTGCAAACGGCCGAATTTACCAATTCGCACCGTTTGCACTTCCTAAATAGGTTAATGCATGTGCCTATTTATGCTTATTCTCACTCAAGGCATTTCCCGCTTCTCCTCTTGTGGCATCATTGTTAGATTCAATGAGGAACACACCATTTAACCCTGCGCCATGACAGCAAAAGATACAGTAACTCGATTGTACTTACGGGTTTGGGTAAATATTTACTAAGACTTTGTAACAGTGATGCAAAACTGGTGCAAAGTGCAGAGTTGGCATTCACTTTCCAGAGCAAAGCTTGTTTTGCATGGCAAAGTAACCCCAATTAGCGCTGTGTGCTTCTTTGCATCAAGGAGGCATGCCATGGGTGGCATATGGGAATTTCCGTACAACCATCCATGGATTTTAGACACAAAGTCCAATCTACTAAAAAAAAACAGACATGGTTTTAAGCCAAAAAATGTGCACCTCTTTGAGGCAGGCATATCAAAAAAGTTTTCTTTTCTCCAAACATTTCCAACGTTGCATGTGTGCTGTACTTTACAGGACGCATACGAATGTGGACATGCTTTAAACTATTTCTAGGAATAGTACTTCGTACTGAAAGGGTAACCCTCCTGGACAAAACCTATGCTAGACATCAGGAACACTCCCTGGCACCAAAGTGCACGGGTGTGTATCTGGCGCAAGACAGACTACAGCGAGAGAGAGAAAGATATAGCGTGCTATGTTATTATATATGATTCAGAAAAGGGGGTGGTGATGAACAGAGTGCCTGAATTAGGCAGACCACTCTTACCCAGTCCAAAGATCAGGACTTGATCCATCACCGTTTTTTAGCTCACTGCACCATCCCAGCTCAGAACTTGGCTATATGCAAATTAGTCTGTTCCTGTCCCAGTGCATGATGGGAACAGGGCAAACCAAACTACCAAGCCAATTCTTATACTGGGAAGGAAACAAGCTTCCGGGGACCGGTTTATGCCATTTCAGGCGTCGTCGGCCCGGCTTGCTTGAATCCTGATGGTGCAATGAGCAAGGGACTCACATCTGAGTATACCCTTCCACGCTTATGGTGGACAAAATGATTCAGAAAAGGGGGTGGTGATGAACAGAGTGCCTGAATTCAGCAGACCACTCTTACCCAGTCCAAAGATCAGGGCTTGATCCATCACCGTTTTTTAGCTCACTGCACCATCCCAGCTCAGAACTTGGCTATATGCAAATTAGTCTGTTCCTGTCCCAGTGCATGATGGGAACAGGGCAAACCAAACTACCAAGCCAATTCTTATACTGGGAAGGAAACAAGCTTCCGGGGACCGGTTTCTGCCATTTCAGGCGTCGTCGGCCCGGCTTGCTTGAATCCTGATGGTGCAATGAGCAAGGGACTCACATCTGAGTATACCCTTCCACGCTTATGGTGGACAAAATGATTCAGAAAAGGGGGTGGTGATGAACAGAGTGCCTGAATTAAGCAGACTACTCTTACCCAGTCCAAAGATCAGGGCTTGATCCATCACCGTTTTTTAGCTCACTGCACCATCCCAGCTCAGAACTTGGCTATATGCAAATTAGTCTGTTCCTGTCCCAGTGCATGATGGGAACAGGGCAAACCAAACTACCAAGCCAATTCTTGTACTGGGAAGGAAACAAGCTTCCGGGGACCGGTTTCTGCCATTTCAGGCGTCGTCGGCCCGGCTTGCTTGAATCCTGATGGTGCAATGAGCACCACCCCCTTTTCTGAATCGTTTTTGGCCACTATAGGTGTGGCAGGGTATACTCAGACATGAGTCCCTTGCTCACTGCTCCATCAGGATTCAAGCAAGCCGGGCGGACGACGGCTGAAATGCCAGAAACCGGTCCCCGGAAGCTTGTCTCCTTTCTGGTGAAGAATTGGCTTGGTAGTTTGGTCTGCCCTGTTCCCATGATGCACTGGGCCAGGGACAGACTAATTTGCATATAGCCAGGTTCTGAGCTGGGATGGGGCAGTGAGCTAAATAACGGTGATGGATCAAGCCCTGATCTTTGGACTGGGTAAGAGTGGTCTGCTTAATTCAGACACTCTGTTCATCACCACCCCCTTTTCTGAATCGTTTTTGGCCACTATAGGTGTGGCAGGGTATACTCAGACATGAGTCCCTTGCTCACTGCTCCATCAGGATTCAAGCAAGCCGGGCCGACGACGGCTGAAATGCCAGAAACCGGTCCCCGGAAGCTTGTCTCCTTTCTGGTGAAGAATTGGCTTGGTAGTTTGGTCTGCCCTGTTCTCATGATGCACTGGCCAGGGACAGACTAATTTGCATATAGCCAGGTTCTGAGCTGGGATGGGGCAGTGAGCTAAATAACGGTGATGGATCAAGCCCTGATCTTTGGACTGGGTAAGAGTGGTCTGCTTAATTCAGACACTCTGTTCATCACCACCCCCTTTTCTGAATCGTTTTTGGCCACTATAGGTGTGGCAGGGTATACTCAGACATGAGTCTCTTGCTCACTGCTCCATCAGGATTCAAGCAAGCCGGGCTGACGACGGCTGAAATGCCAGAAACCGGTCCCCGGAAGCTTGTCTCCTTTCTGGTGAAGAATTGGCTTGGTAGTTTGGTCTGCCCTGTTCCCATGATGCACTGGGCCAGCGACAGACTAATTTGCATATAGCCAGGTTCTGAGCTGGGATGGGGCAGTGAGCTAAATAACGGTGATGGATCAAGCCCTGATCTTTGGACTGGGTAAGAGTGGTCTGCTTAATTCAGACACTCTGTTCATCACCACCCCCTTTTCTGAATCATGTTATTATATATGGCTCTGTTTTGCTGTTTTCTTTTCATTCAATGATGCACAGCACTACAACTTTGGTTACCGTGCTGCGTTGGTGAAGAATTAGTCAATTTGTACCTTGGTTCACAAGGACACATTTTGATAGTAGCTAATAGCAACTCCAAAATGTGAAAAAAATGCAATCATTTTGTTTACACAACTTGATTGGCATTTATTTGCACACCGATGTAAATCAGGGGGTAACACCCAGCGGTTATGTAGTCACTGCTACAGGGTATTACCATCCAAATGATGCTGAAACTTGTCTGATTTCAATTATAATTTTAGGAATCAAAAAGAATATTTTTTAGATGCGTTGAAGAAACTTCATCTTGAAACAGCTCGTCTTCTTATTGAAATGCCTGCTAAATTCCACTTTAGGACAACGGAATTACAAATAAAACCCAGAACTTGACAACTCTGTATAGCAGTATTTAAAATATTACATAATCAGAGGCATTTTGTAGGTATGAGGGAATGAATGAACGAATGACCAAAATAATTACTTTTATGATGTAGTTCTCCAAAGTAATTCAACTTTAGATAATGCCAGAGTGAAGGAGTTAAGAGAGGTGGTAATTCAGAAAAGGCAGGTTTTATAATGCTTGCTGATCTGAAAAGGAGGCGGCAGGTTTCTGTTTGCGTAATTAGAGTGAGCCGGGGCTCTTGAACTGCAGAATATATACCTTTGTTAGTGCCCAAAATTTGAGCAGTTCCAGAAACTCTGGCAATATCCCCAACAAGTTGCAATAGGATCTGTTAAACAAATCAAGGAAAATTAATCACAGCAGAAGCTATGATCAACTGTAGGAGAAAGTCTCCGCGCAAAAACATTAGGGTGAAAGGAAATCATGTTAGCAGTAGCACACAGCAATCTGGGTAAGAATAATGGAAAAAGAATGCATAAAACATGGAGGGTAAGATGGTATGGAAAGGAAGAATGGTGTAGCCTCTCTAACCAGGAGCACATACATATGAAAACGTAAAAATTTGCAACATTCAGCACGGTTGAATCATCTTCGTCCAATTTAAACGGGTCTTCTGATGGCCTGTAGTCTCTCTGTCATTTCCCACTTTACACATTCACGCTGGTGAGCAGATGTCTAAAAGTTTCTAATATGTCTTGCACTAGATACATGAGTGAAGGTTCTCATGAGAACCTTTGCAGGCTTATTCTGTTAACTGTTTTCAGTATCCCATTGTGTGGACAAAGGGCATCTGTAAGTCTTGATGAGACCATGCAAAACAATATCTTCAGTAAGCTTAACTTTGCTAATACTCTATTCATTATGAAATATAGCAGAATACATTGTTTAGTGCAATGAGGAAATCATGTGGGGTGAGCAGCACATTTTAAAGTGATGACGGATTTTACAGTCAGCGGATTAGATCAGCAGTTCTAAAAGTAAATTTAGTTTAAATGTCAAGTAGAAGTAAAAACATACTTTCGGTCCTATTCATAAAAGCACATTAGGGGGTCGATTCCGATCCGATAAAAAAAACGTCCGTACGAATCGTATCCGGAGCCCTCTCCGTACGACTCGTACACATGCCGTACGACCCGACAAGTACGATCCGGACTGGGGCATCAGGACGCGATCAGTATGGTCCACGTCAGGTAAGGGCGATTCGTACGGAAAAGCGCACAATCACATACACACCGTACGGTGCGTAACCCCCATGATCGCAGGGGTACACCCCGTACACCCAGCGTACATGGGGTACGGTGCGTACCCCCCATGATCGCACGGGTATGCCCCGTACACCCAGCATACATGGGGTACGGTGCGTACCCCTGCGATCATGGGGGGTACGCACCGTACCCCATGTACGCTGGGTGTACGGGTCTTACCCCTGCGATCATGGGGGGTATGCACCGTACCCGGGGGGGGGCGTTCCGTACCTGTTTCGGCATGAACTCTGCTTTTACGGCTGTTTTCAGCTCCCGTAAAAAAAGGGTCATATGGGGCATACCCGACACGTATCGTACTTGCTGGGTCGTATACACCAGCCGCGAGGCGTACAGGTCTCGCGTACAGCGGTTTCCGACGGAGACTCTTACGGGGATTCGAGTCGTACGGTCTCTGTACGATTCGTACGGAGTACAGCTCCTGGTATGAATCGTACTTCAGCAAATCAAAAGGGAGAGAGAGGACTAGGTAAGCCAGTCCGGGTCCCCTGGTTATATGTAGGAATATCAATATAGGACTAGCTACGTTGTATTTAGTGGAACTCAGAAGGTATATCTGCGGGCAAACCCTTAGGTTTGGACATGAAGCCCTCACACACCAACCTAGTTGGTGTCATGCTTCATCATCGGGCCCACCACAGTGACACCGAATGTGTCCCGGGTGTGCTGCGACTCCAGATTACTGAGGAGCTGGTATTCTTGCTGAGTGTGCAGTGCTGGTGAGAATGAGGGTGAAAGGTTAAAAGCTATACAGGTGGTCCCAGTTCCCGAGGGTAAAGGTAAATTTAATACCTGGGCCCCTGTTAGCAAGATAAAAAGGCTGTGGACGATATGGAGTGTATTAAGAGCTCCTACGTCCATGTGGTCTACATGTTTCAGCCAGGCCTTCTGATTAAAACTGGCTTTCCTCAGGACCAATGAGTATGTGTAAGTGATGATTAACTATATTAAGTGATAGTGTATGGTGAAAAAGTGTTGCACTCGCTAAGGTGCCGTACGTGTAAGAGGGGGATTCCCTCTACTTTACTGTACATAGAACACAGAGACAATACAGACATACAAAGAGAACCAATGAGAATGGTATATACCAAAACACAACATATGGCCGACTTCTAGTGTGCGTGAGCGACCTAGAGCGGCAGAGAACTTGGCCATGAGTGGATGCCATGGCCAGGGTGAACTATGGCGATAAAATATTAAACGCGGTGGCAGTGGTGGGCTACACAGCGAGACAAGCATAGCGTGAGGTACAGGTAAGTATGGTACATAATTCCTCACACTTGCTACTTGCTGTTAAAGCCTCATGGGTCACTTGGCAGGGAGTGAGAGAAGACCCTAAATGTTGTAAAAGGTCATAGTTAGGAAGGTACCTGTGGGGAGAAAATGCTGCTTACCCAGAGCGTCGTGTAGAGATCACTCGTGTACTCACGGTATTTCCGATCAGCGTGCTCCTGCGACCTATCGTCCTGCTCCAGTGTCCCGAGTGAACTGTGCATGGGTCAGGTGAGTGCTTAAATAGCCGGTTCAATTGGTGTCACCTGGAGAGGGGAGAGGGTGCGGTCGCGCTAGCTAGAAGTGCGCACGCGCTGGTAGCTAGCGGCACTGGTGCTGCGCATGCGCATAGTGTGGTAATCGCGCATGCGCAATGGGAGGCCTGGGCACTAAACAGTAGCGCATGCGCCTCGGAACCATACAGCATTGGTATAGACATGTGCACTCTAGTGCGTGCACCATGTGGGGGAAAGAAATTAATTAGAAAGGCCCGTGAGGGGCCAATGAAGGTTAACAAATGCAACAACAGCGAAGGGAGGCCTCTGGGCAAAATAGGGCAACTACAGGATAGGGACAGACCACGAGTCTGAGCGCAGACAGGGACACAGACCACCTACATGGAGGTGATTATCTCGCTAGAGCATTCCACGGGATAGAATCGTTGAGCCCCTCTATATGGGTAGAAAGGCGGTAAATCCAGCGTTGCTCTTTAGAGAGCAGAGTTTTCTCATCGCAGCATGAAAGTGCGAATTGTTCGATGACTGTCCAGGTGAAGTCATTTGGGGTGTGATTTTGCACGATGAAGTGTTGGGTTAGCTTACTGATATTTTTGCCACAGCGCATTGTGCTCCTGTGCTCGGTCATCCTGGTTCTGACTTTTCTGGTAGTCATACCGATGTATCTCAGACCGCAGCGACAGGTGATAAGATATATTAGGTTAGACGAGTTACAATTAGTAAATTGCCTTTGTGTCCAGGTTTTGCCAGTTTCTAGTGACAATGTTTTCGAAGGGGTAGTCAGGTGGCAGACGCTGCAGTTATTACATGGTTGGTGGCCTGTGAGTTCAGGTAGGCCCCATGTATTCAAAATTGTCTGACCTTTTAGTTGTGTCTTTCTGGGTCTTGTGGAGACCAGCCGGTCCCTCAGATTTTGTGCTCTCTTGTATGCGAACCGGGGTGGATCCCAGTTCCTTGTACCTGAATTGATAATTTTCCAATTTTTACGAATTATGCTGGAGACCTGGTTTGAGGCGGTATTGTAGGTGGTGACGCATGTCATTAAGGGAGTTTCTGGTGGTTTGACAACAGTTTCGAGGAGGGCCTCCCTGTTCTGGTTGCGTGCTCGCTTGCAAGATTTTGAAATAATTCTAGTCGGGTAACCACGGTCTTCCAACTTGTGGACCAAGGCTTTGGACTGGTGTTTGAAGTCATGGAGGTTGCTGCAGTTCCGGCGTATGCGCAGGAACTGCCCAAAAGGCAGATTCTCCCTCAAAGGTCTGGGGTGGAAACTGTCAAAGCGTAACAATGAGTTCCTGGATGTTGGTTTGTAATGAGTGGTTGTTGTCAGACCCCCTTGATCAGCTCTTATGTTGAGGTCTAGAAACGCTAGTTCCGTTGGGCTGCTAGTGCAGGTGAACTTGAGAAATGGATCAAGGTTGTTGATCCACGTGAGGAAATCTTTCAGTGTTTCCTCATTGCCCTCCCAGACAATGACCTGAACCCGCTAGTCCAAAAAACCCGATCCTACATCCAAGACACGAAACATCTCCTTAACATCATCAAGGATGTTAGTTTCGACAGCGATAAACATCTTCTGGTTGGATTAGACGTGGAGAGTCTTTACACGAGCCTCCCACAGGATGCCACATTGAAGGTACTCCACGATATCCTGATGGAGATTGACTGGCAATACCACACACCCCGTCACTTCATTCTGGATTGCGCTACTCTGGCATTAAAAGAGAACTATTTCAAATATGAGGACACATTCTTCCTGCAAACTAATGGTACCTCGATGGGCAGTGTCTTTGCGCCGAGCGTGGCGGGGCTGTATGTCCACCATTTTGAACAGACTAACATCGAAGTCCCCACGAACCCCTACTCAGCGAACATAACAATCTGGCGTCGCTACATTGACGATATTCTCATTGTCCAGGAACTCATTGTTACGCTTTGACAGTTTCCACCCCAGACCTTTGAGGGAGAATCTGCCTTTTGGGCAGTTCCTGCGCATACGCCGGAACTGCAGCAACCTCCATGACTTCAAACACCAGTCCAAAGCCTTGGTCCACAAGTTGGAAGACCGTGGTTACCCGACTAGAATTATTTCAAAATCTTGCAAGCGAGCACGCAACCAGAACAGGGAGGCCCTCCTCGAAACTGTTGTCAAACCACCAGAAACTCCCTTAATGACATGCGTCACCACCTACAATACCGCCTCAAACCAGGTCTCCAGCATAATTCGTAAAAATTGGAAAATTATCAATTCAGGTACAAGGAACTGGGATCCACCCCGGTTCGCATACAAGAGAGCACAAAATCTGAGGGACCGGCTGGTCTCCACAAGACCCAGAAAGACACAACTAAAAGGTCAGACAATTTTGAATACATGGGGCCTACCTGAACTCACAGGCCACCAACCATGTAATAACTGCAGCGTCTGCCACCTGACTACCCCTTCGAAAACATTGTCACTAGAAACTGGCAAAACCTGGACACAAAGGCAATTTACTAATTGTAACTCGTCTAACCTAATATATCTTATCACCTGTCGCTGCGGTCTGAGATACATCGGTATGACTACCAGAAAAGTCAGAACCAGGATGACCGAGCACAGGAGCACAATGCGCTGTGGCAAAAATATCAGTAAGCTAACCCAACACTTCATCGTGCAAAATCACACCCCAAATGACTTCACCTGGACAGTCATCGAACAATTCGCACTTTCATGCTGCGATGAGAAAACTCTGCTCTCTAAAGAGCAACGCTGGATTTACCGCCTTTCTACCCATATAGAGGGGCTCAACGATTCTATCCCGTGGAATGCTCTAGCGAGATAATCACCTCCATGTAGGTGGTCTGTGTCCCTGTCTGCGCTCAGACTCGTGGTCTGTCCCTATCCTGTAGTTGCCCTATTTTGCCCAGAGGCCTCCCTTCGCTGTTGTTGCATTTGTTAACCTTCATTGGCCCCTCACGGGCCTTTCTAATTAATTTCTTTCCCCCACATGGTGCACGCACTAGAGTGCACATGTCTATACCAATGCTGTATGGTTCCGAGGCGCATGCGCTACTGTTTAGTGCCCAGGCCTCCCATTGCGCATGCGCGATTACCACACTATGCGCATGCGCAGCACCAGTGCCGCTAGCTACCAGCGCGTGCGCACTTCTAGCTAGCGCGACCGCACCCTCTCCCCTCTCCAGGTGACACCAATTGAACCGGCTATTTAAGCACTCACCTGACCCATGCACAGTTCACTCGGGACACTGGAGCAGGACGATAGGTCGCAGGAGCACGCTGATCGGAAATACCGTGAGTACACGAGTGATCTCTACACGACGCTCTGGGTAAGCAGCATTTTCTCCCCACAGGTACCTTCCTAACTATGACCTTTTACAACATTTAGGGTCTTCTCTCACTCCCTGCCAAGTGACCCATGAGGCTTTAACAGCAAGTAGCAAGTGTGAGGAATTATGTACCATACTTACCTGTACCTCACGCTATGCTTGTCTCGCTGTGTAGCCCACCACTGCCACCGCGTTTAATATTTTATCGCCATAGTTCACCCTGGCCATGGCATCCACTCATGGCCAAGTTCTCTGCCGCTCTAGGTCGCTCACGCACACTAGAAGTCGGCCATATGTTGTGTTTTGGTATATACCATTCTCATTGGTTCTCTTTGTATGTCTGTATTGTCTCTGTGTTCTATGTACAGTAAAGTAGAGGGAATCCCCCTCTTACACGTACGGCACCTTAGCGAGTGCAACACTTTTTCACCATACACTATCACTTAATATAGTTAATCATCACTTACACATACTCATTGGTCCTGAGGAAAGCCAGTTTTAATCAGAAGGCCTGGCTGAAACATGTAGACCACATGGACGTAGGAGCTCTTAATACACTCCATATCGTCCACAGCCTTTTTATCTTGCTAACAGGGGCCCAGGTATTAAATTTACCTTTACCCTCGGGAACTGGGACCACCTGTATAGCTTTTAACCTTTCACCCTCATTCTCACCAGCACTGCACACTCAGCAAGAATACCAGCTCCTCAGTAATCTGGAGTCGCAGCACACCCGGGACACATTCGGTGTCACTGTGGTGGGCCCGATGATGAAGCATGACACCAACTAGGTTGGTGTGTGAGGGCTTCATGTCCAAACCTAAGGGTTTGCCCGCAGATATACCTTCTGAGTTCCACTAAATACAACGTAGCTAGTCCTATATTGATATTCCTACATGAATCGTACTTCGACATACGTACGCGGGACGTTGCAGGGTATGATTCGTACGGGAAAAACGCTCCGAACGGCTATTCGGAGCGGTTTTTCCCGAATCGGAATCGACCCCTAGGTGTCAGAGCCTACTACTTATTTAAGCTGCAAGTTTATTTTTACACATTTAAGAAACAATTTTCTCCTGCAGTTTAAAGCTACACTATGTATTTATCACATGTTAAAGAAGCAGTTCCATGTTTTCTCATTCTCTACTATGGTTAAGGCAAAGTTGAACATATTTTCTAAAATCAAGCACATTTTCTTCAACTTTAATCTGAAGTACATTTTTATGAAAAACTGAGACTTTACAGCTTCTTTTGAGGGGTAGCATGTTAAGAAAATATTGATTATGTTTGACTTGGATAGAGCAGGGAGAATTTGTAGTAACTGGTTCATTTTGGATTTTTTCAATTGGTGAATTTACAAGCCCTGTAGATAACCTGGAAGTTTGACATTAAAGAGATGTGCAGTCATGTTTGGGATTGTACAATCAATGGGTAGGTAGGCTTATAAAACATTACAGAAGTCAGTTTGGGATGTATTATGGCTTTTAAACAACTATTGTCATTCGCAGTTCATCAGTGGGTACCCAGATTTCTATAAACCATTGTTAGCTTTGCTGTTGGTTAGGCATAGATAGATTTAAGGGTAGTTAGCATTGGAGTGATTGAGGGAGCTGTTTTCAGAGTTAGTCTTCGACAGGCTCAGAGATGGCAGGTCAAAAGCATAGATTAAAAGACAACAACCTGCAGGACACAAAAAAAATCTGATGGGCTTTGAAGAGGAGGACACCTAGTTGAAATTACTAAGATGGCTGAAGAGGACTTCATGACCAGTGAAGCAAAGACAGTTTGAGAGCCCCTAGGTCTGAATGAAAGTAATAGCAATAACATATGGTCTATAGATTAGAATGCACTTCTAAGGCATAGTGATATCAAGAAGAAATGCCTGAGATTCTTTAGTTGCTATTAAAAGTTTTCTTGTGATTCAAAGCCTACGGGATATCACCATCTTTTTTCTAAAATTTGTGGGCTGAGTGCATAGGCACGGAAATTACATTTATGTATTGCTTGGTGAATGGTCCAGGCATGGTCTCCCCAAGACAATTTATGAATTTCGTTGTTGTTGTTGTATAGCTTTATTTCGAAATATTTATCATTTCATAAAAGCATTACAATATAAAAACAAGTATAAAAATAGAAACAATTGTGCAGTTTGACCATCAAAACAGGCAGATCAATAAAAGGCAGTAAAAATATACAACAATTGTGGGAATCAGCCATCTAAAATACATTTATACACACATATTAAATCATCCTTAAAAGTAGAAAAGGGACACAGCAATGGATGGCTGGGGCCAGTGGAATCTGGATAGGTAACCTTACTGGAGGATCATTTTCCTCGCAGATCTTATCCTCCAAGCCCATCCCAAGAATTTGGCCAAGCCACAAGCAAACAAGGGGTGAGGGTCTGATCTTAGCATCTGTAAGGCCTCCATGTATGACCAAGTGCCCAGCCTCAAACAGAGCGGTTTCAACCATCTACGGCGAGGAGCAGCATACGCTGGACACTCAAACATTAGATGGGAAATAGATTCGACCCTATTAGTGCAGAAAGGGCAGGTTGCTATAGTTTGCCAGGGTGGTTTCCAATTTGCTGTCCATGTGCCAAGAGGCAGAACTCCAACCCTAAATTTAAAATACAATGCCCTATCAGTTGGGTTGGAGATCACGTCCAGGTAGGGTTCTCTAAAAGGGAGGTCTTTAATAACCAAGAACTCAGCAGCAGATCTGCATAGATTAGCGTGTCTCACTCTCTCATTTTCCACCCACGCCCAGAATATTTTCTTTAACAACTGTTTAGGTGGTGAAGATCTATTGGCCCATGCGTCTCCCAGGCCCAGTTCACAAAGGAGGCGCTTAACTTCTGAGAGCCAACCGATCTTACACCAACCCGGGATTGAGAGGAGTTTGCGTAGTGCATCCGCATAGCTTGCGAGTTCAGGGACATTCCACATACGGGCCCATAGAAGAAGGGGGCGTAACTTAGCCTGCTCAGCTATGGACCGTGTGCCTGTGTCAAGTAGGAGAGGAAGGGTGGGCGAGCTATGAGGGAGCCTCATTAGGTCTTTGTGAAATTTGTTCTCAAGGTGGGACAGAGTGTCAATTTTCTGGGTATCCCAAAACTCTGCCCCATACAGCGCCGCACTCACAGCTTTTGCCCTATAAATGTCTAATATCACCCCGATAGGTTTGAGGGGAGAGGCACGATGTTCTTTTAATAAAGCGCCCGTGACCCTCCTATGAGTCAGGATAATTTTTTGGTGATGCGCCTTCCAACTCATAGAGTCACAGAGTCGGATGCCTAGATAATCGAATTCCCTTACCCTTTCTAATGGAACTGAGTCAAGGGATGGGGGGTGCACTGTCTTCCTCGGGGGATTCAACACCAGGAATTTGGTTTTACTGATGTTAATAGCCAAGCCCCTGGCATCGCAAAAGCCCTGGAACCCTGATAACAGCGTTTGGAGGCCCATCGGGGATTTCGAAATCAACAGGGTATCATCTGCAAACAGGAGAGTTGGTATCTTCCTGCCCGCCAGGGAGGGTGCGTCTGCTGGTAATTGGAGAAGATGCTCCACCACTCCGTTTAGATATAATGAAAACAGAGTGGGGGCTAGCACACACCCCTGGCGGACACCCCTGTCTACAGAGATACGAGATGTTTTTTGGCCCTGCGCACCCCATCTGACTTGGGCAAAATTGCTTTCATGGAATTTAATGATCAATGCCAACAGATACGGGGGCATGCCCAAACCCTCAAGGACAGCCCACAATTGGCTGCGTGGGACTAGGTCAAAGGCAGTCCGCAGATCTATAAAGGCGAGGTACAGACTGCCTTTGCCCAGTTTTACCACTTTCCAATAGAGCATTAGGAAGCAAAATGTCTGCTCAATCGTGCCAGTTCCTGTTCTGAAACCAGCCTGAAAGTCAGACAAGACCTGCATTTCCTCAGCCCACTGCAAAATCCTCCCTAAAACTACCTTCCCTGCTACCTTCTGGGTGGAATCAAGCAGACTTATAGGTCGGTAGTTAGCAGGGTCTTCCCTACACCCTTTTTTAAATATGGGAACAACTTCCGCACCCCTCCATGAATCTGGTAAGCCTCCACCCTTCATAGCCTCATTCAGGAGTTTTGCGATGAATAAGCACCACACCTCCATATTAATCCGGAGCAAATCACCAGGTACGCCATCTGGGCCTGCCGCCTTATTGGGCACAATGCACTTGATCGCTACCTCGACCTCCTTAGATGTGAAAATGGGGTCTAGATGTGGACTAATGTCCGGCACTCTATAGCTGGGACCTCTAATCTGGGCCGAAGCCCCTGGTGGGTTAGAATAGAGTTTGGAAAAATGGGCCAACCAGGCCTCCCCTGTGATGTTACATGTCAGCAGTGAGTCGACCGGCCTGTCCCTGCCTCTAAGCAAGGCCCAGAAGGCCCTTGAATCCTTGCTGGAGCAGGCGTCCATTAGATCTCTCCAGAAGTTTGTTTCATGGGTCTCCTTTGCCACTGCTTGGGCTTTTTTATAGTTTTTCCTAGCGAATGAAATCAGAGCGGGGTCTTTCTTGCCAACCGCCCGGATAAGTTCGCTTTTAGCTATGCGACAGGCGGGGGAGTACCATTGGTCTCTACCCCTGGTCACAGCTCTCCGCTTTGCCTTGGCCCCACCCTGAGGAACCAAGAACAAATTACAAAGTGATGCAATGGTCTCCGTAAATGTCGTGAGAACGGCATTGTCGGAATCCAATGCCCCCAAGAGACACTTAGCATCCGTCATTATGGTCCCTACTTGAGCCATTCTCGTTTCGTCCAAGGCGACCCTAGCCCATTTTAAACGCCTCCCACAATTGGATGGAACAGCTTCGTGGGACGATTTCCAATTAAACCAGGGCAATACTAGATCCCCTGTCTCCCACGGGAGGGCAAGTGAAAGGACCAGCGGGTTATGGTCGCTGTCCGATGTTTGTTGGACGTCCATGTCCTCAAAGTACTCCCAGAGGTTATGGCTTAACAGTATATAATCTATTCTCGAGGTGTGGCCCACCCTATTAAAGGTGTGCGCACCCCTGATATCTGATTTAGAACGGCCATTTGCGGCTCTGAGAGCATATTCTAAACAGAGAGAATTAATGTCAATGGCATTCTGGGTCCATTTTTTGATGGGGTCAAGTACGAGCAAAGGGATGCCTCTCTTAGCATCGTCCTCCCAGGTATCCAAAATGTCTTCACTGGCCAGCGGTTCAAAACAACAATTGAAATCCCCTGCCAGGACAATAAGGGAGTCAATGTTACAACCACTAAGCTCCTCTTCGACTCCGGTTGAAGCTAGGGAGGAGGAATTCCCCCCCCCTAGCCCCCCTGAGATACAGATTGAACACTTCTAGGATCCTGCCCCCCGGGCACTGTATAGTAAGTCTCATAAGATCTGGGGATTGGGTATTTATATGTTTTATGGTAAACCCCAGAGAGATACTGACCCAGATAAGAAGGCCACCCGATGGGCGGCCTTTGTTGCCCTTGGATCTAAAAGCTGGAACAGAGTACGTCGTGAAACCCACCCTGTGCAAGGGCTCCAAGCACCAGGTTTCTTGGAGGAGGCAAATCCCGAAAGGCTCCACAAAGGAGTTCCAGTCTGGCTTGTCAAAATTTCGTGCAAGCCCTGCCACATTCTAGCTTAAGATCTTGAGCTGGGAGTTGCCTGCAGGTCTTTTACAGGTCAGGTGGGCAGGAGCTAGGGGAGCAGCATGAAGGCCGCTAGGCCAGGAGGACTGGGAGGGAGCTATAGGTGGCGACGGGTCAAGGGGTATCTTGCTCTCAACTACGGTAGTGCCAATGATACAGTCCGAGTTGGAAGGGTGCAACAGGCCCTGTGTGGGGGAAGCCTGGGTCATGAATTGGGTCGAAGGGGTAGTACTAATCACAACCAGGGTAGTCGTCATGGGGCAGGTCTTGGCTGCCAGCGGAGAGGCATTAGGTTGAAGTGAGGGTACCGGAGGGGGAGACATTGGGAGTCAGTCAACATCCTCAAGGCTGCCAAACCTGTTAGAAGTTGTAATACCGAGCCAGCCTCTAGTTGGATTATGTTCCCTAGAGGAGTACCCCCAGCTGGATTGTTGGGGAACCATGGACCAATTGCCCCCCTGCGGATATGCAGCACGTGGTGGGTAAAAGAATGACAGAGGTCTCGGGGCAATGGTGGAGCCCCCATCTTGACTCACCCAGGAGCAGATATGATTAGCCGTGAAGAGATCGTCAAACGTCACGACTATGCAGTCGCCGGGGATATGTTTCCTTGTTGTACCCACCCACGGTACTCGGCGTACCATTGTAACTCTACTCCTCCTACCACTAGGAATCGGTCTGTAGGTGTTGAGCCAATGCATGACCTTGTTATGTAAGGAGTGCTGATGTTCATAATGGCCGTTCTCAATTTCCGGAACACCCGTCAAAACCACCACATAATCATTAGCTTCAGGAGGGAGATCAATATATCCCCCTCGGAAGTTACTCTTAGTGTGGGGACCCCCAGCAGAACGAGTAAAGGTTTTATTCTGAGAGGCCTGGGTGGGACGGAGACTAGGACTAATGGAATTCTGTAACCTCGAGGCAGCCAACTTAGTGCGAGTGTGTGGTTGAAGGGTGGGAGCGTTTGGGGTGTTAACCCTGGGCTGGGGTACCGGGTTTGTGGAAACAACTCTCTTAGTGCGAGGTTTAGGGATGGGCTGGGTGGGACAAGGCGCAATAGAGTTGGGTAGCGGGCCAAGCAAAGCTGTGGAGGGAGGGGTGGGAATATGGGGAGCCATATTATTCTCTATCAGACCCTGGTGTTCGAGACCTCTCAGGCCAAGGGTGGCCAGAGCAATAATACTTTTCTCCATCTCTAGGAGGTTATTCTCAATTCGGGAGAGCCTTAAATCCAGGGGGGATAAGAGACTTTTCAAGGTGTCCCAAACCACTCCTATAAATTCCCTATCCCCCCCCTCCTGGTCAGTTAGTGCAAGGTCTGCTCTCTCAGTTAATAGTAATCTTACCGGTGCCACTGAAGCTAACCCCACGTTATTATTGCCACAAGGAGCCTGCGGGGAGGTATGGAGCGTTCTGGGACTGTCATCAGCTGATGTGTTACCTGCAGTAGACAAGTTAACCCCCTGGTTTTTAATCTTTTTCTGTGGAGAAGTTGTGCTGAGGGAGCGTTTTCTCTTATTCGGATTGGCCGGAATACTATCTAATCCACCATAGGAAGTGGATGCAACAGAAATATCTGAGGAATATGAAGTAGAAATGAGGAGATGGGGAGGGCTATCCACAGGGATGGTCGGACCCTCAAGCAAAGCTAATGGACACGGAGGTGTGGAGGGGATAAACAAAACTGGGATGTCATGGACATCAACTAACGTTGATACTCCCTGTGGAGTATGTGCGCGATTTGGGGTGATAGCAGATGCTATGTGCCCAAGGGAGGATTTCTTAGAAGCAGCGAATTCGAGTGACAACTTCCTGGCGGCTTCCAGGTCAAGGGACACTCTGGTTTGGAGTTTTGTAATTTCATGGTCTATGGCGATATTCGTGCAAGTGATAAAATCGTCCATAGGCCCATTGTGTACCAGCCCCCCCTTGGCCGCCCTATTGCGAGTTACACGAGTACACATACAGGCAAACAGAAACTATCAGCCAAAATAACAGAAATGAGCAGTCACAGATACAAAGGAGCAAGGGAAGGACGAAAGAGAGAGGGCCCAGACCAGACCGCTCAGACCTCGAACGGCCTCAAACGGCCCGCTCTTAGCCCGGTCTTTGCCCCGGGCTGCGTCCCGCGCTGCGGGAAAGCTAGGACAGTAAATAGGAAGTCGTAAGGGGTGGGGGGCGTGGCAGCAGGGAGAGCGGACCGGAAGGTCGAAAATGGTCTTGCAGGGACTCCTGGGTACTGGAGTCCCCTGCACGCTCGCAGCCCCGCTGACCACGCTCACCCGGTGCCCTGGTTGCAGCCCGTCAACAATGCCCCGATGCCTGGTGAGTCGAAGCGGCACACGCGGAGCGGGTGCGGCGAGGTGTGGGCTGGTGTCCTGAAAATGCCGCTTCAGGTCAAACAAACGAATAAAGTGCCTCCGTGCTCTGGATAGCGTCCCACAGGTGAGGAGGTGAGGGAAGTTTTTAAGGCCACAGAGGGGCGGGGGGCGTGGCAGCAGGGAGAGCGGACCGGAAGGTCGAAAATGGTCTTGCAGGGACTCCTGGGTACTGGAGTCCCCTGCACGCTCGCAGCCCCGCTGACCACGCTCACCCGGTGCCCTGGTTGCAGCCCGTCAACAATGCCCCGATGCCTGGTGAGTCGAAGCGGCACCCGCGGAGCGGGTGCGGCGAGGTGTGGGCTGGTGTCCTGAAAATGCCGCTTCAGGTCAAACAAACGAATAAAGTGCCTCCGTGCTCTGGATAGCGTCCCACAGGTGAGGAGGTGAGGGAAGTTTTTAAGGCCACAGAGGGGCGGGGGGCGTGGCAGCAGGGAGAGCGGACCGGAAGGTCGAAAATGGTCTTGCAGGGACTCCTGGGTACTGGAGTCCCCTGCACGCTCGCAGCCCCGCTGACCACGCTCACCCGGTGCCCTGGTTGCAGCCCGTCAACAATGCCCCGATGCCTGGTGAGTCGAAGCGGCACCCGCGGAGCGGGTGCGGCGAGGTGTGGGCTGGTGTCCTGAAAATGCCGCTTCAGGTCAAACAAACGAATAAAGTGCCTCCGTGCTCTGGATAGCGTCCCACAGGTGAGGAGGTGAGGGAAGTTTTTAAGGCCACAGAGGGGCGGGGGGCGTGGCAGCAGGGAGAGCGGACCGGAAGGTCGAAAATGGTCTTGCAGGGACTCCTGGGTACTGGAGTCCCCTGCACGCTCGCAGCCCCGCTGACCACGCTCACCCGGTGCCCTGGTTGCAGCCCGTCAACAATGCCCCGATGCCTGGTGAGTCGAAGCGGCACCCGCGGAGGGGGTGCGGCGAGGTGTGGGCTGGTGTCCTGAAAATGCAGCTTCAGGTCAAACAAACGAATAAAGTGCCTCCGTGCTCTGGATAGCGTCGCACAGGTGAGGAGGTGAGGGAAGTTTTTAAGGCCACAGAGGGGCGGGGGGCGTGGCAGCAGGGAGAGCGGACCGGAAGGTCGAAAATGGTCTTGCAGGGACTCCTGGGTACTGGAGTCCCCTGCACGCTCGCAGCCCCGCTGACCACGCTCACCCGGTGCCCTGGTTGCAGCCCGTCAACAATGCCCCGATGCCTGGTGAGTCAAAGCGGCACCCGCGGAGCGGGTGCGGCGAGGTGTGGGCTGGTGTCCTGAAAATGCCGCTTCAGGTCAAACAAACGAATAAAGAGCCTCCGTGCTCTGGATAGCGTCATAAAGGGGAGGTCAGGTGACTTTAGGGGCGTGCAGCACTGCAATGCAGGTGTGGTAAAAATATGCCCAATAGTTGGAAGTGTTTGTGAAATATGTTTATTTGACATATAGTAAGTCAAGCATCAACTCAAGCCCATCTATGAATGTGGGTAAATTCCATCACTCATTTAGATCTTTAGCAGCCACAGCATTTAATGAGGACAATACTAAGAGTATAATAGAGAGGGGAAACAGTTTATGTACATACATTTCGCTCTAAGATGGGAAAAGTAGAAGCAAAGCATTTATAACATATCTCCCTCCTTAACAAAAAAAAATGGAAACAAAGAGAATTACTCTTGGAGAACTCTATACAATGAGTGTCCTATTCTTGCAGAGTTTTTTTTACACATCCAGCAATCAAACCATCACTCCAAAGTCATTCATTAGGTAACTCAGGGAACATAAGGAATTTGAGCACTGTAACCCTGACAACTTGGGTCAAAGATTTCATTTTGATTGACTTTGGGATGCTCAAATCCAGTGGGTGCACCTGAGACATCATGCTCACCTTCCATGGTGAAATTACTGTTATCTTTGCAGCTCACACAATCGAAGGCTCATTTGGCAATTCTGCCAATATTCCAGCACCTACCATCTTGTGTAATAATACTTCTTATGGTGATTTTCACCACTTTGAATGGTGGGAAAACTTCGAAGCTCCTTTCTCCTTCTGCGATGATAGGAGAATTCTAACAAGATCTCCTATGAAACTCATGCTAAGCTTAACTTTGTAAATGGTATCATACTACTCTTGACATCTTTTCTGTCAGCTTTCTACAAAGGACCTGACTTCCTGAAGATTGAATTTAGTATCAAGAAACTTTCCAGGAGGAATCTTACACTTAATCCACCACGGCATATGACTGATAAAGGAAGTCTTTAGTTCAAGAGTTGGAACGGACTCACACCCATGATAGAATTTAGAGAAATTCTGTAGACACATAATCTTTCACTGCAACTAATAAAAAGGGAATCTTGCCTTTGCATGCAAGCTATACACTGCATTTAAGACAACAATCTTTAAGATAAGGGTCTTCCTTTCCCAGACAACACATACCTCATTTTCTCTCTCTCTGACAAAACCACCCCGCCCAACTAAAGTTCATCAATTGCCTGAAACTCAACTATGACAAAACAGAAGTGGTTCTTTTCTGAATAGACACCTTTCTCTGGTCTACAGCCTGGTAGCCATCACCACTTGGACCAACCCCCTCCCCATAAAATACAGCAAGAAACCTTGGGATTGAATCATGATCAACAAGCAAATAGCAAGTCTAAATGTCTAACTAGGTGTACACCTCCACCTGTTTCTACACCTATAAACCCCTGCAGAAAGTTTTCAGATTCCCACTTAACACCCAAAGACTACAGTAATGCCCTCTAGGTCAGAATCACACACAAACTAATTAAAAGACTTCAGATCATTCAAAATGCTGCAGCAAGACTCACTTTCATCCTCCCAAGTAGCTTCACTTCAGAGACCTCTACTGGCTCTCCATTCACAAACATGCCCTCTTCAAACTCTTCACCATCACCTACAGAGCACTATACAATCAAAGCCCCACATGCCTGAACCAGAGCACTAACTTCCAGATCTCAAACAGATGCATCTACTCTGCCGACCTCCTACTCGCCCATGTTCCACACATCTGAACTATCCGTCAAAGCCAGAGGTCACACCTTCTCTTATGTACCTTCTAAAGCATGGAATAATCCACTCCTGAGTAGTAGCCTGGAGACCCGTAGCCTCAACACCGTCGACCAGCATCTCATGGTCAACTGTGTAAAAAGTTGATGAGAGATCAAGGAGCTACCTCATGTAGGTCATCCACCACTGAGAGGATGACTGCCTCAGTAGAGTGTGCTGGCCGAAATGGCAGGCAGCTCACACATAATGACTGAGTTGCTTTCTTCCATTGATGTTGCCGGGAAGGAGGACTAAATGGAATACTGACCCAAATTGTTGTGATCTTCTCAATAAAAATTAATTGAGGGCCTCACCTAAGTTCTGAGTGGGTGTAATCGTAGCAGTCACTCTGTCAGGATTTGACAGTTCAACCACAATTCAAATACTTCCTTAGACTTGTTAGTCAATTTTATCATTTTGTTTGAGTAGGAGGATGATTTTGTATTGTTTACGAAGTGACAGATAGGTTTATTTTTGTTGAAAGAATAATTGTTCTGACAATTGCATTCGGTTTGACGCAGTTCAAGTTTTGCTGATTTGGAATCTTCTGAAAACCATTTTGATGCATTGTTGCACCTTGCAGTAGTTAAAAACTAATTTAAGATTTTTTCCCAGGACATGAAAAACTTAAAAGTACATATCCCACTTTTTAGATACATTGCACAATGCACGCTGGGTTGTCTAAGGCCTACCCTAGGGGTGACATATGATTTTAAAAGGAATGTTTGGGTATGTAAAAACGTTTACTTTGCCATGTCAAAATGGCAGATTGAAATTGCATACACAGGCTGCAATGGCAGGCTTGAGGCATGTTTAAAGGGCTATTTAAGTGGGTGAGACAATCAGAGCTGCAAACTCACTTGTAGCATTACATTTGCAGGCCCTGAGTATATGTAGTGCCACTTTACTAGGGATTATAAGTAAATTAAATATTCCAATTGGGAATAAGACAATGTTACCTTGTTTTAAGAAGAGAGAACAAGCACTTTAACACTGGTTAGTAGTGGTAAAGTGTGTAGTCCAAAGGTCATCAAAAACAAAGTTATCAAAAATAGGAGATCTAAAGGCAAACAGTTAGGGGAAAACCACACCAATGATGCCAGTTCTAAAAAAAGTCCGTCCACCGTATTTCCTTTTCCAACATCACATTCTGAGACATGCATGGATTATTCATACCAGCAACCACATTTACTTTTTATTCAGATATTTCATATTCATCTCTGTTCGGACAGGGCAAGCATGACAAACAGTCAGTTGTGTTTTTTCAAGCAACATAGGATACCTCAACACAATATTCCTGAATTTTTTAACATAGGTGAGAAATGTGGGCAGAAGGTGTTAAGCCCATTGTGGACTAATGGTTTGTGATCAAAGTTTTTTACCACTAGTAAAATTACAAAAGTGGTAATAGCCCTTACACAAGTTAAATGTTCACAGTGTATTTACTTTCTGTTTCATTTATAGTTCTTGAAGTGTGAGAAATTATGTATTCTCACTGCTCAGTCCCCATTGCTCTGAACGAAAGACAGCTCCAAGTGCATAAAAACTAGCATCCACCATGATACTGAGCTCACACACAACTTTCCAGGAGAAAACAGGTGCAAGATTGAGTCTTTACCAATATGTTCTCTAACTGCTGGTCTGCTTCCAATTTAAAGTCCTCTCATTTATGTAAGAGTTGTCTTAACAGTTCCATGGGAGTAGAAATATTTTCAACAAATGCTCAATAATACTCACACAATTCTGTGAATGACATTGGTTTCCCCTTCTTATTAGGTGGAGGTGCTTCTTTAATTGTTCTAACTAGAGATTCAGTTGACACAATCACTTGAGCAGAAAGGATGTGTCCCAAGTACTCACTCTGTTCTTGGAAGAGATTATATTTTTCAGGTGACAGTGTCAAGACTCTCTCCATGAAGCAAGAGCATACATTATGCAAGATGTCACTATATTGCTTTTCATTCTTTGTGAAAATCACAATGCAGCCTGGAAACACTTTTCACAGACAGTGGTACCTCTGTCAACTTTTGCCTGATAGTTTGAGAATCATCTCAGAGTTTTATATAACGTACATACCAATTAGGCTTTCGCTAATGTGTTGTTGGGGGATGCATTAATGATTTTGAGGTCCAAACCTGGTTTAGTAGTGGCTATCACAGAGTCAGATGTTCAAGGGTTAAGCATAATTCTCAACAGTCTTTGATCCTTACAACCAAAGACAACACCTCTCTTGAGTGCCATGTGTTATGTTATGTTATGTTATGTTATGTTATTTTGTGGCTTTTATAGCGCACGGCTACTCAAAAGAGTGTCCCGGCGCTTTATTAACATCCTGAAAAGCAAACATAGCACACAAAAGAAAAAAAGAGGGGAAGACGAAATTTAAAATCTAAGAGGCAAACAACCAGGTTTTTAGGCCCTTCCTAAAAGATAGCATGTTGGAATTGCTTCGTAACACGAAGGGCAAAGAGTTCCAAAGCTGAGGAGCCCGAAGCATAAAAGAGCGACCTCCCAATCGGGCCCTCCTCACACGGGGAACAATGGCAAGGAACTGCGATCCTGATCTCAGAGATCGCGACGGACAGTATTGCTTAAACCTCCTCTGCAAGTATTTAGCCCCGCTGGAATAGAAGGCCTTATGCGCAAGGGTCAAGGTTTTAAAAGCTATCCGCTGTCGGATAGGCAGCCAATGAAGTGCCTGTAATAGGCCAGAAACAGGCGCTCGCCTATGCAGACCCAAAATGGCGCGAGCCTCCGCATTTTGGACAACCTGCATCCGTTTCAGGAGGTATTCGGGCAGGCCAAGATATAAGATGTTAGCATAGTCCAATCTTGAACCAATCAAGGCCTGCACCGTAATCCTCCTGTGATCCTCTGAAAGCAGCGGAAAAAACTTCCGCAGCATGCGGAGAAGTCCAAAGCATGTGCCTGTGAGGGTGAGGATCTGAGATCTGAGGGTCAAGCCGTTGTCAATTTTGACCCCCACATTCTTCGCTACCTGCGAAGACTGGCTCGGACGAGACATGTCCGCCGGCCACCACATCTGCCAGTCCGGGTCGGATTGACATCCGAAGAAGAGTACCTCCGACTTATCTGAGTTGCACTTGAGGCTGTTCAGTTGGAGCCATTTGAAAACAGCCCCAAGGCACTCACGGATACTCTCTCCGTCAAAATCTTCCCCTTTCCGGCAGGTGAAGAGCAGCTGGGTGTCATCCGCATAGGATACGATCTGGGCTCCATAGGACTCAGCCAGAGCCGCCAAAGGGGTCATAAAGATGTTAAACAGAGTCGGGCTCAATACAGAGCCCTGCGGGACTCCGACTCCCAGTGGCGGCATCTCGGCGGAAGCCGAGGAAACCCAGACCGACTGTCGGGACCGAATGTGGGGAAACATCCTTTACAACGCAACTTTTACCACGCAGTGCCTTTACGATGCAACTTTTACAACGCAAACCATTACAATGCATTGCGCTGGGGGGCGCTCTAGGATAGGGAATAGATTTAATTTACTATCCTACACCTTCCCTACTATCCACGGGGACTGGAGTTGGAATAGTAAATTAAACTATTCACTATCCAGTGCTCCAAAGCACTATGCGTTGTAAAGGCATGCGTTGTAAAAACCGCGTTGTGAAGGCATGCGTGGTAAAAGCATGCATTGTAATGTCATACATCCGCCATGTGGACCTTGATCCATGCTGTCCTTTGCCTCAACACAGCATTGCATGGGATATATCCATAAACAATCAATGCTTGGAAGTCCAATGTTAAACCTTTTTTTACTAATAACTGTGAGCAGAGATCCTGAGTCTGCCATGACTCTTACATGCTTCCCCAATTCCATGAAGTAAAACACAGGTGTTTATCTGCTCCTTAACACTTTGTACAGCCAGAACCACAGCACTGCCTTCTGGTTTGTGTTCACTTTTAGATTCACATTTGCATGAATAGTCCTCTAAAATCACTTTGGAACTTTGGATTCATTTGTATTCACAGTAAATACTTGAAAAATGTCCAATTATTTCCCAATTGTTTCATTCTTTGGTGTTAGCTGAACATCCTTTATAATACATTAGAAACACACCATTTTGTATTGTTCTTAAATTTGGCAGGTTAATTTTTAGGGTGTTTGGCATTCACAATGCATATTTTATTTAGGTTCCTTTAATCTTGCTTTTCTACATTGACCTCCTTCATGTATGTCATGGATTGTTCCATGCCTGTAGCAGTTTCCACAAATGCCTCCAACGTTGGGTCACCTTTCAACCACAGCATTTTCTGCATTCTCTTACTGGTTTTATTAACCATGAGTTGGTCTCTCAACATCTCATCAGTAGAAGTTTCAAATTTACAGATTGCTGATAAGCTCTGTACTGCAGTCAAAAAGTCCTGAAATATTTCACTCTGCTTTTGTCCCCTGGTGTAAAAGGGGTATGTCACAAGTGTTATATTAATTGTTGGCTTACATTTTGTTTCAAATCTGATAATTTCCCATTAAAGTCTTCCTCCTTATCAAGTGTTTCAACTATGGGCAATGTATTGAAGATCCCTTGGGAAATAAAGCAGTGAACCAAAATAAAATACATTTTCTGTGATTTAAATGCATATAATTAGCATCAATGACTAGTAATTAAGGAATTCCTCCTTTCACCGTTTCCATGGTATTCATGGATCTCCATGGATCTGCAGAAATTGATGGGGATGAGCTTACTACATTGCTAGAGAGAGAAAAAATAACAGTGCTGGCAATTTACAATTTATTGGTCTTTTTTTTTACATTCTAGCAAAAGAATGCCAGGATTTTGCCTCCCGTATATTTTTGCCTAGCTTCTTCGTGGTCCATGATGCCAGCTGACACTGTGAGAACAATGTAACACCATTGACAGGATGGCAACAGATTGTCCTGCCACTTTTCCAGATCCTTCAGTTGCACATCAAACCGTGGAATAATTATACCACTCTTGTTTAGTCTGCCCAGTTGGTTCATAACAATTTAACAAGATCTGTGATATTCAATTATTTCAAATTCACTAATGTTTTATCTGCACAGGTAATAAACTTACAATCACTTTGGAGCATGGCCAGATCAGAACCTAGGGGCTGATTACGATTGAGGAAGGCCCGTAACTACCGGTCATGTGGTGGCGGTCCTTCCACAATCGGACCGCAATATTCCCCGCCACATTACTATGGCGGAGGGAATCGCGTTCGTACCGCGGCAGATGCAAAGACCGTCCGCCATGGAACCGCCACAGGCAATCGTTGTGATTACCTGGCAGGGCGGTCTGCATCAATGAAACGGTACCGTTGCCTAGCAGGCACCGTCTGCCAGATCATGATGCTGTCTCCACCGAGCCTTTTCATGGCAGGTTAACCGCCATTGAAAGACTGGTGGAGATTGGTTTTGGGGCCCGCTGCATGCCCCCTTGTGTTGGGGGGAGGTGTGAATGCACCAAGTGGCAGGCACCGTGTGGTGCTGACACGTAGTGCAGTGAAATGCACAACATGCCATTTTAACTTTGCGGCGGGTGCTGCTGTCAGCAGCACCCGCCGCAATGTTAAAATGCAAGATGCGACCACCATGGTGGCGGTCGCATCCTGATTTGGTGTGCAGGACCGCCGCATGTATTGTGGATGGTCCTGGTCTCCATCACAATGGCTGACGAACTCCAGTCTGTCCGCCATCGTAATTGGCCCCTTAGTGTTTTTTGTGGTTTTCTGCATTGATGAGGTCAGAGTATATGCAAGAACATTCATGCGCACCATGGTGCCGGTCGTGCATTATGGTAGAAAGAGAAACAATGCCAGCAGAACAATTAAAGGTGGAAAAATTTGCAAAGTGTGAGGAGAAGAAAGGAAAAAAAATATTTCCTTCTTCTAATTGTATTTAATCCGAATTATATTCTGCCAACATAATGTGATTACCTTGTGGGTATTGAAGTCAAAGTATGGACACAAATATTACAGGTACAAAGTTTCTATGTGACTATAGTTTGAAATTGTAACATACTCATCGCAGGCTTGGCAGTAACAGTTAATTTGAGATGAACATCACGCTAAAATGTTATTGGACTGATAAATCCCATTAAATCATTGAAGTTAGATATTTTTTAAATGGACGCCTTCCATGATAGGTGTGAAACGCCATAAGGAAGGAGACATGCTGCAGCTCCTCACGAAGATCTAGTAATGCTTGTATGGCACTAAACATGGAAGGTTGAGGCAGCAGGTTGTCATTGGGCAACTCCACCCAGGGGCAGGCCCAACATATGGCACTAGAAACAGTCACCAGGAAGCAGCAGTTCGTCACACCCAGAGGCATTCCTACATAGATACAAATCACTGTTACGCTGGATCATCGCCACTGCACAAGATCCAGAGTATGACAATGTCCCAAAATGCTCAATTTAGGAGAGCAACATAGCAGGCAGGTATTCGAAAGATTATTTTTGTTCAGGTACATGCTGTTAAATATTACCGAATGCAAGGGTTCAACATCCTCAGTGTATGCACTCCACTCTGGTCACAGATGGCAGCACACACAGACATCATGAAGCGAAGACTGTCATTGAAGGCAAAGAAATCCCTGTCCTTAATGCCAACATTTGTGGTAAAAATGTGCCCAATGGTTGAAAGCATTTGTCAAATATGTTTATTGAACATACAGTAAGTCAAGCATCAACAGAGGCCCATCTATGAATGTCAATATCTGTCAACAAGTTATTTAGAACTTTGGTGGCTTCAGCATTTAATGAAGGCAATATCAACAGGGAAATATGTAGAGAAAGGGGTGGGCAGTTAATAGATTTCAGATTAGGATTGGAAAAATGTAAAAGCAAAGCATCTTAACCACAGTGTAAATGCTCAAGGGACAGTGAAGTGACATTAACATAGACATCAACGCCATAAAGGGGCCTTCTTTCCCCACCAAGTATTTAGAAATAACAAAGTACCACAAGTCAGTCTGGGGATTCGTATCACTGTACAGTATTTTTATTGAATAGTGTCTGGCTTTTAGGCTATTTGTGAGATACAAAAATAAATGTGAACAATGTTTCACAATTTTAAAAGAGTTGACTACCTTCTGTTGTCTAGCTCAGTTAGTAAGCAACAGATTATTCTTTTATCTTGATGTGGTGGTGTGCTATACCACAAGACTGTAACTTGTTGAGGCTCATCACTTGTGATTTTCTTCAACAGATGCAAGATTTCACAGCTGATTTAGAGCTATTTCTGTTCCATATGATTGTTGAGTGAGATGAAAAATGGGTTGAGCAAAGATGGCTTTTCTCTCTCTTTTAGGATTTTTGTGGGTATAATTTTGCTGAGTCGAGCACTTTATGTCTTACACTACGATATGATAGCCATGGTCAGATTTGGGGAGAATAGTGAATTTACCAGTTCCTTTGATGCAGCATGTGTGTGCACATGGAGTGCGACAGTGGTGCATTCTGGCACCGATTCTTCTATATTTTACATCAATGATCTCGATGTCAGGCTTATTGGAAAAGGGCTGGACAATCCAATCATTAAGAGTAAGCCCATACCTGTTTTATTATATTCTGACGACGCAGGCTCTTATCTGGAACCCTCAATGGCCTAAAAAAACGTATTGATGCATTTTTGATTTCGTGTGGATCAGCAGAATCAAACCTCTCTAAAACATTCGCAAACACAACAGTGATGGACAGAATGTGGATCAATGTCACACATTCACCCCAGTCCAAAGATCTGGGCCCAAATCCATCGTTTTTCCACTCCACACCACCCTGGGTTAGACAATGGCGATATGCAAATCAGCGCTGACCCTGTGCCCCATGGGAACAGTCCAGTCCGAACTACAAAAGCCATGTCCTTCCCAGAACGGAATCAAGCATCCGAGGACCGGCCCGGTTTCGAGGTAACACCTCTCATCAGCCCGGCTAGCTTGACTCCAGTGGTGTGGAGTGCCTGGGACTCACGTCTGAGCATCCCCAGTACACTTAGAGCGGTAATTGCAAACACAACAGTGATGGACAGAATGTGGATCAATGTCACACATTCACCCCAGTCCAAAGATCTGGGCCCAAATCCATCGTTTTTCCACTCCACACCACCCTGGGTTTGACAATGGCGATATGCAAATCAGCGCTGACCCTGTGCCCCATGGGAACAGTCCAGTACGAACTACAAAAGCCATGTCCTTCCCAGAACGGAATCAAGCATCCGAGGACCGGCCCGGTTTCGAGGTAACACCTCTCATCAGCCCGGCTAGCTTGACTCCAGTGGTGTGGAGTGCCTGGGACTCACGTCTGAGCATCCCCAGTACACTTAGAGCGGTAATTGCAAACACAACAGTGATGGACAGAATGTGGATCAATGTCACACATTCACCCCAGTCCAAAGATCTGGGCCCAAATCCATCGTTTTTCCACTCCACACCACCCTGGGTTAGACAATGGCGATATGCAAATCAGCGCTGACCCTGTGCCCCATGGGAACAGTCCAGTCCGAACTACAAAAGCCATGTCCTTCCCAGAACGGAATCAAGCATCCGAGGACCGGCCCGGTTTCGAGGTAACACCTCTCATCAGCCCAGCTAGCTTGACTCCAGTGGTGTGGAGTGCCTGGGACTCACGTCTGAGCATCCCCAGTACACTTAGAGCGGTAATTGCAAACACAACAGTGATGGACAGAATGTGGATCAATGTCACACATTCACCCCAGTCCAAAGATCTGGGCCCAAATCCATCGTTTTTCCACTCCACACCACCCTGGGTTAGACAATGGCGATATGCAAATCAGCGCTGACCCTGTGCCCCATGGGAACAGTCCAGTCCGAACTACAAAAGCCATGTCCTTCCCAGAACGGAATCAAGCATCCGAGGACCGGCCCGGTTTCGAGGTAACACCTCTCATCAGCCCGGCTAGCTTGACTCCAGTGGTGTGGAGTGCCTGGGACTCACGTCTGAGCATCCCCAGTACACTTAGAGCGGTAATTGCAAACACAACAGTGATGGACAGAATGTGGATCAATGTCACACATTCACCCCAGTCCAAAGATCTGGGCCCAAATCCATCGTTTTTCCACTCCACACCACCCTGGGTTAGACAATGGCGATATGCAAATCAGCGCTGACCCTGTGCCCCATGGGAACAGTCCAGTCCGAACTACAAAAGCCATGTCCTTCCCAGAACGGAATCAAGCATCCGAGGACCGGCCCGGTTTCGAGGTAACACCTCTCATCAGCCCGGCTAGCTTGACTCCAGTGGTGTGGAGTGCCTGGGACTCACGTCTGAGCATCCCCAGTACACTTAGAGCGGTAATTGCAAACACAACAGTGATGGACAGAATGTGGATCAATGTCACACATTCACCCCAGTCCAAAGATCTGGGCCCAAATCCATCGTTTTTCCACTCCACACCACCCTGGGTTAGACAATGGCGATATGCAAATCAGCGCTGACCCTGTGCCCCATGGGAACAGTCCAGTCCGAACTACAAAAGCCATGTCCTTCCCAGAACGGAATCAAGCATCCGAGGACCGGCCCGGTTTCGAGGTAACACCTCTCATCAGCCCGGCTAGCTTGACTCCAGTGGTGTGGAGTGCCTGGGACTCACGTCTGAGCATCCCCAGTACACTTAGAGCGGTAATTGCAAACACAACAGTGATGGACAGAATGTGGATCAATGTCACACATTCACCCCAGTCCAAAGATCTGGGCCCAAATCCATCGTTTTTCCACTCCACACCACCCTGGGTTAGACAATGGCGATATGCAAATCAGCGCTGACCCTGTGCCCCATGGGAACAGTCCAGTCCGAACTACAAAAGCCATGTCCTTCCCAGAACGGAATCAAGCATCCGAGGACCGGCCCGGTTTCGAGGTAACACCTCTCATCAGCCCGGCTAGCTTGACTCCAGTGGTGTGGAGTGCCTGGGACTCACGTCTGAGCATCCCCAGTACACTTAGAGCGGTAATTGCAAACACAACAGTGATGGACAGAATGTGGATCAATGTCACACATTCACCCCAGTCCAAAGATCTGGGCCCAAATCCATCGTTTTTCCACTCCACACCACCCTGGGTTAGACAATGGCGATATGCAAATCAGCGCTGACCCTGTGCCCCATGGGAACAGTCCAGTCCGAACTACAAAAGCCATGTCCTTCCCAGAACGGAATCAAGCATCCGAGGACCGGCCCGGTTTCGAGGTAACACCTCTCATCAGCCCGGCTAGCTTGACTCCAGTGGTGTGGAGTGCCTGGGACTCACGTCTGAGCATCCCCAGTACACTTAGAGCGGTAATTGCAAACACAACAGTGATGGACAGAATGTGGATCAATGTCACACATTCACCCCAGTCCAAAGATCTGGGCCCAAATCCATCGTTTTTCCACTCCACACCACCCTGGGTTAGACAATGGCGATATGCAAATCAGCGCTGACCCTGTGCCCCATGGGAACAGTCCAGTCCGAACTACAAAAGCCATGTCCTTCCCAGAACGGAATCAAGCATCCGAGGACCGGCCCGGTTTCGAGGTAACACCTCTCATCAGCCCGGCTAGCTTGACTCCAGTGGTGTGGAGTGCCTGGGACTCACGTCTGAGCATCCCCAGTACACTTAGAGCGGTAATTGCAAACACAACAGTGATGGACAGAATGTGGATCAATGTCACACATTCACCCCAGTCCAAAGATCTGGGCCCAAATCCATCGTTTTTCCACTCCACACCACCCTGGGTTAGACAATGGCGATATGCAAATCAGCGCTGACCCTGTGCCCCATGGGAACAGTCCAGTCCGAACTACAAAAGCCATGTCCTTCCCAGAACGGAAACAAGCATCCGAGGACCGGCCCGGTTTCGAGGTAACACCTCTCTTCAGCCCGGCTAGCTTGATTCCAGTGGTGTGGAGTGCCTGGGACTCACGTCTGAGCATCCCCAGTACACTTAGAGCGGTAACTGCAAACACAACACTGATGGACAGAATGTGGATCAATGTCACACATTCACCCCAGTCCACTTGTTGTTTTTTGCAATTGCCGCCCTAAGTGCGCTGGGGATGCCCAGACGTGGGTCCCAGGCACTCCACACCACTTGGAGTCAAGCTAGCCGGGCTGAAGAGAGGTGTTACCTCGAAACCGGTCCGGTCCTCGGATGCTTGATTCCGGTCTGGGAAAGATATGGCTGTTGTAGTTCGGACTGGACTGTTCCCATGGGGCAACAGGGTCAGAGCTGATTTGCATAAAGCCATTATCTGACCCAGGGTAGTGTGGAGTGCAAAAAAACGATGGATTTGGGCCCAGATCTTTTGACTGGGGGAGTGTGTGACATTGATCCACATTCAGTCCATCACTTGTTGTTTTTTGCAATTGCCGCCCTAAGTGCGCTGGGGATGCCCAGACGTGGGTCCCAGGCACTCCACACCACTTGGAGTCAAGCTAGCCGGGCTGAAGAGAGGTGTTACCTCGAAACCGGTCCGGTCCTCGGATGCTTGATTCCGGTCTGGGAAAGATATGGCTGTTGTAGTTCGGACTGGACTGTTCCCATGGGGCAACAGGGTCAGAGCTGATTTGCATAAAGCCATTATCTGACCCAGGGTGGTGTGGAGTGCAAAAAAACGATGGATTTGGGCCCAGATCTTTTGACTGGGGGAGTGTGTGACATTGATCCACATTCAGTCCATCACTTGTTGTTTTTTGCTTTTGTCTCTAAAACATTCAGCACAGCCTGCAGTCCCAAAAGCCCGAGGATTCTAGGTTTTTCTAAAACAAGGGAAACCCCATACAAAGGATTTATCAGTTTCCTTATCAGGTGTGGCTTCTTGAGGAAATCAATAATGGGAGGTGTCTCCCTTATTTGACATATGGAGCTGGAATTTGGGGCTATGAGGATGTGAGCAGTTTACAGGGTGAAGAAAATAAAATATGTCAGTAGGTCATACTGTACAGTTCATGAAGAGCTCAGACTTGGTTATGTGGAGGACCAAATCAAATTAGCACTGCTGCTATTGTGGTGTTCCATTTGGTGCAGCAAACATTCCTCTTTAAATAAATCTATAATAAAAGATTGGCTGGTATGTGACTATGTTCTGAAGATCCCATGGATTTCATATATAAAGTTAGGTACTGAGAAATTGGGAAGACCTTCAGTATTTTTAAATCCTTCTGCAATGACATTATGAGATAAAATATGGGTTAAAGCATGTTTTTTTGGGAACAAAAAGTAAAAGGACAAAGAAGGTGAAAGTTAAAAAGCCACCTAAACAGCATGTTATGACTCTCTAGGTCCGAACCTTACCGAAGCCTAGTCATGCATTCTTGAGAACACTCGCTCCATAGTAGGCTGAGATTCCCTTAAACTAATATGATACAACATCTATATATAACTGCACATGTGATTAAACCTCTCTAGAGACTCACCTTCATTTAGTATTTTTGAGGAATTTTATGGTATATATTTTCACATGTTTATTTATGATTTAAAGGAAAATGGGCTTTGATAAATGCAGACCTACCTTCATTTTTTTGCAGTTGCATTCCTCCTCTGATGTGTCATATATATTTTTAAATACAATTTGCCCTTGAGCACAGAAAGAGCCAGATGGTTTGAATATAAGTAACCTCTAATAATAGACTGCATTTTATTGGAGGTCTTAGATAACTTTTTATTATGATCCTAAATAATTGTATAGGAGAGTGGCCTTGTTATTTTGTCAGTATGATCATTGTTTTTATTAGGTATATAAATATCTATTGTCTTTATGTGTCTTTATGTGTATTGTGTTCTTTTATGATTGTAACTTAACAATTTAATAAAGATTGATTTAATTTCATTTGAGTAAGGTACTTATGCTGAATATATGCTTTGCTATTATGAGAGAGAAGTTGTGGTGTGATTACTGGCTTGTTTCCTCTATTTGTCTTTTGAGTTTGCAGTTAAGGAGTGATTTTATGATCAATTAAAAGTTTATGTAGGGCTTTACAATTTGGTGAGTGGTTAAGGTTTGTGCTGTGAAGTTTTCCCTTGATTGCATTTCTTGGTGGACAAGTTGTGCTGCGGCATAAACATTTGACTATGTACCTAAATCACTTGTGCTTTCACCTTGGCATGTCAAATGGGACACTAGTACGACCAATATATGCTTCAGCACTCTTTAGAATGTGAGATCTCATTAGCACAGACTGCTGATAATAATCTATACTGTGATTGTACTACTGAATCTATATATATATATATAAAAACGAATGGATGTCTGTCTGTCTGTCTGTTTGTCCTTTATGCATTACTACACCATTCATCTGATCGCCATGAAACTTTGGGAAGTTGTTTAGTGCACTCACGCGAAGGTTTCTGGCATAAACATTTTTTAAATATCGGCCCCCCAGGGCCCTCATAATCTTTCGAATACTGATGTACGCACCAGACGGAAAAACAACAAATCGTGTATCCACAAGCACTCGAATAAATAAATAGAATTGAAACACCATTCATCCAATCGCCAGGAAACTTTGGGAAGTTGTTGAGTACACTCCCGCGAAGGTTTCTGGCATAATTGTTTTTTTAAATATCGGCCCCCCAGGGCCCTCATAATCTTTAGAGTACTGATGTACGCATCAGACGGAAAAAGAAAAAATCGTGTATCCACAAGCACTCGAATAAATAAATAGAATTAAAATAACACTTTGAAATGTTTTCCATATTAAAATGAATACGTTTCAATAAAAATGGCACAATGTAAATTGAATGTTATCATAATGAGTTTCCTTGAATTTCCTTTCTTTGGAGATCGCAGCAACACGCAACAGGTAAGCTAGTGGCAAATAAAAAATAAATAAACCTACAAAAATATTGAGGCCAAAATATAGCTTACTAAAATATCATGAACCCTATACTTATAAATAAAATAACACAAATGTTGATATGACAATATTGTCCTACAAACATCTCTAAAGTTAAAAAATATCTACTTCAAAAAATTAGCTCACAAAATAATCTCTCATTTACATTAAAATTACCATACATCTAACATAATAAAACAATACTAAATATATTTCATTAAAATAATTTTTGAACATGGAAAACTGCAATAATTTTATATAACATATTTAACATAAACAAAATCAATCTAGTTTGCAATAATTCTTTACAAATATTTATCTTAAATTACAGTAATTAAAAAATGTAACTTTTTATATTACACATTTTTGTGAACATATATTTATCTCAAATTAAACATATTTATAAATACTATTAAAAAATATTAAATGATTTCCTTTTTAATTTATGAAAATGTAAAACAATTGTTAAACACATTTTGATGTTAGAAATTATCAAATAAGCACAAATGTTAACCTAAAGTAACAAAACCTTTATAACTATTTTGAACAATTTCTTACAAAATGATTAAAACAAAAATAACTATATGTAAAACTAAAAAAAGGAATACCAAAATCTAAACTAAACATAAAATATAATCTAAAACATAACTTACTTAATAATTATTTTTTAAACATAGACCAAAAATAACCTTTGGGCCCGATTTACAAATAGCCTCTGCACTGGTGGTGGAAGTCCTGCAGTCATGTGAGGAACTCTGCACTGCTGTTACACAATCATAGGCTCCCACCACAAGTGTGGGGCCCCCACTATCACTGCAGGGCCTCTGCCAGGAGTGCGGAGGCCCTTGGTGAATGGGTCTATTTATTTTTCAAAATTGCATGTAGTACTCTAACGCTAAACCAACTCTAATTTAGTAAAATCAGTATGTTAGGAAGAGTTATAAAATATTTATTTATTTATTTATTTTTTGACATTTGTAAAAGCGCGAACGAATACCCGTAGGCGTCTCGGCGCTAGACTGCATTGATGTCCCTCCTCAGGGAAAAAGTCGCTGACAGAGTGCTATATTATTGGTTGAAAAGCCACGTCTTCAACTTTTTCCGAAACTGTAACAGAGAGGGGCAGGTTTTTATATGATGTGGCAGAGTATTCCAGATTTTGGGGGCCGCAGCTAGAAAGCGGCGGTCGCCCCAAGAAACTGTTTTGCTGCGTGGGACCACCAATTGGTTGAGTGAGGTCGATCTGAGCTTTCTGGCCGGATTGTAAGGTATTAGTTGGTTTTTGAGAAAGCGAGGACCTTGACCCTGCATCACTTTATAGACTATACACAGGGATTTGAATTTTATCCTGTTTTGGATAGTCAACCAATGGTAGGTTTTCAAGGTATCTGGAATAGGTGCAAATTTAGGTTTTTTAGCTAATAGCCGTGCGGCCGCGTTTTGTACTGTCTGGAGTTTTTTGGTGACTCTAGTTTGTGCATTGAGGAAGAGTCCGTTGCAATAATCTAAGGATGTTAAAACCAATGAGGTGACCAGGGTTTTGGCGGCCGTATCCGGTAGAAAAGGAATGATTTTTCTTATCATCCTGAGTTTAAAATGGGCCGTTGATGCCACCTTATTGGCGTGTGCCATGAAGTTGAGCTTGTCGTCGAAAGTAACTCCCAGATTTCTGACCTTGGTGGTAGGTGAAGGTGGAGTGCCAAAGGCCGATGGCCACCATGCTGCAGGCCAGGCCGGTGTGAGAGTACCAAAGACGACCACCTCTGTTTTATCAGAGTTGAGCTTCAGGCAGTTTCCCGCCATCCACTCACCGATAGCAGTCATTCCCTTTTGGAACCGTTCTCCCACCTCCTGCCCATCATCCCTGATGGCCAACACCAGTTGTGTGTCGTCTGCGTATGAGGTCAGGCTCATCCCATGTGCTTTGATGACACTAGCAAGGTCCGACACATATATATTAAATAGTGTCGGACTTAGGGATGAGCCTTGAGGAACCCCACACGGTAGCGACACATTGGCTGATTGAAATGAGTCTAAAGTAACCGCCTGAGTTCTGTTGGCCAAGAAGGAGGCGAGCAGGTCTCTCGCAGAAGACTGGATGCCCATCTTTCCGACACGGTCGATTAGGGTCTTATGGTCGACCGTGTCGAATGCGGCCGAGAGATCCAATAGTACCAGCAGCGCTGTTACTCCTTGGTCACGGATGAGTCTGATATCATCCGCCGCTTTGATTAGTGCGGTTTCCGTGCCATGGTTTTTACGAAAACCAAACTGAGTGTCATCAAGGAGGTTATTTCTTTCAATGTAATCCGCTAGCTGCTGATTCATGGCCTTTTCTATTACCTTTGCCAGGAAAGGGAGGTTAGCTATAGGCCTGTAATTTTTCAGTTCCTGTTTTTCGAGATTTGGTTTTTTGAGCAGGGGTTTAATCAGTGTATTTTTCAATGGGTCCGGGTAGACCCCTGATCTCAATATTGTGTTACAGACCTGGGTGACGACTGGAATAATGGTGTCTGATAGCCTGCCTAGCACCGAAGTAGGACAGGGGTCCAGGGGCGATCCTGATTTGATAGATCGCACTATGATCTTAGTTTGGTCTATCGTTAAGGGTTTAAAACTTGTCATAGTGTCTTCCAAGATGATCGGTGGGGGGTTAAAAATACTACTGGTATTCGATTTTGAGGAGAAAGTTTGATATATGTTGTTAACTTTCGAGAAGAAAAACTCAGACAAGGCATCGCAAAATGGTTGCGATGGAGGAGGATTTAGGTCTGGTGTGTTACCAGATAGGGTTTTTGCAATATTGTACAATTGCTTACTAGAATTTTTAGCATTTTCTATGTGTAGCGAAAAGAAATTCTTTTTTGCTGCAATTATCATGGTTTTGTAGGTGGCGAGAGCTTCTTTGTATTTGATCTTATTTTCGCTATCGTAAGTTCGACGCCAGTGCCTTTCCCTATTCCTAGTTAATTGTTTTTGAGTTTTTAATTCTTCTGTATACCACTTAGCTGTGGGCGTTCTCCTATTTTTTGAGAGAGATTTAGTAGGTACCGACTGGGTCATAGCCTTGTCCAACCATTCATGGTATTGAAGAGTCGCAATGTCAGAATTATTAGAAAGGTCAGGGCTGGAGTTGGTCAGAAGAGTGGTAAGCTCTTCATAGTTTATATCCTTCCAAGCTTTAAACGTTCCCGGTTTCGGGTGGGAGGACGTCGTTCTTGGTGGTCCTTTTATAGTGAGGCTACACAATATAGCCGCATGGTCTGTCCATGTCATGGGAAGAATATCAGTTACATTTAAATCCTTAACATTGGTAAATATACCGTCCAGCGTATGTCCTGCCTGGTGGGTGGGAGCTTTAACCAATTGCCTAAGGCCAACAGTTTCTAAGTCTGATATTAGGGCGATGGTATATACTGTTAACACTTCAAACTAAGCAACATTCAGAAAAATGTTGGACTTTGGGTGCGTCGGATCAGGTATCCCCACTCCTACCTATCCAAAGTTAGGTAGCATATTGGGCTTTTGAAGGGAAGGATTTACCATGCCCACTTCAACATAAACAACAGGATGCAGAGTGTTGGGTTTGGCGAGAAAACATTGGATTTTAGAAGGGTCAGGTATACTATTCTCACAACAATCTATGGAGCATTAAGGAAAGTGCTGGACTATGGAGGGATCAGATTTATTATTACTGCACCAACATAAGCATCAGTAGGGAAAGTGTTGGACATTGGAGGAGTCAGATCTACTATTTCCACTCCAACCTAAGCAATAGTAGGGAAAGGTTTTGGAGCTGTTAAATTTAGTATTCTGATTCTAAACTTAACAATAGTGGAGAATGTGGACTCTTAATGCAATGACCCCAACTTCACCGCCCTGATAGACTACCTCGCCAACCTCGGATTCAGACAACTCGTCAGAAAACCCACCCACTCTGCCCGCCACACGCTGGACCCCATCTTCTCAGCAAGCTCCCATGTCTTCTTCAACCACACCACCAAACTCCACTGGACCGACCACCGCTGCATCCACTTCACCTTCTGGAAGCCTGCCACACACCATCGCACCCAGCAGATGCCTCGCCGATGCTTGAGCAAAGTCACCGAAGAACAGCCAACCACCATCCTCGCCCGAAGCCCTCCCACAGACCTGACCGGCCCGGCCGCCGCAGCCTGCAACCTCATACAATGGATCGCTGACTGCGCCAACACCCTTTCCCCGCTCAGGAAACCCTGCGACAGCCACACCAGAAAGAAAGCAAGCTGGTTCTCCGAAGACCTCCAGGCCTCAAGCAAACCTGCCGAAAGCTAGGGAAGAACTGGATCCGTGAACGCACACCGGAAAGCTACGCAGCCCCACAAGAACGCCACCCGCAGACACCACCACCTCATCAGATCCGCCCAGAAAACCTTCTTCAAAGACCGCCTAGACAACAACGCACACAAGAGCAAAGTGCTCTTCAACATCATGAAGGAACTCTCTAACCCCAGCTCCAACACCAACGACTTCCCACCCTCACAAGACCTGTGCGACTCGCTGGCCACCTTCATCCACTGCAAGATCACCGACATCCACGACAACTTCAACACCGCAACCAATCCCGCAACCGCCCAGGCAACCACTGAAGCCTCCACCCCCACGACCACCACCCGCGCCAACCACCTGATCTCCTGGACTCACATCAATGATGAGGACACCATCAAGATCATGAACTCAGTCCACTCCGGATCCCCGTCAGACCCATGCCCACACCACATCTTCCACAAAGCCAGCACCACCATTGCACCTCATCTCCGGAAAGCCATCAACATCTCCCTAGAGACAGCTACCTTCCCGGAGAGCTGGAAGCACGCTGAGATCAACGCCTTACTCTTACTCAAGAAACCCAAGGCGGACCCCAAGGACCTCAAGAACTCCCAACCCATCTCCCGGCAAAGGTCATCGAGAAGGCCGTCAACAAACAACTGACCAGATTCCTCGAGGAGAACAGCATCCTGGACCCATCCCAGTCCGGGTTTTGCAGCAACCACAGCACCGAAACTGCCCTCATTGCAGCCACCAATGACATCAGGACCCTGCTAGACAACGGAGAAACCGCGGCCCTCATCCTCCTGGACCTGTCAGCCGCCTTAGACACCAAAGACCCCACACCTCCAAAACCAACCTCCATGAGGGAATGAAGGTCGTCGCTGACTGGATGAGAAACAGCCGACTGAACCTGAACTCAGACAAGACAGAGGTACTCATCCTCGGATCCACCCCCTCTGCCCCAATGCCCACCGACCATGACGAAACAGGTCTCTTCCTCCTGCTTCAACACCCTCTGCATGCTCCGCAGGATCTACAAGTGGATCCCCACCAAAACGAGAAGGACGGTCATCCAGGCCCTCGTCAGCAGCAGACTGGACTATGGAAACGCTCTCTACGCAGGAGCCTCGGCCAAACTCATGGAGTTCGGCTCCAACGCATCTAGAACGCCTCTGCACGCCTGATCCTCAGCATTCGTCGCCGCAGCAGCATCTCACGCCACCTGAAAGACCTGCACTAGCTCCCCATCAACAAGAGGATAACCTTCAAGCTCCTCACCAACGCACACAAGGCACTCCACAACACCGGACCAGCATACCTCAACAGCCGACTCAGTTTCTACACCCCCGCCCGCCAGCTCTGCTCTGCCAACCACTCCCTTGCCACTGTCCCCCGCATCCGAAGAGTGACTGCCGGCAGCAGACCATTCTCCCACCTCACCGCCAAGACATGGTACACCCTCCCCATCCGCCTTCGGCAGACCCAAGACCTACTGACCTTCAGAACACTCCTCAAGACCTGGCTCTTCGAACAGTAGCAGCATCCCCCCACCCCTTAGCGCCTCATGGGTAGTAGTGCGCTTTACAAATGCTCTGATTGATTGATTGATGCATCAGATTTACTATATCCCCAAAACTGAGGAAAGTGTACGTGGTTTTTAAGCAGTATTTCGATTGCAGCCTATATTACATAGCGTTGCATAGAATGTTTCGGTATCCTAGCTACCAAGGAGCCCTGTATTATGTAAATTGTAGCCCTTGGAATGTGTTGGGCAAAGGTTGAGTCAGTTGGTGCTTATTTTCTGTGCCTTCATTACATGTATCCTGCTGTATGTCTTAAATACAATAAATAACTAGGAAAACTTGAAGGCTGTTCCTAATAGTGTTGCAATTTGGAGGGGTAAGATGTACTAGTCCTAGTCAAAATTAATGAACAATAGATTAAAAAAAATTGGGGATTAAAAAACACATTACTAAATATATTAAAAATAACACGAGGAGGAGCTTCGCGCGATTCCAAGATGGACGCGTGAGCTAATGGCTCCCGAGACCCTTTCCGCCTCCCGCGATTATCCTGCGAAGGATCCTGATTATGACGACGGGTACTTTTTATTGATGCCCTGCTGATGTCCATGTCTTTTTCAAGAATCGATTTGGCCGCCGGATATCGGACTTACTGCATTCTGGAATTTGAGGCCTACATCGTACGCCAGCCCGGGGCTTGAGTCCCCGAGGTACCCAGGTGGCAATTGAACAACAACGGCTGATGAGCCACGCCCTCTGCCCCTGGTATACTTTCGGTTTCGTTTTTGGTCGCTGTTGTGAACGCCCAGTCGCCGATCGGCGCTCCAGCTCTGTTCTCGCTGCCAACCTTCAGCCAGCGCTGTGTCCCTATCCTCTCGCCGGTCCGAGCTTGCCAAGACGGAGATCGTTTTGGCTCAATTCTACAGATCCCGTTGGAGCTCATTGCCTGTCATGGCGGGGAGGGCGGTCATCGAGAGGCGCACCGCTAGAGGCCCGTCCCGAGGGGGGGTCGCCCAATCTCAGACCATCGATTGATTTACTCAACCTAGGGGCTCCCCGGGCGGGTCGAGTGGTGCCCTAGAGGAAGCTGGTGATGGTACTCCTGAAAGCGAGGAGCCAACTCTGAAGGACATTATGGGCGCTATTGCGAGTGTCCAATCCACCATGGGCCAGCAATATGAAACCTTGGAGGCCAAGATAGATACGGTGGCGATCGATGTCACCCTTATCAGAGCGGACCTGGCGAAAACCAATGAGCGTGTCAAATCCCTTGATATCAAGACGGCTAGTTTGACCACGGATGTCTCGGATCTCCAGACCACAGTCCGCAATCTTCGGACTACTTGTGATCTGTTCGCCAATCGGCTGGAAGATTTCGAGGGCCGGGCCAGACGCAATAACGTCCGCATCGTGGGTGTCCCGGAGAACTCTGCTGATTTGCCTGTTGATATCCTGGTGGAGGACCTCGTGCTGAAACATTTGGCACCAAAAGGTTTAAGTAAATTCTTTGCTGTGGAGCGAGCTCATCGTGTCCCGGGTGGTAAGCCGAAGTTGGGTGCCGCTCCGCGGCCCATAATTGCCAGGCTTTTCAATTTCCGTGACAGAGACGCTATCCTACAAGCTTCACGAACGAATGGACCCACTAAATTTGAGAACGTATCGATTAGTTTTTACCCGGACTTCACTCAGGCAGTCCAGAAACAACGAATGGGCTTCACGGGTGTGAAGAGGCGCCTCAGAGAACTGGGACTGAAATATGCTATGCTTTTCCCGGCCCGCTTGAGAATTGAGCATGAAGAGCGTGCGTTCTTCTTCGACCGCCCCGAGGTGGCCAGTGACTGGTTGGACACTTTATCGACGCGCCATGAGGGCCCGGAGAACTCGAGAGGCGCTGAAGGAGGATTGGAGGACCAGGAGCAGTGAGTCTACATCGGCGAGCCTGATTCTATGGCAGTGGCTCAGAGACTATGTCCTGTTCTGGTGTGAATGCCCGGGGGTGGGGGGGTTTAGGAGATCTTCCTCCTCTGGGGACTTTTCTCTCTTTTGTGTAGGTTAGTTTAATGGGGCGACAGGCACACTGCAAGTTGGGGTGGCTTTTAGGTCTACCGCAGGGGTGCTGGGAGGGGGGTTTGAGTTTGATGGGTTCACTGAGGGTGGTGGGGGGGTTCTTTTCTCTTTGTTTGTTTCTAGGCTGTGCTTCGTTTTACATTTGCTATCCTGTGGCTGTTTCGAGGTGGGGAGGGCGGTCCGTTTTCTTCTGGGATGGGGGTAGGGGACTTAGGGTGTTGAGCTGGAATGTTAATGGTCTGGGGGACAGGATAAAACGTGGGATTGTACTACCATACTTGAAGAGATGTTCACCGGATGTGGTCTTGCTCCAGGAGCCCCACTTGGTGGGCAATACATGTCATGCACTGAACAGACGAGGTTACCGTTTGGTGGCTCATTCCGGCTTCACCTCTGGATCGAGGGGGGTTGGTATCCTGGTTAGGAACTCCCTCCCCCTGGAGATAGATGACATGGTGTTGGACGATAGAGGCCGTTACGCAGCTATTCTGGGGAGATGGGAAGGGAAGTTGATTTCCATACTGTCTATTTATGTTCCGCCTGGCCTACAGACTACTACCTTCGCCGACTTGGGTGAGGTAATTCTGGGTTTGCCTGATGGATTGCTAGTGGTGGGTGGCGACTTTAATTCTGTGATGAATGGGGAGAGTGATCGTAGCCCCCCCAGGCTCCTCCCTGCATCGCAGCTATGGCTGGGGAAATTCTTGGATGCCTTTGGGTTGGCAGACTGTTGGAGACAACTGCACCCTGGCCGGCTTCAGTATACTTTCCACTCGGGAGCCCATAGAAGTCTCTCGAGACTTGATTATATCCTCGTGCCGGTGGTGCAGTTGGTCTCGGTGCGCGAAATCAAGTATTTGGCTAGAGGAATTTCGGATCACTCCCCGCTATGGCTCCACATCGATATACATCTGGGGGCTGGGGGCCGGATTGCCCCGATCAATCCATGGCATTTTCAGAACCCCAAAATCAGATCTGAGGTGGTCAAGTGTATGAACTTTTACTTTACTGAAAATGAGGGATCGGTGTCCTCCGCGGTCTCCCTATGGGAGGCTTATAAAACTGTGATCCGTGGTCAGACCCTGTCTTTGGTTGCTGGTGAGAGGAGGCGCAAAAATGAGGAGGTGGAGAACTTGGAGTCTGAGATTGCCGTATTGGAGGAACGGTTGGAAGCTGGGGTTACACCCGAGAAACTGCATGTCTTGGCTCTTAAGCAATCTGATTACAGGGCCTTGGTGACTGACTCGGCTGAGGCAATGAATCGTGTGCAGCAGGGGCGTCTGTATGATGTGGGTGATAAAGCAGGGAAGTTGCTTGCTTGGCTGGATAGGCTAGACAGAATGAATCGTGTTGTGCCTGTAGTTGAGAAAGTTGATGGAACGCGAGTCGTGGACACGGTTGAGATAGTTGAGGTGTTTGCCCAGCACTTACGGGTTGTGTACGCGCCGGTTTCGAACATGCCAGAGGAGGACTCGCACTTGCTGCTTCGTGATCTTGAGTTGCCTAGTCTCTCGGAGTCGGACGGGGTGTTAATGGAGGCTGATTTTTCCATTGATGAGGTTGCGCTTGCTATACGCTCCCTTCGCTCGGGGAAGGCCTCTGGTCCCAACGGTATACCGGTTGAGTTATACAAGCTATGCCCGGATAAAATAGCGCCGTATCTGCTTAGTATGTTTGCGGCATCGCGAGACCTTGGATTCCTTCCCAGGGACCAGAGGCTGGCCTCTATTGTGGTTATCCATAAAGATGGCAAACCCCGCGAGCGCTGTTCATCATATAGCCCGATCTCACTTTTGAATGCTGAACCCAAAATATTGGCGAAACTTTTGGCAAACCGACTGATCACGGTGATTAGAGAATTGGTTCACCCTGATCAGTCTGGTTTTATCCCCCAACGCAATACTGCGCTCAATCTTCGTCGTCTTCACGGCGCCATCGCGAGGGCGGGGTCTCTCAGCGAGCGGGCCATCTTGGTTTCTCTCGATGCCTCGATGGCCTTTGATACGGTTGAGTGGCCATATTTGTGGGCTACTCTTGCCAAATTCGGTTTTGGTCTGAAGTTTATTGCATGGGTTAAACTCCTGTATAAGCAGCCGTTGGCGCAGGTTGTGGTTAATGGTAGGGCCTCGGAGCCCTTTGTTCTCGGGCGAGGCCCGAGGCAGGGATGTCCTTTGTCACCGCTATTATTTGCACTTGCGCTCGAGCCCCTTGCCGCCTGGCTCCGTTGGGAGCCTTCACTAAAGGGGATTCGGTGGTCCCCTGACTTCGAAGATCGTATATCACTGTATGCCGATGATATTTTATTGCACCTGACGTCCCCCCGTAAGTCACTAGGAGTCCTCTTTGATGTTTTGAGTTCCTTTGGACGTAACTCCGGGTTGGTTATCAATTGGTCCAAGTCGTGTATCTTCCCGCTGACCGGTGATCCTCTTTCTCTGCCCCGAGTATGCCCGATCCCGGTTTCTAGTGATGGCTTTACGTATTTAGGGATCTATATTTCACTTGACCCTGTGATACGCTATGAGCGTAACTTGTTGCCTCCACTCGCCCGGCTTCGGTCGGACGTCGCTGCATGGTGTGGTCTACCCTTGTCCCCCCTGGGACGGGCGGCCCTGTTCAAAATGATGTCTCTCCCCCGTTTTTTGTATGCCGTACAAAACACACTTGATCTAGTGCCGGCTAGCTACTTTCGTGAAATCGAGTGCCTCCAGAGAAAGCTAGTTTGGGCTGGCCGACCCCGTATTGCGTTGGCTAAGCTTACGTTGCCCTAGTACGATGGGGGCATAGCGTTACCTGATATAAGAAGATACTACTGGGCATCTCAACTGAGCGCTGTGAACCATGCCATGTACGGTCCAGTCCCGAATCCTGCATTCGAGATGGACCGGTGGCTGTTACCCGGGGCAGATTACTACAGGGCTCTCTACTCTCGGGGCGCTAGAAAGAATCTGACGGGACCCACTGCAGTGGCGGTGCGGGTGTGGGGCAGCGCGACCGCGGCTACTGGATGGGTAGATAAGCTGACCAGGGCGACCCCTCTGTTTGCCGCGGAGAGGCTTGGTGAATTGTGGACGTCAAAGGGTTTCGATAGGTGGGACTTCATCGGAATCAGCAAGGTAGGTGACCTCTGGGTTAAGAATAGAGTGAAGACCTTTGCTGAATTGAAACAGGAATACAGTTTGAATGACTCGGAATATTTTCGATACCTCCAGGTTCGTCATGCCATTTGGTCGGTATTTCCGGCCGGTTCTGATATTCCGGAGAGCTCCCCCCTGGAAGACAGGGTGCTGGACGGACATATTCCAGACAGCACTATCTCCCTTATTTATAAAAAACTTATCAATACTCGATCGGACTTGCTTGTTCAGCTTCGTGGTACCTGGACTAACGATGGGCTGGAACTGGATGATGAGGATTGGCAGGCTGCGATATCCTCTCCCAAAGAGGTCGCGATTCCGGCGCGTCTGCGACTCGTTCAGCTGAAGATTCTGCACCGAGTCTATGTCACGGGTCCGCGATTGATGCATATGGGTTTTTCTGAGGATGGGCTGTGTCGACGTGGCTGTGGTATGATTGCCACCTTCCTCCACATCGTATGGGAATGTCCGGAAGTTGTGTCTTTCTGGACTAGAGTGCATGCGGTGATGAGTGAGGTGACGAATGTTGAGTTGCTGCCTGAAGCCAGGCGCTGTCTCTTGAACATATGGGAACCGAACGATTGCACTGTCGCTCAGACTCGGTGGGTCACGCTGGGAAACATGGTTGCGAAAAGGGACATTGCACAGTTGTGGGGATCTCAGAGGGCGCCATCAGTTTCCAAATGGGAAGAAAATATGGACTGGTGCATGTTCAGAGAGAAGATTGTTTATGTCTCCCGTGGCAGGCCCAACAAATGGGGTAGGATATGGGACCAATGGAACTCATACCATGGGGAGATATGTGATCCCCCCTTCACTGGTCCCCCTGACACTCCTTGTTCTCCTTGAGTATACGTTTCGGCTCCCTCCTGTATCACATTATTGATATGTTTCTGGCTCTGGGTCCCCCTTTCTCCACCCCCTCCTTTATCTCCTGGAGGTTCTCCTGCTTTTCCATATTGTCTTTGATTGCCTCTCCCTGTATCATATGGAACAGACACAACAATTTAGGATGCAGCCTCGTTTTCCTCTTTTTCTTAGATATTTTTGTTTGATTGTTTTAAAAATGAAACCTTTCCATATCTTATCGTTATAGATTTTACCAATATCGTGCACCATTGCTGCCGGACCCTTGGTTGTCGGCTGATGAGCTGTGTAATGCTATACTGCCTCTCTGGTATGTCACTGGCCGGCCCAGAGGGTTGTAGGCATGTAATTGTATTTTCTTTCTTGCTAAATAAAGGTTTTAAAAAAAAAATAATAACATTCTAAAAATAATAACCAATACTAATTAGCAGAAAATGCAAAAAATTAAATATACTTAGAAAATGTATGCTAAAAAATATTTTTTCTTACACATAAAAATAATCCATAGCTATGACAATAATTCCATCTTGAATTTATAGAAATAAACACATTATATTAAACTTTCAATTTTTACAAATTATTAAACAAAAAAATTAATTTGCAAAAATATAATAAAATGTCATGATTTGAAATAAAAAATGTAATGATTTTTCACTGAAAGAAAGAGAAGAATAAAAGTAACAAACAAAAAATATAAGGTATTAAACACATGTTTTAAAATAACAATAAAATATAAAGATTTAAAATAAAATATTTACATAAAACAACATGTAATACATACATGATGTGTATATGTGGTGACAAGGCAGCTTTGATGTGATTTGGTGTCAGAGACAGCTATGTTCAATCAGGCATGCAGACATTGTCACAACCACCAATCCCCTGCACAGCAGCTTCATGTCAGACAGGCAAAGTTTGCTCAGCACACTTTGGGTAAGTGCTTGGCTGGCCACTCATTCAGGTGCCAGGCTAGCCCCTCATTCAGGTCAGCCACTTGCTCAGATTATATATGTAGGGTACTTTAATATCACAGAATACTTTGTCAGTGCCGAGGATCCGGGTATGAATCTGTCTATGCCACAGTCATGCCAACCACAACTTCTGTGCTTGCATTGGGTGCCACAAGGAAACATCAATCCCTTCTTCAGTCAGGTAGGCTAATCTGGTAAACTCTGGCAAGTGCCACAACTGTGATTATGGAGGTGATGGCAGGAGCTGATCTAGCCTGCACTGGAAGTGCTGTGGCTTCTCAATGGGTTTGGTGTCCAGCTCCTGGTTAACAGAACCTCACAGTCTTGCTTGTTGAGAATCACTGGTAGACGGATCACAACATCCAGAACAAATACTTGTGTCCATAACTGAAGTTAGCTCCTTCTGTTGGGAGGCTTCCACTTTCCCTCTCACTCAATCAGGACTCCTCTGGCATTTCTAGAACAAGACAGGCACTTCTTCCTTCTTCCAGTTCTGTCTCTAGGTTATATCCCCTCACCTCTGTCAGCTGCCATACTTTATTTGCTCGGTAGTCCTCAGGGTACTCTGTAGAGCACCACCACCTTGGTTAGGGACAACTTGGAACTGGAACTAAAAGTGACTTAAAATCGTTCACTCTTCTACAGGGATAGCTGACAGAATGTGGATTCTCCGTCTGCACTTTCTAGTTTGGGTTGGTTTTCCATTCATGTGTTCTTCTCAGTCTGTCTTCCAAACTCAGCTTTTGTTTAGAGTTTAGAGTGATGCTCTTTACATCAGAATCATCTCCAGGCTGGAACACCCACAACAGAGACACAAAAAGGTGTAAGCAGTCTGCATCTGACCACAAACAGCCATGTCTGACAGTAAGGACTATCTCCTTTCTAATGAATCCTTCATCCTCTCAGACAGCAACTGCAGTCCCACCCTTCAGTCCACCCATTCGCCAAATGGCAGGTGCAGGAAGACTAGTTTTCTGCCGCTAAAGCGGCGATAATTTTATGGCCTGTCTTGATAATATGCCCCCAAGTCCCTATTCAACCTTCATTGATGGCCCTGTCCCTATTCAGTCCATCAGCTGCCTCCACAGAAACATTTAACCGATGAAGAGACAGAATCACCATTGTCAACAGCAATTGGTGACTAGTGCCACCTGTACAGGATCCGCTTTAGAACAAAGGGTTTATTTTAAAACACAGACAAATAAATCGCAGACAGGCCAGGACGATTTCTTCGGTAAAGACAAAAGCCAATTACCAGACAATCTGTTTTCAAGATTGAAAGCATTTCTCTTCTACCATGGACTGATACACATTAAGGGTGCATTAAAAGCATTGTTTAGCAGTGTCCCGCTTTCCTCTTCAATAGATCTGTTAGAAACTATGTCTCAGCGGTTAAGTCAATCTTCTTCCCTTAACGCTTCCAATATATGTATGTTCACACTCCGCAGATAACTCAATGTTCCTTCTCGACCGATCATGCACATACTTTGGCAGGGAGAAAATTAAGTAAACAAGCAACAGTAAGACAAACTACTGTGTTATCCGACTGTTTCTCACTGCACAAACAGGATAAAAAAAGAAATTAGTTTCGACTGCTGATAAAAGGTCATCTAACAATGATAGTTCACAAATGATAATATTTTGATGGAGTAAATATTAGAACATACTGGTTTGATTCTTCTGAAAATAGATATTTAGGGGTGTTATCATGATGTGTGAAAGCAGGGCTGCAGCACCAGGATGTGCAGCCCCTGCGGCGCAGGACTGCCCCCCCCCCCCCCCCCAAAAACAACTTTTTTTGTCCTGGATGACTCAAGAGCCACTAGAATGCGGACAGCTCGGGGTTCGACTCAGCACTGAATTGTCCCCAGTAATTGGTGCTGGAAATGCAAATATCTCGTGGGAATAAATGCACCTGCAGCAATCATCTTTGTGGACCCAGCACATTCCAAGTGATAACAGCGAGAAGATAGCTCTGGTGGTTAGTGCACTTCCTGGAAGATCTGTGTTCGGTCTAGACACAGCTTTGACTCATCAGCATAGAGGGCTAATGTGCCTGCTGCAAAGCACAGTGTGTTACAGATAGGACACAGATTTGTATTTTATGTCAGTGGCTCAGTGGGTGACTTCTTGTGGAGCAGAGATCCTGGTGCGACCAGCAGGTTCTTGCCCTATAGCTTAGTGAGATATGAACTCACATTAATGAATGGCAACTGCAAAGATATGCCTTACTTTATTTCTTCTCAATCTTTCATTATTTTGAGGTTTCTAAAAATGCTTCCTTTTGGCAGTGATAGAGACTTTATAGACTTGTTACTAAGTGCTATTATTGGTTATCAGTTTAATTACTCGCAAAGGCGTATGATGTTTTACCAGTACATGCCATATCTCCTACACAGAAGAACAGCTTGGAAAATCAAAACTTTTCACCCAAATGTTAGTGGCCTTCTATTTCAGGGGCTTTAAAGAAGTTTCAGTGCCTTTTGTTTTAGAGTTTCTCATTGCTCAAAAGGGTATAATTTGTTATATATCTTTCTTCACATGTACATCAGTGCTTGGTTTTACTCATGAGAATGTGTCACTTGAAGTGTCACAAATTTGGCAGTGGAATGTTACTCATAGGTATGCATTATTAAACCATGGAAATGTCACACATCAGCGATTTGAAAACTTGGCCTCTATGAAGTGGCTTAATGGCCAGTGCTGCAGATCTTGAAACTAAAGAAATATGCTTGAGTCCTGACCTTGGCTCAACGCCCTGTGATTCTGTGCCAATTATTTAATCTTCTCATAACTAAGAATTGAAGGGCTGATTCACAAAGGTAATTTGAATTTTTAAATATATTTACACTTTTGAGTAAGTTCACTAGTATTTGGTATTCACAAACTGCACTTTGTAGTAACTTACGCTCTTGGAGTAAGTACAGCACTACACATGGCCAAAGCCTCCCACAGAAAATAATGGAGGTAGGGACTTACTAGGGAAGTGAATTATTACAAAAGTACAGTTTGCAGTACTAATCTAGTACAAAAAAAGTAATATTCCGATAAAAGTGTGTGAATTCACCTGCACAGATATATAAATCTACATTAAAGTATGCAATAAAAATCTGGCCATGTGCAAGTGCACTTGCTAACGTCCATCATTTTTTTCCGCAGCCAATAAATTTTTCCTATGGAGTAAACCTTTGCCTCATACACCCAACATTTTTTACCAGATTTCCTTCTTCTTCTCACCCTGGAAAGTGTTTTATTCAGGTTCTTCATATGATTAAATCTGTGACAATTCTAGGATAGGAAGGGATTGATGGGAATGTCCTATTACTTACCGGTAATCATCATTACTCCGGGTCCCGTAGTCCTCGACACCTTCATACTAACAAGTGGAGATAACCATCTCCCGACAGAAAAAAACAAGAGGAATGCTGGGACGCTAATACTGCACCTCCCCCCAGAAGTACATAAGCAGTACTTACCCAGCAGCCCTCCTGTACTAAAAAAGCCTAGACAGGAAGGCCGGCCGTCCGGGAGGGAGGGAGGGCCGTATGAAGGTGTCGAGGACTACGGAACCCGGAGTAATGAAGATTACCGGTAAGTAATAGGACATTACCCCCAGGTCCCTCCGTCCTCGACACCTTCATACTAACAAGTGGAGAATACCAAAGCAGAAACCCCGGCCGTCTGCACGCACAAGCACACCCAGGAAACCACAACAAAAGCAGCCACCCAAGGGAGCACCGAGAAGGAGGAAGGAAGACCGCAGGAAACAGCCGGCCCGCGACCCAAAACAGGACAGCGTGGACAAGGACCGGAGACAAACAGAAGGCCAGGGCACCAAAAAGGAGGCCGCCATCCCGGAAAACCCCGGAGAAAGGCAACCGGAACCAGGGCACAAAGGAACCGCCAAAGCAACCCAACGGACAAGGCCGACAAGGCCAGAACCAGCAGGAAGACCACAGGATCCGGCAGACCCCCAAGGAAAACTGAGACATCCCCCAGGAAACTTCAAAGAGACCAGAGGAGAAACCCCGGCCGAGGAGGGGAGGCCACACGATCCAGGAACCGAAAAGGAGGGAAAACCCAAACCCAATCCAAAGACAGGGAAGGGGAGAACCCCAAAAGGCCAAAAAAATACCACAGGGAAGGAGGACACCAACCAACCAGGAAGGCCACCAAACCCAGGACAGCACAGGCAGAGGGGGCCAACCCAAAAGAACACCACCCAGAGAAGCCCCCAGAAACCAGTCCAAAGCCGACCCAGCAAGGAGAGGCCAACAAGACCGGAAAACCAACACCCAAAGAAACCCCACCAAGACGGGAACAGAGCCACCGGCCCCAACCCCCGGAAACCCCAACCCAAAAAGGGAGGGAACACAAGGCAAAAGGGGGGCCCAGAACAACCGGGGAAACCCTGCAGCCACCAAACCAGGCAGAGAGGGAAGCACAAAGAAGGCACCCACACAGCACAGGACCACCTGAGAACCCCACCACAGGCTAGGCAAGCAGCAAGGGCAGGAGCCGTGGAGAAGAAAAGACCCAGGGAGCACAGCACGCAGACCACAACCAAAAGGCCCAAACCCAGCCACCGGAGAAGAGCCAAGGCAAACAGCCAAAGCGTGGCAACAAACGCCAAAAGAACCAGGCAGCCCGGACCAGAGCCAAGCCACCCGACCATGCAGGAGGAACCGCAGGCTCAACAAACCCCAGGAGGAGCCCACGCAGCACCCAGACCAACCCAAAGGGGAGGAGGGACCGGAAACCACCAGCACAACACCGCCGGACCACACAGAAGGCCAAAGCGGAAGCAGGAGGAAGCAGAACAGGCCGAGGGCCAAGCAGCCACAAAACTGCAGACAATCAGCAGCCAAGAGGGAGGAACCCACAGAGGCAAGAACACCCCAGAAACGCACCCCTACCAGAGAAGAAGGGGGACAGGGGGGCACCCAAACAGAGCCCCACCGGGAACAAAGCCCGGGGAACCGAGGGAGCAAGAAGCTGACAGATCCGGAGCCAAAGGACCCCGCACAGGCAGACAACCCAGGGGAAGAAGCCCCGGAAGAGAACCACCAGAAGGAGAACGCAGAAGGAACCAACCGGAAGCGGCCAATACAGCAGAGCACCCCGCCAGGACTCCAAGAGAGCCCAGGCAAGGGACCAGAGCCCAAAAGGAGCCCAACACACAGGAGCGGAAGCCCCAGCAGACACCCAGCCAGGCACCCCCAAGGGAACCAGACAAAACCAGAACAACCCAGGGAGCAAACACACCGGAGCGCAGAAGGACTCAGAAGTCAACAGCACCCAGCAGCCCCAGGCAGGCACCAAACTGGCCCGACCAAGCACAACCACGGAGCAGACCGCGGAGCACGGGAACAGCACAAAAACCCGAGAACAGGCGGCAAGACAGGACACGCCAGCAGGAAGGCAGCCACGACCAGACAGCAGCGGCAGCAACCAGTGACCAAAGCTGAACCGCCACCGGAAACAAACCCGGGGGGGAGCCAGGGAAAGAAGAGCAGGCGCCCAACCAAACCAGCCAGAAACCCCCACGAGGCACCCCCAGGAGGCCAAAGCCAGGAACAAACCAGGCAGGCCAACCCCATGGCAAAACCTGAAGGGGAGGCCAGGAAACAGCAAAATCCAGCCAAAGGCAAGCCCAAAGCACCAGGAAGACCCAGGCGGACCCCCAACCAGGACCAAGGCAGCACAAGCCACCCAAGAGGAACCCGGCGCAGCCCAAGGGACGAGAGGGCCAGGAACCCAAAGCCTCAAATGCCGACCAACCACACAGAAGCCAGGTAGCGGAGCTGAGGCCACAACACCCAGCCTGCAGCGGAGGCAAAGCCACCGAAGAAAAACAACGGCAGGCCAAGCGGAACCATGGGAGCCAACAGGCCAGCGGTCCCAGAAATAGGAACACCGACTCACCCTCAGGAGGGGCCAGAGAGACAGAAGCTGAGGGGGAACAGAACGAACCCCCAACAGGCCGCCGCAAAAGAAGAGAGGAGCAACCCTGACACAAAGCAGCAGAGAGCAAGGCGCAAGCAAGCAGGCAGAGAGACACCAACCACACAGTGAATCCCCGGAGCAAGAAAAGGCAGAGCCAGCGAAAAAAGGAACCAGCCACCACTGAGGCGCCAGGAACCCACGCCAACCCGCGGCAGGCCACAACAGAAGAACGAAAGCCAATAGCACAGAGAAGCAGCAATCAACTCACTGGAGAGGAAACCCCACAACAGAGCCCGAAAGAACACACTTGCACGAGAGGCCAAGCGCAGGGGCACCCCCCGAAGAAGCACACCAAAGGGAGAAGACCCCCGGCAAGACCCAACCCAGAAAACAAACCAGAGCCGGGGCCAGGAAACGGCAAGGCAGCAGGTCAGGAACATAAACCCGAACCACGCAGCCCAGAAAGAGGAGCACAGGAACCACAGCGCCTGAACGCCCAGCACCCTGCAGACACACCCGCACCACAGGAGGGGGGGGAGGGCGCGGACAGAGAGCCCCAGCGAACACCAGGACGTGGGACTGACCCCAGGCACAAAGAAGCACCCACCACTAAGGCCATACAGGAAGCAAGCAGTGCGGGGCACCCAGAGGCAGTCGCAGGCCACCCCAAAGGAAGAAGGGACGAAGCACAGCACGAACGCATGCACCCCAAGCAAGAGGCCCCAGCACAAACCTCGGCACCCCCAGGAGGCACCCGAAGCAGGAACATGGCACACACAGAAGGACCGTCCGTCAAAACTCCAGGACAGACACCAGCAGGCCAACAGAGACCCCCAGAGGAAAAAAGGGGGACCGAAAACAACCAGAGCGGAGGCCAACAGCACCACAAGGCCCCCACCGCATCACGGTGGAAACGAAAGATGACGTGCATATATAAAGCATGCGAGCACCGAAGGAAAACAAGGCACTGAGCAGGCACAAACACCACAGTCCCCCCGTAACAGAACAGGAAAGAAACATGGCAAACCAGCGCTCAAGACCACAGCAGGACACCAGAAACCCTGCAAGAAGCAAGTAACCTGCAAAGGAGCCAAGAGAACCGGCCAGAAACACAGGATGAAAGCACACAGCAAGAACCGAGCCTGACTACCACGGTACAGGACCAGTCGCACCTGCTGCCCCGCCACACCCACGTCCCCACGGAAGGAACGATAGCCAGCAGATGACCGGATCCAAAGACGGCAGCTCCAGCGGAAGGACAGGCTCGTGAACCTGCGGGGGAAAGCCCCCTCACCCACCCAGCGGAGGGAAGCCCCAAGGACCACCGACACCCGACAGGGGCGGTGCAAAAAGGCAGAGGAACACATGCATACAAAGAAAAATAATACCCACGAAGGACAGACTGCCAAGCACAACCCAGCCGAGCAGCATGCTCCCGGTGCGCATCAACGCCCTGTCCGCTGAAAGAAGGCGTCAAGGAAAAGAGTCCAGCCGCCATTTCCACATACGAGGCAGGAGAGGGGGTGTAGCTCAGTGGGAGAGAGCATTGTTCGCAGGCATGAGGCCCTGGGTGCAAACCCCGGCATCACCAGGAGTCCCTGAAGTGTGTTCCGGCCACTTCCAGAAGGCTAGCCTGCCATCTCAGCTCCTCAGGGCTGGAAGTCGAAATCATAATGTCCCACACGCAGTACCCAAAACCTGGAAGGGAACGAAAGCAAGGCAGGCAGCAGGAGAAACACAGCCAGGGCGAGCACAAAACCTCCGCTATGCGGGACTCACCCGGGGCGGGGCCCGGAACACCCCCATGAACAAGGCCCCCACACCAAACATCCGGCACCAGAAATCCAAGCAGAAAGAAAGTGCAGCGCGTCCTCCACTCGGCCAGGCCACAGGAGGACTCGCACAGCGACCCGGAAGGAACCCTCATGAGGCGGCGCACCAGCCGCAAAGGGCCGGCCAACAGGATTTCCAGCCAGGAAAAGGTCTGACACCCAGCAAGCCCGGCAGGCCAGGAGGCAGACCAACGAAACCCCCCCCCCCACCCGCGAAGCCAGGCAGCCAGGCGGGGGGGGGAGATGAGAAGAAGAGCACGCAACCCCAGCCCATCAGGAGCCAGAGCAGCACCAGCATCCAGAACAAACTGTTGACAGACAGAAAAAAAGAACAGGAGGGCTGCTGGGTAAGTACTGCTTATGTACTCCCGGGGGGAGGGGCAGTATTAGCGTCCCAGCATTCCTCTTGTTTTTTTCAGTCGGGAGATGGTTATCTCCACTTGTTAGTATGAAGGTATCGAGGACGGAGGGACCTGGGGGTAATGTGTAAATATACACAAATGAGTAATGTCAGGTTCCTCAGTAGAAAGTCTTCTACAAGCAGAACGAGAGAAAGACCTGCGTCTCCAGATCTTGACAGTCCCTGGATGCCAAAAATAAGGGCGAACCCTCCTGGTAGCCATGATGCCGCCGGCACTGGTATGTCAAATCAAATAGTGCCCTCCAGAAGGAGTCCCAAATAGGAAAAAACCCAAAGGGAAAAATGTCTGTTGGCAAAAGGAGACTTCAGAAGGCCAGGCAAGAACTGGAACTGGGGGTATCGATACCCGGACTGCCGCAAAGACAGGAACAAACAAGTTGGAAGCCAAAGACATCAAAGAAGCACTGAAGATTTCCTGGAAGAAGGATCAACATGAGCATGGGAACACCAACAGGAGTGAAGAGTGTTGCAGCACAAAGAGGAAGGCAGCTCTGCTCCTTCTATACCCAAAACAGGAAGTGACCGAGGAAGAAGCAAGGCTAACAAGCTGGATTGGGGAATGCTGGCACAAATGCATGGTGGAGCATCCATGATTGATAGGGATAATGAAACCCCTTCCCAGGAATTCTGGGAAGGTGAATTATAGAAATTCACAATATGGCCCTGAAGGAGAGGAATGTTGCAAGCCCACCAAGTGGGCCAGGTGATGAATAACCCCCAAGGCCTGCCTAAGTACTTCCCAGACTTCAGACAATTGTAAAAAACATTCAGCTGTGTCTAGCAGGATGTAAAGGAGAAGGGCGGGTGCACCATGGGCAGCACTTTGACCTGCAGGCAGGTGCACGCAGCATACCACTGTGTCAAGATGGATGCGAGACAGGTATTTGGGCGTGCCGCGGACCACGCTGTGCCCCTCAGGCAAGTGCAGGCAGCATCTCGCTGTGTCGAGCAGGACACGGGGGAGGAAGTTGGGCGAGCCTCAGGCCACGTTGCGACCTTTGACATGACAAGTAAGGTAGTAGGTGTACACAAACTCAAGCCATTTCAGCCCTCTAACAATCAGTCCAATGCACATTCCCGAACTCAGGGCATATATTTACTCACACATAACTGTATACGTGAGTAAATACATTTGTGTGCAAAACCAATATTTTTGATTTAGGAAAGTGCTTTTGACTTCCTAAATAAGACTCTTTGCTCACACAAGTCTGACTTACAAGTACAAGTAACTTTGTGAATCGGTCTGCATGTCTGCAGAACTTAAACTAACTCACAGGCTTATGGCATTAGTCAACACACTGGACTCAGAGCAAACAACAATTATCAGCAAAGCCAATAGGTATGACTTTTAAAATGCTAACTATTAAAAATGGTATCTCTGATTGGCCAAGGCTTGCGCCAAAGCCAGGCAGAGACCACCACTCTAGTCAGGGCAAGGGAGTTACACGCCAAGATAACCCCTGCTCACCCCCTTGGTAGCTTGGCACGAGCAGTCAGGTTTATCCCGGAGGCAATGTGTAAAGCGTTTGCGCAACACACACACAACAGCAGCAACACACTAGGCACACCACAAAAAGGAACTCCACGCAAGGTTATATAAAAAATAGCCGTGGTATTCTCATAAACACATTAGAGTAGTAATCACACAATATACACATTGCCAACTGGCACTGGGCAGTATCTACAGGGGATTATATACACTTGACAGGGCCAATTGGGCCACTGTCAGAACAATCACAAAGGGGAAATAGCAAATGTAGGACTTATAACAAATGTAGTACAAATACTAGATGTAGGACACTAGCAGTAATTACTGGCAACCACTACACTCAGTGTTATCCTGCAACAGAAATCATAGTATGCACAAATCTCATAATCATAAACCCCTGTAGAGGCATAAATCACGGTGCATAAACACAGCACATAACTCACATGTCCTGTGCACCTACATAAATCACAATATGCACAAATCACCTTGCGCAAGAATCACATTAGGCTTAAATCACATTACACAATAGGCCTCACTAGCCCCGATAAATTGCACACAGCACCTTACCAACTAACCCCAGGCCAACTGGCCTTTCACTGTGCTCCAATGCCCTATGTCCAGACAGTCAGGGCTCGAGGGAGACCTCTCAAATGATCCCCCTGGCTGCCTCAGCAGCCAACACCAAGTGCGCAATTGCTTAAGCCTAAACGTGGCAGCTGCCCACTAATTGCTGGGCAGCTGTGCAAAGGAGCTCTGGCACTAGCGTGCCTCTTGAGCCGCTCCTTGTCACCCAAGCAAATGCCACAGTCCAGCGCAGTCAGAATTCAGTTGCAAATGCAGCGGTCACCAAAGGGTGCAATGCGCTGGGGGGCCTCTCACCCCTTTCAGGCTAGAATCACTAATGCCCCCAATTCCCACTTCAGGACTTCTAGAGATGATCTGGCCCCCACACATGAAAGGGCACTGGCACCATGGTCCAAGCTGCAGCCCCTCTCTTGGACTCTAAAAATAGAAGATGAGGTGACACCCAAAGGTTGCAGCTGCCAGTTACGGCGTGCAGCTGGATGAACCAAACAAGCACTGGCACCCTCCGTGCTAGGGAGAGCGTCCCCAGAGGGGAGGCACTGACAATGTGCCTCGATCACACACCCCCAGATACACAACCCAGCCCCACTCACCGGGGCTGTTCAGGATGCTTCTGCTCTCCCCTGGTGCCACCTCTGTCACTCTTCAGCGTTGTGGCGTCTGTGACTGCAGACTCTCCACCCATGCGAGGCTCTCCTTCGTTTACAGAGCGAAGTCTCAATCGTCGTCTGCCGGGTTGCTAGCGTGGGGTAGGATCCCACCTGGATTTGTCTGCTGATGCGAGGATCTCACCTGCACGGGAACCTTGCTGGTCCTGATGCGCACGTCCCAGCATGGGGTAGGCTCCCGCCTGGGTCTTCTGGCTTCCTGGAACACAGGCACGGCTCCGCCTGATTTCCGACCGGCGTTTTTAATCTGGCCTGCTGAGACTTTCTCCCACCCACAACCAGGCACTACAGCGGCCTGACTTCTGGTTCCTTCTGCCGCAGCTGCACTCTCCCTCACATAGGCGCGGGGTGGGCTAGCGCCTTACGATTCAGCATCATTGCGGGGTGGGCTCCCAACTGCAATACACTTCAGTGGCCGCATAAACAGCGGGGTGGGCACCCGCTCTCAGGAATAAGCAAATACCTCAATGTGGGGTGGGCTCTCACCAACGGACACCGCAATGCGGGGTGGGCACCTGCCTGCAAGGTACCGATGCAGGGTAGGCTCTTTCTCGGATTTCACAGCGCCCAGATGTAGGGTCAGCACCTGCTTGATAAATGGCACTTGCGGGGGAATCCCTACGTCGGGTTCCCTCAGTAGATGAGGCCGCTCAGCGATGCAGTGCCCATGCGCTCCTTGGGCAAGAAAAGCGCTCTGCACCAAAAATGAAGCGCTTTCAAGGCGCTCGGATTTACAGTCCCCAAAGTCCAGGGAAAAGTCCTTTAGGAGGAGAACTGGAAAGGGCTGGACCCAGGCAGGACAGCTCATAGGGCCATCCAGCAGGGAGGCAGTCCCTAGTGGCGGTTCCTCCGGGAGCCCAGCAGCAGCAGCAGGCCCCCCTCAAATTAGCACTACAGAGAACCAACTCATGGGGTCACAGCCCCTTCAATTATACACATGTCCCCTTTGTGTCACAGCACAGGGCTGGGGGAAAACCAGATGCAAATGTTTGGGGGAGCTTTGGAGCACTTTGTTGTGCTCAGCTCCTCTCTCCTTTGTCAGGTGGGGGCTAGGTGCTTTGACGCACCACAGGGGGCAGAGACAGCATTGTGGAGGGAAGACACAGCCCTGTTCAGGTCCCAGGTGCAACTCCTCCCTCCCATCTACATGCAGATCTCCCTATTCACCACTGGACAGACTCATCATGGCTCCTGGAGCCAACCACACCATCCAGCACCTGTCAATCACAAGCCAGACATGCAATTCACATCAGACAGGCAGACACACCACACACAGAAATGCCAACTTCTAAAAGTGGCATTTCTCCACCAGTCACCATACATCTGCGCACACCATTGTGCAGCATTTATTCTCACGAGTTCACACATACTAAACTCGCCCCTCCACTCCTCTCATACCAGGAATTACCAGGGACACACATATCAACCATGCATTCCTATGGGAGAGCAGGTCAATCTCACCACACGCACTCAGAGAGCGCACGCACTTTACACTGAGCCACAGTGCTAAAGTGCGCAGAGGCCAAAAACTACTAATATCAGGTCATATAAAAGGCAAAAAGTTTAGGGGTGAACCTGCCAAAAGGGCCATGTCCAACACTAACATAAACACAGGCATGCACAGGTGAGCATTTGTTCAAACTTGTGTTGGGCATGCTTGCCTTTGTATGTCTTAGCATTTTAAAGCCAGTCCTATTTGCATACGACCCACAGATGGGGAAGGGATTTATGCCATGTGGGTGGAGAGGATCAGAAGGAGTGAAGAGGTTGATGTGAAGGTGCTGAAAAGATACTGGAGAGATGGAGTTGATAAGAATGGGTTAAAGGAGGACTGAATGAGGTGGAAAGGGAGATCGGTGAGGTCCAAACCCATAGTTAAAATCAGTATGCAACCTTCAAGTAGGGAGCTAGTTAAAATTCACTTGATTTTTTGCTGATGGAAAATAATGTGCAGATGATGGTGGCAAAATAAACTCTTGTTCCTGATAACAAACTGCTGTATTCATTGAGGCCGATACAACTTTCTTCCCCATGCCAATGTAATGTTTTAAATTGTGATTACATTTATATAGCACATACTACCCTGATGAGGCATTCAACTCCTTTACAGCGAGTAGCATGCTTCTCCAGGACCCAAGGTTAATGGTTAATCCAGTAGTTATTCGTTATTACTATTAATATTTTGCTCTCAAGGAAATCATTATTTGCAATCGCTCCAGTTTCTTTGTGGTAGAATAACTTGATAGGTATTAGATGCAGTCATTAATGTGGGCTATGTGAGTTCACTCAAGTCTCTTGTGAGATGAATAGATATACTGGAGGAGATTGGTGATTGGAAGGTGTCAGGGATATGATTTGAAAGAGGGAGAGGTTGGGAGCTACGAAATGAGATGTGGACAAATTGCAGAAATACAATAAGTTAGATTAGAGTAGACAGGAATGCATCTTTGAGCAGGCTGTGCTCACAGAGGGGAGGCATGCAGGGGAGGGATGTAAAGAGACAGTCATTTGAAAGAAAGAATGTTGAGGGAACAGTTGAACATCTTAAGAGCAGGTCACGTTTTCAGGCAGGATTTTATGAATTTAGCGTGAGGAGGCTTTTTGTGATGCAACTTGATTGTAATAAATTGGGATTTCAGTTGAGGGGGTAGAAGCCCCATTCAGGCAACAACCACCGTTCTTGTCAGTGTAAAGGAAAAATATAAAGGGGAATATTTACAAGCCCCTTGCCAGTGCGTCACTTTTTAGATGGGAAAAAGTGATTCACCGGCAGCGCAAGGGGCTTGTAAATAAGCCCCAAAGTATTTATTCAGCACATAAACAGTAGTAAACTGAAAACACAACAATAACCTCAATATGATTTAGAAAAATAGAGTACATTTTAATAAATACCATAATACTGAAATGACTAAATACAATTAGTAGAACCGAAGATATTAAATGTTTAAGTTTTAAGCAAATATAGAGCCTAAAAGCACAAAGCACCACTTGCAGTAATGTGGTCGTGCTAGACCAGGGGAAAGTCACAAGTTCAGGCTGACCACAATGGAAAATGGGTCGGATCCAGGGAATAGGTTAGTCTAGCTGAAAGAGTTACCATATCAAAGTAGGGCACGAAGCGGTCCGTTCACAGTGGAGGAGGCTGTGAGAGCATCCCAGATGGTTATCACTGTAGTGCAAAGAGCAGGCCGAGCAGCGTGGACTGTCATCACAGCAGCTTAAAGAGCCAGTCAGTGCGTGGTGGACGTTTGTTTCTGGAGCTTAGCATTGGCGGTCAATGCAGGCTGTCCCTGATGTAGCAAGAAACACAGTCAAAAGAAGAAAGACCTGCCTAATGATTTCAATCAAAGTCTCATGATGAGGTTAGCATAATTACAAAAACTGCTCCATGAACCAAGAAAAGGCAAATTTTACAAAATTATAAAAAAATTATTTTATGACATGATATAATTCTTCGGGAAACATCCATAACAACGCGGGCATTACCCCGCACTGCTATTACAACGCTGCTATTACAACGCAAGTTGTTACAACGACTGGCGCTGGAGGGCGCTGTAGGATAGGGAATAGTTTAATTTTCTATCCAACACCTTCCCTACTGTCAACATGTGCTGGAGTTGGAATAGAAAATTAAACTATTCCACTATCCAACGCCCCCCAACGCAAGTCATTGTAACGACTTGCGTTGTAAAAACTGCGTTGTAAGGGAATGCGGGGTAAAAGCCCACGTTGTAATGCCGTACAAACCATTCTTCAATAAATATACATATCAGACAAGATAGAAGCTTATCTTAAATTTCAAAATATAATTCATCATAATAGTCCCACATATCAATCTCACACAGACCTTCCATATCAACACCACCTTCCAATATCAAGGAGCACATCTCGCACTGCCGGCCATTGCTGCTGTTCACTATAGCACAAAAAGCAGGTCTTCACTGGAGCTTTGCATCCGCAGTCATCACTGATTGCAGATTCTCAGCGTAAAGAGGCCGGTTTGCGGTTGTGAAGAGCCCGAACTTCAGGATTTCTCCTTTTACCCTTTGGTGGAGCTCAAATTGATGCCAACCAATGGTCCAACACCTGGGGGGGGCACCTCTTGAAGATCAGGAACTTATTCTAGCAGAGGTCATCAGGGATCAGGGCTCAGGCACATCCAGGCAGGTCCAGTTGCAGCAGGTTAGCTGGGCAGTTGCAGGGAGGCCTTTGAAGCTTGTTATGTCTCAGTAGCTCAAACAGGAGGTCAGTCTTGGAGTCACTCAGCCCAGCCTTTCTTCTCAGACAGCCAAGGAAGATCTCAATCAGCAGGGCCATCCTCTGGCAACAGGGCAGTCCATCTTCTATAATGTCCATCGGTGCAGGAGGGTTCCAAAAAGGAAGAGTTGTTATGAGGGTCCAATATTTATACCTGGTGCTAGCCCTTGTGTGTGGGCAGAACACCCTGTCCTACTCCCACATTTGGTTCTGGAAAGGTATTCCCTTCCCAGCCAGGGCTCAAAGTAGTTTGGGTTTGCTTTGTATGTGCTGGAGGCTGAAGTGTAAGTGGGCCAGAAACAACTCCATTCCCAGCTATCATGGCAGGATGGCCCATGCTGTCCACACCTAAACCTCTTGGTGTCACTGTCTGGGAGGAATACACAAACCTCCAACTGCAGCGTCAATAACAGTCATGTGACCCAGGTCACTGGCACAAGGCACAAATGGCTAGGGCAAGAAAATGTCAACTTTTTAAGAATGTTCCAGTATGAAGCTGATGCATAAACATGTATCAGTCCCAGGATGCAACCACCATCTAATCATATGAAGAAATCATCGTAGACCAAACGTTGTCTGTATAAAACCATTTTATTCGCTTAATCCTCATTTTTTTCTTTGTTATGCAGGAATAGTAATTTTGATTTTCAAATGCATGTACAACACCGGTCCAGGCCTTTTCTACAGCATGTAAAAATGACCAATTCGACAACAGGTGTGAAGTTTATAACCCATTGCATTTCTAGCTTTTCACCCTTCTTCAGGGGTAACTGTAGTGTAGGAAAAAAGAACACATCAGGTATGCATAAGTTTCATATTACAATATTTCATGGATAATTATGTAATGAACTTGGAGCAGAATTGGAGGGCCTATTACCAATTGTCTCTTATGTTGTTTACTTCTTTATCTCACCCGATAGCAAGCAGATTTAAAACTACAACTGATATGAGTATAAACAGTATAGCCCTGATCCACAAAGGTAAACTTACACTTTTGTGTAAGTTTACGATTGCTTGCTATTCACAAAGTCATTTATGAGTAGTATCCTATCTTTTGATGTGGAGAGACTCCACACTTGTAAAGATACTAGTCATAAATCCCTTTGCGAATAGCAAACAGTAATAAACGTACACAAAAGTTTAAGTTTACCTTCGAGAATCAGGCTCAATATTTCTATCTTCTCCAAATCTAAAGTTATCACTTATTAAATGTAAGAAGGTAACCCATTATTAGACAATGAGAGAGATAGGACTTGCAACAGTAAAAACGACATGAGGAGTTTCTCACTGCCAGGACATGTAATTTAGGTTTGGGCATAACTCGCATAATTCCCTGGTCCTAGGCTGCCGTATCGGACACGCTGACTTTACAGCGACCTATGCCGAGGCGTGATTACATCCGCCCACAATTCCTTATTGGAGAATTCCGTATGGGATCGAAACGTCTTTGACACCTTAACACAATGATAGGTATCATTTGAAATGTGCTATGGTATTTTTCTTCATTTATGCTTGCCAATGTGTTGATTTCTTTTCTGAGGATCAAGATTTGGCTGAGCCTTTTTGCTTGTTCTTTCTCTGATATACACAGAGTTTCGGTCCCACTTTATTGTTGTTTCACAAATTCTCCTAAGATTAAATTATTCTTCTCCGGCTGGACAACACTATATAAATGTCATTGTATTTTTATATTTATTGGTTCTGGCCTATTCCTTTTACGAGCGACCACTGTGTTTGTAGTACCCAAAGTCCCTGACCAATCCTATTGGGTTACTTTGTTTGTGAATAACATTTATTGCCAAGTCCAGCAGGGTCTCGAACCATGACAGTGCCTCCCTGGTTGCTGTCTGGCTCAAAAGTCTTGTCGGGTAGGCCACGTGCCCACCTCTTCCTGATAAGAGGCTGTTGCCGCGCCACCTGGACCCAGCACTGCACAGCCTTCGTGACCCAAAAGATGGGAAGATGTCGCTCCCGAGGTCCACAGCAGGAGAAAGGCTGAGATGGTTGTAGCAGCTGCTTCGTGCGCTCGCGGGCATCTGCCTCTCCGGGAGTTGCACGTGGGGGACCAAGGGAGGTCTCCCCACCGGCGTTCGCATTGTGCCAGCACTGTGGTTCCTGCAGCTGCGCCTCATGGGAACGGGTAGCTGCAGTCAACTATTTGGCGAGTAGGGGACCCAACGAGGTCTCCCTGATGAGTTCTGTTAAAGGGCATTGTTTTCCCCCCTTTCCTAGCAAAACGTACCTGGTGAGACACTTGTCCCTGAATTTGGCAGTACGGGGAAATCCTCGACTGAGGTCCAAATCCTGCCTGTTCTGTTTTTCTTTACTGCAATCAATATACAGATGTGTAGGTATCCCTGTAACTTACGCTATGGTGAATGTTTACCATATACTGTCAGATACGAGCGCCGATGCGCGAGGTCCTACATTTTTGGTTATATGTAGAATTCACGTGTAATTGCTCAACCAGTCTGGATTTCCTGCAAGTAGTTACGGTCTGATGTGGATATGTTGTGATCCATGCACTACTAGTGATATTTGTTGATGTAGGTGTTTTTACCTAACCTAAACTGGCATTACATGTTCTGATGTTCTAATGTAGGTTTTCCCTCCCCTTGTTTAGGATAACTAGTACTATACAATGTGACTGCATAGTATGCACAGTAATGTTGTTTTATGATATTTACAACATATAAGTAATTCTCTTATTGCTATCATTGAGATGTTTGACAGTTGCCTAGATGGCAAAGTAAATATTGGTTCAGGTCGTATTGGTCTATGTTTATATACAATACAGAAAAATATTTTTATATAATCACATGTATAGTCTCTTTTGTGGTGTATATATTGTGTTACTGGTGTGAAAGTGTTTCATAAATGCTTTACACATTACCTCTGGAGATATGCCTGACTGCTCTGTGCCAAGCTACCAGGGGGAAATGACAGCTTATCTTTGGAGTGTACCTTACTTGCCCTGACTAGAGTGGTGGAATCTGTCTGGCTTAGGTCCTTCCCCCATCCAACCAGAAAGGCCCTTCCTAACTGGGGGCCGACAGCTAAACAAGCGTAATTGCCAAGGAGCCTGCTTGCCTGAAAGAAATGTGAATCCGAGCTATGAGTTAATCTGCAAATGTAAGAGATGTTTAGAAGCCAGTACAGCACTTTAATTAATCGAATCGCTGGAAGCTCTGTGATGACAAAGAATTAACATTTTTGAGTGGTAATGTGAACAGTTAACAACTGAGGTGTGAAGAGCATGCCTTTAATTGTAATAATATTTATATAGCGCTTACTACATTCGAGGGACAATTATGTAAAAATATTGTACTATATACTTTCTGGGTATTACTAAAATCTACATTTTAGAAGCACCATTTTATCTTAAAATTTTTGCGCATTTTGTAGCAATCTATTTTATACTCTGTGTAATGCAAGTTTTAAATAATGACTTACATATTCACAGTGCTTTCTGTCACAGGCTGAGACCTTGTAGCACTAAAAGTACACAGATCTTATCTCTGGCAGATAATGCTTTCCATTGACACCGACAAAGGTATTGTCCTGTTCTTAAGGGATCTCCACAGTGATACTAAAGCCTTAGTCCGTTACTCTAAAGACCTTAATGTGACCCACAATTTCCCCATGCATAGGGGGTGCATCAGGGATGTATTTTGCCCTCCTTTCTTTTTAATTTGTATATTATTATTTGGTGCAGGCCCTCCTGAATCTAAAAACTGACTGTCCTCAGGTAGGCAATCAAAGTTTGCCGGTCCTTTTGTATGCTGATGACGCTGTCATTGTGGCAAGGATAGCAAGGGGCTTACAACTTCTGTAGAACTGCTTTTTACACTTCTTTGAGAACAAGGATCTGTTGGTTAATCACAGTAAATCATTTGTAATGGAGGTGGGTCCTAAACCAGCCAAGTCCTATACTTTCATAATTGGGGCCACTCTGATCCCCAAGACTGATGTGTTTTCTTATCTGGGGGAAAATGTTTGACTTGGCTTTGAACTGCCACCCTTTGATACGTCGAAAGAAAGGGGCTCTGGCTAGAGCGGCCGCCGGCGTTTTTAACTTTGCTACTAGACTAGGAAGCAGACTGACTGGGGCACTCCTGCAGTTTTACAAAGCTAAATGCATCTCGAAGGTCGCGTATGGGAGTGAGATCTGGGGCTATACCGAGCAGGGTACATTATAACTTGTCGAAAATACTTTCCTGAGATGGATGCTCTGCTTACTGTAGAGCATCCCATCCTTTGTAGTGCATGTAGAACTAGGGTTGGGCTTTCTCTCTGATGTGTTGTCTTTTTGTCCCATATGGCTGTGGATGAAAATTTGGACCAAGAAGAAAAACGCCCTTAGGAAGGATATCTTAAGAGAGTATCTTTCCCTTGATCATACTAACCGCATCCGTTGGCTCAAGTATGTCAGAGAATGTTTCATCAGTATGGGTAGGACAGACTTATTTGAGCGCCCAGAGGACATTTGTTGTAGGGATTTGATCAAGGTGAAGGCAAAAAAATGTTTTAAACGGTAGGTGGGCCAGCGAAGCAGTGGAGCTGAGGAAGTGTAGTGTGCATAGGTACCTTTTTATTGAATACGGTGTCATCTACTGAACCTTATCTCGTTTGGTTTAAAAGTATTCATGACCGTTTTCTAATGACAAGATTTCAATTGGACCTCTTTCACTATCTTTTAGCCCAGTCTCGTGGTGCACAAAGAGGGCAGTGCCTCCCACTTTGTGGCTGCAATGGACAATCTCTACAGGATATGATGTACGTTTTAATGTTTTGTAGTATTTACGAGGCACCTAAAACGTCTTTTATCATTCCTATTCTTTAAAAAGCAGGTTTTAGGCAGGGTTGACCTGCTTTTATCTTTTTTGCAACAGCTTTCAAGCTATTCATTCCTGCATGTTCTTAGCTATTTAAGGGTTGCTATAAGTCTTAGGTCTAGCTGTGGTTAGCCTTTATGGACTCTTACTTGACATTGTGATAACATGAATTTGCTTGTAATATGATTTGTGCATATATCCTTGTATTTTAGGGAACTGTGGTTGATGTTTTCATTGCATTTGAAATCATTCTTACCACTAATATTGTATTTTAATGGTGTCCGGAGATGCCCACACATATGTTGGACTCCTCGACCCTTGCCACAGCGCCTGATTACTACCCCTGCTCATATGGGCCAATGACTCCCAAATTGCATTGTTGTCTTATGTATCAGATGGAGATTCTTTTAACTGTATTTGTTTACTTTTATGGTTTTCTTCGTAAAATCCGAATAAATTATTGACTGACTGACTGAAGTAGCTGTTTCAGAGAATGTAGATGATTTAAGGGAAGAACAAATTAGGCATAATGAAATTGTAATTAAACTTCTGTTAAGTACACAAGTCATAAGTTTCAACCACACCAACCAAGATTTAATTCTGTGGCTCTCTGGTTACACACAGACCTCTACAGTGCATGAAATAATGGAGGTTTCATACTGTACTATAGTGCATTTCTTACTGAGTAATACCTTTTTCATTCATTATTTAGGCTGCACATTATTTTATAAGTAGCTACCTAACGGTGAAAGGCCACAAAAACTTCCAGAATATTTTTAGCCAGACATTCAACTCCGATCCCATGCTCACTGAGCCCGCCACCATTGCATGCAGCATCACAGTTCTAAAAATTGTTTTTAATGTACTTCGACCGCTGAAGAGGACCTTGAGCTGAGCACCTGGTTCATTCTTGGTGCGACCTTTAAGTGGCTCGCCCAGAAGGGGTGTGTTTTCAAATAGAACACAGCAAACCAATCATCTCTTTTAGTTTTGCCGCAGCTCCTGTCCCTTGTAACCATTGTGACTGATTTTACCAACTTGAGATTTGGTCACATTTCAGCATGCAAATAAAAAATGTGAGAAACTGGTGCCAACCACGGGGGTCAACAAGTCATTCACCACCTTATCGGGACCTCTCCTGTGGGAAGCCCAGACCATGTTCAGCCTGCAGTCATGTGATCCATTCTCTGCGCTTATTGGCCAGATTGTTGTTCTGATATGGGAAATGCAGGTGAGTAGGCCTGCCACTAGCTCCTCAAGCTCAAATGTTGCATTTGGAAGATGCTGCCATTCTTTGAGCATTGCAATGCCTGATTTTTATTTTTTAAAGGAAGCAGAGTGATAACAATAAAATAAATCTGAAGTTAAAAATAAAGAAATGCTGCATAGATTTCCCAGCCACTGGAATTTCAACATCCCAGAGCCAAGAAGAATGAAGATGAGAGCTATCAGCAGCGATGAAGGACTGTTCTGAGACCCAGTCACATGGTGGGGATAGTGAATAAAATGTATTTTCTACGAAATTGTTGGGACCATAAACAGGTGTAAACAATAGTATCACAACAAACAGTTTTTTCCTCAAAAGGAGCAAAGTGACACATAAACTATTTTGAACTTTGAAAGAAAGAAGAGTTTACATAGCTCCAATGGGCACTGGTAACAACCTCTCTGTGCTAACAATAAAAAAGCCAGGGAGCAAGGACTCGAGGAAGGGCCACTGAAAGTCGCAGTATGGTAGCACTATTTCAGGGAGGTGGTGGGGTTGGAACGTTTTGACCACTGGGTGCTCTAAAAGAGAAAGGAGCAACCTATTGGTAATATGTAAGAGAAGAATAGGATGGAAGTAAATGTGCAGTGACAGCACAAACTATTTTAATTAATGTTCACCTATAGAATCTGTCTCTGGAAAATGTTTACTTTTGCCAAATGCTGCGGGTTAACTGAAAGTATAACAATGCCCCAACAAGCCAGTGCTTGTAGAGGGCTTACTCAAACTTGCCAATGACTGAAGACCGTGGACCAAAAGCTCCATTCTATATGTATTGTTGTGTGCATGCGTATTTGTGTGTTTTGTATGGTGTAAAGTGTTGACAATAGGCTTGTGGGCAGACAGCTAAAGCTGCCTGAAGCTACACCTAATTGACTCCTGTTTTGGCTTCTTGGGGCCAGATAATCGATCATTCCATTTTGCGAGTCACAAATTGTGAGGTTTTGCGACTCTCAATTTGCAACTCACAAAATCGAATGTACAACAGTGTCTCAGACACTGTTTGCGATTCCTAATGGGGTCGCTAAGGACCCACCTCATTAAAATAATGAGGTAGTTCTCAATTTGTGACCCCTTAGGAACCTCAGATGTCACTGGGATGGTGGCCTGCTGGGGACAGCAGACCACCATGTCTGTGTTTGCTTTTTTTAAATAAAGCTACTATTTTTTGCAAATGCAGCTTGTTTCCATAAAAGAAAACGGGGTGCGTCTAAAAAAAAAATGAAAAGTTTTCTTTTCATTTTGTCAGGGCAGGCAGGTCATTGCCTGCTCCTAAAAAATATTTTGGCATACATTCAAAAAGGGGAAGGGACCCCCTGGTGACCTCTTCCCATTTGCAGCTGGCTTACCACCTACTTGAAGGGGGTGGTAATCGCGATTGTTTTGTGACCGCATTTGCGGTCGCAAAACAATCATACATACCAGTGAGACCCTCTATTATTAAGGGAGGCCCTTGGCATGCCCCTTCCTAATAGTTACTTGCAAATCCTATTTTGCAAGTCGGTAATAGGTTACCGACTCACAAAATAGGGTTTGTACATACTACAGCCCTTTTTTAGCAGTCGCAAACGGGCCGATTTCCCGTTTGTGACTGCTAAAAAGGATCGTACAATAGGCCTTGGTGCTTTAGGACATACCATCATGGTCTAGACCGACACACTATTGTGTAGTAGCACATGATGAACAAACACATACCTTTATTGCAGTTTATCAGTTGAAAATCAAGACTGGAAAATGCAGTCGCCAAATATACTCTACACTGGTCAGAGGATGTCCATACGCGGAAGAGCTGGCCAGAGAACACGCTGTTGCTTCAATTTTGTAAGTGGTGTAAACGCATCCCTCTGCAGATCAAAGGCTCTCTCGTGTACGCACTCATAAGCCATCGAGTTTCCATCTGCAGATGCTCTTCCCTCAGTGAGTGCGACAGAACATTAAATTCCGGCTCTCTTCAGATCCTACTTGTACAAAGGAGAGGCACATCAAAGATGGTTTTCCCGCGCTCGTGTCTATTTCGGTTTTTGACTGCAATCATGAAACGTCCACAAATTACCCCCTTTCGCTTGTGCAGGGGATTGATGTTCGTGATCCTTACAGGCCATCACCGACTTACAAAAACATGTCACATAGAAGCAATAGTCTGAAGTTTAAAATTCACTAAAACTTCACATTTCTTTTTTTTTATTTTATTTTTTATTTTATTTATTGAGACCAGACATTTAACAATACAAATTCCTACTTACACAGCAGAATTGGTTATTAATACAGAATAACAAAGAAAGTCATTAAACAAATTAGGCAGCCGGTACAACAAAACATTCAGAAGATTGAAAATAAGAAAATCAGAGCATTTCTTATGAAATATGTTTTCGGATTAAATGAATGATTACATGCCTCAATTGTCACAATTCGACAAAACCTTTACCAAGCACATGCATATGTGAAACCACTTTCGGTGTTGCTTAATATTGTTTTACTATATATTTTACATGCTCCTTTTTCTTTTCTGTTTATTGTACCCCGGTGAGATGTTCACCTGGGGAGAGTGGGGAAGGAAGGAAGTGGATTGGAAGGCAAAAACTGGCCTCTAACCTTTAGCAATCTAGTTCCCTGCAAAATCTCCATGGTGCATCAATCAGCTAGTCATCCATAATCAACTACAAAACATTAATTGAATGCATATTCCGTACAAATGTTTTAATTATCTTAGTAAGCTAACTTATTTATCTAATCAGAACCTATATTCCAAACCACATTATCTCACGTTCAAAGGAGTCCTTCCGGACAGCGAGAATTTTTAAAGATCCCACTTGCTTCTGGTACATTAGTTCTCCACTGAATGAATGACACGTCCTCAGTGTGAAGTTTTTTCTTGGCATCTTGTTATGGGCTGTAAATTGTGTCCTTCTCTAGCTGCTAGGATATCTCCCTCTGAGGTACATGCCTCTCATTAATAACACCACTGGCTGTGAAATTTCCCCAGGTGTTGGCATTCCTGGTGAGATATTTGGCATAACTTCTAGATACACTCTGCATTTTGGAGATAATGAACATACCAATGTCAAATTTTGCAAAAAGGGACAGCAGGTACTCCACAATGACATCCTGTTAGCGCTGTATTGTTCTGTTGATCAATCTAGCACTATCAAAAAGGTGTTTTCTTGGGTATGTTGATTGTTAAGCTGCTTTAGGCATTGAGACCCTCTTCAACTTGGAAATTAAGCCAACTAGGTCAATAACTGAGATGTCTCCCACCTTCTTTGTTAAGACGGTCACCACCCTCATAAAATGAGCGGGCAGGATAATGTCTGATAGGATCATATTAAAAGGGGGTTGCTGATCTTAGAATCTTTCCAGTGCCTATCCACACCTTGTTCATGCACACCCGACTCCATGAACATGTCAGAGCAATTAATAGCCTTATCGGAACAGGGGAGACAGGAGTGACAGGGAGCTGATTGAAATATTTGACAAGTGGACAACTGATTGCATAATCCTGCTTGTGCCTGACTACTGCCATATTCCCAGCCAGTCGTATGAAAAATCTGATAAGCCACATGTAGCAAATGAAAAGAAGGTAATTCTTGAGACAGAGAGAGTTATTTGACAAGGATATAACCAGTGTAAAAATCAAGCTAGTGCTTGTTCCCAGTCTGTTCCCATTTCCAGTCACTATAGGGACGGCACTCAGCCTGAGAGGATGAGAGGCTGGAAACAGATGAGGCCATTTGGCAAGGGGATCCCCTGTCCCATAGCCCTATTGGTGACTGCTATTGCACTGTTCCCGCTCATGATGGTTCAATAGAAATTTGCAAGGGCAATCTCCATGGCAAATGGTAGATCTGCACACTACTATGGTGCCAGAAATCAATATCAATGCAAGTATGGACACAAATCTTACAATACCCAATATGCAGAACTTTACAACTGTGGTTGAATTGTCAACAAGCCCTTTGAATAACTCCAGCATGCAATTCCCAAGCAGTGAATAAGGTTTATTAAAACATTGGAGTATTGAGAGTTCTATTGAAGGCAATGGAGCAGCAGCGGTCTATCAAAGCTGGCGCTGCTCTCAACATTACAATGTCCTAATTCATAGCCTCTGCCTCTCTCTTTCCCCTGCCTCTCCGAAATATATTAGTTGGGCAGAGGAAAGCGAGAGGCAAAGCCGGTGGAGCATGGCACACAGCAGTCTTCACCCTCCCTTCTCCTGTAGCTCACAGTGTCACTGGAGCATTGGAGGAGGTTGGGGTGATTCTGCTCAGCTGCTGGGTCTTCCTGACTCAGCTAAACAAGGAAAGCATGTTATCTGAGTGCAGGGATAGCCAGGGGCTGACTTCAGGCTCCTTTCACAGCTATTGATCTCAGTGTTCAACAGTTATTCAACGGTGGTGCTATACGCGGCTGCTTACTGTTGAACATTCACAGCAACAGCTGTGAAACAAAGGCTTTGGAGCAGCACGAGGTTCAACCCGCTCCGGCTCTGAGAGGCTTTTTTTAAATTAGAACATTCTGCCCTCACAGGGCAGAATGTTCTAACAGTCATATAGCCCACCAAAGCTGCCTAGTCCAGCCATTTAATGCCCATTCATATGTTAAAGGTCCTCACCTTTGGCTCGGCCTTTAACTCAGGAGCGGTCATTTAATGGCCAATATAGCCTGCCACGACAGGCTATAAGGCTATATTGGCAGAAAAATACCTCTATCCAAGCTACAAAAGTTTTGTAAACACCCCCAAATGGCAGAATTGAGCAGTCTTTCCTTCTATTGCCTCTGGTGAATATGAAGTTGCCCCTATTGACTGACTACATTATCAAAGCTTAAACAAATCTTGAGAATCAGCAAAATGTGAAATATTGGCCTCAGAGTTTAATTGATTTATTTTATGAATGTATTGACTGGAAACTAGTGAGATAAATTTGGCCAAATTAACATACCATGTTTTTATAATTAGCAGACCGTATAACAATTTGTCTGAGAACACATCAACCTTCATGAGTCAAGAAAGGCCACAACACTGTGTAACAACCCTTTTTAGGTCTCGCCCTGCGATTGCAGGCCAAAGGCCTGCTGTCGCAGAGCGAGACTATTGTTATCATTCCGGCTTTCAAGGACTGAAAGGGAGAGGACAACAGACTGGCACGCGCACGCAGCAGCAGCCTGCCAGGATCAGGTTGCGCGCGTCAACACGCGTTCCGATTCCGGCAGGCTTTTCACAACAAATGCACAACACACACACAACACCCATACAGACCCCCACGTACGCACACACATACACAGAGAACCCCCCGGCGCTTACACACACATCCCCTACCTCATCTCGGCATCTTCGTGCTCCCTTACCCCCGCTCCTCTGGTGCGCGCGCACCACTGGTCCTTCTTCTGTGTCTATGATGTAGATCTCCCATGAAGTGTTAACGCTGGAGTACGCAGGAAGAAATCAGACAACGACTAGGTCTCGGACACGTCTCCTTATTTCCGGATGACACAACACACACGTGAGGTAATCTATTCCCTCGCCTCGACCGTCTCATAATTGTGACGCATGCAACCTCGTATACATATGTTACGCTGCAGCATCTTATTGGCAGTTGAAGAGCCGGCTGGCGACACTGCTTGGGTGGCAGGCTTGTTTTTTAAATGTCATAGTGGATATATGCCTGTGTGGCTCAAAGGAGTGCCTCCTATCGGCAGAATCGGTTCCTTGGCCCTTATATTGTTACGGGAAATCGCCTGCTTTAGTTCTACCAAGTAATAATTGGTTGATGAAAAAGCTGCAGACAAAAACTTAAAATGAGGTCCTCATTTAGAACTGAGTGAATGGGATGCCGACTGACATCCGATGCTGCTGCTCCATATAAATTTCTGACAATTGTATTGTATTTGCAAACGGAGGCAAATGCTGTAAGGTAAATTACTCGATTTAGAGGAAATGTCATCCAGTTTAAGCGCGCCAGCAAGCGGAACTGCCCTCTAGTCACCTGGGCAGTTGGCACGTACATCAGTAAGTCTCTGACTGTGCCCCGATGGAAGGCGGGCATGTTTATCTCCACAGTACCAAAGTCCGCCTGCAGTAATATAGAATGTCAGCTCAAACGCAGCAGTCGACTCTGTGCTACACTGAAGAATGTGTGTGGGGCAGGATATTGCTGCAAGGAAGCCAACAATGTATTATTAATTTAAAAGCACAGTGAAAACATAGACCATCTGCTACAACAGAAAATGTAGATGTTGAGGTGAAGCATCGTATTGCGCGAAATATGTTTTTTGCACTTCAAAATGTGGCCAGATATTTTGCGTTTTGAGGAAGAAATAGCCTAGATCTTTTGTTGTTGTGGATGACGATTAAGTGAAGCGTGTTGGCATGGTAGTTTTTGCAAAACTATATTAGATTATACATTTTAGTGAGGATGACTGCTGAGAATGGCACATGTTGTGTAGCGAATCGAAAAGCATTCAAACTGTAAATAACGCACATTTAAATAAGGAACAGAGGTTTTTTTTTATTTCTTTATCTTTTACCTGAGAGCCACTATGACGATTTTGTAACCTGAGTGCTTTGTTCACCCCGAAGAGATTCTACGTAAGCTTATCAACAAAATCATGTCAAACCATTGCAAAAGCGTAGTAATTGTCTGCGAGTAATTGTCTGTAAGAAGTAGGCCGGTCTGAATGTAGATTTCGAGCTAAAAGAAACGATCTCTCTCGGAAGATCAGCTCTGCACACTGCCGAAAGAGGATATTTTTAAAGTTAATTGTGAGATTATTCTAATACCTGGATCAATTTAACGTGGGTTTACGGTGAAGAAAATCCGATATTGAATTAGAAATATCCGAAGCTGTTGGTCACCAATGGAAGGTTATAGGTGGGGTTCATATCCACTGAAGAAAATTGACAGTTTCACGAGAACTATCTAGAGCAGTGGTTCCCAAAGTTATGGCTCCTGAGGACCCCCATTGAGTCAGCACTGGAAGCTGGGGACCCCCAAGCAATCTGTATAATTTACATTTTAAACAGTAATCCGAAAAAAATAAACACAGGTGTGAACACAAAACAAATAGTCGAATTACTAAGGATTTTAGTATTTTATATTGAAAGAATCTGCAAAAAACAAAAAACTTTATTGGGAAGGTTGGTGCTACATCTACATGACTAACTTTTAAATGGTTGGTTTTATTTCACACTACAAGGCTCCTGCTCCTGCCAGGGCCAGTCTGGAAACTCAAAGCAGCCCTGGCAAATGTTTTCAGACCAGTCCCCAAAGGGTGCACACCAAGTGCAGTAAGTGAGTCGAACCACTACAAAGGGGACTGTGGGAGGTTCTCCCTCTAAGACAATTTAGGAAACAATAGTGCATTCTACAACACATTTATCACTATATATTTAATTGTATCAGCTTTAAAAGAATAGTAAATGATGACTTTACTATGCACCAGGATACGATAATTTTTGTTCGGGTTCTTCAGTGATTCCCTTTTTATCACACTCCAACAGTGCCTCTCGTCTCTCCATAGACCCTCTGTCACATGTATTTCATTTGTTTTATAGCATCTCTCATACCATTGTAGGATGTCAGAGCACTTTACAATGTAAACAACTAGAGAGAAAGGGTCAGAAGGACACTCTTGTACCCCTCGATATCAACAGTAGAAAACAACATAAGAGTGACCATGTCAATAAAAGCAGAAATAAGTCATGGAGTAATGTCAATACATACCACCAAGACAAGTACAGAAATCAGATAGGGGTAGGTTAAGTGAGCATGCAAAGTGAAAAGAAAAGAATCCTCAGGCACCCACAAATGTTGGTAGCCATTGTCTTCATCGGGTTCTTTTTTTAAAGGAAAAATATCAAAAGTGTGATATAGAGTTGTGAGTTTAAAAAGAGTATGGACTACACCTCGAACAAAACTTTATTGCGAGGGTAGTTCTAACTCTATTAAAACAAGTGAAAAAAGCGGACTTATATGTGGTTAGGTTAATTTGAACCCTCAAGTCCTAAAAAGAAGGTCAACATGTTTCTGCTGGTGAGCCAATAGTCAGCTCCGCATTCGTCAGGACCAAAAGAATTACATCCTCACTCCATGGATGACACACACTAAGGTGCCAATACCATGTGGAGTGGGCAGATATACAACCTTAGCTGTGCCACTTGCACAAATGTTGTCTACTACGGCCTCTCCGAAACGTGAGAGACAGGAAAATACTCCTCAGACAGCTAGTGGCAGGGGGAAAACCTTCACGTCCTCAGTGTTAGTGAATTACTCTAGATTCTAGAGTAATTCACTAACACTGAGGAGCATGGAGCGTTACACTGGATGCTTCTGCATCTCAACGGTGTTCAACAGAGCAAACAACAAGATTGTCCTGGGGTGTGCAAAGCTGCATTTTTTTAAATGACTATACTAGGGGTGTGAAAAGTTACGCATCTTAATGCGAGACTGAAACGGTGTGATTCAGCAGCGCCGCGAGGGAGTGGAAATCTTCATGTGAAGTGAGTAAATCGCTGCCACGTGGTACCCCTGCACTGCAATTCCCTGCTTTTAGAAATCCCGACCATAGTAAGCAGGGAAACGCCAGTACAACTGTTTACTAGCTGTCACACAGATATATAGATATCCCGAGTGTCGGTGAGTTAATCGTCGTCACTCTGCGTCTACAGTCCTCTTGGTACGTGATACCAAACAATTCCCACCACCGGAAATCACACCCTTCTTTCATGAGCGGATTGACAGCAGAAAATCGTCCGGTGAACAGTTACAACACTTGGGGAGGTTTGCCAGACTTCCTGAAGGGTAAGGTTTCCAGACCTCATCTGACTTATTGGCAAAAGGTTAATATTTCCCTATGTCTAGATCTTGATATCCAAAATGGGATATTCCGTAATCACTGGGCATTTAGGGCTGCTTTAAATAGCAGTCAGAAAATTCATCATGTGATGTATGCCTATTTTTTTCAGTCAATCTCTGAATTGCTTTGAATTCCTAAAGGATTCTAAGAGTAATCCTGGCAAGCTGCAAATATAAAATATTAACACTATATGGAGGTACTCAGTACGCACTTTCACATATGTACATTTAGTAGATGCACATGTTCTCGTCTGTAAAATATAACATGTAAGTGCATTTGCTAATGTTTTATTTCTTCATGTGGAGAAACATCTTTCCACACTTTCAAAATATCCACGATAATTGTAAGAGCATTTTCTACCCATTTCCATCTTGGTTAAGGACGTACTCCTGCCTTGCCAGAAATAAATCTCCAACTGTATCCAAGGGTTGAAAGTGCATCCTAAAAGCTTAGTGAATACCCACTATCATGCAGGCTTACAGGAGTTCACCTACTTAGGCAGGCATCATTGCCTTGGAATTCCCACAATTCGGCTATGTGTTTAGATTTTAACATGTGTAGAGTACATTTCACCAAATCCCTGGTCACTGCCTTAGTGATTCACAAATAGTAAATTATAGTGACAGAGCAAGGGTTTTTGTTCACCATAATAGCATGAGGCAGCACCTTAGTCCAAAGGTCTCACCACTGCCTTTCCACTCCAAGTCCCTCCCATAGCTGCATCTCCTATCCCAACCTTACTACAATAGCAAAACAATTTTTTTTGTCTGGAGTTTTATATGGTGTAAACTAGACCCGGAGGTATCAGAGCGCTTTACATGAGCACCAGTTATGTTACAGATGGACACATTAATTTTTTTAGGCACCGGGAGATTAAGTGATTGGCCCAGAATCATAGAATGTTGAGCGTCCCCGACAAGACTCGAACCCGGTTCCCCAGCTCCGAGGTCGACCACAACCAGCCGTTTGGACACATTTTATCCCCTTTTAACCATTTCCAACCCAGCTTCAAAACTCCTATAGGGCTTCCTATACAGCAAGCACAATTACAGATGGGTAGATTTTCATCAACCAGCTTCAACCCCTTTGTTAGGGAGGACATGAACTCTAAGTCCTTTGCATTACCTCTCGAGGGTGGAGTACATGTAAGACATAGTGTTGGATTCATAGGTGAAAATGTCTCTGATGATGTCACCAGAGGGATTTTCTTTTGTGGTTCCGACTGCCAGCTGCAAAGGAAAAGCTTCTCCAGAATTCTGTGGCTTTTGTTTGTTGACCAGTAGCATGACATGTGTGCTTAATTTAAATGTGAATATTAAAGCAACCATAGCTAAAAGCTTCTGTTGCTTGCAATTTCATTGGTGCTTGAAGTACAGTACAGGTCCTCAAGTAGTGATTTGGACAGCAAATATAGCATTTTCCCCTTGTCAGTGGTACCACTCTCAGATTGCTGCAGGGGGGTGATCCCCTAGCAGGAATCCTTCCACGAGACCACCTCTGACTATTTTTTATTTGTATTGGTGGAGGGAACCCCAAAGCACAGGGCATAGCCCGTCCCGCATGAACAACGACCATAGTAGTCATTTTTCCCACTGGGGGTATGACATAGACATTTTAAGGCATGAGTAAAGTGGGCAATTGCCCAGGGCACCACCTTCTGATGGGCCCCTGTGAAAGTGAACATTTCTCTATCTCACTTCTGTTTGTTTCCCTATCTCAACCTTTAATGTATGAGTAAATATTGGTTGGCATGATGAGGTTTGAAGGAGTAGAAAATGGGTAATAAAACTCGAAGTTGTTCTGAGCAGGGGCCCCAAACTATTTCTTGCCTCGGGCCACCCTATGTTATTAAGATGGTACTGGGGTGACTGAGGGGTTACCACCTGTTTTTCTGCCCCTAGTGGTCAGAAAATAGCAGCAATATATTTATGAATATTGAATGGTATCCTAGGACAGGGCCATCCTGGTATTGGGTTGCACCCCTCTACACCTGGAACCCAAACATTATTTTTTGTCAAATTGAAGGTGAGATTAGTGGTTCCCTTTCCCTCCCAATATGCCCACCCCAGAGGGACAACACACTAGGGATAGGTTAAAAAAGGGAGCGAGATGAAGGTACTAGCCAGCCCATCATGGCATTGGGTTGCACCCCTAGAGTCTAACCAGCCAATGTGCCCCTGGAGAGGGTGGCAGATTGGCAGCTTACTCCCAGTTTTACCACCCATTGAGACAGAAAATCCAAATAGAGACTGGGGATAGCTTTACGTAAATGGGGAAGTAGCCTGACCTGTCATGACTTTAGGCCTTAACCTCCACCTTGGGAACCCTGCTAACTCTTTTTAGGTCTCGCCTAGCGATGCACCTCATGCACTGCTCGCCTTGGCGAGATCTATTGTTGTCGGTTTGTCAGTGGAAGGGGGACAGGAGATGTGCACGCGTATGGAGGACAGGAGATGTGCATGCATGCATACGGGCATTTCAGCACAACGCGTGCATGGTGCACTTTCACAGGAGATGTGCACACGCCTGGACAGGACATGTGCACGGGTATGGTGTGCGGAAACGGTGCGCTTCCACCTTTTTTTACTCCCCCCTCATGCCTTTTCTTCTTGTTTTTATTGAAAATCTGGCCACCATACAGATCACCACCTGGATCCCTTGTACTTTCCCTAGCTGTTTGCCCCGCCACGGGTGCAATTTCGCAGCCCCAATGCTTACTCAAATAGCTTTGCTATAGTACCCCCAGATGAACCTCGATTGTCGGTTGCCACTAATCGCTTAGCAGCAGCCTGCTACAAAGTTTACCAATGTTTTGTCAGCTAGCGTTCCTTTCGCAGTTACGCATGCGTATGATTCTGTTCCTGTCCTAACCACGGCCTTGAAGCACTTTTTGAGGAGAAGCAGTGTCTGTCAGAACACCAGATGTGCATGTTGATGCACGTGTTCTTTCCAACGATAAAGATGGCAGCGCCCTGGCTGGATCTCCGTTCCGAAGAGCCATCATTTAATGTGAGCCTCAGCAGGTGCCTCCATGTGAGAAACAGTGACCAAGAGTGAAGGGACGTTACATGGATGTCAATAATAGCCATTGTTGACATTGGATACGCTGTCCCTAGTGACCTAGTTGTCAATGCTGCTTCCTATAAGAGCTTATCCTAATGAGATTTAAAGTGAGGGGTAGGTGGATGAGAGACAAGTGTTTAACTTATTGACGGTCCTAGCAGGTGACCCTAAATAAAAAAAAGATAACGTGGGATGGCACTGACGGTGAAGATGGAAGGACCATGACTTTTGAAAAGTAAACAACTTTCTTTAATCCCTTGACATGTATCCTATCATTCAGGGCTTAGTACTTGTAAGAAAAGAGCTTGAGAAAACACAGCAACAGAGGGGTGAGTTGAGCATGCCGCGGAGACTTTCAGTTGCAGGTTCCACAGTTCAGTGAGATGGTTGCCGTAATCTGTGTGCATTCTGTTACAGGTTTCTATTTCTGAAATGCAGCTGGCTGAGTTAATCCACCTGCTGCTCGAATCTATGTGTACCTTCAAGCATATTTTATATCTTTATGGTGTATAGTTGAACAAGACTTCCCTCTTCAGCTATGCCGTCTATGCTAGCAGAAACGTCTACAACTTTAGGTTCCATGTACAGAACAGTATTGTGTTCGATTGAAATCATACTCTTTCATACCCTTTGCAAGCACTGACAATGGCAGTTGTTTTAACGTCTGTAGTGAATTGGTTTTACTAAGCTTTGCTCATGCATAAGGTCTGCAGAGACCGAGCAAGCTCCCTTATCAAAAAGTGGTGTATGCAAATTACTGAAAGTAGCATTACAAGGCGGCCCTACAGAAATAGCCCAAGTACAACACCGATATCATCATTGCATGAATATATGTAGACTAGCAGCCCGTCCCGACGTTGTCCGGGAGCAATTAGGCTTCAGGGCCCCCGCCCGGCCCGACGTTGTCCGTGGGTCCCCTGGAGCCTTCCTCCTTATATTGCAGTATTATACCTCTATGTTTACTTTGTACGCTTTTGTAACCTCCACACGTCACTTTTTCCTCCTGTAATGCAGTATTATACCTCTGTTTACTTTGTACGCTTTTGTAACCTGCACACGTCACTTTTTCCTCCTGTAATGCACCGTTAGGCTCACTTTTGTAATGCACCGTTTGCTTCCTCTTGTATTTTGTTGGCTCACGATTGTCATTTTTGCTTGATTTATTGTAACGTTTGCTTACTTTGTACGCTTTTGTAACCTGCACACGTCACTTTTTCCTCCTGTAATGCACCGTTTGGCTCACTTTTGTAATGCACCGTTTGCTTGCTTACTTTGTACGCTTTTGTAACCTGCACACATCACTTTTTCCTCCTGTAATGCACCGTTTGGCTCACTTTTCTAATGCACCGTTTGCTTCCTCTTGTATTTTGTTGGCTCACGATTGTCATTTTTGCTTCATGTAATGTAACGTTTGCTTTTGTATTTTGCCGCCGCTCACCGCTCCTAAATAAATAAATAAATAACCTACCTGATCCGCCGCTCACCGCTCCTCCCCGCCTGTCCGCCGCTCCTCACCGCCTGTCCGCCACTGCTCACCGCCTGTCCGCCACTCCTCACCGCCTGTCCACCACTCCTCACCGCCTGTCCGCCGCTCCTCACCGCCTGTCCGCCGCTCCTCACCGCCTGTCCACCGCTCCTCACCGCCTGTCCGCCGCTCCTCCCCGCCTGTGCGCCGCTCCTCCCCGCGCTCATGTCCACCGGTCCTCTTCGCGCTCATGTACGCCGCTCCTCCCCGCGCTCCTAACGTCAGCACGCACGTCGCGGCCGGCGCTTCTTCCAACGGACTACTTTTTTTTGTGGTAAATTTTTGAAATTACGTATATTTATTACGTTTATATAGCCTATGTCCATCTGCACACCCTGACGATTACAACGATGTATCGGGTGTGTGGATTGGCGCTGTGGTTCCCGAGTTTACCCGCCTCAAAGGTTCAAAGTTCTTCCTTTATAATAGTAGTATAGATATTAATTCATTGTTATACTGTTTTCAGATAGATCATACTCAGGCAATGACTGAGGCAAAGTTTTTTGTTTCAGAGATATGGTGCTGAGTGCAGTGGCCACAAATATAGTGCAAGAACTCAAAATGACAATATTAACTTTGAGCTCAGTCTCCCACATGAAACAAGCATGTGCAATGCAATAGGTCTAGCATTTGCGAGAGTTTAATCTATTTGCATTGTAAATAACAATTCTTTTTATTTATATGCTTTGAAAACCTGCAAGCGGTGTGTAAACATGCACTTTGTACTTATAGTTGTTGCTTACTAGAAGTAAGGTTGGCAGCCTTGCTTCTCGTAAGCAAGGGCTATAAGTGTAAAGTGCATGTTTACGCACTGCTTGCAGGTTCTCAAAACACATAGATAAAAGGCATTGTCATTTACAATGCCAATAGCTCAATCTCTCGCAAATGCGAGGCCTATTGCATTGCAAATGCTTGTTCTCCTACTATCACTAATGTTAGTTTCCATGACTTTGCTGAATAAAGCCTATTAATCACCAGGTCTTCATAGAGGTGATAAATGATGTGCCACTCCTAATCAATTTGCAAAACTATTAGTACAAATCACATCAGCTAGGTATGCTCCCATATGTGCTTCCAATGTGTTTTCCTTTTGTAAAATGAGTAAATACAAAAATTATATACTGTCAGCCAGATTCTACTGCATATGATCCCTTTCTTTTCACCTCGTTGAATCTGTGCCCAGCCTAGTTAACAAAGTTATCCACTGAACTATTTTAGTAAAGGCCTTGTTATCAAATATCCTAGGATGCATCACTGCTGCCTAAACATATATTTCAGGATCCAGGGTCTACTCTTTTTCCTCCAAAAGATATGATGACATTGTTGACAATGGAGCAGCAGAATGACTAGTGTTGGCTTGTGGGGCTTCAAATAAAGTGCATCAACACAAAAGCTACGAAATCAAACATAGATTACGGCAACCCATGGGCATAAGGTATAGGGATCATTTAAAGACTGGAGTAAGTTCAATCTAGAAAACACACAAGTCTCTGACACACACATATCTGCTTCCTCCAGAAGACTCACCCTTTTAAAATCATGATTATTGGATAGTCGTCCTCGATCACTCCAGTCTTCTTACACATGTAGGTCCTTATTGATGAATTCTTCTTTTCTTCATTTAACTATAAGCTTTTCTGATATTTTGAGGGACAGGCACAGTGAAAATACCACAGAAAAACACCCCACATTAGCTATCAGTATCCAATTACATAAAATTAAATCTTCCAACATTTTTATCGATATTGCACAGCCACACAAAATTTGGGTATGTGAAAGATAACATTTTTGCTTAAGCTGAGGTTTTAGAACACGTTACATAAAGTTGATTAACTTCAAGTACATTCCTTACATGTGGAACAACAGACCATTTCCTGTCACTTTGCAGTCATTTCTTACAGATTTAGTAAGGTGGCTGCTGTTACTTTATTACAGAGCTTGCACCAGCAATGCTCCCTGGAGGCTCTCTATACCAACTACCTGTCAACTCCCAAAAGCGGTAGTTGATTCAGGAAAAATAGCATGATGTTTCTTCTAGTTCTGTAATCAATGTGAATTAACAATATATATATATATATATATATATATATATATATATATATATATATATATATATATGCAATACATTAGGATGTAAGCCCCTTAAATAACATGAATGTGAGCCTTTCCTCAGGCGATAATCCTTATACCCATAACAAGACCACTGATCAAGAGAGCTTTTATAGTTTTAGCTAAAGGTGAGGTTTAGTAATTAACGTTTCAACAATAATACATTATGGTACTGAGAGGTTTTTCAGCCAATGCAGAGGATTCAGCACTCCTGATATTTTGATTAAGTCCTATTTATAAAGCAAAAATCAAGCAGTTGTAGTTGGAGTCATTTCCTAAATCAAGAAGGTACAGACCAAGGACTAGTTCCTACTTTAAAAGACCTAGAAACCATTGAAGATATTTTGCATGGATGAGAATGGCCTTTCTAATATCTAAAGTTGGCTTTAGAACATATCCTTCCATACCATTCAGTCAATGCTCCACACCACTAAGCCATATCGAAGCTCTACAGATGGGTGCTACCGGATGGGGGTGGTGGGGTCAAGAGAGGAGGAATTAAATAAAAAAATAAAAAAGGGACTTGCCTGAAATAGCTGGCTGCTGCCTCTCCTCTGTCCTCCTCCTCCTCTTCCTTCTTCCTGCCTGGGCCAGCAGCAGGAAGCACCAGGGAACACAGGCTACCCATAGCCAATCTCAACGCTGCATGCAGAGTTGTTATTGGACTGAGTGCCATGGTTCGGTGCTCAGACGGGGACAGGGAGCCTGTGCATGTTCTTCACCAAGCTGTAATGCAGCCTGGTGGGGAACATGCAAAGTCGCATGAACTGTTTGGTTAGCCCAAGAGGACTGGCCAAACAGTTCATGCGCACTTAGGAAGTGCACAGCACTCCTCGCCCTGCTCTGGCAGCCCTGCCCGCCTCTCGCCACTGACTGCAATAGGAAAAATAAAATAATAATGATACATTATTATCACTTTATTTTTCATTCTGAGCAGTGGGGTGCCTCAGTCGAGGAGCCCCCGCTGTTAAAAAGGAATATTTCGAGATTGTAGTCACATTTTCTTCATTAATGCTGAACCTCATGTATCCTCTCATTAATCATTGTGTCACTGTTTTTGTGATTTATATGGATATACTCAAATGGGCCATGATGGTGTGTGGTAAACTATCAAGGGTTTTCAGCTATAATACAATGTGCTCCTGTGCTCCATTCCATCGTGATTCAGTGGAGCTGAGTACGTACGGAATGATTCATCAAAAAATCTGTTTTTTGGCGATAATATCATAGGAAAGAAAACAGCTAAGAAAATTAGGCCCAGACTTATGAAAGCTTTGAAATGCGAAAAACATAGCTTTTTCTAACATTCCGCTGCTAAAGAAGAGAAAAGAAA